>NC_142144.1:16242500-16867500 GCF_024610735.1 Ursus americanus
AAATTGCTGTGGCTGCAGGGATCATGATTCTAACTCCTGTTTCTGCCATCAGATCCTTTTACCCCCATGTGTCATCCATCTACATCTCCCACCCTACAGGGGGGTGGGCATGTCACTCAGGCAGAGTCAATCAGAATATGTCACTCCCCTGGTGACTGTGGTTGGCCCAAGGCAGGTGGACACCTGAGCCAAGTTGAGCCCATCAGAAACCTCAAAAACTGAAACTAGAAGTTTGTTTTGTTTTTCTTTCTCTGTGGTAAGAGATTGAGGGAGAGACCTCAGATGAAACGGGAGCTGCGTAGAGGAGGCTGGGAGAATAAGACCTACTCAGCAAGGATGAGGAGAAAAAAACAAAACAGAAAAAAACAGTGTTCCAACAACAATCCATTGTTGTTCCTTTTCTAAGGCTCACTTTTCCTTTGCTGCCTATCTGGGCAGATATTGTGGGAGAAGATGTTAGACTAAGCTTGGTCCAGTTCGATGCGTCGTGTGTAACTGAATGAGTTCTGCCAAGGTGTGCACCGGATGGCCAACGCAGGTCTTGTCCCTTGGACTCCTTCTCTTTGAGAAAATCTTTGATATCATTTAAAACAACTACTTCTACATTTCCAGTGTTTATGTGGAACAGGAAGATGCCTGGGGGAGTTATCCCTACCACTGAATGCAGGGTCCCATAGGGAGAGCCATTCACTGTTCTTCCTAATTTCAAGTTAAGGGGGGAGGGGGGCTCACCCTGTTCTCTGTGTCCTATTTCTCTCTCACACTCTCCTCAATCTCTTCTGATATTCTTTTCCTCCCTCAATCATCTTAATATCCATGGAGTTCTGATGCCACCTGCTGCTGGCTGTCGGTTGCTAGCTGCAAGAACCACACATTTCCCTAGTAGTTTGCCTCTCCTTTTTTTTTTTAAATACATATTTATTTTTAATTTTTTTTATTGAAGTATAGTTGGCATACAATATTATACTAATTTCAGATGTATAACATAATGCTTCGGCATTTATATACATTATGAAATGGTCACCACAATGGGTCTGGTTATCATCTGTCACCGTACTGACATGGTATTGACTACATTTTCTATTCTGGAAGTCTGTACCTTTTAATCCCCTTCCCATTCTTGGTTTCCCTTGTCTCTGCATCATCTGTGCTAGTTCTTCCTACTCTCATTATGTTTTCCTCTTATGTCATAAGTGTCTGGCTCTACTTCCTCACCGTCTTTCTGTGTCACTTGTGTCTTAATCCCCACATCTTTCTTTCAGCATCTCTCTGTTCACCTTTTTCTTCTCTCTCAATTTCAATTTCTGATTGAGTTCTCCCTGCCTTAGTCTATATCCCAAATCTCTGAATTCCTGTATTCCTATATCCTGGTTTATTTCACTGGCTCCATTTCTCTTGTATACCCTTAACCCATTCGAATATTGGTAAAATGAGTGGAGAAACACACCAAGTGTCCCTCACTATCCTACGAAAATTTAACAAGAAGGTCGCCAGCCTTACTCAACAGCTGGAGTGGTTAGCTCTTTTCACACAAAGTCCCTCTAACTCAGGGACAAATCACTTTCACTATGTTCTAGAAAGTTAGATTTCTTCTGTAGTCTTTAACACCAACTGGCTGTGTGATATTGAACACGTTATTCTCTGTTTCTGAGCTGTATTGTTTTAAAAATACATGCTTGGTGAGGTTGGGGCAGGAGGAAATAAGTATTAGAAGATGCTGGGCCATCTTCTAGATCAGAGAAGGGAGTTCTGGTTCTCAGGCTTCCCGTGAGAGGGCAGTGCTTGTCACATCTGTGCCTCTGGAGCTCTCTGTGTGAGATGCTTGCTCAGGAAGTCCTGTTGACGGATAGATTCTTTCGTTAACAAATAGGACTAATATTCCAAGAACCCCACTGGTCTGAGTTTGTTTTTCTGCCAAAGTGAGCTATCATTAGCATATGAGACAAACACCCAAACAACCTAACCAAAGTGTATCTACATCCATCTGGGTTCACAGGAGGGAGGATGTACACTATTAAACAGAGGGCACATGATTTACAATAGCCCCCTTGACTTTCCAAAGGAGATTGCTGGCTTGGGGTTACCACTGGAGGTTGTGTACCGAACACTATCATATCAGACATACCACACATCTCATTTCACCATAGTACTCACAATTTTCTGGCAAGGTGTTAATTTATGGATCAGAAAACAGAGTTTCAAAGAAGTTAGCTATGTTGATGGCCAGTAAGTAGAAGATCCAGGGTTTAGAGCTGTGTCGTTCAGGTTCAAAAACCTGAGGAATGTGAATCAACAATAGACCTAGTCACACAGAGACCTTGGACTAGATTCTTTGCTTCCCTGGGCTCAAGTTCCTCCATCTTTAACATGAGGGGGCCTCACCTTATGGTGTTCTGGGATCTCTTGAAATTATAACACATTAAGCTTCTGATACTCTGTCAGTTACTCACTACCTTCGCTGACTGCCTACCAATCTGTGCTTCCCTCCATCAACTGAGACCATAATCATCCCGGTCTCCCTAATCTGGGGTATTGCAGTGGTGTTTGGGGCAAGAACATGAAACTGACAATCAGGACATTCTTCCTTCTCTCTCTCACCCATGGAGAACCTACCTACTCTATAATTCCAGTTTTATTTGTCTGTCAATGACTCCTAAATCCCTAACTCTGTTCAGGTTCTAAGTACCAGAGCTCCAATGTTTGGCCGGCCATTTCTGCTTGAGTAACAGAATTGATTTTCTCTGTTTCTTTCCATCGTTGGTGAAATATAACTTTGACTGAGGCTTACTTTTCAGTCATCCCAGACCCCTCCTTCTGCTCAACTTTTCATATCTTCTTTTAGTTTGTCCTCTAAATCTATCCCCTCTACTCTATTACCTTCACCTCCACTCTGGACTAAGACTCTTGTTTATGAGAACGTATACATACCTACACATTCTGCATCAGTGTGTTTCTCTGATGTCAAAGACTATGTCATAATCAACTTTTGGTTTCTCATAATGCTTAACATCTCATCTTTATACATGTGGTAGACACTCTTTGTCTTCTGAAGGTCAACAATGTGTTAGAGGGGAAAATTCAAGCATCAAAGGGAAAGGAAGGAAATATAAAAGAAATGAAGTAAGGAAGGGGAGATAAATATTTAAATGTTTTATTATATTACAGGACTCAAGATATAAAATGTGCTTCACATTGCTTCACTTTTTGCATTCAAGTGCAGACTGCACAGAAAGAAGACCAAAAATATTGAAAGATAAAAATAAAGAGCCAACTGAATATCAAATTGGGAATGACAGTTTCGATCCTCTGAAATCAGAAAGTAATCCAGTAAGGAAGCAGCACTTGCTTTACAGGGTTATGCCTCTGAAAACTCCTTTTTGTGGGTGTACACTTATTCTGCAAAGCAAGGTACTTCCATAGCCCAAATATACTCTCTCTTCAAGCTTTAGGGAAACCACTCAGCATGCAGTAGCCCCTGGTGGTGCCATTCCAACCATTATCATTGCTTTCCCCACAGCGCAGCTTCCCCAGGACAGATGCTAGCAATCGATACCAAACACCTTACACTTAAATCCATCAATGAAAAGGCTGTTACAATAACAGCAGCTATTTTATGTGGCTACTGATTTCTTTCGGGCCTCCCAGACCCAAAGGTAGGAAATAATAACTGGTCATTTTTCATCAAGACAGACAATAGAGGAGGACAGTCAGAGCAGAGCTGCTTCCTGTGAACTGTACCGCCCATGCAAGCACTACCTGCAGGAAAGATAAAAGCCTGCTTCCCGCAAGGGGCGTGTGCATAGACCCCTGGGGAACAACGATAGGAATCTTCACCAACACGATAGTCGAGGCAACACCAGGCGATTCTGCAGTCCTGGGCAAAGCCATCACTGAGGCTCCATGTGAGCCTCCCAACGAGGCTGGGTGACTGGGAAAAGAGCAAGATCATCCCCATTGCACAGATAGGCAAATGGAGACACACGAGGGACAGGCTCATTAAGTTGCAGAACTAGCGGTAGAACACGGAGCTGCTTTTCCACCCAGGTGTTTTCGTTTCCCTTTTTCCCCTCAAATGGAATCGGAGGAAACGATCCAGTGATACAGATCCAGATGTTATTGGAGTCACACCAAATTGTGTTTTTGAAGAATATTTCATTACCTGGGGAAATGTTCACGGTATCAAGTTAAGTGAAACAAGAACCATGTGTGCATGGATTATAATCCTGATTTTCTGAAAGTTTTATGTATGTGCATATACACATTATATGTCAACCAAAATTATCTCTGAATGGTGATATAATGCATGACTTCAGGTTCTTCCTTATGCTTCCCTGTGTTTCGTAGATGTCTTACAATATGTATGGATTCCTAATATTTTTAAAGTTAATTGAATTAATAATATATAGGTTAACACACACACACATTGAAAGCAGAAAATCTCAAAAGAAATATATATATATGTATATATATATATATTTTTTACACTTTCTCTTGTTTTCCCCCATGAAGGCAATAAAACCATGACTGAAGTCAAATGTTTTCTCTCTCTGAGCTTCACAATCTCCATCAATCAAAAGAAAAAAAAAAACACCATATTTCTACTGCTTGCCTAATTGACATGGTTTTTGAAAAACGAAGAAACAAGATTTTGTGCCTTGAACTCAAGTGTGCAGGCAAACAGGAAGTAGGGGTGTGATGGAAAAGGGGGATCCCTACTCCTGAAACCAAAAATGTATTCAGTTTCTGTCTTTGCCAAGCTGTGGACTGTAGCAGCCCCTGTGATGATCTCTCCACAATCAAACGGGTGCAAATCCAGGGCAGCAGACGCCTCTCCAGCAAAGGGGGTTGGAGCTTCTAATTGCAGGATCTCTGTGAGATGAGTTTTCCACAGAGGCCGAGAGACAGACTGCACTGGAGAAGTGCAGGAGCTATCTCCCCAAGCCGAGAAGGATAAGGAGGCTTTGAGAAGAGGCTGCTGTTTATGCCCCTCAGTGTCTGCATAGAAAGAAAAAGAAGCTAAAACTGAGACTGGGTGCCAAGCTGTTGAATTAAATTTAAGGAAGCTATTAAAATCTTTAAAGAAAAAAAAATGGGTGGGGGAGGCGTGGGTGGGCGTTGGTTAAGCATCTGCCCTTGGCTCAGGTCATGATCTTGGTGTCCTGGGATCAAGCCCCACCTCACCTCACCTTACCTCGGGCTTCCTGCTCAGTGGGGAGCCTGCTTCTCCCTCTGCACCCCCCCTAATGCTCTCTCTGTCTCTCAAATAGGTGAATAAAATCTTTTAAAAATATATGAAAAAGTAAATTTAGGGAAGCTTTTGAACAGCTACTTTCTGCGAGGCACTCTGGGATTAGGAAGGCAAACAATGCAATGGTGAAGAAATGAGAGTTAAAGAAATAATATTTTTCTAACACCTGTTGTGTGTCAGGTACTCTGATGGGCTCATTGTTTAAATGAGCACATTTAATTTTTGCAATAAATCTGTGTGGTTGAGATGAAATCGTTTACGGCCACTGGGTTAGGTCAGGTGCCTCAAAGCATTAGGCACTCATTCAACAAGAGCCTTCTTGGATACCTGCAGGTCTGCAAACGTGCCAGGCTCTCCTGCACTTGGCTTCTTTATCATGGGTACCTAGAATGTTCTTCCCATCTTCCCCTCCTTGAACTAAATCTTCTTCAAGAATTTGTTCACTGCTGTCTCCTCTAAGAAGCCTTCTGTCATGCACATATTCTCAGGCTAGTTGAGATTCTCAACCCTGTACTCCCATCATGTTATATTATCTAATTATGTATTTGTTTTCTTTATCCCTACTATACATTTTTTTTTTCCTTAGAGTCTCTGGTGCCTAACAGTGCCCAGAGAAAACCAGGTGCTTGATAAATGTTTGTTTTCTAACTAGAAGACTGGGTAGCTTTGTGGAAAGAAAGGTAAGGACAAATAGATGAATAAATAAAGGGATATGTGAAGTAGAGCATCAATGAAAGGCAGCATGAAGGTTTCTGATACAGCACTGAATGCTGCAGACAGAGATGGTGAAAGAAGGTAAAAAAAAAAAAAAAAAAAAAAAGATTGGAACACAGCAGAGATGCAAAAACAGATAGGTCACAAAGACCAACATCAAAATAACGCCACATCCAGGAAAACCATGACTATTTTTAGCATGCGGTTTCCGAAAAGTAGCATCAGATTTATTGCAACTGGCCTGTGCATTTTGAAAATGTCCAGCCATCCTGCCAATTTCTTATTGGGAGCATTCTTTTAGGCTCATGTAAAAGCTTTCAGGCCCCTAAAATAGGGACGGGGACAAATACCTGCCTCAGTCCTTCTGAATCAGACTGTGCATGTTTGTAGCTTCCCAGCTGATTCTGATAGTTGTATTTAGGATTTTCTACTGTCCTGGAAATTCTTGTACTGGAGAGAAAGCTCTATCCGATAGTCTTTTATATCCCCATAAAATCGAGCACTTTATGGCTTCATCGTAATACAACCACCAATTATAAAAACAATATTCTATTTCTTTAAATGTCTTGTTGTTGACAGAGGATTAGGGTTAACATTCTGTGCATTTTCTCATTTCATCTTCACAATATCTTCCGTGTGGTGGGTGTGATCATCTTTCTTTGGGGAAACTGAAATTCAGTGAGATGACTTATTTTTCTTTGTTCCCAGTCCCTCAGATACTTTTCAGGTGTCCTCTCCTTTCTCATTCTCTCTCCTCCTTTATTAGAAACTATTAGTGCTCACATATATGTGTTTCTCTTCTCCTTCTGGATATATGGAAGGACCACTCTTCCTGGCTTTTTATAGGTAGAAGTGGCCATGTGACTAATTCTCACCAATGAGCTATGGTTTGGGGACATAAAGCATTTAACTGCTTGCGCAAGTTCCTTCAGCACCCCCTTCCCCTGTCCAAGTCTCTTGGTCCCTTCTTCCCCTGTTGAGGCTTCATGTTGAGAAAACAGAATCACATAAACCAGAGCTGCCTGGATGGCTGAGCTACGGCCCTCACGAGAGGCATGGACTTTATATAAGTGAGAATTAAAATTTAGTGGTGTTAATTCTAAAACCTATGGAAATTGGCTATTAATTCAGCATAACCCATTCTCACCAGATTAATGTAGATGGTCCTATGAAGAATAGCAAACCTAATTTCTGGCCTCTGTGGCCCCCTTAGATCAGTTTCTAAACCCACATTTCCCAGAGGTTTCTCCAGTACTCCACACTTAGGGCTCCCCTGGTGAGCTCCTACAGACCATTAATCATGGCCTGTAATCATCTCAGGAAGTGCACTTAACATTCAGTCCCTGATCAATATTCCTCCCCTGACTTCTCCACTCCTACTCCCTTCCCCTGAATCACTGAAATAAACAAGCCAGACTATCCCCAGGTGACCCAGACTCTAGGCTGCTGTACCAGCCAGATCCCCTTCTACACCAGTCCAGACTCACTGACCCAGGAATTTCAGGAAAAAAAACCCAAAAAAACAGAAAGTCAAAAAGAACGTTTGTAAATGTGGGCACCTTTGGAGCTGGAAGAAGCCATCCAGTGGCATTACAAATAGGAAGAGAGGGGATAGAATCCACCCAATCCCGTGCTTCCCTTCCTCCAAGCAGACCCATAAGAAAACATTCCGTTTCCACACTAACACCTCTAGGGGCAAGACATTCACCGGCTCACAAGATCTTCAACCTTTGAGCATTTCTGACCCCTTACATAGTTCTTTATTATGTCACACCTATATATTCCATCCAGGGCCCTGACTATACCACTTGAGAGTCCGAGAAATCTGCTCTTCTTTCCCCCAGCAGTTCCTTACAAGTTTGAGAATAGTTGCCAGGTGTTCCGCCGCTGACCACAGCGTTTTCATTTTACACGTAAGGAAAACAATCCCAGAGGGAGGGAGATTAAACAAGATCACACAGCTGATAACTAACACTTCTAACTCCCGATCCAGTGTTCTTTTTTCCTTATTCATCTGTTTATTCAACAATATTTTTTCTTAAAAATTTTAAACACATGATACAAACCTAACAGGTAATATGGGGCTTAAAGTTTGAATATGATTCAGCCCCTGTTGAAGAGAAGCAAACACTCTAATAAGATACACGGATATTTGAAAATCCTATAGTTAAAAGGAGGTGGGGGGGATTATATTTATTAAATGTCTTCTAAATGTCAGCATTGACAGTACTCTTTGTATATTATTTCATTTATGTTTTCGACTGCACTCTACAATTGGCAGTCTCGCCCCATCTCACTGATTTACAAACGTAAACGCTGTTCCAATAGTCTATTGCTGTCTAACAGACCACGCCAGTCACAGTGGCATAAAACCATTTTATTCTGCTCCCAGATTCTGTGGGCCAGACGTTAGGACAGGGTACAGAAGGGATAGCTTGCCTCTGCTGTAAGGTATCCAGGCCATGGAGAAGACTCAAATGGCTAGAGGCTAGAATCATCAAGAGATTTCTTGACTTACAGGCCTGGAGCCTGAGCTGGGGTGAGCTGTGGTTGGGTGCAGCTGAGACTCTCTATCAGAGACACCTACACGTGGCTTCTCTGTGGCACTGGGCAGCTGGGTTCCACTGACTTAGCATCAAAGTCGTGCAGTGTCCCTTCTGCCTTATTCTAAGTCTCTATAAGGCAAGTGTGGATTAATTTAGAAATTAGACTCTAGTTTGCAATGGGAAAATGGCAAGGTCATACTGCCAGAGAGGCTGTGGGATGGCAGATACCACTGTGACAAATACTTAAGGTTTAAGTTGTATGGCTGGCATATGGTGGAAGCAGGAATGAGAATCCAGGCCTGTACAGCTCTGGCAGATTTTGCTATGAGACCTCAGAAGATGGGTAGATGGTTGTTATTAAAGAAGTCTGTCTCCATGGAGAAGATGCCATTTGTTATGGACTTAGAAGGAGGGGAGAGTTTGCACATGGAGATAACAGGCATTTGAGATATGGAATAAAATATGACTAAAGTTTACCAAGGCAGCCATCACACACTTCCTTCACAGTCTCGGGCCGTCTTCTATACCAAACAAGGGGACACAGATAATTATCTTCCCCCAACATCAAACAGGAGCAGTAGGCATTGGGAAGTTCTTGAGACTAAAAGCTGGCAGTTTTTGCCAGCTGGTAAGGTCCCCTGATGCTGCTGCCCATTACACAGGCAGCTGAGCCTGTGACACAGCCCAGCTCTAGGCAGACAAGGAGGACAGAGCTGAACGGAAGAAAGCAAAACAATACAAAACAAAACAAAAATCTCAATTTGGGAAACTCAGGGAGGCTGAAATTCTCCATGACAAGGCAGAGTGTGATGGTCCATTGCCCTCCAGGTGTGGCCTCTTGAGTCCCTGAGTAACCGAAATGGGCTCAGAGGGCATTTGGCATGAGAATTTTAGGAGATTTTTGTGGGTTAATGGTATACCTTATACTGAGAAAGTCAGGCAAAAATCAGGTTCAGACTAAAGCAAGGGAGAGAGACCTTCAGGAAGATTTGATGAAAGCCAAAAGTGTCACAAACGTCCAGTGTTTCCCCAATACATTCCTATTGCCACTGACACCAATATCAGAACCCATTGTATCCTGTGTGTACTTCACTACTTGTTTCCTGACTGTCACGTCCATGTGAATATGAGTTCCATGTGCAGAGTCACTTGGTTCTATATCCTCAGCGTGAAGGATAATGCCTGCATATGGTGATCACTCAGTGCTTGTTGAATAAATCAGTGATAGGGAGGGGAAAAGAGGGCAGACAAGCTTGCTGCCACACCTTTTTCCTTAGTCTCGGGAGGAAACATCTGACCCTGTCACATTGTCAGTGAGCCACACCCCAATTCCAAATCCTGTGTGGAAAACCTGACTTCAAACAAATTTGGGATGCAATCCCAAATCTTCTACTCAGTAGCTGTATAACTGTGGCCCATCATTAAACTGTTCTGAGCTTTACTATCCTCCAAAATATTTTCATCAGAAAGTCATTGTGAGAATCAAATCGTAAAAGTGTTTCGAATGTCATGATGAGGCAGGGGGCTCAGGCATCGGATCCAGCAAACCCCAGGTTACTTGCTGCCAAGCTTGGATAAGGGAAGGGAAAGGAGAAAGGAGAAGCAGGGAGGGAAAGAAGGGGAACAAACAGAAGAGACAGGAAGAAGAGAAAGGGAAAGAGGCCAGGCTTCTCCCACACAGGAGCTCTAGCCAGCCAGGAAGCAGAGCCAGGGTCCCCAGAGAGGCTGGGGCTCACCCCCCTGAACTAATCCTTCATTTCATGCTCCTCAGCCCCTCTGATTGGGTCTGACAATTAGCACAGCCTTGGCTCTGTTTATGGCACGATGTGGGCTCCAGCAGACACCATTAGCCCTGACTTTATGGGGATTTATTCAGACTATTACCGTGACTCATACTTTAGTAATGAGGTCTCTTTTCCAGGGGCTCAGTGCTTTGTTGCTGTCCTCCCTCCTCCTTGCTTCTCACAGTAGCCCCATTTCCATTTTCCTCCCAGAATTTCCTAGCTTCCCTCTTGGTCCCAATCACCACCATGGGTGGGGAACAGACAGTATAACCTCTCTTCTGCAAAGAATCAAGAGACTCAGACACCCAGCTAGCCCAACCTTATAAACAAGCAGTGACAAAACGTACAGTGTGGGAAAAAAAATGGGGGTTATTTTCTAGAGAGACAGGAGGGAGATGTTGGACCTGCTACAAGAACCCAGATTTGGAAAAATGTTTATATACCTTTACCTTGCTTGATGTAATTTAGGATATCAGAGGTGGAATAGAACTTACGAGACAGATGAAAATCTCAGTGCATAGATAGGGAAACTGAAGCCCAGGGTTGGGAGACACTTGCCCAAGATCTCACAGAAAATGGTCTTTAGATCTCGAACTTGTAACTTCTGATTCCTCTTTCCACCCTATACTTTCTATTTATCTATCTATCTATCTATCTATCTATCTATCTATCTAATCTATCCATCTATCCATTCAAGCAAATACTCACATCAAGGATCAGCTCTGTCCTGAAACCTTCCAAGGCAATTAGGGTTAGCTTTGTCCTCACCTCCCTTTTGTACCTTCTGAACCCTGAACATGTATACCAACATTATGGACTTTAACACAGCATTTATAACTTTGCATCTAGGGGGGCATCTCTTTCCCTAGACTGGAATCTTCGGGATGGAGCTCTAGTCTTTTTCATGTGTGTATCCCTGTCATTGGCACAAGGGCTGGCACAAAGTAGATGCTGTTTGTGGATAAATGTTTGATGAATGACTGAATGAACTTTATCTTCTGATCACCTGCTAAGTATCAGAGAGCACTATAGATTCAGGGGACCATCCTCTGTTCCAGTTGCCTCCTGGAATGTGGTCCCAGCAACTTGTGGACAGACATCATCCTTTCCCTTGTCCTCCTGATCTTTGATTTCCCAAACTACCTGGGGAATATGTACCACCTTCCTCTCAAGAGACTGATTAGTGCTGATTTAGAAGTTTATGGAAATTGATCTGAACTTGAAAGGGAAACAATAAGCCCTCCATCCTTTGGGAGCTGACACAACCATTTTCAAGTTCAAAGTTCCCGTTGCCTATTTTAGTGAATCACTGATGGCGTTCCTAGGCAAACAACCAAATACAGCTTTTAAAAGAAACAAAGCTGGGTCATTAAATACCAGGAAAAAGAAGGAAAAGAAAGGAGCCGGAAAGATGTTTAACTCACCTGCCAATCTGATTTGGACGTTCTCAGGGTTGTCTTATGCCTTTTAAGTCCAAGGTGGGGAGATGACACTCCAGGGGAAAAGACCCCCACAACAAAGACCCACAGTGGGCTGTGAGTGGGCAAGATACAAACAGGCAGCCATTTCCGCCAGGTAGGCTATAAATCCAAACTTTATTACCTTTTATTATGTTGTTTCAACAGACTCTTAAAGACAGCACAACGGTGGGTTGATAGCTGCACTAAATCTCTTTCATTTTCTCCCCATATTACTTTCGCCTCCTGGATTTTTTTTCCTCTCTCTCTCCTTTCATGAGTCAAATTTTATTGGTCTTCTCTAGAGGATGGAAGTAGAATAGAAACATTGTTTCTGATTGGGAAACAAAACCCAACAACCCCAAACCCCAAAACTGTGAGCAAGCAATGAATGTGTATATGTAACCTATATATGTATACATTCTATTTGTGGATATATATATATATATACATTCTATTTGTGGAGATATATATATATATATATATATATATATATATAGTCTCAAAGCAAAGGAGAAGCATAAATCCAATTATGGCAAAATGAGGTTGGGGGACATGGCAGGAATGAACTTAGGAACAATTTACTGCCAAGAAGTCAAAAAGGCTGACATGGAATGAAAATAAACTAGGGATCGCAATTTCTAAAAGCCCTGCTTAAAGAACAGAATTCTGTTAAGGGCTAGGAAGTAGTTCAAGAGTACCCTGAGGTAGTAAAGTGAGGCAGAGTGGCGGGAAGGGAGAATGAGTTAGTTAGGGAAAAGTAAATTCCAGGATCTCTCTGAGCTCTCAAGTAAGGCTCAGAAACATTTTCATTGCATTTGATGAAGTAGTTATTAAGCAGATATTGAACAAACAGATCTTTAATCAACTTTCCTCTATTAATCAATCATTAGCATCTCTTAGATTGACTAGTAGGTAACTATTTCCATACTACCCATCCTTAACTGTGATTCACATGCATAACAGCAGCCCGCCAGCTGATGTTGGCAATCGTCTTACTTTGAAACCCCTTTATCTACCCTCCACTTATTCTTTTTCTAAAAGATTATTTAAGAGCGAGAGCACATGAGCAAGGGGGAGGGGCAAAGGGAGAGGGAGAAGCAGACTCCCTGCTGAGCAGGGACCCCGATTTGGGGCTCGATCCCAGGACCATGGGATCATATCCTGAGCCAAAGGCAGATGCTTAACTGACTGCGCCACCCAGGCACCCCAGCCCCTCCAGTTATTCTTTAACAGTCAGCTGTTCCTCCTCATTCTTGAAACTGCCCCCACCACTCTGATCTTTCTCTAAGCCCCTTGCCCTCTGTTCACAATGTCATGTTGTCTCTGGTCCACCAGGCCTGGGAGACTTCTTTTCATCTTTATACTGTTCCTTCTTTTAGATTTGATTGTCAGCTCCTTGAGAGTGGTAATCAAGTACACCTTGAGTGAGGCTGCCTTGTTCAAAGCCTGACTCTAGCATTTACTAGCTGTGTGATCTCAGGCAAGGTACAATTCCGCAAGAACCGCTGTTTGTTCGTCTGTTAAATGGGGAGAAATGCTAGCATCTCCATTGTGGGGTAGTATCAAGGATCAAATGAGACAACAGATGAAGAGTGCTGGCCCTGATATGCCACTTTCTGGCTGAGAGGCAATAGGCTCTGAAGTTTCCTCTACTCTCTAAACATAAAGCCAGCTATTTGGAACATCATCAGGTAGGGTTATACAGTGGTTACAAGTTCAGACTCTGTAGCCAGACTTTACAGTTCCAGTTATAAGCTATACCACTTACGACTTGCACTTGCACTTGCACGACTTCGGGCAAGTTACTTAACCTCCCTTTGCCTCTGTTTCCTCATTTAAAGACACTGGTAGTACCTACTCTATAGAGCTCTTATAGCTACTAAGTGAGTTGATTCAAGTAAAGTGTTTAGAACAGTCCCTGACACATAGGAAAGGTTTAATACACGTTAACTAGTATTACTGTGATTTAAATGAAATGATACACAGGAGGGACCTAGGCATATGGTGGGAGCTCATCATGGGGCAATCCCCACGCAGAAGGTGAAGTCTTTCTACTCCTAAGGCTAAAGTCTGTTAAATGCAGATAATGCATTGCAAGAAAATGGAATTTTTATCTCCTGTAGTCAAGGTGAAGGACAGATCCCATCATTACCAAGTATTTGCTTTTCATTTGTATTCTTTTGGCTTCAATATTTTGTTCAGGTAGAGCACCCATGAGATCATGCCCAGAACTTGCATGTTCACCAGATAGGAAACTTTTGTTGTTTCTAATGAGGAAACCAATTCTTCAAGCCTTGTTAGAATTGCCAAACAGGGTTTCCTGCTAGGCCATTTCATTTACTTGGCATCTCCTGCTGGGAGACACTGGTACCACTCACAGAATGGGGAACAGAGAAGACAGACAACTGAATGAAAAATACCAACTGAAAGTTGTCATCACCTTCCAGAGAATAGGAACAGATTATTTTTTAACAGAATGGATTTTAGGATTGAGACAAACTCATTGCATTTATGTATACTGAAAATGTCAGTTAAAAAATAAAATCTTAGAAAGCATCTAATTGTACAATGGCAATGTTCCAGTTGGTTGATACCAGCTGCAGAGACCCGTAAAGAGAGAAGGATCCTGAGGCAACTTCCTGGCCCCACAAGAAGGTGTTGTAATCCATTAGTGATGTCTGCCATGGGAACAGACTTGGACAGTGCTGGGCCACTTTGCCATGTCTCTCTATTCCCCACCTAGTCCAACTTGCTAATTTTACAGATGGGAAAACTAAGAACTACTAGTCTGCTGATGTTTTCAGATTCCCTATGTTGGGAAAATAGGGGTTTAGACTGTGTTCATTTTTAAATGCCATTTTAGTACATGCAAATTTACGGAGATATGAAGAACGGAATATAAATAAGAATGATTTGTGTCTTCTTGGCAAGCAGTTGGATATAGCTAAATAGATTTTATCTAGCTCTTGAATAACGTCTGATTTCCGGGATAGTTTAAACCGTCTTTTTCCTGTCCCCACTGGGAAGTTTGTTTTCGATCTTTCCTGCCTAGAAAACCTATTATATTCCACATATAAAATGGTCTGACCTTTGTTAAAATCTCTACTGATTCTAAAATACTAAGATGTATAAATAAACTAGACTTTACTAAGAACTTAGAAATAAACAGAACAACTAAAGCATATATGATATTTGTGGGCAGTGTTCTAAGAGGTTCAGCCTAAAGACAGGTTTTTCGGGTTGTCTGTGGATCCATGAAGTTGTGTGGCAGATTTTGTTGTTGTGCTAACAGTAATACCAACAATATCATTTTTAAAAAAACAGCCTCCCTTATATTATCTCATTTGATCCTTATATTAGCCCTGTAAGGCATGAGAGGCAGTTTTATTCCCATTTAACAGAGGAGGGTTTGAGCTTCAGAGAGAATTAGCTGGAAATACCAATTAAGTCATCCCCCTCCCCTTCCTCTCTCTCTCTGTCTCTCTTTCCCTGTCTCTCTATTTCTCTCCCTCCCTCTCTCTCTCTCTCTCTCTCGCCTCTCAGTCACTCATCTTGGGAAGGAAATCACAGATTGGACACACGAATGTCACTGATTCAATCCAGAATTTTCAGCCTCCTTCATCTCTCCCCTCAACCTTGGACAATAAACAGGTGTAAGTGAAGTTGCAGAACGTTAAGTGCTGGATGAAAAGCACAGGATTCTAGAATAACGGAATGAAGAAAGTTACGTCAAGGGTCAGAATCAGAGGACATGTGGGTTAGAGGGACTGAATTCGATTCTCCACATTAGACACAAGAAAGAAGGAGAAGAGGATAAAAAAAAAAAATCTCAGAGAAGTCTCAGAAAAGTGGTATAGAATCCTTACCTTGAGTTTAATGGGGAAAAAGTACACGGTCTCCTTGAGTGAAGCAAAAGACTATTTCCAACTCTTCTGTCTTATTTCTTGGTGGTTATTGTCAAAGCTGACATGCGGCCACCATAAGAAGTTCTACTCTAGTCAGTGACCCTGCTCAAACATAGCACATGGCTTTGAGTGACAAATGAATCTCTCTGTGAATCTCTTCTCTACCATTTGCTTGATGTGTGACCTCAGGTGTATGATTTCACTCCTGGGTGTTTCCTTTTCCTTTTTCCCTACACTTTGCGTAATCTTCCTAGAAGGAATAATGGTATCTATCTCCTGGGGTTGGTGTGAGGATCATTACTGACATACAAAGGGTCCCTGATATACCGCATGTGCTCAGCGCATTAGTTTCCTTCCTCGTTTCTTACTGTCAGAAGTACCTATCTGGCTCAGGAGGAAAGAAAATATTTGATTTTCCTCAAGTAGAACCAAGCCTGTAGATGAGAGTATCAGTGCTAAAATTGAACCTTGTGTGTATATGTGACATGGGGTAGAACATTTCATCAATTTCTAACTCTGTTCAGCTAGAGACTTAGGGTAGATCTACAGAAAGGCATGGAAGCGACTCCAAATTAAATCAACCTGGTAGATTGCTCAGGGATTGTGATGCTTTGCCATTAAAAAAAAAAAATGACTTTTAAGTCCCCAATGGCTTCTAGATTGATCTAGCAGAAGTCGTTCTTCAGAAATGTTACTAAATACTCATTTAATGAGTGTGAGGCAAGAGGCACAATCTAATATGAATGAGAACAGATAATGCAAGTTGTAATAGGTTCCATTTCAGAGAATAAAACTTAATTCATATGAAGTCAATGGAGTGAGATAAGAAAAACTGGAATTTTAGGATTTCATGACAAAAAACACATACACATACATCTTTACCTTTATCCATACCTATATAGGTATGCATTTATTTCTTTCAGATACAAGTGGTAATTCTACCTACCCTATCTAAATATTTTCTCAATAAAGATCCTTGTAGGTTGGATAAGATAGTATTATAACTAGCACATCATTTAATATACATGTAGATGTTTCTAAAGTACAAAGAAGTAATTTCTGCTATTAAGGTGTCTTATCATTGCCTACCCCACAATCTTTGTAATACTATATTAAAAAGGCTTGCTAAATAAAACATTTTTAAATTGTGTGTGAAGGCTTATTTTAAGCCATAAGCTGTGATTGCCCAGATTGACCACCACCCCATTAATCAGTGTTCTTTGGATACAAATGTTCTATCAGATATTAGAATAAAAGTTCTCTTTAAAGTAATACGTTGGTCTGCCATTACTCATTGCATTGTAACTTGAGAGGCTTATCAAGTATCATCGAGGCCTTAGTGGAAACTGAAAATGCACAGGTAGATTGTGTTTCTCTGGAAGGATGGGTAGAACATAAAAGCTACCTTGAGAAAGTCAGGTGGTTGGTGGGAATGGGCGGTTGTGGGAGTGTTGATCATTTGACATGCAGTAGAGATAGGTAAGAGGAGAGGAGTGGCCCAGGAGATAGAGCCAGGTGATGGAAATGGGTGCCCACCCAGTGTTTTTCATTTATGAAACAAGTATTTGTAAGCATATACAATGACAAATATATATGTTTATATCACAACATCTTTAGGTAACAATAGTAAATGTGAAGAGTAGAGCCCTTGCCCCTAGAGTTTGTGGGCTGATACACTCTTTCTAAAAGGGTGTTTCCTAGACCAGCAGCAGCATCGATATCACCTGGGAACTTTTTAGAAATAAATACTCTCAAATCCCACAAGTCAGAAACTACTGAGTCAGAAACACTGGGGGTGGGGCCCAGTACTCTGTGTTTTAATAAACTCTTTTGGGAGATTTTGAGAACCACTGGTCTAATGAAAAGTGTTCTGTAACTTCAGTTCCTCAAAACTATCCTGGCCCAGAAAGTGTGAATGGGAGGCGGAGCGTAAAGTGTCAAGAAGGTGACTGGAAAGATTCCTTGAGTTTTTGCTTGTCTCTTTGCCTACACAGTCGCTTGGTACCTCTGTGATACTTCCTGGTGCACGGAGTCCCAAAATTTTCTGTCCACCAGAATTACTGAAGAGCTATTGATTCATTCACCCATTCATTCATTCATCCTACAAATACTTGTGGAACATTATATTAGGCACTGTTCCAGGCATGTAGATGCAATGGCAGAAAAAAAAGACAAGCATTACCCCTGCTCTTTTGGAATTCGGAGTCACAGGGGGATCTCAGAATATAACCAATAACAACTATAAAATAATCATAAACATTCCAAAAGAAAATAAGATTTTATGAGACAGAAAGCCTATCTGTGTTGGGGGTGAAGGGTGATTTAATTTGAGAGTCAGTATCTCTCTGAAGAAGCTATATTTAGGTTGAGCTGAAGGATGGATAGACATTACCCAAGAAGAGAGGCTAGCTTGTGCAAAGATCTTGAGAGAGGCCAGATCTCAGCGTGTTCAAGGAACTATAAAGGGCATATGCAGCTGGAGTGCAGGGAACAAGGGAGAAGATGTCTGGCTTGAGATGAACACCATAGAGGTTATAGAGACCAGAACATACAGCCTGGGAGGACACTGTAAGCAGGAAGAAGAGAAGATTCAGCTTAAGTTTTAAATGATCACTGTGGTTGCAGGGAGGAAAGTGGATTAGAACAGAGCCATGGAAACAGGAAGAGCACCTTGGAGGGCCCCTGGCAGTAGCTCAAGGGCCCTAGTAACAGATGAATGGCATAACATGGGGGAGGGGCTAACAGGTAATATAATGGCTTCAAAGGCAGGACTCCTGCAATGGCTTCCAAGCTGCTTGAACTCCCAGATCCCTGCCCCTCACCAAGCCCTGAGGACCGGACAGAGAACAAGAGTGTGCATCTACCTGGTATCCTTTCAGTGACCTTAGGCAGGTCCTTGCTCACAAGTCTCTTCTCCCTGGTGCCACCAATCCACTCTTACCTCTTAGCTTCTTTTTCCTAAAAGTGTTGCCCTCTCACTGTTCTTTTAAAGTGCACATCTCCTGGGGAATTAAATCTCTGAACTGTCTTGGATAATGCTGAGCACATCAGTTTTTCCTGACAGAGGCAGGTTAAAAGGTTCCTCGGTTACGATGCTAAATGCTCTGACATGACCTTGGTTTCCCTCTGACCCAGGTCAGGACAGGGATGTGATGTGACTGACACTTCTTACCCCACACATGGCCTCTGGTGACTGGAGGCTGACACCTCCACCAGCCCTCCCCCCAGGGTGCCCAGCCATCTCTCCCTGTGGGGCTGACAGCAGGTTGGCATCGCTGACAAATGACTCATTTCCAGCCACATAAAATGGCTTCAATCTTCTTTTCTTTGAAGTCTCATAGATTACATCCTCCGCCCCCCGCTTTTCTGACAACTTCACTCCAGCAGTGCATTATGTTAAAAAACACACTTATTATGCCAGAGTGGGGCTAGCACAATTAGAGCTCCGTTTTCATCACGGACGTTGATGTGCTGTAATGACCTGCTTGGATCCGTGCTCCTGTGGGCCTATGACTCCCGCAGAGGGGACCAGGGGACCCATTGTCCTCCCCACTGAATAGTCCCGCCCCAAGGGGGTGGAAAGAGACTATTCTTCCTTCTGCAGTCTCTTCCCCCTATTTGATTACTGTGTGCCTACCAAGACCTAAGTCACCCAAGGCAGAAACCAGGGGACTATTCAGGTTCCTCCCCCAACTTTATCCCTCTTAAGCAATTACTCACCAGGCTTCCTTCTTTCCTTTGCTTTGGCATCCCTCCAATGTCCACTGCCATGCCCCCAGATCACACTACCACCACCTTTTTTAGAGTAAAGACAGTTCCCAACTGACAATGTTCTGACTTAAAATTTTTAGATCTTACAATGGTACAAGAGCAATCCATATTCTGTAGAAACCATATTCTGAATTTTCAATTTTGATATTTTCTCAGGCTAGTGGTATGCGGTGTGATACTCTCTCATGATGCTGGGCAGTGGCATTGAGCTACAGCTCCTTGTCAGTCACACAATCATGAGGGCAAACAACCAATACGCTTACACCCATTCTGTACCCACACAGCCATTCTGTTTTTCACTTTCACTACAGTATTCAATAAATACATGAAATGTTCAATGCTTGTTATGAAATAGGCTCTGTGTTAGGTGATTTTGCCCAAATGTAAGTCAGTGTAAGTGTTCTGAGCACAGGTAAGGTAGGCTAGGCTGAGCTAGGACATTTGGTAGGTTAGGTGTATTAAACGCATTGTTGACGTATGATATTTTCAACTTATGATGGGTTTATCAGGACATAACCCCATCCTCGATGTCAGCCTCTCTACCTCCAGTCTTGCCTCTTCCAAAATGGTCCCCACGGTAATTGTTCTAAAATGCAGACTGATTCATTTGCATTCATTGTCCTCAACCCCTTGCTAGCTTCCTACTGACCTTGGCATAAAGTCTTCAGTTTGAAATTCAAAGATCTCTCTGTCTCTTATGCATCTGTACCCCAGGCCACCTTCACCTGAATCCTCGGGTACCAGGCTACTTGGAGGGTCCCCCATACATCCACCTCTTGGATTCCTTCAAATCTTTGCTCAAGCTTATTCTTATCTGGAATGCCTACTTTTCCACTCTTATAACCTCACTAATTCCTTCTCATCGTAGGGGGCTCATTTCACCTCTAAGATATCTTTCATGACATGCCATCCCAAAGGGGTTAAGGGCCCCTTCCTGATGTTCTAATGCTCTTTGGCCCCGTCTACCCTGCCATTAATCTCATTAACATATTGGTTCTTTTACTTGTCTTCTGTCCCATTGAAATATGACCTCCATGAGACACAAGTGGTGCCTTAGGAAGCTCTCCATACCCAGACATACAGTGAAAGGTGATTGACTACAGGCTCGTCCTTTAGGTCTGCAGTTCAGCTTTGATAGTGGTTAGTTATCAAAGGTTAGTGTGTGCATCCCGTTCTTCTGTGTATGACACATTTTAGCATCTCTCACAACATTTAATCTTTACAACAAACCCATAAGAAAGTCATTGTAACCAATTTTACACATGAGAAAAAGGAGCCTCAGGGAAGTTGAGTATCTTGTTTGGTTTCATGCTGTTAATGCAAGCTAGTTTAGTGTCTGTGTACCTGCTGTGGGAAGTCTACATGGATTTGGGTGAAAAATGGTTACAGTTATAGAGCTAGACCATGAAGGATCAGAAGGAATTTGTCAGTTGAAGTGGGGTGATTAGGAAGTTTATTCCAAGCAAAACCAAGAATGTCTTCTATGCATTAACATCAATATGAAGGAGGGAGGTGGTTAAGAAAAAGTCCTAGATTGAGTGCATCTCGGCCAAATGGTAGCTGTGTGATTTAGGGCAGTTTCCTCACCTCAACTTGTTCATATGTATAATGGGAATAATAAAAATTCCAAACTCATTTAATCATTGTGAAGATACCAAGAAATAATGTGCACAAATTCCTAGGAACATCCTCTGACCAGACAGCCATGGCTCAATATACAGCAGCTATTCCTAGCACTGATATTCCAATCATCTATTGTTGTGGCAGAAACTACTCCCAAACACAGAGCTGTCAACCATTATACTTTGTGTGTCACAATTTCACAAAGAGCTCAGCTGGGTGTTTTGTCTCAGACCCATGTGGCATTGACTGGAACACCCACTTCTAGAATGGCTTCTTCACTCACTTGTCTGGCATCTGGTCTGGGATGGCATTTGCATAGGGAAAGGATGCTAGCTGTCAGATGGACACTGAGCTTGGGCTGCTGACCAGAATGCCTACGAAGCCCAGGCAGACCAGAGTGGTCTGTCCAGTGGCTTGGGCTTCTGGTAGAGTTGCCACTTGTTTCCCAGAGAGGAAAGAGATCTGAGCAGAAGCCATAAGACTTTTATGAGACAGACTCACGGGTTGCGGAAAATCACTTCTGACATAGTCTCTTGGTCAAGGAAGTCACTAAGGGTGGCCCAGATTCATAGAGAGGCAGTTAAGTCCACCTTTCAATGGGAGGATGACAAAGAATTTGCAGCCATCTTTAATCTACCATACACCTAGTGCTACTGGTGCTATTATAACATTAGACAGCAAGAGCAGATTCTCCACTGCTATGAGAGTGTGGAAAGGGATGCCGGGGGCAGCAGCGGGGGGGGGGGGGGGCATGGAGCTGCTGAGAAATTACTGCACCAATGTGGTCAAGTAGAAGGAAAAGCACTATTCCTACCACTCCGCTACACCCCCACAAAGCCAGTAAGAACTAAGCAAGTGGATTTCCCAGCCCCAGGGGGTGCATGTATAAACCAGGGACTCTGGGGCAGCACTCTCTGAAAATAACTGAGGAGCCAGGAGCATCCCTGGGATTTCTTTTCTGAATCACCTGAAATGAAGCACAGACTCTCTCCAGCCGCTTTCTGTCTCTTACATGAGGGAGGTCACACTGAGCTATTTTTCCAAACTCTCAAGGTAAGAGGATAAAAGGTCTCAGCTATCTTGGCCATCACAAGCTGGAGTTACTCATGGGGAACAAGGCAGGAGGCATAAAGAGGACACAGCAAAGCAGATGTTGTACATGAAAGACACTTTCTAGCACAATACAGTTCACATGTCTTATCCTTACTGACTGCGCTCATTTTTTTTTTTAACCATGTGCATTTTTGTCACCACAAGATATGTATGGCCTCTTTTCTCAGTTCATTGATCTGGTTTGAAAAAAAAATAACATACTCTTTGGGGCTGACCTCCTCTTACCCGTTAATTCTATTCATACCTCTGTTATAAGCCTACAACCTGAGAAAGACCTAAATAATTTAATGACTTCTGTTCTTCTTATAAATTCTGAACACCAGTAACACACACACACAATTAAGTACAAACATTCATTCAGGGACATACTTTCTCATACACACAGATGTCCGTATATCCTGGATTGCCTGGGCCAGTCATGGATTTCCCCTGGTGTCCAGGCATAATTATCAAATGCACACACACACACACACACACACACACACAATCACATTTAATTCTCAAACATGCCCCATATGGATGATAAATTATACAGTGACCTTAACTTTAAACATACACTCAAAAAACCTACCATACACAAACACACATATATATATACCAACACACTGAATTCCCCTTCACCCCGTAAACACATATAAAGATATCCAACCATTCTAAAATGTACACACTTACCAGAATGCATGAATGCCCTCAAAGTCCAAATGCACTCTCAAATCCTTACCTAAACCAGCCTTCCACACTAAGAAAACACCCATTCACACGGACAATGACAGACTCTCAGATCCACAAACTTGGAAGATAGAAATCCAGGAAAATGACATGCAAGGAAAAATAAAAATAAAATACACATAGACATGCATACTAACACACCCCCTCAATATTCTCTACACAAACGGCACCTTCCAGGAGTCCATACACACCCCACAGACACACATACATGTTTGTGCTTAAATGACCCCCTCACACATACACATACTCTGACAAAATCACGGGTGTGTTTTTTTTTTAATTATGACCAAATCAAGCATCTACTTTTAAATACAAAACCATATATAGGATATAACAAAGTATACCCGTGCATAAACACACACAGATATACATACACACAGATACACAACTTCTGACCCCAGTGCTCTCCTCCTGCCAATACTTTCCCTCGCTTCACCTTCGAGCCCAGATTTCTCAGATGAACATCACCTCAGAAATTTCCCCAACACAAGTTCCCTCTTCTAACACAGATCTCCCAATGCAGGAACCCAACGAACTGAAGTACCCAAGGCTGGATGGATAAAAGTAATAAATTAGATATCAGTGCCACACAATACCACACAACTTCAAGAACCAGTTACGGACTGCTCAGCCCTTCCTGCCATATGAGAAATAGAGACTGAGATGGCTCCCACCCACCTCGTGGCCCAGACTCACTGCCCTGGCCACTGGCACAGACTCTAAGAACACTTTTGCAAATCTGTAATTAGCCCCAATCTAGACAGACTAAGAGCTCTGGAAATCTCAGAGGACAAAGAAATTCCACGTAGGAAGGATGACCACAGATAATGAAAACAAAGGAGTAGGTGCTGAGGGAAAAGACTTGAACTCAGAGTCAGGACCTCAGTCCTATGCCTGCCTCTGCCACAGATATGCTGGGGGACGTGCGGCAAGCTCCTGGCACTGTCTGGCCATGGTCTCTCCCCCTGTGATTTAGAGGCTTAGGCTCGACAGTCGATTTTGTACGATCCCTGAAAGCTGTGATTCAAAGTATTTGGACGTTTCTGAACCAGAAACTGCCAGCAGGTAATCACTTTTATTTTGATTAAATAGGGGCACTGAATCCTTTGGCCTGAGTGGTTTTGGAAAAGGCGTGCAGTGATTTGAATTGAAAAGGCTCAGTTCAAATCCTGGTTCGACCCCAAATCAACGAAATGCATCTGTAATTATGTAATTAGCAGCAACCACGTGCTATGCTGGTTATGGGACAAGAGACTTCATGAAACAACCTCCATCCTCACAGGCTAGATGGACAGAATGATATGTCAACAAAGAACCTGGGAATCAATTATTTAAATGCTGTGAAAGAGGTATGATCACATATGATTATCAAACCATAGTGTTCCATTCTATCATATTGTGTTATTACCGTGTTATCACATCGACAAAAATCCACACCCATCTTCTTTTTCATATCCTCCTGCTGCTTGTTTACACACATCTCGACCTCTAAAAACCTCAGAGCAAGCTCCAAAGCTCTCTTCCACCCTATCCATGCTTTGGCACCAAGTCTCTATTTCTCGTATGGCAGGAAGGGCTGAGCAGCCCATAACTGGTTCTTGAAGTTGTGCGGCATTGCGTGGCACTGATGTCTAATTTCATTACTTTTATCCATCCAGCCTTGGGTACTTCAGCTCGTTGGGTTCCAGCCGCGATTAATTGGTAGATCTCCCACTGACTCCTGATTAGCTGCTTTTGATTAGGGCCTAATGACTTCATTCGGTCCCTAATTCAGGGGGATGAGTTGCAAAACTGCCAGCAAACTGCTCAAACAGAATTACATTTTCTTAAGCCCTGAAGACATCACTTAAACTCTGTGTACACAACATTCTCCCTCCCTCGTTCTTCTTCCTCATTGCCTCCAGACTGCACTGCACAGAAACATCAGAGGAAGGAAGCTTGTGACCCAGCTCCTGGCTGCTAGAGCAGATGTCACAAGAAAAAGGGCTGGAAGCTGACAGCCTGGCGCTCAGGAGGAAGTCACCCCCCACAGCACTAATTCCCACACTGTGCCTGAAGGGAAGTCTTCCCTGAAGTCTACACCTTCCACCATACCACTTGCTCTCTTCGGGGACAAGATACCACCCTGAGCTTTGCCTTGATCTTTGCCTGCAGACACCTAGAAGCCCTGACCAATAGCCAATGTCAGAAGACCTAGAAAAAAGTCTCTACCCAGGATCTGAATTGGCCATTTTAGCTGCTGGTCCCTGATACTGGCTCTGACCGCCCAGCATGTGCCCCCCTGACATCCTACACTAAGGAGCAAGATGGCCAGAGATACATAATTATATGCAATGTATATGTATATACAAATTATATACATAATTTTGCCTAAGGATGCAAAGCCCCTTGTAATACCTGTGTAATATACAGATTCCTAAACTGTGGAGGCCTTCCTCAGAAGATTCTAGTCTAGCCCAACATTTTATTCTACAGATGGACAGACTTGTAAAAGTAATTTGATAAATATCTATTTAAGACTTATCATGTGCCAGATACTGTGTTAAGCTCCAGAGAAACACAGGTGACACAGATGACCAAGACTCCATCCTTTCTCTCTAAGAGCCCCTGTTTAGTAGGGAAGCAAATCCTTTGACAAGTCAACATACTATACTAAGTATTTGGGACATAATAGGTGATATATAATTTGATGAAATTTTATACACACACACACACTACATACACACAGGGAGTTAATACACAAATATGAGAATATGCTAAAATGCAAACCATTTAATGCAATAACCAGGTAAGTGATTCTCCATTCACCCAGGTCCTCAAGGTATTTTCCCCAGAGTCAACTGCTGTCAGCAGTCACTTGTGTTCCCTGCAAAAATTTTATATTCATATACACATTTTAAAATGAGGAAAGTGAAATTCAAGGATGAAACAAAAGAGTAACTTGCCCAAAGTCACATAGTGAGATGACAGTGATGGAGGCAATTATGGTCCCCATACAGTCATGCCTGATTCCATGGAAATGTGAATGGCCTTGCCTGGCTCAAGAGACTGGTCCAGCAATCTCAGTACTGGTAGATACAGGTTCAAGAGCATAGCACCTTGCAAAGGAACCAAGAACTGAAAGAAGGGTGTGGAAGGACAGAGGGGGTTAGGAGACAGATCACAGAACATCAAAGAGCTTCTATGACTATGGGACTTTATCCACACAAAGTCTTCCAGAATTGCTAAGCACTCTCCCTTATTTGTGTCCATTTCCTCCTTGACAAGGTTTAGCCAGGCATTAGGCAGGTCCACAGAGTCTGGTGCCCACCCCTTGCTGGCCCTGACTTCTGCATTTGAGCCAGAATCTAACTCCAGGCCATCCATCCCTCATGCTAGTTCTCCTCCTACCACTGGATGACCACATTCCATTCATGCCCCCCCCGATATATCCCAAAACTGCAGGCCCTGTTTGTGAACTCTTTGTGTCTGGGCTCTAACACCTCACAAAGACCCTCTAAGTCAAATGATTGTCACAGCAGTCAAATGATATATATATATATATATATATATATATATATATATATATATATATATATATATATATATATATATATATATAAAATAGCTCTGCAGTGAGTAAGGTAACATAGTGAGAAAAGCCTGAATCTTAAAAACATATAGACATATAGGTCTTTAACTCCAGTTTTGCCATTACAACTGAAAAACGTTGGGCAAATTGCAGAGCTTCTATAAAATTCAATTTCTTTGTAAAAAAAAAAAAAAAGAATTTTCATATTTATTTTTAAAAATTTTTTTTGTATGTCCAGCATTGAACACTGTGCCTGGCACAGAGTAAATGTTTAATAAACATCAGAATGGTTGTTCCTCATTGTTAGCTTAATTGGAACTAAAATAATAAGTCTTGATTTTGTTCTTGGAGAAGGATGAGGGTCATTTCAAGCTAGGGGGAGGTTACAAGCAAAGGCAAGTTAGTGTGGGGAGCCCAGGTGTTTTAAGGGACTGTAGGAAAATCAATGCATTTGGAATAGAAGCTTGACACACATCACTCATGAGTGAGATGTTGCCTGTGACAGCATCCCGTACAGATCAGGTCTTCAATTCATGTTCGATGAATGATACTGAGGATAAACACACAGCAAACCCACAAGGAAGTCTCAGGTGACCACAGGAACTTTGTAGAATTCAACCAAAGTCCTTGGTTGGGAAAGCCACAGAATGGGTCCACTTTGTGTTATCCCCCGGGACCCCAAGAGGCTGCCACATTGCTCCAGATGGATAAGCGGGAGCCGCACATGCCAGTCAGCATGAGGAGGAATAGATGTGCAGATGTTGTTGCTGAAATCAGCCAACCTGAGTAAGCCTGCATCTGGGTCCTGGAGAATCTTAAACATTGTATAGCTTGCTTTCCATGCCTTTACCTTGACTTCTCTGCACAAATCAAGCAAATCGAGGTGGCAATAAATTGATGAAAGGTACCAAATTGCATTTTCTTCAGTGTGCTGACTTAAAGTTTCTCTCCCAGCAAATGAAAGTAGGGGCATTTAAACCAGGCACTATCCCTGGGGGAATTAGTGATGCACTCTTAGCAAATCAGACACTAAACACTGGTATTTTTTTGTGATGTTCAGAGACAGGTTGCGGGGAGCGGTAGCATCAGATGGGGGAAGATAGAAGGGGCTGCAGCAAATAAGCTGGCCTTTGCCAAACCTCTGCTATGATTCTGCCACGACTCATGTCTTTCTCAATAGCAGTATTTGTAATTATACCTACCATTTGTGGAGCACTCACCAAGTGCTAGGAAGTGTACTAAGCACTTTACACACATTATTTAATTTAATCTCTCTACTCTGTGAGGAATACATTATTGCATGCAGGGAACAGATAAAGAAACTTTAAATCAGAGAGGCCAATTAGCTTGCCTGGTGTCATATTACAAACTGGGACTCTAACAGGGATCCCTATGATCCCCAAGCCCAAGTCCCAACCCTTTCACTCTGCTCCCTCTCATCGCCAGACCTGGTGTGAGGTCTTGCTTTAGGGCAGAGAAAAGGTGTCTGCTCAATGATCAAACAACCAAACTACAGTCAGGAATTATGTCTGTCTCTATCCTACTTTGTAACCCAGCAAATTTGAGGCTGCTTTCAAAAATACTTGCAATGAAATTGAAAATGACAAATATAAGCCAAATAAAAGGACCAGAGCAATGTAAAACAATACTGAAACCTAGATATGTGTCTAGCATATAAAGGTTATTAAATTTAAGCAGCAAAATCAACTTGAGCCTCCTGTCTGCTGAAGCAAAAAGGAAAACACAATTGTTCACTTGATGTCTAATTTTTATAAAGGAAAAGCTTAGCAATTCTGCAGAGGAAATATGCTGATAAAAGTTTATCATCCAGTAAAAGATGATAGAATAGTCAACAGGCATGTTTTGAAAGTTTACTATGTGTCGGTCACGGAGCTACAGGCTACGGAGATGATGGGGAACTAAACAAGCATGATACCTACCTCTGAGAGCCTTCAGGCTAGTGGGAAGATAGCCTTAAAGCAAGTTAGGCAGATACAGGGTAAGGGCTTGGGACACTGGACCAAGGGAATGCGACTGGTAGAGGAATAGCATTTGCAAATGGCCAAAGGTATGGGAGAGCATGTCATGTTCAAGAATCAGAGAAGTCCAGTGGCTATAACAGAAGTAGGGACAGAATGAAAGATGACAATAGGGTACACATTACCAGAGTGTTCTGGGGCCAGTTCTTGCTGGCTGGCAAGGGCCCATTGTGCACATCAGTTCCAACGAGGGTAGTAGTTTGAAATCAGCCATAGTGGGAATGTTTATACCATGGGGATTGACTCTACATGTAGCACTCTTCATTTCGTCTGCAAGTATCGACCACCTTACCAACACCTATAAATAACCATATTTCAAGAAGTTAGTCCTGCCAAGGTGGTACCTTGGAGGAAGAATCCTCTGAAACTGAAGAGGTCAGAGAAGGTTTCTTGGAAGAGACAGTATTTGGGCTAAAGATAAGTGAGCAAAATTCCAATCCAGCAGGTTGCATATTGAATCTAGAGAGTTAGGACCATAAGACCCCAAGCAAAAATCCCTGTCCTGCAGTATTGTCAAGCTGTGCAGGTAATTTAGACAGGGACCCAGGAATGGTATCTGGAGCCCAAGGTCAGTGTCAGTTCCCCTTAGGAAAATGCAGGATCCCAACAGCTAGGTAATAAGGGGACAAGCATATAACCTAGTGAGGTGCAGACTGACCTAGTCTCTGTTTTACATCTCTGTATTTTGTGATGCATCAAATAGGTTGAGGTTGAGAGCCTATGTTGTGTACCAAAAACCCAGGTGTTTGGAGAGAGGAGGCAAAAGGAACAGACTAAGATTTGGTAATCTGGAGAAAGGAATGACTGGGTAAATAAAGGGGTGAAGGCAGAAAAGGGCAGGGTAAATACACAAAGCAGTTTCTCATGAAGAGGAATGGCAGTTCTAGGAGATAAAGTTGAAAAGTTTAATTAGGGCCAAGATGTTAAGTGCCTTAAATACTTGGCTAGGATGCTTTGACTTTATCCTGCAGGCATGGGGCCGGGGGCGGGGGGGTAATGAGAGTGTCCAAGATGTGCCCAGAGCCACACTTTGAGACTAATCTGGTGCTGATGCATATAGGTGGGACTGGGCAGGAGAGAGGCTCAGGGCCTTGTATTCTTACAAAACTCAAGATGCATCGTGCTAACAGAATACACTCCTAAAAAGTGTTAAGGACAATGACAGCCTAGCTTGGTGAGCACCATTCCTCACTATCTTAAACACTTTTGCTCTTCTCATGTACCCTTCCTCCGTTCCCAACCCACCTATTAATTTACCAAAATCCTTCTCTTAATCAGAAGATTGTCATATAAGAAACTAATGCCCCAGAAAATTTTGCTGTCTGCTAGTGTCCCTGAGAATTTTAAGTTTCGCTCTGTGTAAACATGGCCATGATCTTTTCCAAACCATCTGTATCATTTTTCTTTGTTCTTCTTTATTAAACTGACACCAAGTGTGGGAAATAAGGTTCTTAATTTGAGAAGGAACACTCTTATTCCTTCTGAAATGCTACAGGAGTGTCAGATTACAATTTCACTGAAATAACATGTAAGCAACCTGACCTCAAAACTCCATCTCTGGCACACTCAGTGGTACCACTATTTAACTGTGGTTAAATACTCTTAGAAATTTAGCATTGATGAGCATAGTAATATTCTTGCATTCAAGTCAGAAGAATTGGATACAAATGTTGGGTCCGCCATTTAGCTTTTAGGCAGGTCGCGTGGCCATTTTGAGCCTCAGTTTGCCCCTCTGTAAAATGGACTGATTATCTCTTGTCTTGCCTGAGAGGATCATTGTGAGGATCAAATGAGATAATGCACAAGAAAGATTTTCTTTCTTTCTCTTTTTAAACAGCAAAGAGCTGCTCAAAGGCCAAGGAGCAATTCCATCGTCAGAGGCTCCCTCTCTTTGGGGTTTCCATGTATTTCCAAGCCCAAATGAGAAGCCCCATTCCACATTGTGTATGTTTACACACACTTAGAGGGACTGGCTGACCTTGTTGACTACAGGGATACCATAATTGTCCTCAAATCCTGGTACAGTCTCCTCTCTCTCTTGAAAGGGAAGATTCACAGGAGAGAGAAGGAAATTGGCCTCAGATCATGAGCCCCCTCCCTTCCCCCGCTCACCTGACTCTGATTTGTAGATGGCCAGGAAGATGTTTTCCCTGACTCTGGAAGCTCTTCCCTCAGCCACTGTTGGCTCTGCCTACTTTAGCCTGACCCTTGAAGACTTAGGGAGCGGGAGAGCTCAGCCCCTGGATCCTTCCTTCTACTGGCATCTAAGAGGGATATTGTAAGCTTTTCTTCCAAGAGGAGACATCTCTGTCAGGAGATCTGAGGGGACATTTATCTTCCTGAAATGCACACAGATCTGTCAGCCATGGATGAAGATAAAGGGATAATGAGCAGAAAGGGAAAGGAAAGTCGCCATTTGGATGGGCAAACAGTACATTCCTGGGGTCATGCATCCTTCCCCGAGCTTGATACAAAATGGGCAGGTGATACAACACTCAAGGTGGGGGAAGAAGCCTGGGAAGCACTGCGGTACATATGGGAAAGAGAATCAGAAGACCTGAATTCAAATCAGACTGGTCACTTAGCTGGGTGACTTCCCTGAGCCTCAGCTTCCTAGTACACAAAATGGGTGCATTGCTAGTGGTGAGGTTACTTTCCTAACATCACAGGCTGGTCTAACAACTCCATGATATTAGAGGTGTGAACACATCCTCTCCCATGCCTTCCCTCTGCCACCACCGTCCCATACCCCTGCACTGTATCCCATTCTTTCCATCAAGACTGACCTGTTTGTGTGATTGATACACTTACCAATCCTGGATTTGGAGCATGTTGGGGCACATGGTTATTATTTCATCCTTCTGATGAAACAGGGTTGCACATTGGCAACAGCCATGTGAGGTCTTGATTCTTCAGTTCCTAAACTAAAAAGGTCCTCCAGAATCCCTGCAAGCCTACCTAGGATGGGAGGACAGGACCAGGGGACACTGAATGGGCAGGCTCCATAAACCTGACCCTGACTTCAACTACAACAGACCCTATATCTGTTCTATATATGGGATTTCCTAGCAAGATGTCTTCTGAATAGAGCAAAGCTGCTGCAAGGAAAGAAAAAAAAAGTAATAATAATACGAAAACTACCTTAGAAGTACAGTGACAAGAAGGGGGCTACTTAGGACTGGGCTCCTGAGATATCTGTCCAGAACTTAGCATATCAAACATAAATATGTTGCAAATAGATGGAAGAATGAATGGATGTTTTCAACAAGAGATGCATCCCCAGATGGAGGCAGGGACGTTCAGACATTACTGAGCTGACCATGTGCTGCTGCCATCGTGAACACTCTTCACCTGTTTCCCTAGCTCTTCCAGATGTCCCTACCGCTGTTCCACACACGTGGGCCTCCAGCTTCCCCACAGGAGGTGATGAAAGGAAAGTCTAAAGCATCAGCAGTTTCATTTGATGCTGATGGCTTCCTCAAGGAAGGCCCATTTTTCATCTTGCATTTTATGAGACCATCAGAGTGTCTGTGATTCCCCAGAGGACACAGGGACTCATCAGCAATACTGTCTGGCTGGTCCAAACCTACCTTCACAAGTGAGCAGTAATAATAATACCAACCACCACAGCGGCGTGCCAGGATCTGTGTAAGTATATACATGCATTTTCTCCTTTCCCAGGTAGATATCAGTACCCCTCTTTTAAAAATGAAAACAGGGGGGCGCCTGGGTGGCACAGCGGTTAAACGTCTGCCTTCGGCTCAGGGCGTGATCCGGGCGTTATGGGATCGAGCCCCACATCAGGCTCCTCCGCTATGAGCCTGCTTCTTCCTCTCCCACTCCCCCTGCTTGTGTTCCCTCTCTCGCTGGCTGTCTCTATCTCTGTCGAATAAATAAATAAAATCTTTAAAAAAAAAAATAAATAAAAATGAAAACAGGGAGGCTCAGAGCAGTTTAAGTGTCTAGCCCAGAGTCCTATCACTGCTAAGTGGCAATGCTGACATTTGAACTGGGGTCTTTCTTTCACTCCCAAAACTAACTTCTTTTATCTTACGCTAAGCTGACTTGCTCACTAAATATAGCCTTAGACCTTCAAACAACTCTGGATGAACACTTTTCTGGGAAATGCAGTGTTACACACATTTTAAGCCACTGCATGAGCTCCTTCCAGCCACTTTCATGAACTCAAACAGGTATGTGCATGCAGGAGTCCTTATGTTCCTACAGTGACTCTAGTCAACTTACTACACATGTAGTCTTCTTTGGCTCAATCAGCAAAAGATTGGGAATGCAAAAAGTAAGTGAATGCCTGAAGAAGTTCATGGATGAGTTAGTGAAGGAGAAATTAAGTGAGTGAGTGAATGGATGGATGGATGAATGAATGAATGAATGAATGAATGAATGAATGGACATGGCATCCTACAAAACTCTGAAATCCAGTTGTGAAGTCAGTGAGTCATGTCATTGAGACTGAGACTTCGGACAGATAGGAGAAATTATTCTGGGATCAGGGAGTTCCAAAAGGGAAGTGCAGAAATGCTCACAGAAATACTTGAAAGCTGAGCACACATGCCTGTATTGTGGAGCGGGGAGATGGCCACAGAGATCAGGGTGAGGCTGCTGCAAATGTAAGTAACAGATAAGTACCACAGGCAGAGCCTTCATGGTGGTGGAAAGAAGGGAGAGGGGGCAGCTATTGAAATCCTGCTTGGTGCCTTTGGCTCCAGCCTCACTGCAGGCTCCCCTCCAACCTGTGTCATCAGGAACAGGACTCAGATAATGGGAGAACCACAGGTCCTGGGAAGATCAAAGACACACGCTTTTATGCCTCAATTAACGTTCCCCTTGTAAGGCTTTCAAACACAATTTAGCTTTTCTCTGCTGGGCTGGGAGCGACACAAAGACATGCTCTGGGTCTTTTTGGAACACAGAGTCCATGAGCCAGCGTCTATAATTAACAGTTTCCTCCTCCTAAGGGGAATAAGGTTTGGGTACACAACATAGGCTGTGTGTGAGCATGTAAAGGACTATTCACAGGGTACCGAGTGGGCTGTCTGCCCAGGACTGCTTGTCACAGCCCGATAAGGCTTCAGGGCACAAAAAGTTTGAGGTAGGGAATTAAGAGATGCAGTTGTAATCAGGAAGACAAAGGAAGAGGGGCGGGGACAAGGAGGATGACAAGTCACCATGGGTGGGCAGAACATCCGCTTAGAGTCAGGAAACCTACCTTTGCTGAGTTCTGGCTTCCCCACTTTCTGTGTTGCCTTGGGAATTCACAGGGATCTTTAAATCATACCTTCCTGTACGAAGGGGATAACAAGACTGCCCTCAACGACTGTTGTCTTGATTCTATATTCCTTTTCGGGGAAAGTCTATTTCAATATGCCTTTCCAGGCTCATCCCAATTCACTGACAAACTTTCCATGAAACCCTAAATAAGCATTTGTCCTTCCAAATAGAGGAGTGAGTGTCCTGGAGAAGAGTACTTGTATTTTCTTTTTATCCCACTAAAATCTGTTTGATGGCTGTGGGTGTCCCAGGGGTGGAACGATGTTCCTAAAACCAAGAATTGCATGCCATACAGACTGGGATGACTTCCAGTGAGTTGGGGTTCTTCAAGTACTTACAAGAATTTTAAGGCAGTTATACCAAAGGTACCACAATATGGACTGGTGCAAAGGAAAATGTTGGAGACCTAGGCATTGTTAAAAACTCAACCTTTGGGCGAGGAGCAATGACATAACCAGGAGTGAGTGGAAGCACAAGGGTAGAGGCAAAGGGCCACCTTCTGGAGTTGGGGGTAAAGGATGGGTGGCTACTGTGGGTAAGGCACCTTTTCAGCATGAAGTGACGCAGAAAGTTCTAACCCAATCTGTCATTGTCATCTCTGTATTCCCTATCCCCTGTCGCATCCCGTGGAAAGACTGCTCCTTCAACCAGGGACCAAAAGGCCTGGGGCAAACGCAGGAGAAAAGGGGGTTGAGTGGCAGCAATCCTTCCTTCTCTCATAAAAACTGGGTTTCCAAACCTCAAACAGGGTTTGAACTCTACATGTATCTGTATGTGCTTCCCCTCCCAGATCGGGCCCCTAGGTAAAACGGTATCACTGAATTTTGAGAGAGAGAGTTATATATATCCCAAAGAAAAACTTTCAATGCTCTCACTTCAAACAGCCCATTCATCCCCCAAATGGCCAGTGAGAACTCCAGGAGCCGGACCGTTTCCTCCGTAAATAAAGGGATGGAAGCGTGCAGAAGAACACCCACCAGACCGTCTTCTTCCTTTTATGCTCCCTATAAACGCGCGCGGAAGGCCGCAGAGGCAGGCACGTGTGCGCCAGCCCGGCCTCCCTGAAAAGCCCAGCTCCGTTCTCCAGGGCAGAGCCAGGGGAGCCCAGCCTTTCAAAGCCCCGTTTTGAAAGCGGCCGGGGGCTTGAAAGGCGGCTCAGATGTAATTTGCGCGTGGCGCCAGCTGCACAGTGGGCTCGGCGCCAGCGGGGGCCTAAGGACCGCCCCGACCCCGCCGTGCGCGGTCCCCAGGCCCCCGCGCGGCCCCGTGCAGTCGGCGGAGGCGCACTCCCCGGCGTCGCCCGCCCGCGCGGCCACGGAGCCTGCAGCCGCCTCTAATGAGCTCCGCCAAGAGTGGTTACTGTGGCAAGGCTGCCCACGGGACTTCGGGGCATCGCGCTGACTTTCCAGTTCTTCTTTTAAGTTCACTTACTTCAAAGTTTTCCATTTGAAGCTGTTGAGAAAGCCTGATAGACGCAAGAGAAGAAAGAACAGCAAGAGTTTAAAAAATAATGTTAAAACCCCCAAACACCCTGAAAAATACTCCAAGAAAAGAAATAAAAGGGTGGGGGTGGTAATTAAAAAAAATAGTTCAAGCAATTGAAAAGAAAATGCCGAAGGCAGTTAAGGCTGCCCCCTGGCCCCCCCCCCCCCCACATCCCCTTACCTGACCCACCACACTCTGCCTACAATGAGAGAGACTTGGGGAAAGACGGAAGCCTCCGGCTTACCAGGAATTGAGGTAAAACCCAATCCAGGGGAATTGAGAGGGAAAACCACCGAGAGACTGCAGTGGCTTCTAAGAGTAAACCACATATTTCCTCTTTGGTACTTTTGCAGATGGGCAAGTCAATGTGAAAATGATCTATCCCCAAACAGGTCTCCCTTGTTTAGCACTTCCCCAATATCACTGATGAATAATCTTCAAACATAGGTTTTACTTTGCTTCCATCACAGACTGGAAACCAAAGCTCAGGGAATTTAGGTACTTTACCCAATTTAGCACAGCCTGTGGTGCAAAGGCCTGGATTCAAGCACACCCCTGAGTTTTTCAACATGCCGTTCTATCTGCAAGTAAATCATTATAAAATAAATGAACTAACAAAATAAAGGAAAAAGAAGAAGCTAACCGAAGTAGGATTCCAGTTCAGTACGGTAAGGAGACTGGCACCTCAATGCAGATACCCAGTGTATGAATGCACGCCTGTTTCACAGATGGGGAAACTGAGGCACTGAGCGTTTCTGCCACCTGCCCAAGTTCACTTACCGATTCAACAAAGAACTAAACTTTAGACCCAGGTCAGTATAAGTCAGATTCATTCTTTTCATAACTGTATAATATTGCCTCCCAGGACTCATATCAGAAGTACAAGTTTACATCTGACTCAATCAAAAGGTTTCCAAATGAGCCTTAAACAGGTTCCCTGTGCTGGCATCTGCTAGGTGTTGGGGATTCAGAGAAAAACAACATCGTTCTTAGCACCAACTTTCAAAGAGAACATCATATCTACCATCTTTGTGTGGCAATTGAAGATATATAAAAAGAAAAAAAAGTTCCATCTTTAGCCTCCACAGTTCTCCAATGCGATCAGACTGCGATCTTGGGTTCAGCTCCCCCCACCCCAGACACACACACACGCCCATTCCTTCTATATTGTCTATAATCCTGAAAACTTGGATGTGAAACAAAAGTATTAGTAAAGCAAGACCCAAAGAAGGGGTGGTTACATATCCAAGATGCTTGTATTAACCTCCTTTCCGATTCAAGGATTGTCTTACAGCATTCTTAATGGTTCTTAAAAACCTACAGAGACAAAAGGCTGAGTACCTTTGGGCCAGTTCTTTCCAGAAGCACACATCCCAAGGATTTCTTCTTATGTGAAACTGTAAATGCCACCCACAATTCTAGTCTCTTTACTGTAATATACAAATTCAGTCTGGTCTCTCTTTTCCTGTCTATTTTTTTAAGTTGCACCCCTCCCTTACCCCCCACCTTAATTTTTTTCTTTTCTGACTTCAATATCTCTGACATACTAGATCCTTCCTTGGAGAGTATGATTTTCAAGCATGTCAGTATCCCCAATCACTCTCTTCAATAAGATCTAGAGCTTGTCTGTATCCATCTTCAAGTAAAGATGCCAGAGAGAGGCAAAACTTTGGTCCCACCAGAGCCTTATAGCTAAACTTCTGTTTGGGCATTCTACTTTTATGAATGCTGTCTGAGTTTGCATTAGCTTTCCTCCACCTTGGGAAGGGAGGATTTGGTGCCAGCAGCAATATTGTTAGTTCATCTGCATCTCTGTTGGGGACAGGAGGAGCAGGTAATTAATTGTTTCTCTTCTGCACTAGGCAGCCGGCTTTCTCTGGAAAAGTTGAGCATCCCTCATCCAGCAGTGGTTTCTGCAATTAAAGCTATCCACAGCCAGGAGTTTGATTAATAGCTGGGAGGTTTCTCCTTTGCTGACAAATGAGAAAAAGAGAAATCAGATAGGGAGAAGCTGAATGCATTTGCTTAGCACAGGGCCTGGCTAATGTTCTTTCTAAGGAAAGAGCTGCAGTAATTTCCTAGGGACTGGGAGGGAGGGAAAAATATCCCTTAAAAGTCTGCAAAGTAATGGTTCCAAAAAACAGATGTGCCTGTCCCTTGGGAGCAGGGCAACAAGGGCTATAGTTGGTGGTCTCTGTTGCTGGAAAGGATTGCTACTCACATGGCACAGATGGGAAGATAAGGGAGGCCCAGAAAACAGGACCTGGTTTTCCCAAAGTCACACAACCTGCCAAGAGAATCTAAGCCAGCTGTCGTTGAACTTTACCATTCCCGCTGTCAGAGAGCCACTTTGCTCCAGATGGAAGGGAGGGATTAGACTATCACGATCAAAGAGCTTAAACCCTGAATCAAGAACCCTAGACCCCTCAGCTCAGCTCTCTCTCTCTACCATATCACAGCCGCCTGTGGCACAAGGTGCATTTAGCAGCCTAGAATAAATCTGTAAGAAAGAAATCTGCCACTTTATAAATTCTACTCACTGTTCCTAGTTTTTTCTTCCAGGATTGTCCTGAATAATTAAAATCTCCTGGCTCCTGAGAGATTAGAAGCCAGTGAACCACTCCTAGGAGGACTGGAACATTCTCCTCTCCCTCCTAAGCATCCCAAGTTCCCAGAACCTCTGCTCAAACAACCCAGAGGGGGTGGAGTTGGGAGAGTTGAGAATAGCTGACCAATGAAGGAAGTCTATGGGCTGTGGAGCTGATCTGTCAGCAGCAACACCAGCCAAGAAAGGAAACAGAGGTTGTAAAGGTAGATGGAGGCTGCCCAGAATGTTAGGGGCTCTTCCTGGGGCTCAGCCAGGGCTTGGAGGCAGTAAATGTGTATATGTCATTTTATGTCTAGGCAGAAGGCAAACCAGAGATCAGGACCATCAGGAGGCTGGGGAGCTGGGGTGTGTAATACCACTCCCAATGAATTCTGGTGGATTTTGGATCATTGCAATCAGATGACTCCCATTGCAATGAAAGGTCCCAGGCCCTATTCTTTCAGGCATGTTTCTGTTTGATTTGCATTTTTAAATGGTTGGGGGGAAGAAAAGGATCAAAAGAAGAATAATATTTCATGATCTGTAAAAAGTATTTGAAATTCAGATTTCAGGGTCCACAAATAAAATTGTACTGGAGCACAACCATCCGTTTATTCACATGGTGTCAGTAGCTGCTCTGGGGCTGCCAGGGCAGAGCTCACTAGTTGTAGCCAAGGCAGTATGGCCCAAAGAGCCTGAAATGCTTATTGTTTGGCCCTTTACAGAGAAAGTTTTCTGGCCCCTGGATTAAATCCTTCTCATTTCTTGCTGGCCATCTCTTAGAGGCTCCGTGCAGCCCTGGCCCCCTGGTTCCACAGGCTGTGCGTAAGGGAGTTTTGTGAGCTCTGGATGTACGCCGTAACCCTTAGGCATGGTGCCTGCGTCCTCTGCCACAGGCATGGTAAGAATTCTTCATGTAAACGTGAACTGATGGACAACAGTCTCCAACTCCCCACAGAGAGTTGAAAGAACTATTTTCCCTAGAGCGCATCCCCCCTCCTCTGTGCAAACGCACGTGCTCTTGGCAAAGCCCTAACAATTCAAGTCATAATGGAAGGGAATCTCACCCATTTTATTGCCATAGTTACCAAGATTGCAAGTTTAGATGCTGTATTAGCAGTAAGTGCACGGTAATAATAGAAGTCAGGGAGGAGGGGACGAAAAGGATTCTGGCTCCTGTTTCTCCCTACAGCATCCTTCAGGGCAAATATACTAGACACAGTTTGCATTAAACTGCAAAGTTGGCGGTTTTCTTTAAAAAAAAAAAAAATCCAAATAATTGCTTTAAAATCTCCTGTCTTCCCCTGACTGGTTAACCTGCACACAGTTCGCCTCATCCTGAAACAAAGAAAAGGAGGTTAAAAGAAATATAAGTGGCCAGGGTTACCATGGAAACCAAAGTGGAAGGCAAGTGAAAGTCAATTTAAGGTTTAAATGCATATGAAGCAGATGTATATGTGCGGGCATATTTGCATATAGATATCCATCTCCCCTCCTCTCTGCTCTCCATAATGTGCTCTTCCTTCTGGGCCCACCTCAGGACCCTTCACCTCCAGGGAGATTGTCCTGACAATTTCAAGCCCCAGTAATCTCTCTCTTCTGGAACTCCATTTGAACTGCAGTCTGGACGTGGGAATCAACCTCTTAATATACACTGCCCTGTTCAGAAATCACAGGACCCTTCAAGGTCACTGAATACTCCATGCCGTCTTATCTCTGTGCCTTTGCTCCTGCTGTTCGCACCACCTGGAATGTCCTTGCTAACTCCTTCCATTTGACTGTAACACCATTACCTTCCTCATCTCAGTGTGGACAGCGATTTCTCTGCAGTGCTTTTCTCAATCCCCTTGCCTCCCTCAGTGTCCCCATACTGGGTTAAGGGTCCCTCTTCAATTCTTGCCTAACCCCCACCATAGGTCTAGTTACACTGACTGTAAGTGCTGCTTACGTGATTATGGCCCCCCTCCCTTGCCCTCCAGACCATGAAACCCTGGAAGACAGGGGCTGTGTTTCACTTTGTGGACCCTCATTACTCAATAGAAATATATATATTGAATGAATGAATGAATGAATGAATGAATGAATGAATGAATACTAGAATAAATAATTCAAATTGCACAACTTAGGTCAACACATCCATTTCCATATGCCAAGAACAGTTGCTAATTATTATTATTGTTGCTAATTGTTACTATTATCTTTAAAAACGCACCATGTACAAACTTCCCCATTTTGATTCTAAGAGGAATTCTGGGTGTATGAGGAAGGTGCAGAAAGATGAGGGGGAGGGGATTGGAATGAGTAAAACCTTACCTTGTGAAAAATGGGTAAAGGACGCTGGCACTGTAGCACAGATTGGAAGCTCAAAAGATGTGTTTCACTTTGTTAACTTCTCAGAAAGGAGTTCTGAGACCGAACATATTCTCTGGGACTCCAGAAAGTAGGCACAGGGACAACAAATGAAAGTTGTAGAGCACAGGTTTTGTTTCTTTAGCAAAGGCTTACAGAGTGTTAAAGCTATTCAGTGTTAGAAATGACTATCATGTGAGGTAGTGAGTCCCCTAGCACAGGGAGCATTCAAGCACACATGGAAAAATCATACACCTCAGAACATTAAAGAATGAAAAGGGTGTTGTATATTCAATAAGTTACAAAAAGAAAACTAGATTTTGGGGTGATGGCGGCTGTGGTGGCAAGAAGTGACAAGAAATAGGCAGGACTGAGGGGAAGAAGCTAAAAACATAGCTCACAGACTGAGCGTGGAGAACTGTTTGTGTTCACAGTTTTTTTTTCCTGCAGGAATGGGGAGCCTGGGAAAGGTTTGATGTGGAAAGTTACATGATCATTGATATGCTTTTGAAGATCATTCAAAATCGGCTGTGAACCAGAGGGATGGAGGGGATAAGCTCTGCATATTTAATATTATGCAACTGTTACAATAGCCCTAGTGATACAGGCTGGGATTAAGGCAGGGGCAGCAAGGATAATGAAGAGCAGGAGTACTGGGGACGTAAATCAAAGCAGAAGAGACAGACTGCATCAACCAGTCCTTCTAAGTTGGTTCCACTCCCTGTCAGCCACCCCTGCGTTTGTCCTCCTGGAAAACAAACCAGTCTTACTTGTTTGCAAGAGCAGGCTCGGACTGGACTGTCGGCTGGGCTGTAAAGGTTGCAGTCACCTTGAACAGATTCCCCACGCAGCTTGGTGAGAAGCAGAGCCTTCCCTCTGCTGCCCCGTCAGCTCCACTTTGCATCAAAACTGCTTTGTATGTCACCAAGTTATTAAAGTTGTGGATCGCAGTGCTGTGTCAGGCGATGTTGTTCTGAAACTGGGTCAGCGAGGGCTGTCTCTCCAGAAAGACGTGGGCTCCTGGCGTCCCCACATGCCAGTCCCGGTTGCAGTGACTTCTTGGCTGCCTCTCCCCAGCCAGCTTTGAGAGGAGGATATAATAACCCTATGGCTTGGCCCTTCTATTCAGCACCTCCAGTGGTAAAGAATTCCTGACACAAGATTGAAAGGGGTTTCTCTGTTCTCTTGGCCATTGTTTGTACTCACAAGGACGGCAAGGTCTTGTTTTTTCAAGTCTCTTTTGAATCATTCCTTTTCATGGATAGACCAGCTACAAGAAGTAAAGAATCAGCTGTTTCAAAACCCTGAGCATGCAGGTTTCCCCTCTGCTGCTGCTCCAGGAGGCCCAGGGACTGAAGGGGAACAGGCAGGCACAGAGGAATGGAGACATGGCTGGGGAGTGTGGGAACACTTCGGGAAGAGATCCAGAACTCCGCTGGGGAAGGAGTTGTCACACAGCAAGAGAGACACAGAGAGGTGGATTTGGCGTCAGAAGAAGGACGGGGAATTCCTAGTAGTCCTTTTCCAAGACAGAGTGGGCTACAATTTTTTTTCAATGCAATCCAATGCATATTTATTGAACACCTACTATGTAGCAGTTGTAGAATAAAACAAAACAGACAAAACAGAGATTTCTGTTCCTGTAGATTTTATGTTCTAGTGCAAAGACAAAGACAATAAATGATAAATGTAGTATATAATTAAATAACAGAAATTCTGTGCAGTTGATTCTTGAACAACACTGGTTTGGGTTTTTTCAACAAATACAGTCCAGTACTATAACTGTAGTTTCTCTTTCTTATTTTCTTAATAACATTTTCTTTTTTCTAAATCACTTTATTGTAAGAATACAGTATATAATACCTCATAACATGAAATATGCATTAATTGACTGCTTATGTTATTGGTAAAACTTCTGGTCAGCAGGAGACTACTAGTTAAGTTTTGAGGGAGTCAAAAATTATATGTCAATTTTCAACTGCGTAGGGGCTTGGTGCCCCTAACCCCTGTGCTGTTCCAGTCTCAGTTGTAGTATGTTAGGAGGTGATAAGCTATGGGGGGGAAATACGTATATATAGAGACAGAGGCAGAGAGTGACAGAGAAAAGTGGAAGAGGAATGACAGGGAATAGGGTGGTAATTTATGAAGGGTGGTTAGGATAGGCCTCATTGAGAAGATAATATTTAAACAAAGAAGTGAAAAAGTTAATATAGTTAACCAAGTGGATAATCTGGGGGAAGCATGTTCCATGCAGAGGGTCGAACCATTTCAAAGGCCCTACGGTGGCGTGCCTGGCAGATCCAGAACACAGCAAGGAGGACAGTGGGGCAGGAATCATGTGGAAGACAGGAATAGCAGTAGGAAAGTCAGAGAGGTGTGGGGGCAAGATTGGAGATGTAAGGACTTTATCTTTCACCAAGAATGACATGGGAAGCCATTTCCCAAGAAGATCATGAGCATCATCGAGAGAGAATATTCTACAACAGTGATTCTCAGCTGGGGATGATTTTACCTCTAAGGGAGAACTTGGCAATGTCTGGGGACATTTTTGGTTGTTACAACTGGGGCAGGTATGCTGTTAGCATCTAGTGGGTAGAGGCCAAGTTGCTCTTAAACACCCTACAGGGACTCTTGGAAGGCTCAGTTGGTTAATCGGCTGCCTTCCACTCAGGTTGTGATCCCAGAGTCCTGGGATCAAGCCCCACATCCGGCTCCCCACTCAGGGAGCCTGCTTCTCCCTCTGTAGCTCCCCATGCTTGTGCTCTCTCCCTCTCTCCCTCTCTCTCTCAAAAAAAAAAAAAAAAAAAAATCCTACAATGGACAGGATAGCCCTCTGCAGAGAATTATCCAGTACAATGTCAAAAGTGCTGAAGTTGAAAATCCCTACTCTAAAAGGAAGTCAAGCTTTAGGTGGCTCACAGTCTATATGTTCTTTGAGTAAAATGTACCACCATTTTTAAGAGAACCTAGGCCCACATATCCATTAAACGCAATAGGAATAGTGCCTAGGATCCATGACAATTTTTTAGGACTACTAAAACCTTTACTTTTTTTTATATCAAAAGAAAGAATATATAATTGATCCTTAGATATAGTAATCTTTATACCAATACAGTCATAAAATATACTATTAATTAATTAATTAATTAATTTATTTATTTATTTATGATGCAGGAAGGGACCCATGAAGGCTTATGTGCCTATGGCCCCCAACGTCATGCTGGCCTCCTCTGACATTAGACTTGGGACAACGGTGTCTTTTTGAGTCTTCCACCCACCAGCTGTGTTCCTAGACCCAAAGATTTCAGTCATGTCCTCTCATCTTTCCTGTCTAGGTGAGTACAGTTACAAACACAACTTACCACCAAGTTCAGGCAGATGGCAGTCATTTTCATGGAATCAAGAAGAAAACTGTCAGAGCTAGAAGGGTTTTTAGAACTCATCTGGTCTGACCACCTCATTTTACGAGATATGGTCATTGAGGCCAGGCAAGGGTGGTAAACGGGCCACATCATGCGACTAATTTGTACCAGAGTCAGAATTTGGGGGATTGTCTTAGGGTTCATTTTGCCAGCTTTCATTTTCCAGTCTCACATTCGGTTTATACCAAGTTCCTCAGAATGAAGCTGATGTTACTTGATGGGAAGGGAAAAAAAAACAAACCAACCAACCTGCTGAATGTCATTCTTTGTTATTTCTTATCACTTCTCAGTTTTCAAAGCTCTTTAATATATACTAGTTCGCTTGATCTTTACAACAACTCTGTGAGAAGGGGTTGGAGAGAAGGCAGCTCATATCTTGCCTGTTTCTAAGATGCAGAAACTGAGATTTGGGGAGTCCTTCTGATCTATCCTGCATTACAGAGCTAATGAGGGGTGGAGTCACAGACTTGAATTCCAAGCCCTTGACTTTTCGTTCAGGACTGTCTTCCAAGCCATCACTTTCTATTAGTCTTGATTTGTCACATGGTGCCTACATCTGACTTTGTGTTCAATAAATGCTTATTAAGCGAATAGTTGAACCATCCTATTCCATAGATTAAACCATGCTTGCAGAAACAGAACGAATCAGTGGTCAATGCCTGACACATTATAGTCAAAAGATGTTGGTCTTACTCACGGAAGTGTCAGCAAAGAATGGGGGGATTGGGAGGCATGGTAATTTTAGTTCACTTTTGTGTTTAAAAAATCCTGTTATACTTTAGTGAGGTTTTTTTTTTTCCCTGTGCCATTTTCATAAGTATAAGAAAATAAGTGCAAGTTTAAAGAAATAAAGACAATAAGGTGTTAAAACTCCAAATTGTCTGGGAATTACTACTTGAGAGATCCAAATAACTCAGATTACTCTAGTGAGTTGCTTGTCTTCTTGCCCTTATGTTACTCTTATCTTCTGGGCTGGGGCCATTTAACCCTATACCCATGCTCCAACCTACTCCACACTTAGGAACAAGCCTGTGCCTGGCCTATAGAAATGGAAAAGGTTCAAGATCAGCAACTCATGGCCTCAGCAGCAAATCAGTCAGCCTGTTGGGCCAAGGCAGATCTGGTTCATCCGGGCCAGGATGCCTGCATGGCCCATGCATATGCCCTAGCCTTATAGTGTAATTCTAGAAACTGGGAGGGTCCTTATCTTCATTCTTTCATTCATTGCAAACTTACAATGAATGTCTACCATTTGTCTGCTTCTATTCTTCCAATTATTATCAAATATACATTGAGTACGTACTATTTGTTAGACATTGTGTCTGGTGCTGAGAAACAGAATAAAAGATAAGACATAGTCTAATTCTCTAGAAGCTCATTGTCTGGAAAAATATGTAGGAAGTATACCTGTGAGTAAACTGTAAGCTACAAAATAAAATGATTGGACCTACAAAGCATGGGCAAAGTGCTCTAAGAACACACAGTGGGGAGTGACTGGTTCTGTTTAGAGCAATGGGGTCGTTGGAGAAGGCTTTGCAAAAGATGTAAAAAAAAAAAAAAAAGTCACAGAGGACACTTCAGGGGTGAAGTGAAGGACATTCCAGGGAGGCAGAACAGCAAGAGCAAAGCCAGACACGCATGAGGGGCCACGTCACTTCTGAGAGAAGTGTAAGTATCCCAATAATAATAAACCCTGGTGTTGAGTGTTTCGATGACCTAGGCAATGGGTTGAGTATTTTGCACACAGAATGTTATTGAATCCTCTATTCATTTCTGAGATTCACCTATTTCATAGATGTCATACCTTTCACTGTTAAAGAAGTGCTTGCCATCCTGAGGAAGTGGGTAACCTCAGGAGTGCATAGCTAGTGAGATGGACCAGTAATTGGGCCATGATCTGTCAATCTACAAAACCTTGTTCTTAGACCCTATATTGTGCTGCTTCCCTATTTTACTGATGAGGAGAGGGGAGCCTAGGGAGATGAATTCCTTGCTCAGGATTACACAGTTGTGACAAGTTGAATCTGAAAGTAGGCCCGGGTCTGTGTTTCTTTCCACTACCTAAACTGTCATTCTGTACAGGGATTTATTAAAGAGATTTCAGTGTGGAGACAGGAACAATACCCCCCCCCCCCAAGTTAGTGACAAGAATCCAGCTACTCAACACACAAAAGGAGTGTTACCTTTATGATGCAAAACAGATATATCAATGCAAATCGGCCCTGTGTCCTTTCCACCATGAAAGAGAAAACTACCCAGCTAGAGGAGTTTCAGGGAAAAATGAAAAGGAAAGACAAATAACGGGCTGATGGAAGAGGGATTTGGAGGTCCTTTGGGAAGGAAAAGGAAAAATAAAGACAACGGATTTCAGGTTGAGACAGTGAAGCACTTGGGAGTTGGTGGGGAAAGGTAGGAGCAAGTGATGTACAAGATACAAGAAATAAAGAAGACAGTGAAGGCTGCTCTTGTCTAGAGAAGCAAACAGAGCACACATCAATAAAGACGTTTTTTTCTGAAATCCACAGAGGAGAAATGGGGAGGGGTATCGTGAGAAATTAATGGAGAAAGAAGCAAAGAGTTGAAACTAAGAATCCCACTGGTGACAAAGCGCACATCCCAGTAGAAGGAGAAAGGCATGGCTGAGGAAGTTACAGCCTGAGAAAAAAAGGAGCAATACAAAAAGGAAAAGCTAAGAGGCTTAGAAAGGAAGTCTTGGAGGATGAAAACAAAATCACACAAATACAGAGAAAGCACAACTCAGAGTGGGAGACATATAGTACAAAGGGAAAACAGACCATGTGGGTTCTGAGTGAACAACAAGTGGAGATCATTTGAGCAAGAAGACAGTGAGAAAGAAGGTGATGTGGATTCAGAAAATATAAATGATTCATGAAAGGAGCGAGGGTCAGTAGCTAACATTTATTGATCATCTGTAATGTAGCTAGTGTTTTACATTTGGTCTATCATTTAGTTCTCTTACCTTGTCAGCACGTTTTGCCATGTATGCCAGATCCCATACTGTGTGTCTTGACTAAGGTCATACCTTCAGCCATACTAAACTGAGGACAGAATCAAGGGTGCATCTATGTCCCCAGACACTGCTTTCCCCATATTTCAACCCGTGTCCATGAGGACTGGTGGGTTATACATTGGTTACTAGAGAAGAGCAGCACGAGTTTGGAAATTCTATTTAACACACTCTTTGATGTCAAAATACAACCAATGGTAATTATCTCAAGTGATTTGCATAGTCCTTGGAATGCAGAGATCACTCCGTAAATGTTGGTTTCCATGATTTTAGTTAGCCAGAAATCACACTTGGAAAATTGATGTGATTTATGTCTGAGCAAGAATAGATACTTTAAAGGCTAGAGGGAAAAATGCTACAATTTCCGATAACTTGGTTACTGAGAGCTGATCATAAGCATCTCTTCCTAATTGCGTATTTAGTGACATCATATTGGTATCTTGAAATTAGCTGTGGTGGAAATATTTACACCACAGAAATCAGCAAAGAGTATCAAGGCTTTCTACTCCCCTCTCCTGCCCCAGGAGAGCTGGTTGTTAAACGTTCACCAGCACACCAATAAATATTCACCATGTGGGTGGGAAGACGTATGGTCTCAGTTATATAATAGGAAAGGACAAACATCATGTTTTTTAATGAGTTTGCCTTTCCCTAAAACACACACATACATACAAATATATATTTGGAGAAGCAAAATAATTTTTTGAAACAGTAAAGCAGATTTATTTGGAAGAAGTTTTTAATGGTCTTAGGGAAGAACAAGGCATTGGGAAATGGTTAAGTATGACCTACGAAGCTACGTTTAAAATTGGAATCAAATAACAGATATTCAGACACATATGTTAAAATTCTGAAGTGTAGTAGTGATATTTATGAGGGTAGCTTCTGGAATAAATGCCTCCAGGATTTAAATTCTGGCTTTGCCACTTACTAGCCACGGGATCTTATAGGCCAGTTAATTAACTTCTCTGTTGAAGTTTCTTTTGTAAAGTGAGGGTAACAACAATGTACCTCAGAAGGAGTCAGTAGAACTCCATGAAGCAATGCAGGTTAAGTTATTCACATAGTGCCTGGGACACAGTGATCACTAAGTGCTGGCTCTAGGACTATACTGAACCACAAACTGGGCCTGGAAAGTGGGTACAATGTATATGCAAGCAAGAATAGACATGGTAAGAGGTACACCTGAGTAGCTTAGTAGGTTAAGGGTCTGACTCTTGATGTCAGCTCAGGTCATGATCTTGGGGTCGTCAGATCAAGCCCCATGCTGAGTGTGGGGTCTGCTTAAGATTCTCTCTCTCTGCCAGCATTACCTTGATCCCCAAATCAGATAAAGACCCCAAGAAAAAGGAGAATAACAGACCAATATCCCTGATGAACATGAATGCACAAATTCTCACCAAGATACTAGCTAATAGGATCCAACAGTACATTAAAAGTATTATTCGCCACAACCAAATGGTATTTATTCCTGGGCTGCAGAGGTGGTTCAACATCCACAAATCAATTAATGTGATACATCATATTAATAAAAGAAAGGACAAGAATCATGTGATCCTCTCAATAGATGAAGAAAAAGCATTTGACAAAATACAACATCCTTTCTTGATAAAAACTCTTTGTAGTGTAGAGATAGAAGGAAGCCACCTCAATATCATAAAAGCAATTTACGAAAAACTCACCACGAATATCATCCTTCTCAATGGGGAAAAACCGAGAGCTTTTCCCCTAAGGCCAAGAACACAACAGGAATGTCCGCTCTCACCACTGTTATTCAGTATAGTACTGGAAGTCCTGGCCTCAGCAATCAGACAACAAAAAGAAATAAAAGGCATCCAAATTGGCAGAGAAGAAGTCAAACTCTCACTCTTCACAGATGACATGATTCTCTGCGTAGAAAACTCAAAAGACTCCACCAAAAATTTGCTAGAACTGAAACAGGAATTCAGCAAAGTTACAGGATATAAAATCAATGCACAGAAGTCAGTCGCATTTCTATACACTAACAATGAAGCAAAAGAAAGAGAAATCAAAGAATGGATCCCTAAAATTGCACCAAAAGCCATAAGATACCTAGGAATAAACCTAACCAAAGAGGTAACCAATCTGAACTCTGAAAACTATAGAACACTTATGAAAGAAATTGAAGACACAAAGAAATGGAAAAACATTCCATGTTCCTGGATTGGAAGAACAAATATTGTTAAAATGTCCATGCTACCCAAAGCAATCTACACATTCAATGCAATCCTTATCAAAATACCATCGATATTTTTCACAGAGCTTGAACAAATAATCCTAAACTTTGTATGGAACCAGAAAAGACCCCGAATAGTCAAAGGGATGTTGAAAAAGAAAACCAACACTGGAGGCATCACAGTTCCAGACTTCAAGCTCTATTACAAAGTTCTAATCATGAAGGTGGTATGGTACTGGCACAAAAACAGGCACATAGATTGATGAAACAGAATAGAAACCCCAGAAATGGACCCTCAACTCTGTGGTTGGCTAATCTTCGACAAAGCAGGAAAGAATATCCAAGGGAAAAAAGACAGTCTCTTCTACAAATGGTGCTGGAAAAATTAAACAGCCACATACAGAAGAATGAAACTGGATCACTTTCTTACAACACACACTAAAATAAACCCAAATTGGATGAAAGACCTAAATATGAGACAGGAATCCATCATCATCCTAGAGGAGAACACAGGCAGCAGCCTCTGTGACCTCGGCTGCAGCAACTTCTTGCTAGACACATCTCCAAAGGCAAGGGAAACAAAAGCAAAAATGAACTATTGGAACTTCATCAAGATAAAAAGCTTTTGCACAGCAAATAGTCAACAAAACTAAAAGGCAACCAACAGAATGGGAGATGATATTTGCAGATGTCTTGTCAGATAAAGGGCTGGTATCCAAAATCTATAAAGAACTTATCAAACCCAACACCCCAAAAAACAAATAATCCTGTCAAGAAATGGGTAGAAGACATGAACAGACATTTCTCCAAAGAAGACATACAAATGGCCAGCAGACCCATGAAAAATGCGCGACATCCCTAGACATCAGTGAAATCCAAATCAAAACCACAAAGAGATACCATCTTGCACTGGTCAGAATGGCTGAAATTAACAACTCAGGAAAAAACAGATGTTGGTGAGGATGCGGAGAAAGGGGAACCCTCTTACACTGTTGGTGGGAATGCAAGCTGGTGCAGCCCCTCTGGAAAACAGTATGGAGGTTCCACATAAAGTTAAAAATAGAACTACCCTATGACCCAGCAATTACACTATTAGGTATTTATCCAAAAGATACAAACAGTGATTTGAAGGGATAAGTTTATAGGAGCAATATCCACAATAGCCAAACTATGGAAAGAGCCCAGATGTCCATCGACAGATGAATGGATAGAGAAGATGTGGTATATATACACAATGGGATATTACTCAGCCATCAAGAAGAATGAAATCTTGCTGTTTGCAACGTCGTGGGTGGAACTAGAGGGTATTATGCTAAGCGAAATAAGTCAGTCAGAGAAAGACAGATATCATATAATCACACTCATATGTTAAATTTAAGAAACAAAACAGATGAACACAGGGGAAGGGAAGGAAAAATAAGATGAAAACAGAGAGGGAGACAAACCATAAGAGACTCTTAACCATAGGAAACCAACTGAGGTTTGCTGGAGAGGAGGTGAATGGGAGGATGGGATAACAGGGTGATGGGCATTAAGGGGGGCACTTGATGGAATGAGCACTGGGTGTTATATGTAACTGTTGAATCACTAATTCTGCCTCTGAAGCTAATAATACACTATGTGTTAATTAAATTGAATTTAAAATAAGGAAGGAAGGAAGAGAGGGAAGGAGGGAGGGTGGGAGGGAGGACGAGAGGAAGGGAGGGAGGAAGGGTGAGGGAGGGAGGGAGGGAGGGAGGGAGGGAGGGAGGAAGGAAGGAAGGAAGGAAGGAAGGAAGGAAGGAAGATTCTCTCCCTCACCCTCTGCCCACCCCCCTGCTTGCACACGTATGTGCACTCTCTTTCTCTTTCTCTCTCTCTCTCAAAAGGGAAAAGAATAAACATGATAAGAGTTAGACAAAACAGTGCTCCTTCTTCTTCTGATCATTCTAGGGAAATAATTGAAATTAGTCTTTCAAATACTGGGATATTTGACCACAACATATGGGAGATGCTTAAACTCCTCTTAGAGCTGGAGAGGAATAAAAATGCATTAGGAAGTTCTTAGCTTCTTTCCTATGGGGTCAAATGGATGGGTTCTATCAGTGCTTCTCAAATCTGCCTATTATCAGAATCACCTAAGTAGCTTTAAAAATATATACTTCCTATTCCTAACTCTGAAAAGTCTTGTTAGTCCTTAGGAATTGGGGGCCATGAATCTCCTCTTTCCTAAAGCACCCTCTCCCTGGGAGATTTTGGGGATCAGCCAGGTTTGGTGACCACTGAACTACATGTCAGCTCTGTATCTATAAACCAGAGCTAAGGTTTCATATACAGCTGCCAGCCCCTCCCACCCTGGATGTTCCTCTTGCACCAGCCCCTGAAGCAGCATTCAGGGCCACTGACAATCACGGTGAGCAGTGCTGGGGAAGTCACTGCTTGCGGGGAAGTCACTGCTTGCAGGGAAGTTCATTCCAATTCTGGTTAGGTCCGGTTCCTGTGAGAGCTCTGGCTTGTGCTGCGTCCACGTCTGTCTGCCCCACACCCTTTGATGTCCATTTGTCACCTTAGCTTTCTCTCTCAGGCTCAGGTGCGGTCTGTGTAGAGTAGGTCAGCACACAGCCTGTATCTTCAAAGAGACTGGGGAATACCCACGGGAGTCTGTTGGTCAGAAATCCCACTGGAGTTCAGTGTAGCAACAAACACTGGGAGCTATTCTGTTCAGAGAAGGCTTGCCAAGAGAAAGGGAGTTTTATCTGGACCGTGAAGGATAGAAAGGTTTAGAGGAACTGGAAATTGGGTGTTGGGAAGTGGCGAGGCTCCATATTGTAGGAAGGGGCAGGAAAAGAAATAAGCTTTAGACCTGTGGAGTAGTGTGGTGGTAGATCAAAGGGGAGAGTACCGGAAGCAAGTAGCCTCCCATGCGTGGGCTCTGCACACACAGGGAAGCCCATGGCACAGCGTGGGAGGATTTTGAGACCACAGCAGCAAGGGGTTCAGGCAGCATTGAGTGGGGCTCTAGTATTTATATAGCCCCTATGTAATGCCCCCATTCTACCTCTACTGTCTAACTCCATTCCCATCCTAACGTGAGTATGCAAGCATCCTTATCCTCACCTTACATGGGAACAAACTGGGCGTAAGACAGGCCATGTGACTATCTCAAGGACACCCATGCAGAAAGTGCTAAAAACCAGGATTCGGATCCACGTTGGCCTATTTCCAAATCTCAGGAGACTGGAGACATGGGATTAAACTACAGACAGGTAAAAGAACAGGTGACAGCAGTCATATGCAGAGGATGTAAAGATAATATGTAGATAGAAAAAAGGAGGGGGGAAAAACACAGATCCACATACCCGCGCACATGCGTACACACACACACACACACACACACACACGAGTGTGCACCTGTGCTGACTCCAGTCTGAGCGGGCCTCTCCACTGTCCTCTAGCTAATATATTCTGGGCCAGATTTAAAGGATCTAGGAGAGAATGACTCGTCAGCTCATAGGAAGTGAATGACAGCATGGGAGTTACCAATAATCCTACTCTCCTCTTTCCAACCCTCCAAGGGAATAAGAGGCCTGTTTTGTTTTGTTTCTTTTTTCAGAAAGGTTTCTTTCTGTGCGCAATAGCTGGCCTAGATTGCATCCCTCTTCCCTGTGCTGTTTGGCCAAATGCAGCTGGAGACATAACAAGATTGTGCCTTTGCTAGGGGATAGAAAAATAATAAAAACAAAGCCATGCACGTTAGGCGTTTACATTCGGAAGAGCCTCCTTCTCTTCCACTTGGGGCTTTTGTTCAAATTAAATTACCTTCTGCTTGTTGTCACCACGGTTCTATATATATCTAGCGCTTGAGCTATTGAGACAAATGAGCAGAGCCCACGTTGTTGGGTCAGACCACAGGAGACACTGCTGCTACTTTCTCCCAAAAAGAACAGATTGTTTTGTGGCCCTGAAGGTCTCACTCCATGCTTTACAGGATGAAGATAAAAGGGGCCAAGGTTTCCAGGTCTCGTGATCTTTTAGTTCTTTCTGTCACAAGATCAGGTATCTCTTTGACATTCAGCAAAGCAGTCGACAGTATGGCCTCCATGCTCTACTCACTGGCCTTTGGCTCCGGTCTCCCTCCCTTCAATCCATCTTCCACATCATCCCCTGGGTGACAGAGCTGAAGCTCTCATCTTGTCCCTTCCTGGAGTAAAGAGCTTCACTGTTTCCTAATACCTTAAGAAATTTCACGGTCCTTCCAGATCTGGTCCTCTGCTGGCTTTCCAGCCTTTTTTCTTCTATCCTTTTATTACTGGACGTAAGTACGATAGTAGGTCTCACTTGTTGAGGGTATATTATGTGACAGTGTGCCAATCACTTTCTATCCATTCTATGTCTTTATCGTATCCCATCGTAATTTTCTGAGGCAAGTATCTGCATTATCCTCATTTTAGCAGGCAGGATGATGAAACTTAGGAACAGAGGAGTTAAGTAACCTGCCCTGGGTCACACAGCTTATATGTAGTCCCTCTGGCATTTAGGTCTGTCTGTCCCCAAGCTCTACACTCTGTCACTAGTCTTTGCTTTCTGTATATCATACTACAAGGGAACCATAAGTTCATAGGTCTGTCTCTCTTTCAACTCAATCAGCAACTCCGACAGATTAAGAATAATGCTTTAAGATTTTATTCATTTATTTGACTGAGAGAGAGGCAGCAAGAGAGGGAACACAAGCAGGGGGAGAGGGAGAGGGAGAAGCAGGCTTCCCGCTGAGCAGGGAGCCTGATGCGGGGCTCGATCCCAGGACCCTGGGACCGTGACCTGAACCGAAGGCAGACGCTTAACGACTGAGCCACCCAGGCACCCCAAGAATAATGTTTTTTTCATTGTTCTTACCCCTAGCTGGAACAAAGCCATGGCAGACATTCCAGAAAATGTTTTCCAGATTCTAATCTAATCTATTTCCTAGTGATAGATAGAGGCGTGGCACAGTGTGTAGTCTAGCTCCAGACTAGCTCAAATCACACTTCTGTGACATCTGGATTTATAAGGATCTAGGACTCTGTTGTTTGCAGCACTTCAGGTTCCCATCTGTATAATGGGGAGTCAGTAGATGAGTTCATTCACATCAGGGACTTTGAAGAATGCTGGGCATGGAGGAAGTTCTCCACGTCAGTAAGCCCTGATTACCAGTTAGCTCCCTGGTCACCCACGGCACTTGATGTGCACTTCCAGGACCGTGCCTATAGCACTGCTCCTCCCTGCATACACTGCTTGATTTTGACCCTCCTGACCCTGGACAACATGCTTTGTTTTATTTTGCTTTTAATATCACTCTCCTTCAAAGCCTGGCAGATAGCATGAGCTCAGTCAAAGTTTTTGAATGAGTGGGCACAAGATTCTGGAATTATGTCTATTTTGCCTTCCAAGCTATACGGGGCGGGGGGGGGGGGTGCACAGGAAGACTACCAGATAGGGATTCTCAGTTGCCTCCTCCAGTTTCCATGCCCATAAGAACTACAGTCTACTGCCTCCTGATGCCCCATTCCATGTTTGTTCAGCAGCTAGTCACAGAAGCCACCCACATGTGACCGTGCAGGAAGCATGCACCAGGCTCTATGCTGCATGTCTCGCATGCATCACCCCATGTCATTGAACGCATGACGTTAAATACCCCAGTAGACTGGAGAGAAACTGGTGAGCAACCTAGACAAACTCTATTCCTCATGGAGGTCATGGAGGAAGGAACCTCTGTGTGCATTCATTGAGTATTTCCTACATCCCAGACAGCTCAGTCAGTGACTCATAGAGGGCAAACTGTCAAGATGGAAAAATAAAAAGTCTCTGCAAGAGGCTTCTCCATGAATGGTGTCCCTACCTCAGCTGGCCAGGAGCTCCTGATGAGCAAAGGGCAGAGGCTGGCTCCAATCCCCTCTGGACAAGACTTTTATTTCTCCTCCTGTCCTGGAAAGCGACAGGTATCAGCACTACTTCCACATCACAGGTGAAAATATTAGTCCAACACTGATGCAGAGGGAGGCTGATTTGGGCTCCATTTAAATCTTTCTATCCACATATCTGTCAACAGATCTGTCAAACAATGAAATGAGACAGTCGGGGGAATAATCAGCCCTATCACTGGAGTTTTGAACATAATCTGAACAGTCATGTATAAGAGATGTTTGAGGGCAGGATTTGGAATCAGGCACACACGGATTCCAGTCTTACGTCTCACTAGCTGTGATATCCTGGCTAAGTGACTTGGAAGAAGCGGTTCAACCTCCCTGATGGTCGGTCTCCTCCTTTGCCAAATGGCGGTGATGAGGACACCCACCTCCCAGGACTTCCAGGGACATGAAATGGAGTGATGGGTGGAAAACACCCAGCGTTGCCGGCCAGCAGATGGAAAGTGCACAAAGCCTGCTTTATTTACTATAAATAACATTCATAATTGTTGATGGATTTCATTAGTATGATTTTAATTCTTATTGTTCTGTGGTAGCAGAAGGAATTCCTGCATCAGATGGAATGTTGAATAAAAGCTTCTACGGTGGCCACACACACACACACACACAAGACCACAACAGTAAGCAGAACTACTCCAGGTCGTCCCTCACGTTTCCCCACCCCCTTCCCTCCACCTCTGCCCAGGGCTCTTATTATCAGGAAGAGGAGTATTCTTATCATTTTACTACTGCGACTGCCACCACCACTCCAGGAGGGTCTGCTTGATACCCAGTCAGCATGCTTCAGTGGAACAGGCAGATCTGGTTCAAATCTAGGCCGTGCCTCTCTCTGTCCCTGTGACATTAGACAGAAGAGGAGATAAGCAGAGAGAGATGGGGGAGCCCAGGCCCGAGCCTGCCACACAAACACGCCCTGTCATACCGAGCTCTTTGGAAGATTTCTTTCCCTGGTGTTCCGCATGCCACCTCTGTTGCTCAACTGGCATCTCCTTGAGGGCAGGAGGTAGTTGTCTCTTCTCTCTGTACCTTTTCACCATCTGGTAAAACACTGTAAACTCAATGAATATTCTCTGGTTGCTGGCTTGAGAGCTGCCAATACCTAAGTGACTGATTTTATTCACTGGAGTGTCTCCTTCAGGGAAGTAAAACTGCCATGTCATGAATCTTTGACTCTCAGGCATAAAAATAAGGGAAGAAGAAATTCTATAACCCTGTTACGCAACAAAGAACAATTACAGCCAACCACACATGCCCCTGATGACGGTGATTCTCTCCACTCCCGATGTTGTAACATTCCAGAATGTCTTGTTCTTTGAAATGGAGGGTGGGATTACCCCCAAGGTTCAGCTTTTAAAGCAAAACAAATCACAAGTCACATTATGTGAAACTGAGTTATAACTTCCCCATTGTCACGCAGCAGGGTCACAGCAAGGCCAGGATGAGAACATGAGTCCTGTAAGCCTCAGGCACTGCAGTCCAGGGGCCCTAATGCCAGGGAATTACCTGGGCTTTCATTCTGATGGGATCTTCCCCATCTCTTAACAAAAATACACACAAAAAAAATTAGTATTTTTGATCGATTGCTATGTGGCTTGCCCTTTGCTTGTATTAATTCATGTAATACATTATCCTTAGTTGAAAGATGAACAAACTGAAAATTAGTCCTGACAGATGACTTTGCCAAGGTCAACTGATATCAATTAACTATTGACATTACACAGTGAACTATTTCTACTATATTCTTTTCACCCCTCTGTGCTATCACCATGCTCTTCTACTAATATTTCACAGATTTAATCCTTTACTTGCATGCTATTCCTTTTAAGAACTCCCTTTCCTTGGCCTCCACCATGGTCCACGTGCAGAGCTATTCTTTTAAAATTTCTAGATCGAATAGCACCTCCTCTGTAAAGCCTTCTGTGATTGCTTCTAAGCAGAACAACACCCCTCCCCATGTTCTCTTAACAGTTTGTTCATGTATGTGTGTGTGTGTGAATTATTTGTTGGCCCATCTCCCTTACCAACTTGAATCTGGACCCCAGAACTTTTGGAACATGTCTTTGTTGTTCGTCTCTGCCACCTCATGTGCCTTGCAGTGTACCAACAACGGAGTAGCTTCTCCATAAACGTTAGATGGAAGGATGAGTAAAATGAAGAAAACTTGAAAGGAGATAAAGGGAAGTGAGGGCTTTACTCTAGCTAATTAAACTGCCAACAAATCTGAGAGGTAGGTATTAGTATCCTCATTTTACAGCTGAGGCAAACAAGACAGATACGTAAGATTTGGCATCAGAATACAGATCTGTCTGACTGCTGAGCTTGTGTTCTTCCCAATACATTAGAAGAAGAAAAGGCACATCCTTTGGGGAATGCAGTAGGCATTGTCACGAGCAGGAGCAGGTAATGGAGTTCACAGATAAGAAGGGAAGGAAAGAGTAAAGGAAGAAAGAAATTCAGAAAATGAGGAAAGTGGGATGCTGACAGTTCAAGGCAGAGTGGGAGGCAGGACTTCCTAGATAAGAACCAACCTTGTGCCCAGTGAGAAGGCGCCAAGGAAGGAAGATCGAAGTGACATTTAGACAGATGAGAATAGCACCAGAATTGAACCCCAGATAATTGGACGAATTTCTTTCAAAACTGCTGTGGGAGCCAGAAAAGGGCAAAGACAAGGGCCTGTGGTAAGCAAAGGAGGAAGAATGGTTTAGAGGAAGATGCCACAGCTCAGGAAGGGGGTGGCTTGGCCTCGAGGCTTGAGAAGGGAAGTGCCTGGGAGGTCCAGCAGCGGAGCCACTGAGTCCATCTTTGGTGGCTGTTTGCAGTGGCATATGGCTGAGGGGTGATAGCAGCCCCACAGTGGTGAAGGGATAATTGTGGATGGCATTTTAAGAAGGAGAGCAGGAAGGAACAAGTAACCAGAGATCTCTGCTGTTACCAGTCGCCAATTGTGAAATTTACGCAGAGTGTTTACTCTTAACTGGCAAGAATTCACAGATGGTGGAAGACACCAGGGGTCAGACTGCGCCTTCTTCGCTAACTGTTTAGGAGCCTGTGAGATATCACTTTAAATGTCAAGTGTGGGAAAGGGAAAGGATAATTGCAAGCACTACAGTGCAAGAAAGTGCTTAGATTTAGACAAACTGTAGTTTTCTCCTTAAGGTAATTCAAAGTAGCCAAGTAACACTTTGCCAACGTATAGAAGAATGTTATAAAAGGGACACATGGGTTAATTTTACTGCTTTTTAAATGAGTGGGCAAGATGGGAAGTATTCTTAGGATTATACAATTGGATCATACAATTAAGACGAGGAACCCTTCCTTCAAGGAGTTTTTAATCCCATGTGATACTAACTTTTCCATTCTATATAGCACTTTCCTGAATTTTCTTGAATCCTCTCTTCCACTTAGTTCTTGTAGCTGTCATAGAAGTGACTCCATAAACCATTTATCCCATAGACAAAGAGACAGACACCAAGGGACAAAAACAGCCTCTCAACAGATCGAGGGTCTGTTTTTTATACAGTTAGTGGTGGGGTCAATGCACCATCAAATTGTCCTAATTCTTTCTTCCATAAACTTTCACCTGCCACTCAACTCAGTTGATAACTAAACCTTTTCCAGAAATGAGGGAGAATGGGGAAAATTATAAATGCATGAATGAACTACTACTTTATTATTGAGTCTCCCATTTTCATACTGTATCACAAGTTTTAAAATGCTAGAACCACATGTTAAGGACACTGAAACATCTGCATGTTGGAGTTACACCTCAAATCACAGAATAGAATTACTGGAACGGACATTTACTCCAACCCCTGAATTTTATAGGTAAGGAAATAGTCCTGGAGAGGTGAACATACTAGAATGTCATAGAGCTGGCCTGAGCCTCAGAAGCCGTTTGGTCCATTGCTTTCCAATAGGCAAACTTTCTCATGGCAATATCAATTTTTCCCCCCACATACGTCTTGTATTATTCATTTTGTTCTCTGTTTTTGTTTTTTCTAAAAAGGCCCACAATGTAAACTTAAATATATATTGTTAAGGAGTCATATTCCGTACTCTTCACAAAACCTATCATAAACAGAAAATAACCATGAAAATATATACATAATCATAAAAGGTTATATACTGTCATCTGATAACCACATAAAATCATCAACCACTTTGGAAAACGCTAACCCAGCCCCAGTGTCCCATTTTATAGGCAAGAGACGTGAGTCCAGGGCAAGGCTGGACTCTGAACGCCACCACTGCCTCTGCTCATTTACCTGATCTCAGCAGCCAGTGTTCTAGTAACTGACAAAGGTGTTCCCTGCTCTTTGTGCCTCTCAGCTCTCAGACCTGGACTAGACATTGCAACTACAGACATTCCAGCCAAAGATGATGTGTGGGAAGGATTCACAGCTCTAGCCAGAGTCATGCTCTGCCATGAATTTCAAAAGTGCTCTTTGCATGTAAAAAGTTTCTATGGCAGCTGTGCCCCCCCTCCACCCCTCCAGGGAGCAGTGCACTCCTCCAGAGGATTCAGGATCTCAAACTTAAAGTCCAAAGCTACTGACCATCAACCTTCACCTGTCCCCCAACAATATTGAAAAAGAGGTTCCTGGGAAGACAGACAATAGCTCAGCGAGTCTTTGCACAAGAGATCCTGGTGTTTCCCAGAGAAAACCATTTTTGGAATCTTGATAGTCAATGGCAAGCTGTGTAGTCCGTTTGCAAAAGTAGAGCTGACAGGTTTTATTTTTATTTATTTTGGAATGAAAGATCAGAAAACTAAAATTGGCGGCAGATGCCTCACCGAGTTCAGAGCAGACCATGACATTTTTCTGGTATAAGTTTATGTGCGATGAAGAAGGGAAATTGGCACCACACTAGGAGAAGCAAATAAGAGCCTAGGTCACAATGTCTGAATGGATATTGTAAGCTCAGAATCAAAGAGGCCAGCACTAGCCTCACAGTGGGTCTGACCCCGGAGGGTAAAGGGGGAATAACCTTGCAGTGTGAAAGAGAGAGATGATCTGACCGATAGGGGTGCCTTATTTCCCTTTGTGAGAAGGATCACGTATGCCATCCTGTTGACATTGCCTTGGCTGTTATGAATCCTAGCAATAACTCTCAAGCACAAAACCAGTAACCATATTAAATATAGTGTATTGTCCTCCATTTCCTATTATAACTGTCATTTTCAGATCTGTCTGTGCATGAAAATCACTTGGGCAACATTTCAGATTCCTTAGGCCCAATCTCTGATACTAAATCAGAATTTTTAACAATAAGGATCATAAATGTATCTAGAAAAATGGATGGAAATAGATAATTAAAGTCCTCAAGTCCTGATTCTTAAGCCAAGCACTTTTTAAAAAGCCAGAGGTGGTAAACTTTATCATCTTGATACACTGTTTCCATTTTTAATAGTTCTATTAAAACTGTCTCCATTGTAAGCTGCCGCAAGTCCTTAGTACAAATAAAGGGTGAGAGAAGATGTTAGAAGAACATAGAACAAATGAGAGAGAAAGTGACCTAGGGACACAAGAAAACATGGTAGATTTACTAGCTTAATCTAACTTCAGGATCCAGGGACAGAGACTCTCTAACCTTCAAAGAGAGACTTCTGTTACCCTTCTAAGAAATGAAGTCAGAGACACCTTCTCTGGGGATTTTGTGAGAAGTTCAGAGACTCTAAAACTTTTTCACATCCTTTTTTTTTTTAACTCCTTATTTCCATATAGGGCCTCCTAGAAAATCCCTTCAACAGAAGCATTCATTCTTTATCGTGGAGGTGGGAAGACCTCCAATAATCTTAAGGGAAAGATAAGACAGAGTCCCCGGAAGGCAGATGGACCTTGCAACCACACTTCACAGCTGGGCCACGGGAAGGTAGAGGGCCAAGTTCTTGGTGGGGGGGGGGGGGGAAGGGGGCAGTGGATAAGAACCAGTCTGGGTCGTTTCAGGTCAGTCCTGTCACTTGGCTCATGGGAAATGGGGCGTCATGAGTGTGAGACAAGAGCTCAAATTGGCAACTGACTGGTTTTGATTTAATTACATAGTGAGATCGTTTCTTAAGAGCATACTACATAATCCTTTCTCCTAAACGCGGGTTTAATTTTCAACAGAACATTTCTCGCATAAACAACATGTCCTTTCTAAACCCTTATTGCCATTCCCAGAACTGCTTGCAGCCTTTCAGAAACCCATTATTTTATAATTATAATCAAGACTATTAGGATGGGACAATTTGTGCCAAAAAGCACATTTACACTCAGAATTGTCACTTAGCACTGTCACAGAGTGGTATCAACTCTATTTCTGTAGAGATCAAGGCAAAGAGCAGACACTGCCTTTTAAACTTTCAATTTTTAGATGGCATGGGAGTTACTGACCTTGGCTACATTATTCCCCAGTCACTCCTCTGACTACCCCTGGTAGAATAGCCAGAACACCATGGCAGTTGTTATGTGGCGGGAGGAATATAGCCCTGGGAAATCAGGTCAACTTGGGTTCACACCCTGTTCCTTCCTCTTCCACCTGGACAATTCACATTTGCCCCTCAGTTTCCTTATCTGAGAAATGGCAAACCTTGGTAGCTTCAGCACCAAGTACTTGCCCAATAGGATCATTTTAACAATTAAATGAATTAATATACAGATTAGAACAGCCCCCTGCATGTACTGAGAAAATAAAAAGCCAATGCTAGTTATTATGAATGCATATAAAGTGTGCGACCTTGGACGTGTGACTCATCCATCCCCTCACTGCTAAACTGAGGAAAGTAATACCTCACTCACAGGGGAACAGCAACAATTGGAGGAGCACACGTGGTGCTCAGTGTATTTAGATCCTTTGGATCAACTACTTCTTCCACAGGTTTCACTTTGAGTTGAAAAGCTTGGTGATCTCCATAACAGAACCCAGAGTGTGCAATCTTATTCCAACCATCTGGAAAGTCCTTAGCTTTTGGAACTTCCCCCGTAACCTGTTAAATCACCAGTCAGTGATTCCCATCAGAAAGTCAGACTGACTAAAAACTGATACAGCTACTTAAGCATGCTGTTTATGGGAAGCCCATCACCTAGCGGTCCTCATTTGTCCATTGTTAAAAATCTTTAATCATGTGTATCTTTGATTAACTTTTTCCCAGCCTCATATGGCTGTGATATTAATATCAATAAGTAACAATAATAATAATGTCCTTGGGTAAATATCAGTCAAAAGTATAATGGTGAGATAAGAGGTTTTATGCATTTTTTTTTTTTTGAGAGGTGGGTGCTCTGGTTAAAGAACAGTGTTAAATAGTCCTTCCTTATGAAGTGGAAGTGATCTTACTTCCTAACCTCAGAGCTCCCATTTATTAGCAGGTGATCTTGACCACATTGTAGAATGTCAGTCTCCTCATCTGTAAATTGGAAATAATTAGTGTCTTCCTATTTCATTGATGTGATATGGCAAATGAGTTAGTACATACAAAGACTTTGCACAAAATGATTGGTCAATTAAAGGCGGTGGTTATTATTATCGCAAACATTATCATTATAGCCAAGTGAGGTCTGCCAAGAAGGTACTATTACCCCTATTTTATGTGCTGAAATCTGAGCCTCAAGGCACTTGAATGACTCTCCCACAATTACACAACAAGTAAATGGAGAGCCTAGACCAGATCTCACTTTCCACCCTCCCAGGCAAGGCGGTTCATTGTCCACTGCACCAGGATTCTGCTCCATTAAAAAAAAAAAAAAAAAAAAAAAAGAAGAAGAAGAAGAAAAAAAAAAAAAAAAAAACAGAGTATGGGATTGCCTGCGTAGCTCAGTCAGTTAAGCTTCCAACTCTTGATTTCGACTCAGGTCATGATCTCAGGGTTGTGAGATAGAGCCCTGCATGGTGTTACACACTGGATATGGAGCCTGCTTGAGAGTCTCTGTCTCTCTTTCCCTCTATAGCCCTCCCTTGCCCCCTCTAAAAAGGAAAGGAAAAAGGAGGGAAGGGAAGGGAAGGGAAGGGAAGGGAAGGGAAGGGAAGGGAAGGGAAGGGAAGGGAAGGGAAGGGAAGGGAAGGGAAGGAGGGAAGGAGGGAGGGAGGGGAAGGAAGGAAGGAAGGAAGGAAGGAAGGAAGGAAGGAAGGAAGGGAGGGAGGGAGGGAGGGAGAAGGGAAGAAGGGGCAGGGAGGAAGGGGAAGGCAGGAAGGACAACAGACTATGGCTTTTGCCCCTTCGTAAATTCTAGCAGCAGTATCTGATGATCTGATGTGTTTCAGAGTTGGGGCCCTGCCTCCTCTTTCCATTCTCCCTCCCCAAGAGTCAAATGCTGGACTTTTACTATGGGTGTAAGATCTCCTGCCTTAGAGACCTTCAGAATTCCAAGTTTCTGTATCAACTTCATATCAGGCTTGGGATATTTCCTGTTGTTAAGGTAGACCCTTAAAACAGGTAAATTTAGAGTTGTGCTGTGTCTCCCTTTCACTCTCTATTGTACTTTCATAGTAGCCCTGTAGCGTAGGAGAGGCTTACCCTTGCTACTCAAGAAAAACTAGAATTAGCTTAAGAGACTTGTTCAAAATTACATTGTGAAGGTATGGCAGAACAAGGATCCAAACCCAAATCCATCATACACATCTGCTGGGACTAGCACCTCCATAAATAAGTCCACATAGAATTTTTTTAATCTGCACCCTATTTATTTATTTGAGACGGGGGAGGGGCAGAAGGAGAGAGAAAGAGAGAACGTCATGCAGTCTCCATGCCCAGCACGGAACCCCATAATAAAGGGCTCGATCTCACAACCCTGAGATCACGACCTGAGCCAAAATCAAGAGTCAGATGCTTAACCAACTGAGCTACTCGGGCACCCCTTACACCCGCTATGTTTAAGAACAAATGCTAGAATATTACATGGGAAGAATATAAAAGTCTAACTTTCCAGTCACTTCTGATGTTCAAAGCATCAGTATTCTTCTTCAATTAGCAAAATAGATTATTGGTATTCTAGGTGGTAGGCTGAAATTCACACTCTCGGGACTCTGAGCTATTGGGGTCCTCTCATTTATCCAAGCTAAAGGAAGGGAGAGTAATGGTGCCAATAGGAAACCCAGTGCAAGGTTCATGCTATGCTGCTCCTCCTCCAGATAGTTAAGTTTAAATCCTGTGTTAAGGTACATTGCTAAAGTTGATGAACTCAGAATATATGGGCTCCATATCAAGTTGCTTTCCAATGCCGTTTAATGAAGACATGGGAAGGAATAGTCTTGTTTGTTTGTTTATTTATTTATTTATTTATTTATTTATTTATTTATTATGTTCAGTTAGCCAACAGATAGTACATCATTAGTTTCTGATGTGGTGTTCAGTGATCCATTAGTTGCCTATAACACCCTGTGCTCATCACAACACCCTCTCCTTAATAACCATCACCCGGTTACCCCATCCCCCCACCCCGCTCCCTTCTGTAAGCCTCAGTTTGCTTCCTGGAGCCCATAGTCTCTCATGGTTTGTCTCACTCTCTTATTTCTTCCCATTCAGTTTTTGCTCCTTTCCCCTGTGGTCCTCCATGCTGTTCCTTATGTTCCACATATGAGTGAAACCATATGATAATTTTCTTACCCTGCTTGACTTATTTCACTTAGCATAATCACCCCAGTTCCATCCCTGTCAGTGCAAATGTTAAGTATTCATCCTTTCTGATGGCTGAGTAATATCCCATCGTATATATGAACCACATCTTTTTATCCACTCATCTGTTGAAGGACATCTTGGTTCCTTCCACAGTCTGGCTATTGTGGACATTGCTGCTATGAACATTGGGATGCATGTTTCCCTTCTTTTCACTACATCTGTATCTTTGGAGTAGCCTTATTTAAAGTCATGTGGCAGAAAGGATCACTGAGTACAGGGTGGTGGGTAATTGCTATTAATACAAAATCAGCTAGGCCCACCTGCAAGGCCATTTGGATGGACCTATTTGCATGAAAATCCTGGGAGCATCGTGGGAAAAAATGTACTCTGTTGGAAAAGAGAGCTAAAGTGGGAAGGGCTTAGTCCTTCATTGTGAGAGGCAATGGTTGATTTCATGGACTGCTTGATATCTCTTATATAGCTCAGCCTTCAGCCCAACACCCATCCTTTGGTTTCACCTTCATATCTGGGTTCTGGTGATGAGCTCTGGCCATAGCAAAGAGAAAATAAAAATAAAGAACAGTAGTACTAAAATCTCGATAAGAAATAGAAGAAAGGCATTAGAGAAACCATCTAGCCTCATTGGCTTTTGATAGAAGAGAGACTGGATTTAAATCCAAGCTGTGCTTTTATTAGCTGTGTGACTTTGGATAGGTTACTTATAGTCTCAGAGTCTTTGCTTCCTAATGGGTAATAATGCTGATATTACTAGTATCCATCTCATAGTCATGGTATGGGAATTTAAATTAGATATCATACATAAAGCAGTAGAGTAGGACCTAAAAATAACTATTTTTTTTAAAGATTTTATTTTTACTTACTTGACAGAGACAGCCAGCGAGAGAGGGAACACAAGCAGGGGGAGTGGGAGAGGAAGAAGCAGGCTCCTAGTGGAGAAGCCTGATGTGGGGCTCGATCCCAGAACGCCGGGATCACGCCCTGAGCTGAAGGCAGATGCTTAACGACTGTGCCACCCAGGCGCCCCCAAAAAATAACTATTAAGGATAAATGTTATCAGTCTGCTTCCCTTCTTTTGCAAAGTAACTTCTGGAATACTTGGAGTTAAGTAGCTGAGTGGAGGAAGCAGTTGAGAACATTCATGAAGACAACAACAGAGACAAGAAATAGCTGTAGAAAGCTAGAGCCCCAGACACTGCATGGACAGCAAAGAGCAGTGGTCTGGAACCTGGGGGCCTTGAGACACAGAGGACAACAACAACAAGAGATGGGTCTTCATTCACTCATTAATTCTTTAAATAGATGTTGTTCTGTCTGCTCTGTGCAGGCCATCAAGCTCAGGGCTGGGGCAGCAAAGGATGAATGGACATGCTCCCTGTCCTCACAGAGGGCAATCATTCTTGTGTTTATGTAAGACCTTCCAGGAACCTACTGGTGATTTCTAGAAAGGTGACAAAGTCCAGAAGGAGGCTGGGGTTCTGACAATCCTGTGGTAGGAGCCGAGTCAGAAAGAAACTGTCTAATTACAGTCCTCCTGTGGTCCCACAGGCTGGGAAAACAGCAATTGCTAAAATGCTGTTTTTTGAGAAGACCACTCAATATTGCCTTCTGTTCGCCCTGTACAAAGTCCCAGAGGATTACTCCTCCATAAAAATAGTATCCCATACACAGACAATCATGCTTAATACTGACAGCAGTTCACAGAGTAATAGTCTACCCTCATTTTATATTTGAGTTAGCTAGGCACTCATAAAAGTGAAGCCCAGAGCACACATGGTACATGGTAAGTCTGAGTTGTGGCTTTCTCCAGAAGACACACTATCTAACTATCCAAAACACTGTGGGGGTGGGGGAGCTCTCTGGAGTCTGAATGGGGAAGCACAATGCTAAAGCTTACTCTTAGTGTCTTCCTTTCCTATTTTTCATTCTTCATCCAGCTTTTCTGGTTCTTGTTGATTACCCTTATTGTCTAGGCATACTTTGTTTGAATCTCCCTCACGTCCTTTATGGAAAGAAAAGTGCTATAAATAAATCATTCAGTATATGTAATATATATATGCATATGTATTTGCCTAATGATTCACGCTTTCAGTGAAAAACCCTTGACCAGTGTTGACTACGCAGAGAACTACAGCAGTTTCACTTCTTGTTTTACTGATGAAGTGTGAAGCATTAGGGTGCAGTGGAAAGTGAGCTGCCCCAAGGAGGCTGGGGACCCAAGTCCAGGCCCCGCCGTTCACTTATACTGTGGCCTATTGACAATAAACTTACTTCCTTCAACTTCAGGTTTCATGTCAGTAACATGGGGATACTAATTCTTAACCTGCTACCTCCCCCAGATAAGAAATTCAGATGTGGTCATAATTGTGTGACTATGATCCAAGTTGTAGGGTATTACACAGATTGAAGGCATTCTAATTAGTATTAATTTTGCTCTATTCCACTCCTTGTCTCTCTTTACTATGGAGATCTTAAATGGCTTCAAAGGATCTGCCCATGGTCTGACTTTCCTCTTTCCTGACCTTATGTTTCCGTCCTATCATTTCTTTCCCTCCTTGTCTGTCTCACCTGCAATTTTCAGAACTCCCGTCTGGGAGAGGGGACTGATGGGAAGGAGGCCAGCATCAGCCTTCTATACAGGAAACATTCCAGCTTCATTTTGATTTTCCTCCTTGGAGTCTTGTATATTTGCTTGAACTAACACACATATACAGAACCCACACTCAAATATGAACACAAGAACACTCACGATAGCCTTGGACACACACAAAAACACATGTCTTCAGGCATACGCAGAATAACACAGATATTCATATATAAGCAATCACATACAAACACAAGAGTAGAGAACCTATCTCAAACAGCTGTAGACTTCCACATCAAATGCACATATAGAATCACACTGTTCCATGCGGACATGATCACACAGACACACACGCTCTTCCATACACACAGACACAGACAGCAGCACATAGAGGCACTCTCACAAAGACACAGATCCACTTTCACTACCATGCAAGACCTATAAACACACCCAGGTATGTTCAACAACTCCAGTTAGGCTCCAACCAAAATACACTCTGAAACAGTCACAAGCAGACTCCTGGGTTATGGCCATGTTTTCAGTTTTAACAACCATATTTTCCAAATTACTTTGTTGTTCTTCCTGGGGAAGAAGGGTGTGTGTTTTTCTAAGAATTCCCCTTAACATGACCCACATTAACCTCAGTGACATTATTTTCTTAGTGATAACATCTACTCTTTCCTAAATGTGGTCACAGGGAGTAGTACTCAACAGGAAGCAGCAGTGTGCACTCCCTACTTTGAACCATTTCATAATCCCCTGAAAAAGTCAATGTTCCATCAGCAAATACTCATTTCCTGCAGAAGAAACTGCTGCAGCTCTTGTCACATGGTCATCCCAGCTATATCAGCCCTATGTTTCTGGGACCATCAACAACTGACCTCCAGGTCAACTCATTTCATGGCCACCCTTAGCCCCGAATTGCTCATTATAGGACCGGGAATTTGGACTTCTCCCTCTCTATTACAGTAAGTGCCACTTTCTACCAAATTATTTTAATTCTTCCTTCATGACATTCATAACTTAGTAGGTAATAACTTTAGAGTGACATCAAGTGACAAAGTGATGGAGTGTATTTTACATATTTGCTTGAATGATAGTGCTTAAATATGGAAATTTCCAGCATGCCTTATTTATGGTAAGAGTTTATAGAGGAGACATGAAAAATGAGACCCGGATTTTATAAAAACAAAAATGTATCAGACACAATTAATTAATAAATAGAACATACTAAAGAATGGCCAGGATGTTTGTGACTATGTGTTAATCAGATTTCGTTGGATATGTGTTAATAAGGGCTCCTGCTAGTTTCTAGACTTTAGCCTTTGTAAAGAAACTGGCTTCAAGTGGAGGGGAAGTGGTCTGAATCAGGAGATTTCAGAGTCATCAAGTGAAATTTCAGTTGCATTCAACAGAAAAGGAAAAGATGAGCAAAGACCTTTTTTGGTTAAAACTGCCAAAACAGCTTTAATATAGCTAGCAGGTAAAACATGAGGTAGTTTCCATTCCAAAGACTCAGGTGAAGAACTATGTCTTCTTCCTGATCTCTCTGGGGCCCAGTCTCTTAGGTCTAATTCATTTTGATGGGGTAAGAATTGAGTTGACTTTCCATGCCATGGACTCCTGACCTGATTTGATGGAAACATGCACCTGGAGGTTCTGTGATTTAGCACAGTATTATTCCCTCTGCACTGTAAACTCCATGAGGTCAGCAGTCCTCTATACCTCGTGCACCACTGGATCATCGGCCCTTAGCACAATGCCAGATACGTCACAGCATTTAATACTTGTTAACTGAACAAGTACTGTGTCCAGCTGGGCAAGAAGCACCACGGGAGCTTTTCCTCCCCAGGCAGAGGTTACCGTTTCATGCTAGCTGTTTTCTGCATCTGCTGTTCCTTCTGGACTCCACTGTTTACCATCCAGCAAGGCTTTTCGGAGTCGTCTCCAGAAGATGTGCCGCCCCAGGACACTGTCTTCCCACTCTAGGTAAGTGTTCCTGCTAAGAAGCCGATACAGCTCCACCTGCTGCCGCAGCAGGGACTTCTCCACCTTCTGCAGAACAATGAAGATGATGCCGGCACGACTACTAAGAAACTGCCAGGTCTGGGCAATCTCATACTCAAAGATACACCACCGACTCTGGATGAAGTGTTGGGACACCACAACAATAACCTTCCGGCTTTTGTGGAAACCTTCCTGGATGATGTTGGCGGCGATGGCCACACCAGGAATAAAGTCTCTATAGTGAAGGCAGAGCTGAAAGGGGGGCACCCCCTCTTCCAAGTTCTTTACCAGTTCATTCCTTACCCAGTCTTCATCTTGACTTGAGTAGATAACGAAGGCATCATAAGTGCTTTCGCCTTTGCTGTACTTTTTGCAGCCAGCAAGAAGCATCAGGTGGAAATAGAACTTATACACCAAAACTGCTACCAGAGAAACCATGAGTACAGTGAACACCGACACAGTAATGATAGTCTTACTCCTCTGACAGGTGGCATTCCTAAAACTCAGCACGGGCATGCCCTGCATGTCTAAAGGTTTTGCACACACCATTTCTTCAACTTCCACCAAGAGCTGCCTGTGGTCCTTGACCCACTGCAGGAAGTTCTGGTGTTCACAAACACAAGCAAAGTCATTCTGAGTAAGATTTAAGGAAACTAGATTACTTGGAAAATGCTGTCGTTCTCGCTCTTTGGAGGCCACTATTCGATTAAAACTGTAATCCAGAATTTGGAGGGAGAGGAGAGGTTCATAAGGGAGTGTATCCAATGACAGGAGATTGTTGTGACTCATATTTATCAACTGAAGTTTCGGAAGTGAACCAAATGCTACCTGGGACACCCGTTCCAGCTGACACTTAGAGAGATCTAGAATGGTCAAGTTAGTCAGGTCTTTGAAAATATTTGGAAGGAAGTTGTCCTGAAAAGAATTACCAGCCATTTTCAAGACTTGGAGGCTGACCAAGCCATCAAAAATGCCGTGGAAGACAACTTGGGTGTGAGTATAAGAAATATCAAGGTAACGGAGGTTTCTGAGGGATAGGAATACTGAAAAATCACTAGCCTGTTTCAAATTGGAATGCTGGAAATCTAGATATTCTAGTTGTTCTAAGCCCAAGAAGTTTGAACTCATGGTAATAATATCATTGAAGCTCAGATCTAAATGCTTCAGTCTGGTTGTCCCCAATTCAGAGTGAGAACAGCAACCCTTAAAACTCAGGCCATTTCTACTGAGATCTAGAAACTCAAGGCTGTTCGGGTTCATCTCAGTAAAAGTGTTCACGCCTTTGTTGGCAGTGAAAACAAACTCCTTGAGAGAGTCCAGCCCCCACGTGGGAAATTCTTCAAATCCACAGTTAACCATTTCCAACCGTTGCCATCTGAGATTTTTAGGAAGGTATCTTGGCCTGTTTAAAAACAGATGCACCAGAGAAATTGTAGAAACATTTCCCAAACAATTAAATAAGTCAGTAGTATCCTTTGAGAACTCATCAAAGTATGCTATCCGGAATTTTTCAATGGTCAAATCACACAGTCCCTCCAGGAGAGATTTATCAAAGCTTTCCAACTTCCTTTCATTTTTAAATTCTCCCAGAACCAACTGATGGATCTTTAAACCAGCCAGACCTTGAATACAAGTTTTCATTACATGTGTACTATTAAAATTACTTCTCAAAGTCAGTTCATGAAGTTTAATTTCTTTAAAGGCACCTGGTTGGATAAAGTATAAAGGGTTCAGGGACAAGTCTAAAGAAAGGTTGAGTAGAGGCATTTGACGTAGAACCTGCAAGTCTTTATGATAAATATTTTGGATCTTGTTATTGGAAAGATCCAAGTACTCCAGGTTGGGCATGTTAGAAAAATATTCAGGTAACTTGAAGGAATGGATAAGATTGTGAGCTACATTAAGCTCCTTCAAGGTTTTGAGATGTCCAATGGGGAAGTCCTCTAGAGATTGTACATTTGTCTCCACGACCACCAGCGTCTGTAAATTTGAGAGTCCAGAAAAGGCTCCTGGGAATAACTCCTGGATAGGGTTTCCTGTCAATATCAAGATGGAGAGGTGGTTTAGGCCCTGATACGCATCATCTTCAATTATCCGAATTTCACACCTACAGGGAAAAGAGATACAGATTATGTAATGTTTCTGCTGAATTAAAACTCTAAAAGGAATAACCATACCAGTCTTCTAGCTCTCCGCACAGATGTGACATGACATATGATTATGCATTGACAAAGACATGAAGCAGGACAGATGATGACATGAGCAAATAAGCCCCACAGATCCAGTATTATCCTACCAGACACAATGACAAACTCTTTTTGTCACATAAGGTACACATGCTAAGCGGAGGCAGGACATCCCTCAGAAGGAAATCAGTTAAAGATCAATAATTGGGGCACATGAAGACTGTATGGCTGATAAAAGTATGTAACTGCCTTGGATTAACTTCAGCCATTTCCTGCCAACATAATTGTGATTATCCATCAGATTGGTACAGATGATAAAGATAGCCAATAGCTGTTAGGCATGATAAATGACTGGTAAATGTCAATTTCAAAGATATAAAAAATTACACATAAGCATCACAGATACCCTCAAGGTTTATGCAAAACTTTCCATATATGACAGCTAGATATTTGTAAGTTGTAGTTATCAGAGGTAAATGTTAGTAATGGGTGGTAGGAGTAAGTTCTGTGGAAGAAAAAGAAAGTGTACTATGAAACCTTACATTAAAGGAAAGGACTTTTAGACAAGGGGGATCAAAGCAAGCCTCTCTGAGAGTACATAAGTTGAAATCTGAAGGATGAGTAGGAATTACCAAGAAAAGGAAATGAACTGAAAAGCAGATACAAAAGCCCTGAGGTAGGCGACAGCCACAATACGTGGAGGAACTGTGAGAAACTGTGAGAAACTTGTGTCTGGTGTACAGAGAGGGAAGTGGAGTGGTGTGAGATGAGGTTGTGGAGAAAGGAGAATACAAAGCAGAGGCTTACACAATGGAAGAGTATTTTGAATTTTGCCCCAAGAGAAATGGCAGCTATGCTATATACAATATTCATGGATGTGTCCTAGAGACAAGGTTCTTATCCAGCCAACAAATGGCAAGCTAATGATAAACATTTGCTAGCAGTGCAGGTGCATGCCAGTTAACATTTGCAAATGAGTTATTTCCTAGTTCAGTCTGAATTGCATTTACAGTTTCTCCACTTGTCCTATCCCCTCCATGACGGTCAGGGGTAATAAAAGCATTTTGGCCCAAGCTTTTATTGATTGGTAATTTGATAGAGGGTGATGGGTGCCATAGAAAGAACACTGGAAAAGGGGGCGAGACAACTCAGTTCTGGTGTCTCTGTGGTCCTCTCATACCTCTGTGGATCTCAGTTATCACCGTTCTAAATGAGGGAGCTAAACTCAATTATTTCTCACATTGCTGTCAGTTCTAGGATTTTATAACCCATAATCGTATGTATTAGGCAACACTGGAGGGGTCTTGCTGTGTCTTTGTCTCACCAGAGGGAGCTCATCACTTTTGAGGAGCAGAGCATTAAGATGAAGAGATCATTTAACTTGGAAGCAGGAGATGTGAATATGAATCTCTGCTGCTAACAACCTCCACAAAACAGAATGTGAACGTAGATAAATTACTGAAACTCTCTGAGCCTCAGTTTCTTCATCTAAAAAAGAAAACAAATATAGCAATAGGTTTCCATAGGAATAAAAGTTTGCCTAGAGGACTAGCTGAGTTACTATATGTGAACATTGTGAAGGAATATGAAATGGCCAGGGATATCTATGGTACTATGTTTGTCTCTGTCCTAAGCCAGGATCTCTTCCTGGCTAACCAGAGGGAGAGCTGTCCTCTCTCCAGACACATAGTTAAGGCCTCTGAGGGAAGTTCCTTATGTAGGTGGTGGATCGAAGATGAATTATAAGGGACATTTTTTTATGAGAAACTACTTCTTATTTTAAAAAGGAGAAGGGATGATTTGTCTATCTTAATTATAGGTCTTGACAAAATTCTTACTCAGAAAACTGAAATTTAGAAACTAATGAAGTGCTAATAATAATGTTTTTATCCTTATAAAGTCTACTGTATAATGTTTTATATATATGTGTATATATATAAAATTTATATTTATATATATAATTTATATAAAATTTATATTTATATATATAATTTATATAAAATTTATATAAATTATACACACACACACATCTGCTAACATTCATTATCACATTTATCCCTATGGAGTAAGTTTCACCATTTCTGTTTCACAGATACAAAAACTGACACTCAGGGAGATGAAGTGACATGCTTCAGTCCACATAGCTGTAAATGGTAGAGGAGGACCCGGCTTGGGTCTTCCGACCCCCACAGAGCTCTGTGCTCTATCCCACTGGCTTTAAAATGCTTCATTCCCCCTTTGCTATATACTCTGTAAGTTTCCAAGTTAAGAGTATAAGACATTGGATGCCCATTCTTCTTTCTATAGAAATATCCACTATCCCCAAACCAGGCAAAGACCCCATCAAAAAGGAGAATTACAGCCCGATTTCCCTGATGAATATGGACGCCAAAATCCTCAACAAGATCCTGGCTACTAGAATCCAACAGGACATTAAAAGGATTATCCATCATGACCAGGTGGGATTCATACCTGGGATGCAAGGGTGGTTCAACATTCGCAAATTGATCAGTGTGATAGATCATATCAACAAGAAAAGAGTCAAGAACCATATGATCCTCTCAATAGATGCAGAAAAAGCATTTGACAAGATACAGCATCCTTTCCTGATTAAAACATTTCAGAGTGTAGGGATAGAGGGTACATTCCTCAATTTCATAAAAACCATCTGTGAAAAGCCTACAGCAAATATCATTCTCAATAGGGAAAAGCTGGAAGCCTTTCCCTTAAGATCAGGAACACAACAAGGATGCCCACTCTCGCCATTATTATTCAACATAGTACTAGAAGTCCTTGCAACAGCAATCAGACAACAAAAAGGGATAAAAGGTATCCAGATCGACAAAGAAGAAGTCAAACTGTCTCTCTTTGCAGATGACATGATACTCTATGTGGAAAGCCCAAAAGAATCCACCCCCAAACTACTAGAAGTTATAGAGCAATTCAGTAATGTGGCGGGATACAAAATCAATGCTCAGAAATCAGTTGCATTTCTATACACGAACAATGAGACTGAAGAAAGAGAAATTAGGGAATCCATTCCATTTACAATAGCACCAAAAATCATACGTTATCTCAGAATTAACTTAACCAGAGACGTAAAGGATCTATATTCTAGAAACTACAAATCACTCTTGAAAGACATTGAAGAAGACACAAAAAGATGGAAAATATTCCAAGCTCATGGATCGGAAGAATTAACATAGTTAAAATGTCCATGCTACACAGAGCAATCTACACTTTCAATGCCATCCCGATCAAAATTTTTCAAAGAACTGGAACAAACAGCCCTTAAATCTGTGTGGAACCAGAAAAGGCCCCGAATCGCCAAGGAATTGTTAAAAAGGAAAAACAAAGCCGGGGGCATCACGTTGCTGGATTTCAAGCTGTACTACAAAGCTGTGATCACAAAGACAGCATGGTACTGGCACAAAAACAGACACATAGACCAATGGAACATAATAGAGACCCCAGAAATGGACCCTCGGCTCTTTGGGCAACTAATCTTTGACAAAGCAGGAAAAAACATCCAGTGGAAAAAACACAGTCTCTTCAATAAATGGTGCTGGAAAAATTGGACAGCTACATGCAAAAGAATGAAACTTGACCACTCTCTCACACCATACACAAAGATAAACTCCAAATGGATGAAAGATCTAGATGTGAGACAGGAATCCATCAAAATCCTAGAGGAGAACATAGGCAGCAACCTCTTTGACATCGGCCACAGCAACTTTTTTCATGACACACCTCCAAAGGCAAGAGAAACAAAAGAAAAAATGAACTTGTGGGACTTCATCAAGATAAAAAGCTTCTGCACAGCCAAGGAAACAGTCAAAAAAACTAAGAGGCAGCCCACGGAATGGGAGAAGATATTTGCAAATGATACTACAGATAAAAGACTGGTATCCAAGATCTACAAAGAACTTCTCAAACTCAATACACAAGATACAAATAAACAAATCAAAAAAATGGGCAGAAGATATGAACAGACACTTTTCCAATGAAGACGTACAAATGGCTAACAGACACATGAAAAAATGTTCAAAATCATTAGCCATCAGGGAAATTCAAATCAAAACCACACTGAGATACCACCTTACGCCAGTTAGAATGACAAAAATTGACAAGGCAGGAAACAACAAATGTTGGAGAGGATGTGGAGAAAGGGGATCCCTCCTACATTGTTGGTGGGAATGTAAGTTGGTACAGCCACTCTGGAAAACAGTGTGCAGGTCCCATAAAAAGTTAAAAATTGAGCTACCCTATGATCCAGCCATTGCACTACTGGGTATTGACCCCAAAGATACAGACGTAGTGAAGAGAAGGGCCATATGCACCCCAATGTTCATAGCAGCATTGTCCACAATAGCTAAATCGTGGAAGGAGCCGAGATGCCCTTCAACAGATGACTGGATTAAGAAGATGTGGCCCATATATACAATGGAATATTACTCGGCCATCAAAAAAGAATGATTTCTCAACAATTTGCTGCAACATGGACGGGACTGGAGGAGATAATGCAAAGTGAAATAAGTCAAGCAGAGAAAGACAATTATCATATGTATCATTTATGGAACATAAGAAATAGGAAGATCGGTAGGAGAAGAAAGGGGGGGCAAACAGAAGGGGGGATGAACCATGAGAGACTATGGACTGTGGGAAACAAACTGGAGGCTTCAGAGGGGACGGGGGTGGGCAAATGGGATAGGCTGGTGATGGGTGTTAAGGAGGGCACGTATTGCATGATGCATTGGGTGTTATACGCAAGTAATGAATCATGGAACTTTACATCAAAAACTAGGGATGTAGTGTATGGTGACTAACATAATATAATAAAAAATATTATTATAAAAAAGAAAAAGAAATATCCACTATAAAGAGGATTTTCATTCTATGATCTTAGAATTTATTAAACGTTTGTATAATAAAAAGCCACATATAAAATGCTTCTGCATTTTCCACAAACTCTTATACAGAATATGATCCATTATCTAGTACATTTTAAAATAAGACCTTAATGATGATAATAGTTTTAGGATTCAATTCCCCCCACAAATAATGATAATACTTTCACCTGCCCTATTAAATGATAAATTTCCCTGCATCAGAAAAGAAAATCTTAGTCACTGTTCTTTCTCGCAGCAGATATTTTCCTTTGATCTTGTCATCTTTCTCTTTGGGTTACTTATATCTTCCTATTTCCCTATCCTACTTTCAATATTCTAGACATTCTTTGAATCCCACTCAGTTCATGAAATCTGTCTTTACTACCCACTGCAGAGAAGCCCCCTCTTCTGAACAACACAATATGTTGCCTCTAGTTTGCACATAGCTTATCAATTACTGGTGTGTATTACCGTCCTTATCTCAGGTTCAAAATCCAAAATCGGAATCAAGTAACATTTATTGCATGCCTACTATGTGCCTAGCACCATGCTCAGAATTGTAACATGTTACTTCTTCAGGTGTGTGTGCCCTCCTTAATAGCTGGAATTGTATATATCAACATACTCTTGTTTTCTAGCAGACTGTATGACATATAGCAAGTAGTCAGTAAATATCTGCTGGTGAAAGAGTTTAAGTCAATTTTCTTCCCTGACTTAAAAGAATATCAAAAGATAGAACTGTCCTCAAAATCTTGCTCATCCAGCTGCTCATTTCACAGGTGAGGCAATGAAATCAGGAGAAGGGAGATGGCTTGCCCAAAGTTATACAGCAAGTAAGATATCTGTTGAATGAATAAGTGAATAAACGTAAAACTCCTGACGTAAGAATGAAGCGAAGAAACAATGAGCATTTTACCTTGGGCAATGTGTAAAAGCTCATTGCTTACCTGGATAAATCCAACACCTGAAGTTCTGGGAAGTTGGAGAAGCTATGGCTGTCTAAAGTCCTCAGGGGGTTAAAGCTCAGGTCCAGTTCCTTGGTTGACGTGGGGATGTTGTTGGGAATTTTGTCGAGATTCAGTTCCATGCATTTGTAAGTAATGTTAGGAACCACCTGCAATGATCACATGTTAGATACAGTATCTTTCTTAATGCGTGCACCTCAGCTGCCCTCTCCACTCCCCTCTCCTAGGCCAGAACCTTGGAGACCTCCAGTAAAAACACAGGGGCCATCTGTCCAACCATCAATCATCCAATCATCCATCCGTCCATCAATCATCCAGTTGTCCATCCATCCATCCATCCATCCATCCATCCATCATCCAATCATCCATCTGCAACCATCCATCTGTCATCTAATCATCCATCCGTCATCCAACCATCCATCCATCTATCCATCCATCCACACACCCGTTCATTCATTCGTCCACTCACTTTTTACTTCTAAAATCTCTTACTCCAGATTTGGACGGGGGGAGCACCCACTATGTCCCCAGTTTTCTAACCTCTACTATCACAATTATAGCATTTAGGGAGAGGCAATGGAATCAAGTGGTGAAGAGCTGAGGCTCTGGAGTCCCAAAGCCCTGGGTTTCACCCCAGTTCTTCCATGTGATTTGGGGCAGAGTGTTTTTCTCCAAGTACCCCCAAAATTGTATACAGCCTTGGGGAGACTACTAGTTAAGGTGTCCACACTTCACAGTAATAGCTCAATTTTTGCCAGTGGCATTCTCTCCTTTGGCTCATTGACCTTAAATAGCAGGCGATACAGAAATGGGGAAAAAATCTTTAGGATGTGTGGACTCCAATGGTGAAACCTAGTAAATAAGGTCAAGTAGTTTATGCTCCTTTGGTTCATGTGCTTGTTTCCATCATACTTTCCCAAACTCTTTGTAAGCTCTTATTCTGTAACCTCCCATTTAATTTCTGGGTTCTCTGATTTCTTCAACAAAATTTCTTGCTTAAGCCAGCTAATTTTGGTTTTCTGTTTAAAACCAAAAGAATCTGTTAAAAGGATTAAATGAAATAAGGTATTTAAAGAGATTATCTCGAAGCCTATTACAGTGAAAATGATCAATAAATGTTAACATTTATTATTAGCAGTTATTATTAATCCCCTACCATATGTGGGCATATTTCTTATATGTTATATACTTTAATTTATCTTCAAATAAACCTTTTAAAGAAGAAGAATTCAGAGAGAAGAAGTAATATGCATAGAGTATCACAGGTCACAAGTGCAGCTCTTCGCTTCAGTGGCATGTCTCCTGAAATGCTACCCCTTATAGGAGCCTCCCAGACCATACTATGTAATAACGGATGATAACAGGCTTCCTTTCTTCACCCTCTTCCATCTACCTCCATTCGGTGTATCACCATCTAATATCAATTACCTATGTGATCATTCCATTTGTGTTGTTCATTTCCCTCACAGGATTGTAAGCTTTGGTATTCTTGCTCTCTGCTGTCTCTCCCACGCTCAGAATTGTGCCTGGCAAATGGTTAATGCTTATTATTTATTGAATAAATGAATGAATAACTGATTGAATGAAGATTTGCTTAAATCCAAATTGTAGGCCTTTTCTCTAAGTGCTGTGGGCAGTGCCAAGACCCATGTGATACGGCTCCAGACTTCAGTGAGCTCACAATCTAGAGGAAGAGTTGAGATAGGAACACTACTCATACTACTGAAAAGGGCCATAAACCAGGCCTGGACAATAACTTCCTCCAGCTCATAAATGGTAGAGATCAATTCCAGATTCAAGGATTATAGAGTGTTTCTGAGAAAGGAGAATTTCAAGATGAGTCTTGAAGGATGAGTAAGATTTGGATATGCGGAAAGAGGAAAAAGAAGAGAGCAGTGTAAGCAAGAAGGAATGGAAACTAATTCAGATGAACTAGGAGTGTAAAACTAGGTAGGTGGGGTATGAACTAGGAGTGTAAAACCTAAGTAGGTGGGGAAGCCAGAGCCTTGTGGCGATACTTTTAATTATCTAACATGTATAATTTGAGCACCTACTATGTGCTATGCACTGGGTGTAGTGTAAGCCTTGACAGTTGGCTTTTGTCGTAATGCAGGTGCCTGATTTAAGCTTTGATTGGGGAGGCATCCACTTCAAAGAGGGGTATTTCCAAGAAACATAATGCCAGCCACATGACTAGATAAAGAGCCAGGCCACTTCACCTCACTGAGCATTCTTCCTGCCCCCCCCCCAAACCCTTCCTAAATACCTGCTCTTGTGTTTAAATTCACCAATAAAGAGGGAGCCAGGGAAACCCTAGTCCCCCATCCTCAACCCCAATAATAACAGAACTGCACATGCTTGAGAGCTGTTTCTCTCTACCCTCAGCATTGCTCGGTAATTTCCAGGTCTTAGAAGTAATCAACTTTCAGTTTTTCAAAGTTTCCTGATGGTTGTTGCTGAAGGGTACCTTATAATCATAAAGAACCACAGGGGCTGGTCCAACCATAACATGGGTTATTGATAGGCTGGGACCAGCACTAAACACTGGGATACAGTGGTAAATAAAATCAGCAATGATGTTGTTCGCTTATAGATCCCATTCCAAAGGGAAGGACAAACAAGGAACAAATACGCAAAAAACATATAATGACAGGCTATAAAAAAATAAACATCTAGAGATTAGAGGCAAATATGGGGTGTGGGGAGTTCTACATGAGGTGATCAAGGAATACTTCCAGTAGGAGGTGACATTTAAGCAGAAATTAAATGAAGTGAAGGGTTAAGTCATGAAGAAATCTAAGACTGCACCATCCAGCATGGAAGCACTAGCCACACATGGCTTTTGAGCACGAGAAACTTAGTCTAAGCTGAGAGGCATGTAAACTGTAAAATATATACTAAATTACAAACACTTACTACCAAAGAAAGAATGTAAAATATTTTATTAATAGTTTAGTATATATTACATTTTCAAATAATATTTTGAATATACTGGGTTAAATTAAAATATTATTAAAGTTAAATTTACCAATTTTAATTTTTTCAATGTGGCTACTAGAAAATTTAAAGCTGTATCTAACTGATGAATCGTTGAACACTACATCTGGAATTAATGATGTACTATATGTTGGCTAATTGAATTTAAATTAAAAAGAAAACTTAAAAAGACATTAGAATGGGGGTGCCTGGGTCATTCAGTTGGTTAAGTGACCGACTCTTGATTTGGCTCGGATCGTGATCTCAGGGTTGTGAAATCAAGCCCTATGATAGGCTCGGCACTCAGCACAGTCTGCTTGGGATTCTGTCCCTTTCCCTTTGCCCCTCCCCCTCCGCTCACACATGCACACACAGTTTCTCTTTCTCTCTCTCTAGGGAGAAAAAAAAAGACATTAAAATGATTGGTAAAAAAAATAACAATTATTAACTTCCAGTCATTAAGTAACTAATTAATTTAGCTAAAATTTAGTTAAATAAAAATTTGGCTAAATTTAGTTACATTTATTATTTAAATTTAAATAAGTTCATGTGACCCACATGGTATTGCCTTTGGGCAGCAGTGATCTAGGAGCAAAGCATTCTAGCTAGAGGAAATAGTCTGTGCAAAGGTCCTGGGGTAGCAACTGTCCTAATAGCACTCAGAAGTTATTACAAGTTGTTAAGGTGGCAATTTGTTAGAAATGAACCTCACGCAAAACAACAACAAATAAACAACAAATGAAAATCTGCAGAATGAATTAGAGTGGAAAGCGGACTAGGAGGCAGGAGACCAGTCACTATCCAAGAGTCAAGGCAAGGGGGACTGAGGACCCGCCCTAGGGTGACACCGAGGCGATGGACGGGGTTGGACAGGTTTTGGAGACTGAGAATATGGCATGTGGGGAAAGGGAAGGTGTGATTTTATCCAGGGGTGACTGATTAGAGGATCCATTCCCATTAACCTAACAGCAGGAGGGACACAGAGAAGACAATGAGCAGGGCTCTGGGTAGGGAATTAGAGGAAGGGAGGACTTTGAGATGACAAATTCATCTTTGTTACATATTAAAGTATATATTTCCCCAATGCCCTCAATCTCAGGACTCTGGCTGATTATACTTTTCTTGAGTTTCTGACTCTGCCACACACTAAATCCCAGGACAGTCCCTCGGTTGTTGGGTTCTACTATGGGTTTTCCAAGCACTTGTGAAGTCCACGCAAGGGAAAGCAAAAGAGATCCATCATGAATGAGATTATGCAAAAGTCGTTTGGTGTTTCACAAAGAAAGAAACCATTGCATTAGCTGTCATTTTACATGGTTCTCTCTCCCTTTTCCCCCTTCTCTCTGTCTCTTTCTCTCCGTCTTTTTCTTTATTTCTCTCTCCACTTTTCTTTTCCAATCTCATTTCTTTTCTTCCTTGAAACTAGGGCTAGATCTAAAAGTCTGGAATCCACTTAGAAAATTCTCCCTATTAAGAGACAAAACACAAAACAAAACACCTTCCTGAAACTGAAAGGGGCAAAGTGAGTGCCTGAAGCTGAGTCCGCCAGCAGAAAGGAATGACAGGAAGCAGACCTCTTACAACTCTCTGCTGAAGTAGGTATTATTATAAGGCTTCTATGGATGTAAAAACTAGCTTCAGAGAGGTTTAATTACTTCTTCAAGGCCACACAGCCCAGAAGTCAAAGAAGAGTGATTTTAAGCAGATCTATCTGACCTAAAGCTCCTATTAGCCCTTGAAGTCCTAAATGGGCCATGAGCCCACTGGCTGCCTATTGGTGCAATGTAACCGTGAACTGTGGCTTCTCAAGTCCTTAAGGTAATTTGCTTCCTTGTTGCAAATGAAACTAGCCAACTAGGAGGGAGCCACAGTGGGAAGTTCAAGGCAGAGAGCAGTTTTTCAGAAGCAAGGCAAATTTCCCAGGAGATGAACTGCTATGGAACCACATACCTGCACACAAGGCTCCCAGCTCTCGGGTCTCAGGAAGGAGAGGAAGGCCATGGCTGGGATCAGCATCCCAGCCAGGCGGGTAGGAGACATCATTTTGGCATTTTCTGTGTCCAGAAGGGGCTCTGTGAAACATGACACGCTGTATCCGCCTGCTGGGGTGGCCGCTGGGGCACTGCCGCCTTCTCTCTCGCCCCTGCCGGGTGCCCCAGGACAGTTACTGTATTCAGAACAGCACTGCTGCGTTCAGGGCAGGAGGAAGTGAGAGTGGCAACCTTAGCATTCTGGGCTTTTGTTTCTCTAATATTTATGTCCCCAGTCACAGGAGAGGAAGTTAGAAGAAGAAGAACAAAACGTCTGCAGATCAGTGGTCCAAGTAACAGCAAGAGGAAGCTGGCTTCCATCCCAGGAAGTCATCTGACCTCCGGGTTAGTGAACTTGGGAAAACAGTCAGACCGGTCAAACAGCCTGAACGACAGTCCGGGACGGTGGCTTTCTGATTTCCTTTTAGTAGTGCAAACTCGCCCTGTGTCTACGTTTCCTAGCACCACCATGACAGATTACCACAGGCTGGGAGGCTTCAAGGACAGACATTTATTTGCTTATGAAATTCTGGAGGCTCGAAGTCTGAGATCAGGGTGTCAGTGGGCTTGATTGTTTCTCAGGCTCTCCCTGTGGCTTGCAGGTGCCTGTCTTCACTTGGTTTTCCCTCCTTGTGTGTCTGTACCCTAATTTTCCCTTCTGAGAAGGACACCAGCCATTTTGGATTAGAACGTACCTGTATGACCTCATTTTACCTGAAGTACCTTTTCAAAGGTCCAGCCCCAAAACACAGTCCTGTTCTGAGGTCCTGGAGGACTTCAGTAGGGATTTTGAGGGGAATATAATTCAGCCCACAGTAATGTCCTCTCTTGTGAAATCCTGTGAAGAAACTCATGTTTGTGAAACTGAAAACGCAGCTCAGTGAACCACCATTCGAAAAGCACAGGAATATTGGGAGGAGATTGGAATGAAGAATCACATATACTGAAATTCATATTGAGCCTGGGTAACTTACGGCCCCGTGGCTCCTGCTGATCCTTAATTTCTAGTCTGCAAAATGGGACAATGGTTTTAATCCACAGCAGAAACTCACATTTATGAAATTCGTAAAAATCAAGCCATGTGATAGTAGTCCAAGGAGACAAGCCATCAAGCCTTAGTTTCTCGTCTTTGCAATGGAGACAATCACGTTTGTCTTATGAGATCAACATTAGTTAATTTACGTAAAATGCTTAGCCTAGTGCATGTTTTGTCAGTGTATTCCATAAATTGGTAACTATTGTGATCATTAAACGTATGAGTAAAATGGGAATAATAATAAATACCTCAAAATATTACTATGGGAGTAAATCAGCTGGCATTTGTGAAGCTTTTAGAGTATCTGGGATGCAGCAAGTGCAAGGCAAGTTTCGGGTAAATAAGCACATAGGTACAAATGGGGATATTCTGGGCATTGTGTCCTAGATAATTCTATCAAGATGTCCTGCATGGACCTCAGATCTTCATACCTAAAATCAAGCTGTGAGGGAGCATGTCACAGGGGACTGAGCACAAACTCTTGCAGGCCTCTTCAGCACAGCTGTAAAATTAAACTGAAAGTAGTCCTACTGTCAAAACTTCGCTTTAATTGAGATGATATAAAGGTCATAGGAGGTGCTTAATAAAGTTTAGTTCTCTGGAAAGTTAATAGCATTTCACTTCCATATTGTCATTCCAGATGGAAATCACTTTGATTTCTTCATTTTTCTCATCAACTGCATGTTAACCATATTTTGTTACTTTCTGTATATTTGTTCTTTTGGCATCTGGCCTTGCTGGCTAGCATCACCACCCCTCCCAGGGCCGACCAGTCCTTAGAGACAGCAAGGGGTTTGCCCTGGTGTTCACTTTTCATGTGCCAATGAACCAATTCAAAACTCCTACTCTAGATGGCAGTATTCTGCCCGAATCATCACAGGGCCAGGTGCCAGATATCTAGAGAAAGCCCCCATACCCCACAGCCTCCTGAAATTATTCAAACTAGCCAATTTTAAGCCTGCTTATCCTGCCTTTCCTTGCCTTTCCCACAGAAACTACAGCAAAGGCTCTTGCCCATGCCTTCCGCTTGCTCCTTCTACCTCCTGCCTGATTCTGGTGCTTCCCCCTGTGGCCCTGCATGGGGTGGGGTGTAGCCCCCTCCTTGGGAACTGTAACAAACCTTATTTTCAATGGTAATCATCTCTTGATCCATTGGTCTCATCACACCTGAAAAATAAAAGCCTTATTTGAAAATAAAACATTCTACCATCTCCTAGAGAGTTGATCTATAAAATAATTCTAAAATGTCAGTCTTCGTTTCTATTGGCATTACCACTGAATATATCCTTTGGCCTAGATGAGTGGAATACACTATTAACGGGTCTCTCAGGGACCAGGCTCATTTCTTCCAACGTCTTAACTCTTCTAATCCATCCCTTATCCTGAAATCAAAGCAATCCTAAAATGCAAATAAAATTACCTCATGTTAATAATATTCTAATGCTCTATATTACCTAGACTTCATGCCTCATGCCTCTATCCCCCACTATACACACACACACACACACACACACACACACACACACGCACTCTCTCTCTCTCTCTCCCTCTCCACCTTCTAAGAAACAAACGTGTGTTATCTTATGCCAGACATAAGGAGACCCCATTACTAGAACACAACACTTAAGTGAATAGAGTAGTATGCGTGTAATGGTGCAAACCCCCTTTCTTCCCATCACTAAAGAGAAAACCCCATGATGGTCAAGATGAGGAGTAAGAGAAAGAGTTCAAGACAATCTCTCAGACTGTGTTTCATGAGATGTTAATACACATGTTTTATAGAAGTCTTCCTGAAAAATGTTCCTAGCTATGACTGGGGAATTAATGACAGAGCCTTGTGAAGAGGCTCTTTCCCCCTCCTTGGGATTAACACACTATGATCTACTGACCTTGGTCAAAGAGATCTCAGTTGTGTGTGCCTCTGCCAGTAGACAGGCAGTGTATCAGTTACAGAAGAGAAACTCCTGGGCCCATGATTTCTGCTACAATACAGTAGTAATTACACCCTGGCCACAGTGGTGGAAACTAGGCCAGCAGGGTGGGCAGCAACTTGCGTTTCTAGTCCAGGTGGAGCAAGGTCAACAGGACCTGTAATCATTCAATTGGTTGAGGAATTTCCATCTTCATCGGAGTTCTGGAAGAAGTCTTTGATATTCTTTGGCAGGCACTGCATGTTTCATAAGAAATAAAGAAAGGGCAAAACTGACCTGTGTTAGGTTAGGCTAATTTCTGTATCAACCTTCGGTGACTCAAAACAATAAAAGTTGATGTCTTGCTCAGGCAATGTTCAATGAGAATATTCCTGATTGATGGATCCAGGATCGTTTTATTTCAATATGGTACCATATTCAATATGCAGCCTCTAAGTTTGCTGTGAAACGTGAAAAGAGCATAGGAAGACACACAGGAGCTTAGATGCCACTGCTCAGAAATGACCTGCATTATCTCTGCTTTCACTCCCTCGGCCAGAACTAGTCCCAAGACTACACCCAGTGGGGACTCTGTCTCCTAAGCTTTAGGCCTCCTATTCTGTACCCAGAACTCATATGCATGCACACACATGCACACACACAGCCACTGGTGGGTACCGCTCCACAGCACCAATTCTATGTTATGGAAAGGAAATACAAGTCATCCTTGATCAGAGAATTATCTGGGCCACAACATTAGTATCCTATAATATTCATTTATGGTAATTAAAATAAAATAGTAAGAGTGAACAATCACAACATAGCCTGGCTCAGAGAAGAAAGGCCCAATTAGTTTGACATATCTAAGAACCAAATTTGATTCTACCCAGTGGTTCCAAGTTTCACATTTTTTCACATGTTAACACCTCTCAAATCAGAATGTGTCTCATAATTGACAATATATTACGATCATAATTTGTTTTATTCTTTGTCCAATAAAGTAATGGTACATCTTACAATCAGTGGCATCTTACATTCAGTGAAGAGCAGTGCATCGCTAAGAGGACAAGCAACAACAAAACACAAGTTAAAAAAGGAAGCAAATTGTTAAAAAGAGAATAAAGAGATTTATTTTCTAAGGACTCCTTACAACATATTCTAGGCTAATATATATCTGCATCTACAAAGGGACACAGAACACTCAACGTTTCCTTTTTGGACCCACAGACTCTCTTTTATCTGTGGATACCCACTACCAGTCCTGTATCCTTTTACGTGCCCTGGACCAACATTCCTGTGATCTAAAGCACAAGGAAAAAACAAAACAAAATGAAAAACAAAAATGCTGTTTTTAAGCAGAAGCATAAAGTGTACCTTCCTGGCTCCAGGTGACCCAATTCCTGTCTCTGGGGCTGGGTCCTGACACTAAGTACTACCCCATAAGTCTTAATACTTTCTCCAGAATACCTTGAGTACCAAGGGTGCGTGAGGGTACTCCCCAGGAGCTAGCAAGGCAAACAGTGTGAGTAGTGCCTACCTCCCCAGCCTGAAATGTTTATGACCTTTCCTGTGTTATTTTTAAAAATTACTTTGAATTTCCCATCTCTGTATCATCTGTCTCTACCAGTAGAATATAAGCTCCATGAGGGAAGAGGCTTTATCAGATGTTCCCATGTGTTGGGCCTGAGTAGATACTCAGTAAATAGCTGGTGAATGAATCAGTGAATAATGTATCTGAATTTGTTTTCAATATGTGACTGGGATTTTAGTGTACTCCTCACCTTTCCATACCGAGTACTGTGACTCTTATTTATCAGTGATTATTCTGGGCTTTTTCTTATGCTTTTCTACCTCCTAATATCCCCTGGGGATACATGTGTCCCAGGTTAAGCAACACAGAGGTACATAGAGTCACAGCCAGTGGGTTAAGATGAAAATACTTGTTGCAGTAAACACCGTACCTTCTCCAGGGGTAGAAAAACCCTTTGTCTCTTGTACTCATGAGCCTGAGGCAAGAGGTTGATTATAGCCAGGAGACTCTCCCCTCTTTGCTCTACCTCACTACTCATCAAATTTCCCAGTTCATTCAGACTCTGGAAAAGCATCTTGTAATGCAGAGAGGGCTATATTTTAAAATATTTAATTACTTGATTTACTTTCTGACACCATCATTTCTTGGTGTGAGACTTACCTTATCATCATGAGTTTCCTTTTTTTTTTTTTTTGATGGTTATAGGTTGATTAGTGTAGCTGCTAATCCTATTTTCTTTTTTTCTTTTTTTTTCTTATAATAATTTTTATTTTGTTATGTTAGTCACCATACAGTATATCCTTAGTTTTTGATGCAATGTTCCATGATTCATTATTTGCGCATAACACCCAGTGCTCCATGAAATATGTACCCTCCTTATTACCCATCACCAGCTTATCCCAACCCCCCACCCCCCTCCCCTCTGAAGCCCTCAGTTTGTTTCCCAGAGTCCATAGTCTCTCGTGGTTCATTCCCCCTTCTGTTTGCCCCCTCTTCATTCTTCCCTTCCTTCTCCTACCGATCTTCCTACTTCTTATGTTCCATAAATGAGCGAAACCATATGATAATTGTCTTTCTCTGCTTGACTTATTTCACTTAGCATAATCTCCTCCAGTCCCGTGCATGTTGCTGCAAATGTTGTGTTATCGCTTTTTCTGAGGGCTGAGTAATATTCCATGAGTTTCCTTAACTGTATAATGGAAATAACACTGTGGCCTAATTAATAGTATTCCTTGAGAGTTAAGTGAGGATGTACCTAAAAACATTACCGTTTCACACAAATGTTGACTGTCATTCATTTATTCATTCATTAATTCACTCACCAAATATGTGCTGAATGTTTAAACTCTACCAGGCACTGTTCTAGGCACAAAGGACACGGCCATGAACAAAACAACACCTGCTCTCATGGAACTTAAGTTCTAACAAGGAGAGAGCCAACAGCAATTATAAATTATATAGTACGTTAGACAATGTTAATGTATGTGGATGAAAATTTTTAAAAGTGAGTGGGGGGATGAAGAATTAAGTGAGACTGAAGGGTTTGTTGTTGTTGTTGTTGTTTAAGTAGGCTCCATGTCCAACATGGGGCTTAAACTCATGAGGAGTACCCGATACTGAAGTTTTAAATAGGGCAGTCTGAGTATGAAAAAGTAACATTCTGAGCAAATTCTTGAAGGATTAGCTAACTGTGCAGGTATCTGGGGGAATATTGCAGTTAGAATAGTGGTTTTCAGGGGCGCCTGTGTGGCTCAGTCGTTAAGCGTCTGCCTTCGGCTCAGGGCGTGATCCTGGTGTTATGGGATCAAGCCCTGCATCAGGCTCCTCCACTGGGAGCCTGCTTCTTCCTCTCCCACTCCCGCTGCTTGTGTTCCCTCTCTCTCTCTGTCAAATAAATAAATTAAATCTAAAAAAAAAAAAAAAAAAAAAAAAGAATAGTGGTTTTCAGCTGGAGGTAGTTTTGCCCCTAGGGGTCTTTTGGCAGTTAATGCCCCTGCAGGCATTTTTGGCTGTTATGACTTGGGAGCAGGGAGTGTTGCCATTGGCATCCAGTCAGTAAGGTTCAGGGGTGCTGCTAACATCCACAATGCACAAGATAGGCCCCTAATCTAAAATACCAATAGTGCCAAGGTTAAGAAACCCTAAGTTAGAAGGATAAGCCAGTGCAAAGGTCTAAACGCAGGAAATTGCCAGAACCAGCAAGGAAGCCAGTGTAGAGAGATGGTCATCCAGGTCACTTAGGGCACTGTAGACCACTGTAAAGATTTTGTATCTTCTGGATACCTGCCCAAGCCTCCCCAAGGAAGCCATTGTCACTCTCTCCTCAAGCTCCCCCAGCAACCATCTGTTACGCTCAGGAGGGAAGACTTGTCTGCCTCTCACTACACTCTCAGCTCCTCGATGACAGCAACCAAACCTGGCCCATGTCCACACCCCATGCCTAGCACAGTGCTTATACCCAGTTCAGTGCATCGTTAGTCACATCAATGATTATACAAATAACTTTGGATGACAATAATAATTGATTTGATTTTTATTTCATATACAAGCTAATAAGGTTCAAGAGAGGACAAATTGTGAATACTCATAGCTGTAGCTCCACTGCCTCATCAGTACCAGGTACATAATAGGTGTTCAATAAAAATTAATCGAATAAAAGAATGAGTAGATTATATACAGTCAGCCCATCCCTTAATGCTGGTCAGTCAGATGTTTCCTCATCTTAGCAACTTTCTTGCAAAAGAGGAAGGAAAAATTGAAAAGGGATGCCTGTATGGGGCACCTGGGTGCCTCAGTTGATAAGCGACCGATGCTTGATTTTGGCTCAGGTCATGATCTCAGGGTCATAAGATCGAGCCCTGCATTGGCCTCCGTGCTCAGCGGGGAGTCTCTCCTTATTTTCTCTCTCCCTCTCCCTCTGCCCCTAACCCCCTCAAATAAATAAATAAATATTTTTTTAAAAGAAAAAAAAAAGGTGTATCCTCCCTTTTTCTAGAAGACAGCCTATGACAACATATTTCAAGCTGCTATCTGATGCAATCCTGTGCTAGAGTTGTAGGTCCATTATAACACAGCTCTGTGGACAGCACACGCTTGCATAACCCAGGGCACGTATCTTTGGGGGAAAAAGGGTAAGGAAATGAGTAAATAAATATTATTTTTCAACTACCTGGTTGATTCCATGGGTGGCTTTCTTCTCTTTCAGTCTCCTACACTAGAAGAATCCAGATACCTAGAAATGATCAGGGAGAAAAATGATGGGAAAATATGCAGAGTGAGCAGATACACTTAGAGCACTGAAAAGTACCTAGGGAATGCCCTCCTTGAGGTTCAAGAAATATAATTCAATCCATACAGAGTCTAAAGTGTGGTACAGAATTCAGAACAACATTCCTAGGGGGATGAACTTATCTCATGGACACTCCGCAGATCCCCACTTTTATTCCTGGCCTTTGTGAGAGCTGTACCTGAGACCTATCCCTTCCACTGCAAACAGCATCATCCCCAAACCCTACTCCTTGCGTGATCTCCACCACCCCTGCAGACCCTTGATCCTTCTCTTCTTCCCAAATCGAGCCATCCTGTTAACTACAGACTTTAAGATGAGTTGTTAGTTTTCTTCTGCTTGGCTTGGAGTCATTGGTGGGCAGGAAGGGAAATCTACAGATCTTAAGCATGGGACAAAGAGCCCCTTGTGAAATGACCACCAAAGGGGGGAATATTAAAATAAAAACAAACCAAAAGGATAGATACTTACATGATGAAGATAAAACTCTTTCCACCCAATTATTTTATATTTTATGCTCATATAAGTAATTTTCTTCCTTACTGCTTTGAGTCAAAATAGGAAAAGGAAAAAAAATAGAAAAAAAACAAAACAACAACAACAAAAAACATTCTTAGTGCCTTGGTCTTAGAAGGTTGAGGCTCCGGGGAGCAGGAGGATGCAGAGAGAAGAGAAAATAAAAGGTTTGATGTGACATTGTGGAAAGGGATTGTGCTTGGAGTAACTAAAAAATGTTTAGAATACTAAACATAACTATGTTTCTATTTTGACTCTGCCCTTTTGATCTATGCCAAAGGGACCATGCTTTTCTCATCTTCAGCTCCCTTAGAGCTCAGCACAGGGAACTGTTCAGAGTAAATAGCCATCGACTGTCTCTTGAATGGCTCAATAAAGGAATAATCTCAATGACTTGGCATGAAATAATAACTGAAATGCGTGGGCTGTGCATCTATTGGGAGTCTGCTTCTAATACTTCATCACTTCCCAGCTGTGTGACTTCACCCAAGTCACTTAAATTCAATAAGTCTTAGTTTCCTTCTCTGTACAATGGTTCTCATAAGGAAAAAAAAAATGTGATAATGTAGGCTAAGACCATGGCGAATTTAAGATGTATTATTTTGATTTATGTTAATACTTGATGGAAATGTCTCATTGCTTGTGGAAGAGTAAAACTCATTGCACCTTTTTGAAAACAGACAGCTCATTCTGGGTTGATTTCTTAATATCTTTCATCTTTGAGTTAGAGTTTCCCATCACTTAAGAAGATACAAAGTAAATGGCTGGTGGAGCTCCTATTAACTATGTTGGGGTCTGATTCCCACAGTCTGTTTCTTTCAAGAAAGGACCATATATCACCATAACCAGGGCTACTAGAATTGAATGTGAAAAGAAGGTAGTGACTCAGGCTGTGTGGGAAGAAAAGTTGTCTTCAATGCTTACAGCTCAGCTCAAGGTTGACCTCTGCATGCTGAAGTTTCCCTCTCCAGGATCCCTTCAGCCCCACCCTACTCACACATACCAGGTCAAAGTGACTTCATTTTGCTCCGAATTTCTTTAGAAACATTGCCCTGGCCTTTATGCGTACTTATCTGTATAGAAAGACATTTTATCATAGTTCATATGCCCCCAAAACCAGGAACTCCCCCAAGACAGGAAGCTTCCTTTGCTCATGTGTGTATTCTGCGTTGCACTTTACCCTGTAGAAAAGAAAATGAACTAATGGAAAGAAGGAGGGAAAAGAAAGAAGGAAGGAAGAGAGAGGAGGAAAGGAAGGGAAGGACGGAGGGAGGGGGGAAGGAAGGAAAGGAGAGAGAGAGAAAATTAATGAATAGACTTGATAACAGAATATGTTTTTAAAAGTAAAAATTGGGAAATGATTGATAACATAATTCCCTCAAACAAAATGATGACATTGAAGCACAATGTAAAGCTCGGAAATCATGCCACTGAAAGGGAAAAGACCCTCACACTCTAAGAACGGAAGTGCATGCTCTCTGCATTTCTTTCTAGTACAGCGATCTGGGACTCCTTGGTCAGGGTTGCACGACGAAGCCCACAGGCCCAGCTGCCTCAGGGCCTCTCAATAGCATTTGCTTTATTTGAAACAACCACAAGCCTTTGCTTCTGCCTCTGTCCCAGTCCAGCTGGAGAACACATGCTAGAGGACTGGCCCTTCTAAAATCTCTCTTCTGCTCATTGTAGGTGGGTTCCACAGAGGTCCCTCATTCCTGTCTAACTCCTTCACCTTTAAATGTGCTGAAAAGCGAGTTTGAAATTAGACTCAGAGCCATATGGCAAAGCTTGGGGGCAGCATATGGTTGCAGGTTGCTCGGTGCTGATCTACAGCGTCTTTAAGCTCACCTATCTCTCTTTACACAGGAAGCAGCGATAGGGTCACAGTTCTGTATTTTGAATTGTTCTGTCCTTCATGTGGGAAAATGAGACTCAATACAACATCCATGTTGAAGTTTTAGTTTTCTTGGCCATAGTGGGGGTACAGTGCAGAGAAATATCTATACTGCTACTTGTGATCAATGGGAAGTAACATGTTAGGGGTAGAGATTCAGTCTGTGAACTTGAACTATGGTCTATCCAATAGATATGTAAGTTTAAGTCAGCCTAACTAGTTTCACCTGCAGATTTAGGTCATGCCAATATAAACTGCAGATAGGGTCAAATCAGTCCCATGGAAACAAGGAGCATACTGCTAAACAGTTAATACAGTGAAGTGACAGAGAGGAGTTCTGGGGTCAAAGCAGGGGAGCTAATTTTTTTAAGAAGATGAAAGACCTAAAAATAAGGGGGTACAGAGGAAAAGTGGACAGTCAACTGCAAGGAATCAAAGAGAAAGAATAAACACAGGGAAGTAAATAATTCAGGATGTAGCTCTGAAAATGCTGGGCCACAGCATATCTTCCTCATCTCACTTCACTACCAATACCATCAGTATTGTGAGGACAAAGAATACTGTCATAATTGAGTCAAGTTCCAGACCTTGACTAGATTAACTGGCAGCGTCTTGGCCATGCCCCGCCATTCATCACTTTTATGGAGTCAAAGTTTCCAAGAAAGGAAGCTCTTGTTTCCATGAGGAATAACATATTTTTCTTTATGAAAACTAAAACTTAGTTACACAAATATACTTTTTCATACAATTAAATCTGGAAGCGATGGAATGCAAATCCAGGTTTCTTTTTTAATTCAAACTGTATAATTACACTATATTTATACACTAAACCAACAAACAAGCAGACAATGGGGAAACCCTTTAACATGGAAGAGGGAAGAACCACCACAGAATACCCTGAAGAAGAAAGACAAACAAGGAGGGTTTTAAAACTTTGAAATAAAACAGGGGTGCCTGGATGGTGCAGTCGGTTAAGTGTCCAACTGTTGGTTTTGGCTCAGGTGGTGATCTCAGCATCATGATCTCTGCATTGTGAGATCAAGCCCCATGGCAAGCCTCATGCTCAGCATGGAGTCCGCTTAAGATTCTCTCTTTCTGTCTCCCTCCACCCTTCCCTTTGTGAAGGGCTCTCTATCTCTCTCTCCCTCTCTCTCTCTCAAATAAATATTCAAAAATTTTTTGAAATACAACAAGTCAATGTGATTCTTTTCATCATCACCATTGCCATCATTAATTGAGATCCAATTCATGTATCAGGGAATAGCTTTAATAATGTATCACTGAATCATCACCGGGGCCCTAAGGAGCTTTTTTTTTTTTAATAGATTTTTTTTTTTATAAGTAATCTCTACACCCAGTGTGGGGCTCGAACTCACAAACCCGAGACCAAGAGTCGCATGCTTCACCAACTGAGCCAGCCACAGACCCTGTCAGCTTGGCTTTGATTTGCATTTCCCTGATGACTAATGATGCCAGGGATCTTCTCAAGTGCCTATTGGTCATTTATGTATCTTATTTGGAGAAGTATCTATTCAAGTTTTTTTGTCCATGTTTTAAATGGGTTGTGTCTTTCTTACTGAGATGCAAATGTTCCATATATATTCTGGATACTAGTCTCTTATCAGATACATGATTTGCAAATATTTTCTCTCATTTTATGGGTTGTATTCACTTTCATGATAGTGTCCTTTGAAGCACAGATACTTCAAATTTTGAACTCAAAATTATCTATTGTTTCTTTTATGTTCATGCCTTTGATGTCATATCTAAGAATCTGTTGCCAGATCAGGGGTCATGAGAATTTATCACTGTTTTCTTATCAGAATTTTATAGTTTTAGCTCTTACATTTAGATCTCTGATCCATCTGAGTTAATTTTTGTAAACGGTGTGAGGTAAAGATTCATTCTTTTGCATGTGGCTTTCCAGTTTTTTCACCACCCTTTGTTGAAAAGACTAATCTTCTCCCATTGAATTGTCCTGGTATCCTTGCTGAAAATCAGTTGTCCATAGACACACAGGCTTATCTCTGAACTTTTAATTCTATTACCATACTAATCTACATGTCAACTTTTATGCCAACACCAGATTGTCTTGATTACTGTTGCTTCATAGTATGTTTTGAAATCAAGAAATGTCAGTCCTCCAACTTCGTTGTTCTTTTTCAGATTGTTTTGGTTCCCCTGGGTCTCTTGAAATGCCATGCAAATTTTAGATCAGTTCCTCATTTTCTACAAAGAAGCCAGCTAGGATACTGATAAGGATTGCTTTGAGTCTGTAGATCAATTTGGGGAGTATTGTCATTTTATCATTTTCAAGTCTTCCAATCCACCTAACAATCTAGCAATTGTTTCATTTCAGTTATTGTACTTTTCAACTCTAGAATTTCCATTTGGTTCATTTTTATAATTTTCAGGCCTACACTTCAATCTGTGTTTCCATTGCACCTACCAACATCTTCCCAATTACCATTCATCACAACTTGCACTATTTTTGAGAGTGCTCTTGAACTTGAAATTCTAATTGTAAATGAAGTATATTCCTTTGGGAAGAGATTAGGAACTGTCCATGTTAAGGCCTGCTTTTTCCCCTAGGCAAAATCTCTGAGCCAGGACTCTAAAGCTGGGGTTTGGGACAATGCCATGCTTTTACCTGAGTGACACCCCCACTTTAGGAGCTGAGTGCTCAGTGGCGGGGGTGGCAGGTCTTCTTGGCCTGCCTCTCCCAGCAGGGAACCACTGCCTCACAAACTGGACAAGAGAAATTGGCCTCTTGGTACTTTTAGTGGTATGTGCCCAAGGTAGAGCCTCCATCCCATCGATGGGGGGGCTGAGGAGAAGAAGGGAGCAGTGGCCACTTGGCCGCACACACATAGGCTCGGCAACAGATAGCCGGGAGCAGGATGAGAGATGCTGACACAGTGTTCCGCCTGGGAAGATAACGCCTTGACCTGAGGCAAGGGGAGATGGATTCCTGTGTTCCTGATAGCATACATCTGAAGTCCAGTTTCTGTCTTACTGGGAGTGGGGACTGAATGAGTGTTTGTTGAAATACTATAGATTCTCACTGTTCCTACCGAGTTTTAGATTTTCTTGAATTTGTTTCTTCATTTGCTCAGTGTCCTTTGAACCATTTCCAGAGACTTTGAATGTTTTTTTGTTTGTTTGTTTTCATTTTTTTAAAAAATAATTTTCACCAATTTCCATGGGGAGTCTGTCTATGGAGCTTCTCACACTGTCATGCCAGAACTGGAACCCAAAAGTGGGTGATATTTTGTTAAAGATATATTTATTCATTTGAGAGAGAAAGAGAGTGGGGGGGGGAGGTAGAGGGAGAGGCAGAAAGAGAATCCCCAGCAGACTTCCCGCTGAGTGTGGAGCCCAGTGCTGGCCTTCATCTCATGACCCTGAGATCATGAGGTGAGCCAGAGTCGGATGTTCAACAAGCCAGGCACCCCAAAAGAAGGTGATTTTTTATACCAAATTTAATATCCTTAAAATAAGGGTAGTAAGCATAGCACAAGCAATAGGCAAGAAGAACAGTGAAAAGGAGGTAAGTGGGGCAAAAGAACAGAAAGAGGAAGAGCAGTGAGAAAAGCACATAATGGAGGGGAAAATGACAGCAAGAATATGGAAAAGACAGTGCAAAACAACCATGTTTGACCCAAGTTAGGTCAGAATGAACTCGAGTGTGGAACAGCTGACATGATGTTGATATCCCTCACTCTGGCCCTTCATCACATACTGACCTACCTTCCAGCATCACCCAGATATTTCACGTGTGCATGTGTCAAGTTCCCTAAAGGTGATCTGAGCTCCTACCAAATATTATCTTTTCCCCTTATGTGTCCCAATGCATATCACTCCTCCCTATCCTTGAAGGATCAGCTCAAATTCCATCTCCTCCAGAAAGCATTCCCTTATTCACCCAGATCTACCTTGATGTCTGTTCTCTCCATTCTCTGATTTTTCCAAATAATTTATCTGTATCTATTTTGTGAGGTTATCATTTGACCTCCCCTCCAGAGTTACTTGGTTCTTGCTTATTCCCAAACCTAGTCCTCTAGGATATCCTCAAAGATCCTTCGAAAATATTTCTCTTTTCTTACATAGCCAGAGTAAAATTATAGTCAGTAAAGATACATCAGTCTATTTGTTTTAATTATGGAGGGGTATTGGTGCAGTGATATCCTCATCGTCTCCAAACCATCAAATGAATGTATAATATTAGATGAATGGAGTAAATGAATGTCAGAAATAATGAACTGTGTATTTTTATCAGACTGGAAAACTAAGCAAAGCAATTTAGTAAACTTGTGGAGAATGAAGTAAAGACAGAACAGGGAACCTGGATTCTATTCTTCATGGATCTATGTTGCTATGTGATCTTGAACAAATTCCCTATGTCTCTACTTCAATTAGTTCATCCATAAAGGAAAGAGGCATATTAAGTTTTTCTCCTGCACAGAGTTTCTGGTATGCTATGCAGAGGCCTATGATAAAACAAAATTGGAAGGGTAACAAATGCTCATGCTCAGATAATTTTAAATTTAAGAGCAAGATGATTTTTTTAATTAAATAAAAAAAAACATAAAGAAAAAGTAACTATAGCAATAAGATGTTACACACTCCACTTCAGCTTCAAAAGGACATTTCCCTTCTCCTCCCTCAGTTATACAATCAACTTGAACAAAGATCCCATAACCTATAAATGTTTATTTTTAACCAAGAGAGTACACTGGACATAACATCACAGTTTGGAAAATCTTATCTCTCCAGAGTTTTCAGCCTAGATAATTGGATCAGTCTCACCTCACAAATGCTGCTAGGTCCCAGTCTACATAGAGAAATCTGGTTTAAAATTGCCACTCAGAGCCATGCAGGACCTTAACATCTCAATTAAATAGTCGACATAAGAGCAAGAAGAGAAGAAAATGGAAGGTGAACCGGGTAATTCTGGGGGGAAGGGAATTTGGCTCCTTCAATGCATAAAACATAATCTTCATTTAAACACACGTTGTCAGATATTTTCAGCTCTAGATACAAACATAGAAAACTACAATAACAAAACTACAATTACAAATAATTCAACAAAAGGTATCTGATTTCTTCGTGGAGGATTTCAATTTCAATATCTGTACAGGGGAAGTTGAGGCACATTGGACTTCTCCCAGATCTCAGAATGAATCATGCCTGGGTTTGCAATCAGGAATCCTCTAAATTAGGCCAGACTTGTAACAACAATTTGCCAGCGGCTGTCTCTGCCAAATGCCAATAAGATATCAGAATCCCGCTGACATCAAGGAGAGAAGATACCTTCTTAGGATGTCCCAAGGATACGGATTCATCATGTCAAAAATCTGACCTTCAGAAAACATTTTCATCTAGAATTTCTGTTCTGCTGAGGTCATGTGGCGTTACCTATTGAAGGAAGAACAGACTTCTAAGGAAAAGGAGAGAAAGTTGTAATCTTGCCCTGAAAATAATACTTCCCTAACAGTTTAAAAAAAAAAAACAAAAACATTTCTTACACCTTGGGTAAGTGGTTATGGTCACATTTGGAAATGATAAATGTTAAGGACTGGAAAACAATCCATATAACAGATTTATTCCACTTGAATGAAAGCCAAATGGCAGAAGGGAAATGGAGCACATTTTGGAGCAGGCAGATTTGAATTTGAATCTCTTCTTCACAATTTACCAACTGTGTAAATTTGGGCCTCTTCTCTATCTCCATCTATGAAAATGAGGATAAATGTACTTTACTTATGAGTCTGTCAGAAGGATGACATGAGAAACTTCTAGCACAATGCCTGACACATGGTAGGTGTTCTAGACATATAAGATACCATTGTTTTCATTTTTCTTTTCTTCAAATTACAACTTAGAGTTGTCTGTGCCCTTCATTTTCATCTGAGTATTAATGGTGGAGCTAGAGCAAATAAAGATGTTGACCCATAACTAAGACTGTCTAGTCCACCCCACTGCACTCTCTTTAGCATTCCCTTTAGCTTGGATATATCGTTGGCCAGTGGTATTAGGGTTGGAGGAAAGGGCATTATATCCAGTGTTAGGAGATTTGAATGCTTCCCTAATTCACTTGCCATATGACCTTGAATACATCACTTGGCCTTTCAGAGACTGAATTAGCCCATCTGTAAACAGGAACTCATCATACAAACTCTGCACTCCACTATCTAATTTTTTAAAAGTCTTCACTAACCTGAATCTTCTCCCCAAATTACCCAGCTACCCTATGTGAAACTCTCAACACTTCCCTCAAGTCCACAAAGCATTTTACAATCTAGAAATGCTTTTACATTCATTGACTCAGAATAAGTTCCACCAACCAGTTCATCTGCCCAGCACTATGACATGAGAGACAATCAAACTTCAATTCTACTTGAACCTTTTCAGTTGAACCAATTTTACGAGATAACAAATCTAGAAATGTGTTTAGAATAATTCCAGACACATATTAAGGTCAGTAAATGTAAACTACAGTTGTTATATCTCAAAGTAAATTATAAGATCTTTGATAAATGGGGCCATGCCTTCTATCTCCCAAAGTGCATCTCTACAATCCCAATGTAGATAGGACAGTGCTGGGCATAGAAGGGATGCACCCAATAAATAAATACTGACTACATGAATCCATTGGTTGTGGAGAGATCTTGGAAACTAAACGCCTTTCAAATATTTAAGAGTAGAGGTCTTCAGTAGTGAGCAAGAGAGAAATATCTTCCTAGAACAAGTAGATTAGATAAGTGTGTGTGTGTGTGTGTGTGTGTGTGTGTGTGTGTGTGTTTTAACAGCACTTCCTCCAGTCAATGTCTAGCTAACAAAAAGACAACACATCTTCACAGCAGCCTATCCCTCACACATCTTCACAGCAGCCTATCCCTCTGCATTCCAAAGCTTCAGTGCTAAAATGGACTGTAGACTTCATGAAGTTCAATGGAGAGCTGCCAACTTTCTAGGCTTTTAAGACTCCAGTAAGGAGAGAGCATACGAGGGCATACACTGGAGTTGCTTAGACTTTCCAAGCTACATGGTGTTCAGTTCAAATGTCATCTTCATAAAACTTTCTCTGCACAACCCATCTAGAAGTATCTGAACCCCTCTTCTGGGTTTGAGAGTTATCTGTGTTTCCTCTAATTTTTACATGTGTGCCCTATCTGACATTATGCATGCCGCACACATTTTTGTCTTGAGGCAGCACTGGCATAGCAGCAAGAATATGGATTTTGGAATCAGGCAGAGATCATGGTTTAAATTCCAGTTCTGTTACTTCCCATCTGAGTGTACTTGGGCAAATTTTCTGAGTTAATGGGATCTACGCATAGGAACTATCATTGGGACAATAATATAAAATAGCACGTGTAGATAGGCAACAAATGCTAGTTTCTTTCTTTTCACTCCCTCTGTCTCCAACCATATGACTTTTTATGTTCCTTGATGGCAGGCTCTTCTTCTCTAGTGAAATGCCCTCCTCAGAGAAGACTGGTATTTTTAAAATTTGTTCTTCTGTTCTAAACACACTTTGGGTACTCTTTGCAGTGTTAAATAGCCTTTAGACACACAAACTATCTTTCTACTCCCACCCATTCAAAAGTGAGGGTATAGAGCCTTCTTTTGGGCAGTTACCCTTAGCGAAGTGGGCAAGTAGTGATTATGAATTTTGGTCTCATTCTTTTCTGATCCCCACAAGCACCAAATGGATTAAACACACACATATACACAGACAAAACCCCCAGGTACATACAGTGTTATTCCTGGAGAAGTAAAATCAATCAGTTTATAGAGGACTTCAAAGAATTGTTGTGGAAGATATAAGATTAAACCAAGGGGGATCAAAGATTATAACTGACTTTCCTCCTTCACGCTCAACAAGAAGTATGTGGTTTCATAGGTGACCAAGGGTTAAGAATACTTATTTGAAATAAAGCTTTACTTCATGTGATGGTAATTGGGGTCTAAAAGTATAACACACACACACACGCACACACACACACACAAAATCAAATACAATGTAAACACATTAATACACACACACACACAGCAGAGTCAGGGACCTGAATCACCCTGTACTCCCGGGGGAAAACAAGTAATTAAACTGACAGGTAACAAACATTCAAAGATAATTACCGGTAATGCTCAGACACACATCTGATGATTAATAGCAGTAGATTCCATGGAGGTGATTAATAAGGAGGCAGGCAGTGTAGAGATAATATATAAATGATTAATAATGAAACACCCTTCAGTCCTTGAAGCAAACAGGATGGAGGACTAAGGAGTTAGTTTGTCTTATCTAACAGCTGCCACTAGAAGGGTTTTGTGGTGTGGAGAAAACCAGGGAGAAGTCAAAGATCATAACTTGCAAACAGAAATTATTCTTGTAAGTCTGTTACACCATTCCGTTTCACTGTCCTCATCTGAAGATAGGACAGAATGATAGCTCAGAACTTTTCCAGCTTTTTGAAAGAATGATTATCACTGGATTTCTTTAAGTGTCTGTTTTTAGATAATGAACACAGTGGATGAGAGACTGAACGAAGATTAGGTCAAAAAAGTTTTATAGTAAAGATTAAGAGAGACAAATGTTGGATATTTGCCAACAATTAAAAATAAGAATCTTGGAGATTCGAATATCAAAATGCTGATTCATGCACCAGAAAGTGTGCATTGGATAAATGTCTATTAACTGCATTTATATAAATTCAGAAGATTGAAAATAGCTCCATCATCCTAAACAGGATGTCTTTCAAAACTTAATTCTCTGAGAAATTTCAGCAAAAACTTTTCATCCAGAAAAATAATCTTCTGCTAAATTATTAAAGTATAATTGACATATAATGTTATATTAGTTTCAGGTGTACAACCTATCAATTAGGCAATTCTATGCGTTACTCAATGCTTACCATGATAAGTATCTGTCAGCATACAATGTAATTACAGTATTATTAGCTATATTCCCTATGGTGTACTTTTCATCTCTGACTTATTTATAACTGGAAATTTGTATATCTTAATCTCTTCTAATTTTGCCAATCCTCCCACCACCCTCCTCTCTGGCAACTATCAATTTGTTCTCTGTATTTAAGAGTCTGTTTTTGTTTGTTCTTTTGTTGTCGTTGTGGTTGTTTTTTTAGATTCCACTCATAACTAAAATCACATGGTATTTGTCTTTCTTAGTGTGACTTATTTCACTTAGCATGATACCCTCTAGGTCCATCAATGTTGTCACAAATGGCAAGATTTCATTCTTTTTTATGGTTGAGTAATATTCCATTGTGTATATATACCATATCTTTATCTATGTAACTGTGAATGGACAGTTGGATTGCTTCCATATCTTGGCTATTGTAAATAATGCTTCAATAAACATAAGGATGCATATTTTTCTGAATTCATTTTCTGGGGGATAAATACCCAGTAGTAAATTACTTGATCACATGGTATTTCCCTTTTTAATTTTTTGAAGAACCTCCATTCTGTTTTCCACAGCATTTGCTCCAAAGTATATTCCCACCAACAGTGTATGAGGGTTCTTTTTTTCCACAGCCTCGCCAATACTTGTTAATTCTTCTCTCTTTAACACTATCCATTCTGACTGGTATGAGGTAATATCTCATGTAGGTTTCGATTTGCATTTCCCTGATGATTAGTGATGCTGAGCATCTTTTCATGTGTCTGTTAGCCATCTGTATGTCTTCTTTGTTAGAATGTCTATTCAGGTCCTCTGCCCATTTTTTAATCAGATTGTTTGGTTTCTTCAGTGTTGGGTTGTGTAAGGTCTTTGTATATTTTGGATATTAACCCCTTATCAAATATGTCATTTGTAAATCTCTTCTCGTACTTACTAGGTTGCCTTTTTGTTTTGTTGATAGTTTCTTTTGCTATGCAAAAACCTTTCATTTTGGTGTAGTCCCAGTAGTTTATTTTTGCTTTTGTTTCTAAAAAAATAATAAATCTTGAATGGAATCGGGGCACCTGGGTGGCACAGCGGTTAAGCGTCTGCCTTCGGCTCGGGGCGTGATCCTGGTGTTATGGGATCAAGCCCCACATCAGGCTCCTCTGCTATGAGCCTGCTTCTTCCTCTCCCACTCCCCCTGCTTGTGTTCCCTCTCTCGCTGGCTGTCTCTATCTCTGTTAAATAAATAAATAAAATCTTTAAAAAAAAAAATCTTGAATGGAATGGAGACCAATAAGAAATCTGTCTATTGTTCAATGTGTTAAATGTGGAATCCACAAAAGCTCTCATCCCCCAAATTTTCCTTGATTCCTTTGACTGGTAAGTCTTTGAACATGATGCAAAAAATAACAAAAAGAAGAAGAACAAGGAGAAGGGGAAGCATTAGTTCTCCATGAGGCATGCCTCAAAAGAAGTGGAAGGGACGTTCTTGGAAAAGCCACTGATCTAGTCTTTCCATTTTGATGACAAGGAAAATGAAAACATTAAAGTAATTTTCTCAAAAATAAGCAGTTGAGGGGAAACTATATTAAATCCCCATTTCAATACTAGACTCTGGACTTAGAATAAAAACATCTGGATAATTTGTCCCTGTTCTGTCACTAACTGTGAACTTTGACAAGTGACAAACTCTCTCTCAGTGTCTCAGAATGGTCTTCAAGGGCTGTCAGTGCAGACATTTCAAGATTCTGTGACTCTTTCCTGATTAGACACGTTCATTAAGAAAAGAACATATTAGCTTTAATGCCAAGCCTACGAGGATAGGGAGTTGGAAGGATTTTCTTTTAACAAACAAATTCTCCTTTAGTATTTCAAATAAAAAGAAAACATCAAGATGAATAGACCCCTACAATCTCAAGATTGTTTTTTTCCCTGATAGTATTAGGTTCTTGACCTTCAATTCTTACTTATTTTTCGTAAAGAAAGTTTTCTGTTTACTTGCGATGTGGGAGACCTCTCAGGGGAAAAAATGGCTAAATATTTTGGGACACTGACTACTTCATTTGATGATTTACAAGATTTGTGTGCTTTTTAAAGATTTTACCCAGCTTCGATAAATTAAAGATTACCTATTCTATAGCTGCACATAGAACACTCTTCCCAGATTGGGCCATTCTTGGCCGTATCTTTTGCCAACATTTTAACAGTCAAAGTTCTTTCCCCACTTTATTCCCTTTAAGTAGAAACTATCCTATATTTGACAGTTAAAATGATGTGGGTGGAAGAAAAACAAATCTTTCTTGCACCTTCTCATTAAATCCCACAAATCTCTTTCTAACTCATCTTTAATGCTTTGGGCAAAATTACATTATTAAAAATGTCCAACATTACCAAAAGTTATTGCTTTCTATTTCTTGGTCATGAGACCTAGAAAAGGTCTTCTATTAGGACTAAGCATTTGGGAATATCTTGCCGAAACTGTTGTTGAGTTCAAGTAGGAGAAAGGAAATATACAAAGAACAGAAATGCCCCACAGTTTTACATCATCATCATCATCTTTATCATCATCACCATCACCATCATAGCAAACTCTCACAGCAGTATTCTCTTCCAGGCACTGTTTCGAGTACTTTACACATATTAACATCGTGAAGTAGAAATGAGAATGTAGTCACAACTTGAGTTATAAAAACTCAACTTGTAATGTCCTATTGAAAGTCTGTCCACTCAAATACATCTCTCTTGCAAAAAACCGTCCTGGAATAAGAGTACCACCCAGTGGTGATGTTTTTGTCCATTAAGTTTAATATTCATTCGCCTTAAGATGTGTCTTACCCCCTCCAGTAAGGATAGTCATACTGTCTTTCACTAGGTAGGGTTGATTAAAACCTCAGATTATCTCTCTATGGGAGACAGTAATAATTTTCCTTCCCTCCCAATCTCTGTCATCATTCACTGAAGACAGATTTTACTTTTCCACTCTGAGGACTTGGGTCTTGGCCATGTGACTTGCTGACCAATGAAATGTATGTGAATATAAAGTAGATCACAGCAACCAGAGGCTTTGCATTGGCTTGTGTTGTCTGACTTGGTCTCTTGCACTCCAGCCCTGTACCATAAGAAGACTATACTCTTATAAACACTACAGCTTAAAACCCAAGTGCTGCCATGGCAATAGATAGAACCAACCTGAACCAACTCAGCTTGAACCAGAGTCTCCCAGTTGACTTGCAGACCTCTGAGGGATAAATAAATGTCTGCTACAAATCATTGAAATCTGGGGAGTAATTTGTTATTCAGCATTATTATAGCAATGGCCACCTAATATATTCTCCTATGTCCATAAGCATGCTAATTAACTCCATTGCTCCCCAACCCCTTCCTCTCCCAATTCTTATTCAGTTACCTTCAATAAATCTACATTCTCCTTTCAATTTCTTCCCCCGGTTCTATTTATGAGTCTCCAAAGTCTCCAAGAATGGCCAGTAAACATAAACAAATTCTGCTGATAAGCCTTTATCAAAGAAGGAAAATTAAAGTATACTTAATTAGAAATTTGAAGGATGGGGCACCTGGGTGGCTCAGTCAGTTAAGCATCTGCCTTAGGCTCACGTCATGATCCTGGGTCCTGGGATCCAGCCCCACGTCAGGCTGCCTGTTCATCAGGGAGTCTGCTTCTCCCTCTCCCTTTACTCCTCCCCACCCCCCTGCTCATAATCTCTGTCTCTCAAATAAATAAATAAAATCTTTTAAAATTTTTGAAAGTTAGCTTTAAGAAGACCTTATACATATGTTACTATTTCTTTTTAATTACTTATTTTTTATTTAAATTCAGCGTAATTAACATATAGTGTATTGTTAGTTTCAGAGATAGAATTCAGTGATTCATGAGTTGCATATAACACCCAGTGCTCATTCCATCAAGTTACCATTTTCATATTTTCTTTCAATGCTCTTCTTGTAACACTAGATCCAAATTACCTGGGTTTGAATACTGTCTTCAACCTTTACTCGCTATGGGGTCTTAGACCTCTTAGACCTTGGTGTCTCAGTTCTCTTAAATATAAGTGGGAATGACAGTATCTACTGCATAAGATTCTTGGCAAGGTAAATTTCATTCATAGACACAAAATGGTAAACATAGCCCTAGAAAATGGTAAGTACTCAAAAAGTTTGGCTATTAATTCTACCATCATCACCTACAGCATTTCAAAGCCAGAGGATGATGTTTGACCCATGTTATGGTTTACTTAGTTGTTTCTGAGTGTGATTTAATTCCTTCTAATGGGAAGGCATAGCTACTACTTACAATTCTAGACAGCATATTGCTATTTGCAAAGTGCTTTAATAGTCTTGAAATAATACAGTCTTCAGAATGCTGAGGAGAGTGAAACAAAGACTTTTAGAAAATCTGATCCAACAACAGCATGGAGAAGGGATTTGAAGTAGGCCGAGCAGGAGGCAGGGACCCAGTTAGTTGAATATTGAAATCATCCAAGTAAGAGAATCAGAGGATCCATAGGCCGCAACAACTAAATGGTTGAAGGTGGTGATAGGAAAAAAAAAACAAACAAGTACATAATGGAAGTTTCAAAAAGTTGTTTTGTGCTGAATCATTCTGGGAGATTGTTCCCTGAAGATACTTTTGCAAAACACACACTCTACTCATAAGTTTCGCAAATCCTAAATCATCTCACCAGGACATTCTTTTCCTTCTTTTCTCATCAAAAGATCAGAATTTTCTGGTCTAATGTCAGATGTAGGAAACTCTCTACACCCTCATTACTCACTCTGCATGGCTGACAGACTTTTAGACCTAATGCCCACCTCCTCCAAGAAGCCTGCCCTGATTGGTCCAGAAGCTTAATCTTTCCTAGCCCCCAGGGTTGAAAGGGATCAGAATGATGACACCTTCAAGATACTACTTTAACAGCCCTCAAAAGAACAGAATATCTCTATTTGGCCTCTTAGACCTCACGAGCTGAGAAAGGCCTTCTTTGCTGCTTAAGCTCTGGAGGTCATACGAAGTCTTTGAAAATCTAATGAAAGCTATGGATTTTCTCCCCCAGAAAAATGTACATTTACACATCCATACAGTTATGACACATAATTTTAAGGACCCCTCCATGAATGCCTTAGGGGTACCTGTGAAGAACCCACAGTGTCTAGCCCAGTGCTTGCTGAGCTAATACTCTGGAGACTGACTGAATGAAGGGATTTGAAAGTGTGGCTCACTTTCAAAGTGAAGAGAATTCTTCACCCCACATCCAACGAACTGGTCTGGGGGTTGTTGATCCATATATGTTAACGAGGTAAAATAAACCAAAGATCCTGCTATGGACTAAATTGTGTCTCCCCAACCCTGATATGCTGAAGCCTTAACCCACAGTGTGACTGCATTTGGAAATAGGGCCTGTAAAGAGGTGATTAAAGGTAAATGAGGTCCTAAGGGTGAGGCCCTAATCCAGTAGGACTGGCATCCCTATCAGAAGAGGAAGGGACACAAAGAGTGCGCTGTCACAGAGAAGAGGCTGTGTGAGGACACAGCGAGAAGGTGGCTGTTGGCAAGCCAAGGAAAGAGGACTCAGACCAAACCCGCCGCGACCTTGATGCTGGACTTCCAGCCTCCAGAACAGGGTGGAAATTAATTCCTTGTTGAAGCTCCCCAGTCTGTGGTGCTTTGTAATGGCAGCTCTGACAGACTAACATAGGTCCTGTCTCCAGAGAACCATATTCGGAAAGTGAGGAGAAGCTGACTGAAGAGAGACAGTGGGTTCTGGGGATCCACGAGAAAAGTGCCGCCCACTTTGAGCTTGACTGACTGGGTCCAAACCCCTGCTCAAAACTCCAGAAGCAAGATTTTTCTGAAGACTGTGTGGCCTGTTGGAGATTCGGCTTCCTCGTTTATAAAACACGAATATTTTTCTGGAAGTGTTCTGAGAGCTAAATGAGAGAATGCCAGGAGCCCAGTGGGCAGTTCTGCATCGTGTCATCACTAACAGCAAAGACAGGGAGTGGAAGCAAGGGATGAAAGTGATTTTCACCATGTCCAGTCACTGCCAAGAGCAGCAAAAATGCACAAATCTCTGTATGCCTCTTATTACAGAAGATAGCCCTGTCCACCCTGAAAAAGAGTGGCAACTCCCATGATCTTTCTTGTGAAGATGGGCAGAGGGCATGTCTCAGGTGCTTGTGGGATATCTTATGACACCGTGATTGATTAAAAAAAAAAAATTCAAAATTCTAACTATATATTGGAATTACCTGGGGAGCTTTGGAAAGAAACAGATGTCCAGGCTCTCCTCAGACCTCGGAACTGGAATCTCAGAGGCAAGCCAAGGTTGAAGATTGTAAGAATTTCTAGATGATTCTAATGTGCTAAGATTAGGGTCCGCTGCTGTAGCCCAATTTTTTTAATAAGAAAACTGAGGTGGCAGAGGAGGGATTGAGGGATGAAGGGCACAGAGCCAATTCTCCTGACCCCCAGTCTTGGGCTTGCTAAGACATAGCAGTATTGTCAAAGGGCCACCCTGTGGCCATCTACATGAGAATCACCGAGGTCACTGTTAAAAATGTGTATTTATAGGTACCACCCCATGTTTACTAAATCTGGATCAAATTGAACAAGCTCGCCAGATGATTCTCAAGCCTAAATTTGAAAACCACTTCATGACATCATGCCACTGCCACTCTGTTTGAAGATCCATCACTCTTTGTAGATAGAATCTAACGTTCTTTACAGATATAAAAGGCAACATACAGGAGGGAGATCCCTGGTGTAGGAATTTCTGGTCTATTTCTGGCCATGGCTCTTGCTAGCTCCACAAACCAGCCACATGATCTGGGAGGCTCACAGGAATGGATGAGAAAATATATATTTGAAAAATTAGAAGCTGGATAGCAATCATTAAGAATGTTTAGGGATGTTTGCCATTGCTTTTTGCAGCATAAGCCACACTGTTGTTTCCTTAAACATGAAATGACAACTAAACATGGGCTTCTCAGAAATGTTGAATATCAGATGTGATTTTGTACGTTAAGTGCCTGACACAGGGTCTGTCATACAGCAAATGCTCAATAAGATTCCTGCCTCCACTACTAGTTTTGAGAGAGAAAATCCAAGTGGTTGCTACCATGATGTTCCCCTCACTGTGGGGAGCTGCTAGCCTGGTTGGGTGGGAGTAGGGAAGCTAGTACGAGGAAACAGTAGAACACCAGAATTTCTGCATAGGAGCTACAATTCAATTAGTGTTGGAGCAAGGAGGCATTTGTGTTGGGGCCATGTTCCTGTACCAAACACATTACAATTACATAAGCCCTCCCTCCTCAAAGGGTGGTCCATATACTAGCAACTTCAGCGTCACCAGGGAGCTTGCTAGGAATGCATAACTTCAGGTCCCACTCTGAATCTGTTTCATCAGAACCTGCATTTTAAAGACATAACCAATGGCGTGATGTGCACATTAAAACTTAAATAGAGTGACTTGGAAGGACACTGGTGAAAATGAAGGATCAAGGGATACCCCTCTCAAGTCACCCTGGACACCAACTCTATGTTAGGAGCAGTACCCCAAACAGCAATGGAGAAGTGCCTGAGATCGCCATACTTAAGAGAGAAAGAGAAGGATTAAGAGGGGAGAAGAGACAGAACAATTATCCTAAAGTGTTGTTTCCAAAAATAAGTAAATGAGCCTAAGAATACTTTTTAAAAATAAAATTTTACAGATAAGCAAAATATAAATCAAATATAATCAGGGCTGTTTTTGCTTAAAATAGTGGAGGATTGCCTTCCCCTACCTCTACCTACATCCACTTGAAGTCACCTCCACAAAACCCAGCTTTGAAAACCACTGGCTTAGATGTCCTTGCTTTTATGGGTCAATTGGGGCATGGCCCGTGAGGCTGGAGAAAGTGGCCTGAACTTACGGCCTTGTCCTTAGCTAAACCAAGTGAGCAAATCAGTCACAAGTCAGGTGTTCTGTGTCATTGCACCTCGATTCAAAGTTAATAAACCAAGGTTCGTGCCATGTGACTTCCAGCCCAGCTCCACACTGGGGTCCAGCAGATCTGTGGGTGGCTGCAGCACTCAGCTAAGGAATTAAGGCATTCATGAACAACTAAGACAGACTTCTTCAGCCCAAGCAGTATATCACCTCAGTGCCTAATGAGGTCCTTCTCGGGACCTGTTACACAGACCTAATAATACACTGGGAAGCAGATGGATCCAGGAAGGAAATGAAACTCACAGTTGCCAGTGCAATCGTTTAAATTGAGAGAGTTGGGCTTAGAACCAAATTATCATTGCTGATTCCTCAAACACATTTTGAGAAGTCTGTGAGAGGAGCAAGTTCATTGCAAGGCATCATCATTTTTGTAAACACAGGTGGAAATAAAGGGATTTCCAAGGGTGAAGGTCTCATTTTCCACTCAGCTTCTTATTAAATGGAAATTCAGAGACTGGAGTTGAGGTCAAATGCAAGGTCCAGTGGAAGATGAAACACATGCAAATGTCTAGAAATTCAAATGTTTGGTCCCAGGGGGTCTCTGTAACCTGCAAAGGGCTGTTTGGACAGTCAGTATATTAAAATCACACATGCACAAGGAGATAAATATATCTAATGGGGGAAATGGTAATTTTTAATAGATAATATTAATGCTAATTATAATTATAACCAAGTTTGATTGAATGGTAATAGCTGATCTGCTGTAATTATTTGTAACATGTGGTTACATACATTTATTAAGTTCCTACTATCTGCCAAGCAATTTACATGTGTTATTTCACCTTTATTCACTGCTGATTCTCCAGCAGCTACAACATTTCCTAGTGGATAATAGGGGCTTGATGTAGCTATATGAAATAAATGCATAAATACATGAAAATCCCCACACTAGCTCCAAAGGATAGTGATTATTATTTTCATTATACAGAGGAGGTAACAGAGACTTGGAGAAACAAGTAGTAACCCATTAAAAGTGTCTTTCTCAAGATCAAACAGATACCATGTGTCAGAATCAGCATGGGGACAGGCTTCTTCCCAAGCTGCTGCAGGAACATATATGCATGTATGGATTGTCATGACAACTAGGATTTTGAACACTTACTTTGTGCCAGATACTACACTAGCAATTTGACACAGTTTATCTCCTTTCATCCTTCTCCCAACTCCTGATTAGGTAGGTACCTGTACCCCCTTTTACAGAGAGAGGAAATGGAAGTTTACAAGATTAAATAATTGCCCAAGTGCTTGTATACACATGTATACATGTGCTAGGGGCAGATGAGGCTGACTCCAAAGCCAAGATATTCATCACCGTGCTACTCACTGCGTCCCCTGCCAATATATACACAAAACTCCCACACGAAACAAGCCATGAATTACCATGCCAGGATGTGACTGTCCATCCTGCTTTGAAATGCTGATAAATGAATGCAAGCCTTAGAAGAATATATTCAAATGTTTGCAAGGCGTTAGTGAGGAGAAAGGCTGTCTACAAATTTTTTATGGATTAGAATGTTCCGGATTGGTTTTCTTTGATCTGGTCGCTAACAATGATTATGTGGTCCTTAGTAAACAACTTATGGAATTTATTAAATGTATATTCCCCCAGACTTTGAGCCTTTGAAGAGCAGGAACTCAGTTATTTCATTTTTTTCTTCCTGATCCTTAGCACATAGAGGTTCTTAATAAAGTTCAGAATTAAATTAATAAGCAAAGCAAATGAAAAGTTGATCTGTACATTCTTGCTTCCAGTTCTAGCCTTATTACTGTATATGATTCTAATAAACTAGAGGATTAAAATACTTCTATGGTAAACCATCCCATTTTTGTTCTCTCTATAATAGCCTTACAGAAAATATAAGAGGCACCCCATAGTTCCTTGTCCAGATCAAGAAGTTAATAAACTGAGAGACCGAGCCCAGTCTCTCTAAGCCTAGATACCAAAAGTGGTAGGTGCAGTGGCATTAAAACTAGATTATATCATAAATCCAGTGCAAGTCTGATAAATGAGTGGCAGCTTTACCTCAGATTTGACTGGCACAAGCCATTGCCAAGAACACAATGAGCTGGTTCTCCTATACCACTCCACTGCGTAAAGGAAAAAAAAAATGTCACTTTCTGGAAGTAGTAGCTGAGTGATATTCTTACCTGTACCCTCTTAAACATCAAACAAAATATGGTAAAGTCTCTTCGGATAATACTGATTTCTCACTTTCATATAGCACTTAACAGCCTGCCAGCCACTTTTGTTGTTATTATTCCATTTGATCCTCAGCAAGCTGGGAAGATATGCAAGCAGGAGTGGGGGGATAGGTTCAAAGAAGTTATCTGATTTTCTCAAGTGCAGGAAGTAACAGAAAACTACCACTATATGTGTCTTATAATTCCTTCAGTGGAATCCTCTGGCCCTTCCCACACATGAAACAGGTTCCAGCTGCCTCCTAATGTTCTGGGAGGCAGCCTGGTCTAGTGAAGCCAGCACTGCTTAGACATCAGAGAGAAAAGTTTAGGTCCATCTCTGTCCATTACCATCAGTATGAATTTAAGTAAATAATTTAGAAGCATCAATTCCCTCAACCATATAATATAGGATGGTACGGTGTTCTTCCCAAGGTCAGTTTAATGGCAAATTATGGAGGAGCATGAAATGTACCAGCACATATTAAGTATATTATGTCAGTTCTTCTTTACCTTCCTCCTAAAGAATGTAATCACTGCAGAGCAGTCTTTCCAGAGGGAGATAGAGAAAGCTCCTGAGATATTGTGGAAATAGTGAATTAAGCCCAATGGTGGACAGGACCAAATGGAAAGTCCCTGCTAGTTTGCCTAGGAGACTGCTGGAACTGGGTCTTTTTACAGAGAGGAAGCAGAAACAATGCATTTTCGGGGCGCCTGGGTGGCACAGCGGTTGGGCGTTTGCCTTCGGCTCAGGGCGTGATCCCGGCGTTATGGGATCGAGCCCCACATCAGGCTCCTCTGCTGTGAGCCTGCTTCTTCCTCTCCCACTCCCCTGCTTGTGTTCCCTCTCTCGCTGGCTGTCTCTATCTCTGTCAAATAAATAAATAAAATCTTTAAAAAAAAAAAAAGAAACAATGCATTTTCAGTTATGGCTGATGAATCAGTATGGTTGTAGACAATCTACTTCAACAGAGACACAAAAGGATGGATGGATGTTTCTCCTCAAAGTAACCCATTAAAAGTTCACTAAATTCCATGTGGTAAGCCTTAGTTCCACTGGTGACCTGTGGTCCCTCCAAGGACTCACACATGAACTCTTATCTACATCTAGATGCCAATGCAAAAGGAGATTAAATCTTGGGGGGAAATTCCAAATGATAATAGGAAAAGGCATAGATAATGCATTGAAGTTTCCAAAGGTCTTTCTCAGACACATATCATGGCTTGTGGTTCTCCCAGCAACCCTCTGAGGTAGGCATTTCTACCCTCTTCAACTTAGAGATAAGAAACCATGAAGTTAGTAAGTGATAGAGCTAGGGTCTAGACCTGACCCTTAGACCCACTCCCCGGGCTTCTGTTATTTCTATACCATGCTGAGTCTGCTGTCCCCCAGAGTTAGGACATGAGCAATAACCCCAGAAATGGAGCTTTTTAATATCTCATTATTGTTGTGTGGATCACACTTTGTTGAGGGAAGATCACCTTCATCCAAATGAGAACTGATGACCCAGGTTCTAACCTTAAGTAATGTAGTCTATGCCCTTACCCCTAAACATTGCATATAGCACTAGACTGTGAAGGTTCCTATATCATCCCCAAACTCAAGGCATTCACAAAAATATCTATCACAACTCTTTCTCTTGGCTTCACGATGGTGTTTGCCAACCTAGATAAGAAGAACCATAGAACTGTGAAAAAGACTGAAATTAAAACTCAGTATCCTAACCTATTGGCCATACCCACATAGTATGTGCCATTCTAGCACATTCTAACAGATAAGAAATATTAACATTTTGTGTCTTCATTTATACATTTTATTTTAAATGCAATAAGTCTTGTGCTCCAATGTAATCCCTAATGAATCCAGTGAGCAACTCCTATCAAGCCATGACTAAGTACAGTTTTCATAAGGTTTAGACAAATTCTATTAAGTCTGTGACTAAGATATACCCAGAGGTACAAACAAGTCTTAAAAACCTTTTTTAGCCACTGCATTAAGTTCAAACAAATGATATGTGCACAGAGTTACATGTGGTTGAAAGTCTAAGATTCACTTTTAAAAGATAAATGCTCAGACATATTAAATTCAAATAAGCAGTAATTACCTTCTCATCGTCTGTCACTATCAACATATATAAAATAAGAGGATTTTTTTTTTCATAATAACTGGAAGTTGATGCATTCAAGGGATATTGAGTAAAAGCCAACCCAGTTCAACTCTAAAAAGGAAGAGCAGGCTGGCTGGGGAACTCTGGGTTTGCTCAACCTGGCCCCCATGGGTAGCACGCAGGGGCCTCCCAAGTAACTGTAGGATCTGAAGAAATGCAACCAGTTTAATCCAACCAAACCATGAGACTCTCCTTTAAACCCCAACTTCCTTGATACATAATCCAATGAAGTGCGGCTTCTAGGTTTCCTAACACAGGAGATTCAAAGGAGAAGATCAGAAGCTGAGTAAGAGGTGATTTCCAGATGATAAGCAAGGAGACAGAAAAAAATCATAAAATGCAGGCAACAATAATTTACGGAGCAATATAGATGAAGCTATTTGGTAAAAGGGCAAAACCTCTATGTGCTTCAACAGGATGTCCCTTGTGAAAGTCATGAGATAGCAGATGGGATCTTTTTTTTTTTTTAAGATTTTATTTATTTATTTATTTATTTATTTATTTATTTATTTATTTATTTGACAGAGAGCGAGACAGCCAGCGAGAGAGGGAACACAAGCAGGGGGAGTGGGAGAGGAAGAAGCAGGCTCATAGCAAAGGAGCCTGACGTGGGGCTCGATCCCATAACGCTGGTATCACGCCCTGAGCCGAAGGCAGACGCTTAACCGCTGTGCCACCCAGGCTCCCCGACAAATTGCATTTTATCTTTCTGTGATTGAAACCAGCATTATGAGCATCTGCTCTGACACCATACCCTAACCACAGCAATGCCATGATGCCTTCTCCTTTAGTATCTTTTAGTACCTTCTGTATGTTGAGTGCTTACACTGCACTTCACACTATGCTCAATGATGCCATCTGCTGGGGCGCCTGGGTGGCTCGGTCATTGGGCATCTGCCTTCGGCTCAGGGCGTGAACCCAGGACCCTGGGATCAAGCCCCACATCAGGCTCCCTGCTGGGAGCCTGCTTCTTCCTCTTCCACTCCCCCTGCTTGTGTTCCCTCTCTCGCTGGCTGTCTCGCTCTCTGTCAAATAAATAAATAAATAAATAAATAAATAAATAAATAAATAAATAAATAAATAAATAAATAAAATCTTAAAAAAAAAAAAAAAGATCCCATCTGCTATCTCATGACTTTCACAAGGGACATCCTGTTGAAGCACATAGAGGTTTTGCCCTTTTACCAAATAGCTTCATCTATATTGCTCCGTAAATTATTGTTGCCTGCATTTTATGATTTTTTTCTGTCTCCTTGCTTATCATCTGGAAATCACCTCTTACTCAGCTTCTGATCTTCTCCTTTGAATCTCCTGTGTTAGGAAACCTAGAAGCCGCACTTCATTGGATTATGTATCAAGGAAGTTGGGGTTTAAAGGAGAGTCTCATGGTTTGGTTGGATTAAATTGGTTGCATTTCTTAAAAAGATTCTTAAAAAGAATCCACTTCAGTGGATTGCCTCATTTCCTGGGAATGCCAAATCAACAAGAAGGGTCCCACACATGTCCACCATTGTAATCTTTTTTGTACTTTTACACTTGATTGGAGGTGATATGTGTCTCTTCCCAAATTGCCTATTTTCCCTTCTAGTGGGTCAGCCAAGCTTTTACTCATTTGCCCCTGGTTCTTATCTGCTCTCCATATCCACTTCATGTATGTCTAATGGATAGATTTCAGTAATGTCTTTATTTACCACCTACCTCATTCCACCAAAGATTCAAAGTGGCTTGTAGGAAAAACATACACACTAATAGTAAGAAATAAACACTTAAAAATGAGGTTCAGAGAATATATTTCAGTGGAAATACCTGCCTACAGGTAGGCCATATCCAAAACTAGAGATCTGCTGTGGTGGGCATGTCTGGTAAGCATGTAGCCCAAGTAACCTAAGTGCTAGGAAGCACCATAGGGTGGTATGGGGTGGGGTGAGGAGGGGAGACATTGAGCAGTGTATGTGCACCTCCTGAGGGAAGGTAAGGACAGTTGAATCAGCTGACCCAAGAACAAAATCTAAGCATCAGAGGGAGTAATGAATTTAGTTACAGTACTATGGCTGTTTTTCAAATCTGTTGCTGAGCCAGTCAACTGAAAGGGTGTGAGGGTTCTAAATAAACAATACGGCTTCTAATTTAGCAAATTATTTTAAGCATGGCAGAATTGTCAATACTGCTGTGGGACCTCTCTAACAGAATGTAACATCAAGTCAGGAGGGGAATCAAACATCCCCTTTAACTCACCTCGATCTGCTGAGAATCTTTTGCTCTGCAGTAGCTCAAGTGTCCAGGGACGGTAACACTTGGCAAGTCAGTGGCAATCATCCAGAGAAAACTTTAGAATGGCAAGAGAAACCATGGTACACAGACATACCCTCCCAGGAAAGCCATTCTGCATGGAAAGGAGAGGGCACATCAGGGGCTGGTGAAGCAATGGCAGCCATCAGTACAATGTTGCTGATTCAGTACCAGGGCCAGTCTTGTGGACTGCTGCATCTTCTAAGCATCCTGTAATACAAAATTCTTAGCCTTCCCCTTCCTGCAGTCCACTCTGGGGGTTCAAGCTTTGCCCACTGCCTTATCTCTTGCCCGCCAAGGATATGCTGTAATTGTTTCATTGGTTCTCTAGATTTTTGTGATGTAGAAAAGAGAAGGAAAAAACCACAGGGAAGCAGAAAAGAAGGACAAGGGGTGCATGAAGGTAGCCGGAGGGGAGGTTTTCTCTTGAAGCACAAAGCAAGGCTGCACAGAAATGGGATTGAGAAGGTTTCTGGTTTGTTTTGTTTTGTGTTTAGGAAATGGTGCCAGGAAACTGATGGGATGTGAGGGTGTGGCTAGAAGGAAAAGGGGTTTAATGAGCGTGGCTGTGGTCTCCACATGGCATTGCTATCATGAGGCTTGATTGCAAGAAAAGAAGATGAATGTACACTGAAAATGTGTTTGGGGGGGCTGGACCATGTTGCCTGCTATGATGCTCTAAGACTGGCCTGTGAAGGTCACGGTTTTGTATGTGTTACACCTGCGATGACTTTTTGGCCTTCTGTGTGGAATTCTGCTGTCCAGAGAGCAGCAGTTCTTAACAGAGCCAGGGAAGCTGCGGAAAATGTGTCCATGAGCATATGTGAGAAATTTCCAGGGACTCAACACACACACGTACACACACACACACACACACACACACACACAGAACACTTAATAGGGAAAGAGAGAAGAAGAGGTTTTGTAGGAGGGGAGGTATTTGCAGATTCTCTGTCAGCAATTGGTGGCAGAAGCTAGTGCAACCTGAATTATTGCTGTTAATGAATTTATAGGCAGGTAAAGTGAGAAAATGTGCCTTCTGTGTATATTATAATAAGAGGATATCCCCATGTGCTTATTAAAGATCATTCACAATCACCTAAAAAAATAGAAATTACTTTAGTAAGACAGAAGAAGCTTACTGTGATCTGGCTGTCAGGTCGGCCTCATTTTTCATCTGAATTCTAAAGCTGTGGTTCTCAGCTGGGGAAGATCTTTGCCCCCAGGGACATTGGACAATGTGTGGCAACACTTTTGATTGTCACAACTGGTGGGGGAGAGGGGAATGTTCCTGGTATCTGATAAATAGAGGTCAAGGATTTGGCTAAACATCCTACAATACAGAGGACAGTCCCCAGAGGACCATCCCTACCACTAACCCAGATGCAGGAGCACTGAGGGTGAGAAATATTCTAGATACGCTGAGTCTCTTGTAATTACTCCAGCTTGGCTTGGCTTCTCAGTTCCAACCCCCCAATAAGACTGCTCCCTCTTCCTGGAAAGCATAGTCCAATCCCAAGCAACCGTCAAGCTCTTACTCTTAACACATTTCCACTCAACTCTGGTCATGTCTTTGAGAACTTCCTTGGCTTTCAGAGAATGACTTGGGTGCTACTTCCCAGATTCTGCCACTGCATTTTGTGTACACTTTCATTATGCAATATTATAATTATTTGTAACGTCTTGTCGTCTTCTCTTCCCCCCTCCACTAAGACAAGGGGCAGGGGAATCTTTGTATTTTTTATCTTTATATTTACATCTCTTGGCATGATCAAAAAATATTTGATCAAAATATTGTTGATCAAAAAATATTTGTTGAAAGGATAAACAAATAAGTCATTTAATCTCTGGGGTGGTTTCTTTCATTTTAAAAATTGGACATAATGATATCTGCTCTGCCTTCTTCATATATTTATTAACATGATTGAATGAGATAATAGATGGCAAGGTATTTCATGTTTCATAAAGATAATAGCTTCCATTTACCAATTGCCTTCTATGTGCATAGGACTGGATTAGTTGCTTTACATGTAATGCATCTAATTCTCCCAAATTGGTAAAAGGAGTGCTATTATTGCCCTCTGTACTGATGGGGACAACTGGGCATATGAAATTCAAGTGACTTGCCCAAGGTCACAGAGTTATAAAATAGCAGATTTGAAGCTCAAATCCAAATTTTAGGAGTGGGAAAGGGGTATAGAACTTGATATCAGTGCAAAAACCTAAGGGTTCAAAGATAGGGAGATTCCAAAAGATAGGGAACTTATCCAAATAGTGAAGGAAAATATTTTTTTTCTCATCACCTGACCAACACTGAGACCTTTCTCAGGGGACCTGAAGTTTTAATAGCACAATTAACCCACCTGATTAATCAGAATTGCTGTTTGTTTGTGCATGAAAGATAACTCATTATGGCAAATATGCATTAGAAGGCCATAATATATGCATTTATTCAATTAAGTCTAATGTATTATTTAAGGCTCAGTGTGTGATATTTATCACTAGCAAATGCTAATTTATACAGATTATCAGAGTCTAATTAGGTGCACAGCTTGTGAGGATAGCCTGTTACTTGGAAGGTATAGCCATGACTTACTCTACTCTGGGACAGTATATTAGAGAGTCTGGCAACTGGCACCACCTGCACACTCCATCTCCTAAAGAGCTTTAAAAGCAAATGGTTGGACCCCATTACCATGGCCCCCTCCAGCTGCTTGCGAAAGCCATTGCCAACACCTTGAAGGGGAACCACTCACTCGCAATCGTGTATCCTCTTCAGCACCAGTGTCCTCCAACACTCTACCAACAAGAGTTGGTGCTTATTAAGTATCTGTCTTCTCCATTTAACCAGCCCACCTGTATGCCACACACAGGACACAAGGGAGTCCTTGAAACATTAACTCGATAAACAAGCACTGAAAATCCACTCTGTGCCAGGCTTTGTACTCAGCTCAGAGGATACAAAGATAGACGGGGTGAGGGCCCTGTATCAGGGGATAAGAGTTATGCGGACTTTAAGGCACAGACTGAAGCATCCTACAGTCCAGAGACAGAGCCCTCACTCTGTGATTTATCAGCTCTGTGATCCCAGTCAAGTCACTTTAAACCTCCAATCCCCAATTTCCTCATCTCATACAGGGGAGAACTGACATCTGCTCCTGGGGTTGTTGTTTGTATAAAAGAAGCCACTATTTTTGACACTAGAGGCAGACCCGCCCTCTCACCCATGCAGGGCCAGCCCTTGGGTCCTGCTGTGTGTTTAGTTCAGCTATTCAATCACACCTAACATTGCTTGGTTTTTCTTTCTTTTTTAAGACTTTACTTTAGCTTTCCCTGAGAAGTCAGAGTCGAGTGTTAATATATTTTTTGTTGTTGTTCCACAGCAATCCACCCTAAAACATCTTTACCAGAATTAATTGTTTTTCCAGTTTGTTTTTTTCCTGATACCTCTATCCTACCAGGCATTGCTTCTCTGTCTTTTCCCAGACGGAATATATCTTATTTTCAGTTGTTCTCAGCCGTTGGCTCTCTTTTCCAACTTCCATGCCTTGCATCTCAAAAAGAAATTCCTCAAGTTCACAGGCCCAACTGGGCAAAGGGGTCTCTGTAAAACCCTCCCTCTGTAGGCTGAGATCAGTGACCATTTGCATGAAATGAACTGTACTCAATTTGGGAAAAAGACAGGCTTGATAAACTATCTCTGTATATGAGCTGTGCCATAACAAAGAGATCATCTCTTTGTAACTAAAAGAGGAGGGAAAGAAAGAATTAGCTGGCCTTCAAACAAGGACAACACCTTACCATAGTTAAATCTTGTGAAATCTTACCAAAGGCTGTCACAAGGCTGCTGGGGTTACAGTAACAATGCCTTGTAGTTGTGGACTATTTCTGTTATCAAGCTGGAGGGCATTTTACCAGAAACAGTTGTTGAGATGAACTACTTAGCAAAGTGAAAGAGAAGACTGTAAGTCATCACTATCTTAGTATAACTGTTTTTTCCCAAAAGAAAAGTTACAGTGATTGCACTTACCACTCTATACTCCCCACCAGAACTCAACCTTTAAGATGTTTCTGCACTGGTGTCATCAGTGAAGTAATAAGCAAGCCATCAAGAAGAGGAAAATGTGATTTTGGCATATCCTTCCAGCCCATCTTCCTCTACTCCTCACTCCCCCTTTGCTTCCACTAAAGGCAATTCCCCTCATCCTATAAATGCCCGGCAATTTTCCCAAAACTTGGTTTTTCTCTTATTATTGCCTTAATCCAGAATGATCTCCCTGCCCACCTCCACCTATACACACCCAAATCTCACCCATCCTTTAAGGCTCAGCTCAAGAAGAGTTGACATTTTTTGAGCCCATGCTACATACTAGAAACTGATTTGCTGCTTTATTTGCATGAACTCCCTGAATTCTCATACCAACCCTAAGACGAATGTAAGTATTATCCCCATTTCACAGATGAGGCAACTGAGGCCCAGGGAGGTTAATGACTTGCCCCAAATCAAACAGCTAATAGAAAGCAGAGCTGGGATTTGAACCCAAGGATATGACCCCAGAATCTCATGCCCTTAACTTCTGTGTTCAGTACCTTCTAGGATTGTCCCCTGGAATGTTCTCCTCTCCTTGGAGCATCCATTTCTGTTTACTTCTCCTAAGACTATTCACATCCTACCTTGCACAGAAAAAGTCCCTCTTCCCTCCTCCTTCTAGATTAGATGACGGTTGAATCTACATTGGCTTTATCTGCTTACTTTTTTAGAAAGTAGGGGTGCCTGCATGACTCAGTCAGTTAAGCATCTGCCTTCAGCTCAGGTCATGATCCCGGGGTCCTGGGATCGAGTCCTGCATCAGGCTCCTTGCTCAGCGGGGAACCTGCTTCTCCCTCTGCCTGCTCTGCCTGTCACTCCCCCTTCTTGTGCTCTCCTTCTCTCTCTGACAAATAAATCTTAAAAATATATATATAGAGAGAGAGTAGGGGCTCGATACATATAACAGCATAGACATGATAGACCAGAACTAAACCTCATAATTTTTCTGCAGAATGGATGTGCTCATTTTAGCAACCAAGAGGTCACTCTTGAACAGTGGAAATCCAGGGAAATATTCTGTGGTTAAACAAAGGACCCTCTGTTCCCCCCACCCACTCACTTCTCTCCTTTATGCAATATTTGGGCTGAAAATATTGGTTTACAAGCAGAGTGATTAAGAATGTGTTGGGGACTTAAAAGAAAACAAAAAAAGCAGGAGATTTGTCTCCACAGCAGGAAATGAGGAGCAAGACAGAGGAAGCAAATGTAAAGAAGCCAATTTGTTTTTTCAAACATGAAAGGGAAAAAAAAAAAAGATATATATAATTTAACCAAAAAATTATCTCCAAACGCCCAGGGAACCCCCTGCCTATCCGAACAGACAAAACACACAAACGTTCTATGTGTGTTTTTGTGGGTTGTTAATGCCGGCAGTGCAGGAGAGTGGCTTTAGGAGCCCAGAAATGCACATCCGCAAGACAAGAGCAGAGGAGTCAGAAACTGGAGGATGTGTGAGGCTAGCAAAGGCTGTGTGTCCAAAGATCCAGGGTTGTGAACAATTTCAGTGCACACGTGGTGTGACAGGGGAGGGATTCAGGTCTCCTAATCCCATCTGCTCTTGACTGAAGTGCCTTCGGCCTTTCCAAACTTGATATTAAGAATCACCTGGGATGATTGTTAAAAACAGATTCCCAGCCTCCATGCCAAGCCTCTCGAGTCAAAATCTCTCCCAGGGGAACCCTGAAATCTTTAAATTCAACACACACCTAATGTTTCATCGGATCAACTGAGGCAGGGAAGCATGGCCTTGAACAGTTGGAGCTAGATCCTTGTTTTGTGGCAGGCTGGGGTGCAGGGATCAGAATGTCCAGGTTCCCATGGTAAGGCATGGAAGGAAGCCAGATTAGAAACTGGGAGACCAGCAGGTCACTTAAACTCTCTGGGCCTCACTGACCCGGTCTGTGACGCTTCTCTACTACATCTAGCCTGTGCAGTGCTTTCTGAAGGTGACCTTCTGGTTTCTGAGGGCATGTTTGCCAACGACCATCTCATCATGGCCACCTAACTACAAGCGCTTCCCAAAACAATTCCAGGTACAAAACTACTCATCCTGAGACTGTAGGAAGGCGCTGTGTGGCAGCCAGTTTTTAAGATAGCCTCAGAAGATTCTATCTACCAGCCGTCATATACTGCTTCCATATTGGATAATCCATGATAGTAGAAAATAATTTTGCAGAAATAGCAAAGTGTGGCTTCTGGGGCATAAATGACACTGCAGCCTCGACTTTGCTCTTGTGTATCATGGGATCACTGTCTAGGGGATGGCAGCTGTGAGGAGGTGCAGAAGCTCTATGGGGTGATCCACAGGGCTAGGAATCAACGCTCCCTGCAACAGTCACCTTCAGTCTGCTGATTGAGCCATCTTGGAATGAGACCCTCCAGCCCCAGTCAAGCCTTCAGATGACAGCAGCCCGGGCCAACATCTTGACTGCCAGCTTCTAAGAGACCATGAGCCAGAACCACCTTCGTAAGCCGCTGCTGAAATTCTGATCCACAGAAATTGTGTGAGGTATTGTCATTTTTAGCTGCTATGTTTTGAGGCAGTTTGTTATATAGTAATAAATAAATATGCCATCTCTCTCTCACCCGTGTTTGATAATGGCTCCAAGGGAACCTAGGAATTGATGGTCCACATGGGTCCTAGCTGGCATAGTAACAACTATATATATATGAAAGGAATACTAACCCCTTTACATGTTCAATTTCACTTAAAATTCTTAGGAGACAGATGCCATTATTCCCATTCTATAGATAAAGAAATAAGGTTCAGAGAAGTCAATTAATATGTCCAAGTCCTCTGATTTAATATGGTGAAGTCAGAACTTGGAAGAAGGTATGCTTCAAAAGGATTTCTCTCTCTTTATGTCTTAAGGATGAGTACTATCCTGTTGTATGCATATACCTCATTTTCTTTATCCATTCATCTGTCAATGGACATTTAATTTATTTCCATATCTTGGCTACTGTGATAATGCTACAATGAATGTGGGGGCACAGATATCTCTTTGAGGTCCTGATTTCAATTATTTTGGACAAATACCCAGAAGTGGGATGGATGGATCATATGGTGGTTCTATTTTTAATTTTTTGAGGCCTTTGAAGGAAGGAAATTCTTCAGTGTTCAGCAACATGGATGAACCTTGAAGACACTATGCTAGGTGAAATAAGCCAGTCACCGAAGAACAAATATTCTGTGATTCTAATTACATGAGGTATCTAAGTAGTCAAACACAAGGAAGCCGAGAATAGAAAGGTGGTTTCCAGGGGCTGCGAGAAATGGGGAGCTGCTATTCAAAGGGTATAAAGTTTCAGTTATGTAAGATTAGTAAGTTCTAGGGATCTGCGATACAATATTGTGCCTGTAGTTAACAATACTATATTGTACACTTAAAATGTGTTAAGAGGGTAGATCTCATGTTAAGTGTTCTTACAATAATTAAAAAAAGAAACCTGCACTCTGGGTCAGCTTACTGTAGAGTGTGCAGGCAATTTGTATCTATTTTAACACTTTGTAACTATTTAACCTGATTGAAGGTGTTCTGTTTCACTAAGCTATAGTCTTCAGGTCTGTGGGAAGAGAATACTTTAGGCTGCCCCTTGATCTTCATGCATGTAGTGGGAGGAATACAGGTTCAAGGCTCTCTGAGCCTCAGTTGTTTCATCAGTAAAATGGGCATAACAACTACTTCACAGAGTCATTGAAAGAATTCAGTTTCACAACGTACATACCATTGTTTTATAAACTCTAACAGCTAACACCAAAGCAAATTATTGTTTTCCTCATTATGGTTGGTATCTTTATTTACGCCAAGCTCGTAGAGATTACTGGATTAAAAATGCCAATTATGACTGCCCACCTAGGGTCTATGTAAAGGCCCTCAGCTTTAAAGACAGTCAATACATCCTTCTTCCCCAGAACACGAAAGAAACATTGAATAGCTATTTATTGTCTTCCAGCTATAACTGATTATGGGATAAGAGTTGTTTTGTCAATCTTCCACCACAGTCCTTGCATAAAAGGTTAGTAAATAATAATGATAAAAAAAAAAAAGAAAAGGCACAATGCATTCTCTCTTGAATTCTGCCCACGCAACCTCTCTTACTTGTATCTCTTTGAAAATGGTCTTTATGAATATCAACTTCTGGAAAAAAAATGTCTCTTATGTTGAATCATCAATAGTAGACAAAGAAGCAAATTAAAACAATTGCCTTGTCTCCCCACCCTTGGGACCCACCTTGGTGTAGATGACGGAGGAGAGGAGAGGGAGTGGGGAAGAAAGGGAAGGAAGAGAAAACCCATAACTGGAATTTCCAAGCCAGAGGGACATTTTTTCTTTAAAATTAAAAACACAAATCAATTTCATTCAAATTCTAAGAGCAGAAAGGAATGGGGGATTTGACTGGCAATGTTTAGAAATGAATGATTTCTGGAAATTGATTGTGACTGAAAAATTGAGAGGTTCTGCCTTTTTAAAGAAGAGCTACAATTTCCACACACACAAATGCCTCATCTCATCAGCTCTCCCCACTCCAGTCTCCTGGGCATCGTCCGGGTCTCTGTCTTCTGTAGCTGGGACACGGGCTTCTTCCTGGACTGCAGCCTGCTTGACTTGGGGCGGGCTATTCCTGTTCTCCAACACTGCTCTCCTCGCTGGCAACACACCATGGGCAAGGATTCTCCTACCTGCATTCCTTCCTCTTCTGGGAGGACTGCAGCTTCTGACCCTAATCCCTTCTCCCCCAGCAAGTTTCTCTTTGAGAGTACCAGAAAAAAGGGTGGAAACTAAGGATGATGGAAGTAGAAAGGTGGGGGGGGAGGGTTGGCTATTAAAACAGAGGAAGAGCAAGACAGACACACAGAGAATATGTGGGGGAGAGGTGGAAATGAAGGGGTCAGAGAAGAACAGGGGTTAAAAAAAATCTAATTTGAAACACTCTGCCAGAGACTCCAATCAAATCATGTCCCTAACCCTGGGAATCTTTGGGAATTCAGGTACCCTCCCGCCTCTCACTCCCCTCCCATTCTCTTCCCTGTTCTCTGTCTTGTACCCCCCACAGCCAAAAAAGACATCCATGCCACCATCACCACTTTTATTACTGTCACCTCCGCTACACGCGCACATGCACACACACATATCCACACACACGACCACATTCACAACCCCACAGACCTCACACAACCACACACACAACCTCACACACACAGCTACACATTCACAACCTCACACACAGTCACACTCACAGTCTCACACACACAACCATAATCACAACCACACACACATCCACACACGATCACATTCACAACCCCACACACAATCACACGAAGTCTCACACACACAACCACACTCACAACCACACACACACACACACACAAGTCTCACGCCTCCTTTCCCTCACTGTATATTCTCTTAGGGGCTCTGGTGACATTTATTTCATTTCCCACCATTACCTCTCATTTTCTTCAACCAAGGTGGCAGGCAAGAAGCCACTGCTCCTCAACCACCATTGGCACAGTCCCCACAGAGGAGAATTTCCTTTACGGAAACTGGGGAATAGGGCATTGTAAGTCCTTTTATTTTAAAAAATGGGTATAACTCAAAAGGGGCTTTCTTCATGGGCTGCGTCTCAGAAAACATCTAAATTGTCTCCAGAGAATTCTGAACAGACCAGAGATTTAGAAGGAAAGTACCTGCCTTCCCAGCTTTAAAGGCTACTGTCCTCCCCTAGAAGCTCGTCCCCGCAGCTCTGGCTTCTGCTCTGGGGCACCCTTCTTTCCTGGCATATTTTGCAAACATACCCTTCAAAAGTACTCCGGAGGTTGCTCAACCCTTTTGTAGCCCTGCACTGCCATCGTGTGGTCAAAGCTAGAACTGCACCCACTTAAGCCGCAAAAACCAATGACCGCCCTTAGGCCTTGGCCGCATGGAGTAGGATCGGGGCTGACCTCCAATAGATGCTAAGTGGGGTACCTTCTTGTTCCTATAAGGAGTGCTGGCATGTTCTGCAAAGGACATTTGGATGTCTTCCACACATCTTTCCATCCATTAGTCCCTTTTCATAGAATGCCTTTCCCCGCAAGCTGCTCCAATACAACACTGTGCTACAACACATATGCCCATCGGTCCAAGAACAATTACTCTCTCCGACCTTCAGACATGTGCCATTTGTTGTATTTGTGGCATTTACCAACACTCTAAACGGTATGGAAATTAAATGTGCGTGTGTCTCTGTCCCCTACCAGGAAGTGAACTGGCAGATGGCAGTGACTGCAGTTTTTTCACACTTTGCAAATAGTAGGAAGTCTTTAAATGCATATTGAAGGGAGGAGAAAATACTGCAAATAAATGACTCACTAATTCCTTAGCTGCCTGCCTTCACTTACCTGCTGACCCCTTCCTTATTCTTCCCAGTGCAGTGATGAGCTGGGAATCTATCTAAGAAGCCCAGACTAGGAATCAGAAATAGATTGTGCCTGTACGAGCCACGTGTCCTTGGGCATGTCACCTTCTCTCTCTCAGCCTAACCTTTCCCAACTGCATAGAGAGGATTAACTCAACCTAATCACTGAGCCCCCCTTCAGACAGATGATGGGGAAGGTTTAAACAAACCTACGTGTAACCAGGGGTGCTGTGAGTATACAAAGAGAAAAAAGACGCTCCATAGTTTTGATCTTTCCCCATTGACCCCAAGGCAGAGAGCTTGGTTCCACCAATGAGGCACTTAATAAATATCCAGGAGAAAATATTAGATGGAAGAAAAACAAATCGTAGTACACAAAAGCAAAAGGACCACAGAATCAGTGTGCATGGACAACAGTACGCAGCGCCACTCAGAGCTCACATTTGGATTTTCTATCCCCCGGCACAAGCATGCTGCAAACAATATGTGTCCAGAGCTGGTGTCATTAAATGGAGGCTGTGGTGGTCTTTTCAGAGGACACTTCTTCAAGGGTAAGTGATATTACCCACCCAAAGGAATCAGGCTCCAGACAGAAGGGGAGGCCTGTGTTTGAGATGTGGTGAAGACAGCCCAGGAAAAGCACTGCCAGGCAGACAGAAACAGTGGACACCTGCTGGCAGCATTAGCCACAGACGCTCAGCCTGACTCCAGAAGGCTCTCTCAATCTGTAATCCAAATGGGTATCACCTGAAGGATCACCCTGCTCCTATCACCAGAAACCCAAACGGAATTCTGTCGTTGGTCACATTCTATCTCATACATTGTTGGACATGGTCCGGCCCAACCTCTTATTTTCAGAGAGGCACAGAATGCAGGGAAGTGTGTGCTGTGTTCAGTGAGACCTCTTCCTGTGCCTAGCAATGGCCCAGCAACATTCTATGTGCTTAATAAGTTGTTCAGTACAGTGGCCTATGGCACTCTTCCTTCCACAAATATTATCAGACATTCTAGTAGAAGCCAGGAACGAGGCTAGGCAGATGACTACTCCCAGTGCAACCACTTGAGGAATCATTACCCTGGAAGCACAGAGCCAGGAGCTTGGATACTCATGGGCTCGAGTGAAATAGTCACCATGAGGCCCTTGGAGTTAGTCAAGGAAAGGCTTGAAGCCTTAATACTAATTGCTGGCTTATGCATCCCTTCTGTGTATGTTTTCCTGATGAATACAGTTATGATTATTTAATTTGTAATGGACCAGAAGGAACTGATTTTACCGTGGCTGATAGCCAGGGACTGAGGATGCTGAGACAAGAATTTTTCAAAATGTATCTCAAAATAAAAGCAAGTAGCCAGGAGTTTTCCTTCCCTCTTGCCAATATGGTACGTGCTTCTCTTCCTCTTGAAGTGGAATAAATTATCTCACTTCATCACCCTGCTGTCTTTCGAGGTTAAGCTACAGCGCTGAGGCTGTGGTGGGAATCACAGAAGTCTACAGTTCACAGGGACGTGGAGGTGGACTTGTTGGGGTAGGACACATACCTGGCACGGGGGCTGCCACGCTCCCAGCACCCACCCGTGGCGGCCCCTGCGAACCCATCCAGCCACTTGTGTCTTGAAACATCTCCTCAGCACTGCTCCAGATTAATGAGAGTTGGCAATTAAGATAAGTCTATTTTCCAGCTTTTGAACCTGAGATCTTGGGAGGAGGACTTCTCCAAGTTGTAGTTAAGATCAAAATGTTCTGAAACGCAAAACATTTTTCCGCTCTCCCTTTGAATGGCAAGCTTCCAAGAGATGAACATTATCTCCTTTGTTTGCCTTGGGATTTTTAAAAATTACTCGATCAATACATGAATTATTTTTCTATTTAGCATCTACCATGGGATCCAGAGCAGAAGGCCACACTCAGAAAGCTGCCAGTCTGCAACACCCACTCTATGCCTTGCTGCCTTTTCTTCAATGGTTGTCAATGCTGAAAGGGTCCCCTTTAGCCCCTCTACTTGAAGCTCTGCTCAGATGCCACATTAGCCACAGGAATCCCAGGTCTGTTTTTACCTAGAACCATCTTTATCCCCAACAAACATTAGCTTCTGCCTCTTCTGTTCTCTATAACATTTTTTTATGCATTGAAACTAGACCTGAGTAACTTGTGTCTCTGGCGATGACCTCCACCAGACTGTGAGCGCAAAACTCGAAAACACGTTTTACTCATATGATGAATAGAGGGGCCTAGACAGGACAGGCTTCCAGCAGATTTTCGTGGGATTAAATCGAGTTCCTAGAATCATCACCATTAAATATAAAATCATAAAATTTAAAACTGGGATGGATTTTACAGATCTTATGATCCAGTATGGAAAATGGGTTTTATTTTAAACGTAATCCCAATCAATTGTCAGTGGCTGCCAGGAGCTCCATGTTAGCACAGCTCAGGAAAAGTCCAAGGTCAGTAGGAAACAGTGTTGAGTTGGGTCTATGATGTCTGTCAGGAGCAGGAAAGGAGGAAGTGCAAATGCATGTGTCTACTGCTATTAGGGGTCAAGTTCACCCCCTACTAGTTATGTTAAAGTCTGTAGAATGTAGTGGATGGTTTGGAATTGGGCTGGAATACTGAACTGGAATGCTCTACTGTGAAGTGGTTGTATAATTTTATTCAAATATCTTATTTTCTTGGAGCTTTAGTTTCATTGTGTATGAGATGAGCGTGGTGGTTCTCCCTTTCCTTACCTTGCCAGACTCTTGTGATGGTTGAGGATATGGTCATGAAAGCATTTTACAAACCATAAAACCATGTACAAATGCATGATGTTCCCACAGAGCGCTGACCTCAGTGACCATTCAGTAAGTGGAAATAGAGAATCCAATCCTAAGAAAAGAAAAAAAAAAAAGATTGGTTATTACTAAAAGTAGGTCAGGCACTTTGATATTCAAGCATGCTCCTGGTTTGAGATGATGATTTATCTACCATGTGAGAAATGGTCACATTTGGGCATCATATACCCAATAACCTGGACACTTGTCAAGAGCAGAGGCCCTTCAGGCCAGAAAATTACTGTCTTGTCACCGTTCTTACTCACTGGTAAGTAATTATGTTACTGGATATTAACCTATGGCATGTGGACAGGATGAAATTTTGTGCATTCTCTCTCTCCTGCTAGATTCCATTGCTATGTCCTAGTTCATGGTGTCCTTACCTCTCTTTTGAGCTATGGCTATAGTCTTCTAAGTGGGCTCCCCTTCTCTACTGAGATTCCCCCTGAATCTAGCCTCCCCAGAGCCAGCAGGTTAATCCTTCAAAAACACAGTAGGTACCCTGTTATTCCTCAGTTCAAAAATCTTCAACAGCAACCTGGTGCCTTCAAATAAGATCCAGAACCCTTAGAATGACAAACAGGCCTATTACAAAGCGACCTGAGCTTAGTCTTCCAGAATCCCCTCCAGCCATTCTCCTATTCACTGAATCCTCTAGAAAGAGTCTTCAGGTCACCTTTTCCTTAATTTTCTGAATTTCCATGTTTCTGGGTCTTCGTTAGCATTGTCATCTCTGAAAATCCCATCCTTCCCCATCTAATTGGCAAACTCCCATTCATTATTTAGGATGAAGTGGGGATGTCCTCTGTTAGGACTCTGCTGTTCATCCCCAGGCAGAATTAATCATGCCTACCTCTGTGTCACTCACCTCAGTTTATGTATACTCTACCCAGGTATTTCACTCAAGTTTTCACTCCTTACATTGTCCAATTATCAGTAAATACAGAGGATTGTGCAACCCCCGTTTTGTGTTCTGGAAAATGGCATTCAGCATATTTTGAATCATCCCCCTGAAGCATGGTCCTCTGTTCAGACGTTTATCTCTCCTGTGAGACCATGACTTTGTAAGGTGAGAGACTCCCACCCTTGTCATCTTGCAGTCAGTGTCTACACACTAGCCCACCTGCTTGTATGTCAGCTTTTGCTACTCTCCTACGCAAAACTTTTCAAACTTAAAATAAGACCCAAACTCCCCACCAGAGTTTCAGGCCCCGAGCCCTGCACAAAGTCTTCCAGGCTCTTCTGCCGTCACCCTCACCTTCATACACTAAGCTTCACCTTATTCCCCAGAGTAACCTTCTTGCCATCTTTGGTATGCTCCCTGCCTGGAAAGCTGTGCCCACAACTTTCACAAAACCCAATAGATGCTGATCCAGCTCTGAATACTAGGCTAGATATGAAATAAAAAAGTTAATAAAAATGTAATTCACCCAGGCTCTAGAGAGATGGACAGGCAAGGAGAGAATATTTGTTTAATGATAGAGATTGACTGGTCGGTGAGATGACTTAGGAGTTTTTGGTTCCACTCACCCAACTCTGAGCTTGTGCCTTAGTTTTCATTCTCCATTCAGACACCGTATCATTCAGAAGGTGCCAGCAGGCCACCATGTCTAAACCAGCTCCATTTCCAGTCACTTCCCACCTCTTTTATTTTCTGTAGATCACTAACCATGCTCTGAAATTACCCCGTTGGTTTACCTGTTCGATGTTCACACTAACCTCCTTCCACTGGAATTCAAGCACCATGAGCGATGACATCCTCTTTGTTTTGCTCCTGACTGTGTTCCCATGGACTAGAGGAGTGCCCTCAGTGCATATGCATTTGTTAAATGAGGAAATGACTTCATCTGATTTCTTGGTAAATGTCTGTTGAATGAATTAGTTCATAATTACTTTTTAGGTGGCAGCCACTAAGTTTTTAAATTTTAAACCCAAGTTGTTTCCAGTAATCTAGGGATAAATTATTCAAGTTGTAGAATATCCAGAAAGTTTCCTGAGGCTGCCTCAGGTCGGCCTTATCTCTGTTAATTTGGCCCTTTAAGCAGAGAATGCATGGAGCGGGTAACGATCTGATCACAGTAATATCCTCTTAGCAGTTCTGGACAATAAATAAATAAACGAACTCTCTGGTTGGTGCCAGGATTGAACCTGCAGCCGGAAGGGGAGCTTTTATATTTCCCAAAGACTTTATTTTGTTTCCCTTTTCTTTTCTGTTTTCACCAATTTTCTCCTACCCTCCTACCCCCCACCCACATATAAGTCCAAAGAGAGTCTATTTCACTAAATTTTTCACGAACCAAACCAGCAGCTCATTTTAGAGGAGGGCGGGAGCAGGGGAGAATCGGGGCACTGGGTGAGTGCAGGTGAAAACAACAGTCATTTAAGAGGACACAAATCATCCATCTGGCATAGAACCAGACTTCCTGCATCTAAGAGTTCTCTCGCCCTCTGACTCTACGTGAAGGGAAGAAGGCACAAATGGATTCGTTCTTCTTCAAAAGCAGAGAACAGGGAAGCCCAGGCAGATTTAAGTCACTTGCCCAAGGTCACCCCACACTCCAGGTGGCCAAGTCCAGCTGTGAGACCTGAAAATGTCCCTTCAATCAGCAGGTCTCCCTAAGGCTGTTCTGGCACTTGGCTACCTGCCTGTAATTTTCCTGGCTCTGAATGGGAGGAGAATTATGGAAGGAAAACAAAGTTAATAAAAATCAAATTCACCCAGACCCTGAAGGGATGGACAGACCAGAAGAGACTGTTTATTAGTGCAGAAGATGGCACAGGAAGGAGAACATTTATTAGTTATTGGTTTACACTTACTCAGGTCTTTCTCAGAGCTGCCCAAGGCTCTTTCTGACTTAAATTTTAAGTTCTGAATTCTCACATGGACCTTTGTGAGCCTAGAAGCATCCAAAGGCACAAGAAATTAGTGGTGCCAGAATTGTGGGAAGGCGTATTGTGTAATGTTGGACATGTTACTTGGAAGTGGAAGCCAAACATCCCCTCTCACTCCCCAGTCAAAGCTCAGAGGGCACCATGGTGCATGCTAGGTCAGTTAGAGACTTCCTAGGTCCTGTCATCCTGGTCACTGTGATTAGTTCAAAGATAAGCACATGACCCAAGCCAAGGTAATGAGAGCAGAATTTTTCAGAATTATCAACAAAGATACTTTCTCCTCTCTGGGATTTCTCCAGGCTTGGAGCTCTGGGGTCAATACCCTACAGTCCATAAAAGCTCACCGCAGAATGTGGAGAGGAGCTTCTACCAGGCTGAGGAAACAAGATTGGGAGGATTTGGAATTCTGAAGGAATGGCATAGGTGCTTTCTTTATAAATCCAGAGACCCTTCACCACCCTTTACACACACATACACACACACACTCCCAGAAGTGCCCATCTTCCTTTTCAATGGCAGTCATGACCTGCTCTACTCTCCTTGGGACATGTCTTTGATGGTATCTCCCTACACTTTTCTCCATGTGTCCTCTGTGTTTGGTTTCCTTCTCCTCGTGTTGGTTTCTCCAACCTCTACTCTAAGGCTCTTCCATTCTCACATCGATATTCCTAGATTCTCCTGACCTAAAGCTTCTCCTGAACTCCTACTACCCCCTACCCTGCTTCTCATTTCTCCCAGAAATGGTGCTGGCACCATTTCTTAGAACCCGTCACTGTTTTTCACTGCCTTTCCCACAGTGTGGGGATGGAAATGGAGGTGGAGAAAGGCACCAAGCACAGCCTGGAAGGGTGAGGTAAAGCTTCCAGAAGAAAGTCACTTACAAGTTGAGCCCTGACAGATGAGTGAGAATTACTCCACTGAAGGATAAGAGGAACAGAAGAGTGTCCCTAGTGAAAGCAACATAATGTTCTAAGCCCTCAGGCTGGGAGAGCTTCTAGTACTCTCTGCATAGGCATCAGTAGGGCAGAATTGAGAGGACGCTGATTCTGGAGCAGATGCTGAAGATCATGGCATAGTGGTTGGTTTTATCTTAAGGGAAAGGGGGAGACGTGGAAGATTTAAACAGGGCTCCTTCATCCGAGGCCCATCTCAGTGCCTGTCAGTTCACCTAGGTCTTTGTGATCTTTTCCACCTGCTGCTCTCTCTGGTCCTCTCAAGCTAGCTCTATCTCTCCAAGTCTTATGAATTCTGGACTTGACTTTTGATCAATCACCACTTTAGGAATCTTTTGGAGCCCGACAATCTCCCCTGGGCTTGCTCAAACCTCTTAGGACCAGTGACATGTTGTTCTCATGCCTTATCGGTGACTCTTTGGCTTCTGTCAGGGTCTGTCACACTTCTGGGTGTCTTTTTTTACTGCTGAGGTGTCAATACCCTCCATTTTGGACTATAACCCTTTTGTTAATATGTCTGTTTCTTCTGGGAGAGTCTGGCTTGGTGTTTCCTCATTAATGAGAGAATCAGAGCTCTCTCTCTCTCTGTAATTAGAGATGAAGCTTCACGGAAATAGAATCATTCACACATTCTCAGGCCAACCCCCCAGAGGTCCAGTGCTATTTGAGGAGATGCTAAGGCAGACTTCATCACCCATTGGGTTAAGTGCATGCCAATCATAATATCTTGGCCAATGAGCTGTAAAGAAATGAAGAGGTTGGATTCCAAGGACAGAACCTAGACTATCATTGGGCAGATGAGAGGTAGCAGGGGTATTTTTCTCCAGGGCATTGGCAAGAGATGATGTGAGAAGATTACTTTGCCATGCATGGATCAGGAAGCAGCGCTTCACCCAGGACAACTGAGACCCAGAGGAGCTTCAGTGGTGGTAGCATTTAATGATGTCTCCTGGACACAAAGCCAACGTTAGGAGCCTGGAACGCAGAGATAACCTTCAAATCCTGCTCTAGGATTGGGATGGAGCAGATAGTTACAGAAGGGAAGGTAGGAAAGACTTGCAAACATTCATTCCGTCATTGTCTGAAGGTTATTTTAGAAAGACAGCAGAGACTGAGACATAGTTCCAGTTCTCATAGGGTCACAACTCGAAGGGGAGATCCATGTGCTGCATGTCATGAAGACTGAAATAGTGTCCTAGGAAGGCCAAATTTGTTTACTGCAATGGAGAACCGTTGACAAATTTAAACAGTCAAGTGACTATGGAAGGTCACTCTGGCAGCGTTGAGAAATTGATAGTAGAGGTCAAGAAGGGAAGCAGGGAGGCAATCGAGGAGGCTGTGTAAGGACGGAGGCTACAGATGATAGCCCCAGGTGAGGTGGATGGGTTGCACCTCAGCTGCCTGCTGTCCTGTTTCTGCCGCTAGTTGTTTCCTGTGCTTGTCTGCTGCATAGTCTGAGAGAGTCATTTCAGACCACCTTATTTCCTCATGGTTGAAAGTGGAAGTACCCCTGATAATAGTAACTATACCATAATAATAGTAAAGAATATAATATAAAATAATATAAATAATATTCACTGTATTAAATCACCTGTATTTATTATATTATTTTGTCCTCATAATGACACATAAGATATGTACTTTTATTTTCCCCATTTTATTTTATCTTATTTTTTAAAGATTTTATTTACTTGAGAGAGAGCAAGAGAGAGCATAGACAGAGAGGGAGAAGCAGACTCCCTGCTGAGCAGGGAGCCCGACATGGTGCTCGATCTCAGGACCCCAGGATCATGACCTGAACTGAAGTCAGATGCTTCACTGACTGAGCCACCTAGGTGCCCTATATTTTCCCCATTTTAAAGATGAGGACACTTAAGGCAAAGGCATAGCAGGTTTCAGTACTTGCCTAAGAATATACATTTTTTTTAAAGATTTTATTTATTTATTTGACAGAGATAGAGACAGCCAGCGAGAGAGGGAACACAAGCAGGGGGAGTGGGAGAGGAAGGAGCAGGCTCCTAGTGGAGAAGCCTGATGTGGGGCTCGATCCCAGAACGCCGGGATCACGCCCTGAGCCGAAGGCAGACGCTTAACCGCTGTGCCACCCAGGCGCCCCCAGAATATACATTTTAACCAGGTCTTTTGAAACTAAATTCTCTGCTCTTTACTCTGCAAAATAATCTCCACAGCCAGAAAGAGCTTCTGTTACTTTTTAATTATTATTTTTTATTTTTATTTTTATAAAAATGTTAAAGAATGAAAGATTTGATCACATTTTTTCTCTTTGCATTAAAAATGCATATTCTGTAAAAGAATCTCATATATTTGCCTCATCATAAAACTCAGCTGGCAACCTGATGCAAATACATATATCCATTCTTTCCTCAGGATTCAGTAAGTCTAGGGTCAGGCCTATGCTTTTATAAATCACCCAAGGAGATGCCAATGATCAGACAAGTTTGTCAAACATTCTCTATATGATGCTTTTTATTGGCTGTATAAGATTTGATTATGTAGATATTTCACAATTTAATTTACAGTTCTCTGTTGGTAGATTGTCAGTTTTAATGATTATTTTAATACCAAAATAACACTGTAATGATCAGAAAGGGTACATCTCTGATTATTTCCTTAGAAAACCTTGGCATTGTAGCTCATCTCTCCAGCTCTGTGATTGAGTTCCCTATGCACGGAGCCTAGCAGGAGTGCTTCTCTACTGCAAATAATTCTTAGAATTTGGTCATTTAGGGATGGGATGTGGGCTACAGATTGGGAGAAAGGAGGCACATAAAACAAAAATGTTTAAATTGATATGTTTGACTTGTTCGTAACATTTGTGAATTTACACACATTAAATACCCATTAGCATTATCCTAGGTGCTTTCTATTTATTTTATTTGATCACCTCTGCCATCCCACAAGAGACTCTCACTGTCTTTTACAGATGAGTAAAATTGAGTTTAAAAATGTTCCAGTATTTGGACCCGGATACAGTTCATTCCTAGACCATTTCTGTTTTCCAACACACTACAAGTGCCTTCAATTAGACTATCATCAAACTCTTATTTTTAGATTTTACAAAATAAATATATTCCCCACACCTTCCCTAAAGCTCCTATAATATATGTAACTAAAAAGTCCAGGTGCCATCAGTGGGCATATGTTCTAATGAGAGGGCAAACCCCTATCATCTGATTCTGGGATAGAGATGAGGAATCTTTTGGACGCCATTTGGCAGAAACAAACTTTGAGTCCAGAGAAGAAACATGAGTGCGGTCCTCTGAACGGGGCTTCAGTCTAATTTCAGCGGCATGCAGAAAATTGAGGACACTGAGGCTGACAGACAGGCGAGAGGTAGACAAGTGGCCGCGGAAATAATTGTACCAACGTAATCTTAATTTTAGTAGGACAATAAGTCAGGTTATCTATGCTCCTGTTCTGCGACTTTTAATGGAATAGTCCAGAGGCAGCGTGAGGGAGAGGGCAGACTTGGCACCTCCTCCATGTGTATTCGAATCTCTGCTTAACGTCTGAGTGAACTTGGACTGATCATGCCATCTCTCTGAGCCTCAGTTCCTTCGTTTGTAAAGCAAGACAAAATCTAATCAAGGGATGATTGTGATAATTAAATGTGATAATGTGACTAAAAGGCTTAGCACATTTGGATTCAAAGTGTACCCTTATTATTAGATCATCCCCTGCCTTCCCAAAAAAAAAGTCCTTCTTCAGAGTGCATCTGCCCCAAATTTCCCAGGAGACTGAGTTCACATTAGTCCTCTACGGTACACGGGATGGTTTCTGAGGAAGGTTCCTTAGGCAGAGGCAGTGGGTACTAATACTACAACAGGAAGACCCCTTAGTCTTCAGCTCTCATTTTATAGATGGTATCAAAAAATATCTGAGTTTGTAACAAGGAGACAAATTCCAGCACTGTTACTTTTAACCCCGATACTTACTAACGGACATTGGGTAAGTCACTTTGGACACAGATGGTGTTATATGTTACAGTAATAGCAGGAATGTCACAAGCATCGGGAACATTGCAAACATCCAAGGAAATACTGATTTGCAAGTGCAGTGTTAACACATTTTGGTTCTAATCCTAAGTCTGCCTCTTTACCGTTTTGACCCAGACATTGTAATTCTTTGGACCAATATTTACACCGCCACAAATAAGAGGCTCGTAACTTATGGTTTAAATCTCTTCTATCTCTGATATCTTGTGATTCTGTGACTTGACTAAGGTCCTACCAAGGTAGATAACATCTGGGTTGCCACACTTCTAGTCTGGATGTTTCTATTTGATACATTATCTCAGCTCAGAGATGTATACTTTATGGCTTTCTGTGGAGTCTCGTTTCAAGAAAGAGCTGCCTTGCATGGCTTCTCCCAGTTGCAACTTTTTCTAGATCTCTGCAAAACCCACATCAGATCCGTGTCTCAGGAAATTCACCTGCCTGCCCCCATCTCTGTTCTTCACTTGCTGTGAAGGTTATCACATTTTAATTCACACTGCATCAATAAAGAAAACTTAATCACTCATGTGTCAAACAGATCTAGTTTCAAATCCCAGGCATTCTACTCTGTGGTCTATGGTTGGATGTTCAGGGGAAAAAATTCTAAGAGCACATACGTTAAAAATTTCAGTCAAAGCTAAGAATGACTCATCAATGGTGCAGCAAGTGGTTCAAGGCCTAGAACCCAGACATCAAGCCTGGCTGACATCAATCAATGAATAGCAGAATCATTGACCAAATTGTTATTCTTAGGAATGGATACACCTGGAACTACAAAATCATGCAGTTACAGGTCCCTTAAGCCTAAAGGCACTGAAGTTTTAACAGGATGTGAAAGTCGGTGAACCTTGAATACATTTCTCTGAGATGTAATAGAAATAACGGGGGTCTGTACTCTCCACCTGAGTTGTCATCACAAACACACCAAATACACCATTTTCTCAGGGTTTCTCAGGCTTGAGATTCTCTCCCTCTCCCTCTGCCCCCCAAATTAATAAGTACATAAAATTAAAAAAAGAAAAAGAAAAGAAATTTTTCAAGTAGACCAAAGGCTCTCAATCAGAGGCACTTTTAACTTCAGGGTACATTTTTGCTTGTCATAATTTGGAGTGTGCCAGGGATGGTGCAAAAACATTCTACAACAAAAACTTATGAGGTACTATATGTTGGTTAACTGGACAAAATGAAAAATTTTTAAAAATTAAAATCTTAAAAAAAGGAAAAAACGAAAACATCCTAAAAAGTATAGACATTTTCCACAGTAAAGAAGTATCTGGCCCCAAATGCCAGTAGTCGTAAGATTGAGAAACTCTGAAGTAGAGCTATTAAGAAAGAACATTCTAGAGCAAGGTGAATATACAGCCAGGAGTCAGGTTTGTTCAGAGTGATGGCAATGTCTTGATGCAGGGGAAAATAAGTTGAAGGCAAATGACAAATACTCTTTGAAAGTAAGGACTTTGAACATTGTTCTGTGAGTGTGGGAAGCTGTCCAGGTTCTTTTAAGATTGTGATTAGAAAAAAGGCCTCCTAAGTTTGAAATCCTAAAAATGGAACAGGTTACTGAGACTTTGAATGTGTGGGGCTACCAAAGATCAGGGGAGATAAGGATTCCCACAGAAGACAATTTTTGAGGACTATGAGGCTAGAACAATCAATGGTTGTTAAAATTACTGCTGAATTTGACCAAAATGGTGCTAGTGACATTGATGAAGGAAACCATTGGGTCTGGCTTCCCTCTAATAAAAATGTTTATTGGATACTGAGCCAATCACAAGCCCTCCCTGCAAAGAGCCTTTTCTATCTCCCCTGTGCCATCTATTCCCTCTTTGGACATTGTGCCAATTCATCTTGGAAGAATTAAATATTTTTATAATGAATCAGATGCTGGTGACAGGTGCCAGATTGACGACTCTGGAGGAGGAAGCTTGAAGTGCTCACGTTCCTCACACTGAGATGACAAGGAGAAGAGTTATGTGTGCTGAAAGATTTATTGTCAAGCTGTCCACAGGCACCTCTTTGGCCTCCAGAAAGTGGTCTAAAATTAGACACAATCTGGAAGCATTTTAGAGCCAAAAAGAAGTGTGTCATTCTGTTGATGTTCTTCCCTCTTGTTACCTTTGGTGAAAGTAAACTAGAGCTTGTATTCAAGGTCTACAACAATACTCAAAAGGTTGCACATGGTATTCTCCCACCTCCCTTCTGTGCCATCACCACTTTGTAGTCACTGAACTTTAGAGTTAGAAGAGATCCCAAAGATCCTTAATTCACCTGCTCTATTCTACAAGTGAAGGAAGTGGAAGCCAGAATCAGATTCATGGCTTCCTAGGGATTGTGCAAGATGTTATAGAATAAACTAGAGAGAACTTCTAGTTCTTTCTTCTTTTTTGAATGCTGTCCCACTCCATTTCTCCTTTTTTCCACAGCTTTACTGAGATAGAATTGACACAACATTCTATAAATTTAAGGTGTACAAATGTGATGATTTAATACACATATGTATTCCAAAATGATTACCTCAATAAGGTTAGATGACACATCCTCCACCTCACATAATCTTTTTTTTTTAATTTTTGTAGTGGTGATGGTGAGAACATTTAATATCTACTCTCAGCAACTTTCAAGTATATAATACAGTATTGTTAACTTCAGTCACCATGGTGTACTTTTGATCCCCAGAGCTCACCCACCTCATAACTGGAACCTTATAACTCTTGACCAACATCTCATTACCCCAACCCCGGGTTTTTTTTTTTTTTTAGATTCCACATACAAGTGAGATCATACAGTATTTGTCTTTCTCTAACTTATTTCACTTAGCGTAATGTCCTCAAGGTTCATCCCTGTTGTCACAAATGGCAGGATTTCCTTCTTTTTCTCAATGAATAATCTTCCATTGTATATATATACCACATTTTCTCTGTCCACTCATCCCTCAGTTGACACTCAAGTTGTTTCCATACCTTGGCTATTGTGAACAATGTTGAAATAAACATGGGGGTGCAGATATCTCTTTGAGATAGGGATTTTCTTAGAGTACATAACCAGATCACTTCTTAAGTTGGTGTCCCTGTAGCCAACCTGACCCCTCTTCCCATCCTACCACCCTGCTCCCCTCAACTATGAATAACAGTAAAATTATCATTAGGGAGTGCCTAATCTCAGCCTGACACCACGCTACACTCTTCACACATATTAACCCTGATTTTCTAACAACCTTGGGGAATAAGAATTTCAGTTATCATCCTACAGATGAGGAAACTGAGTCTCACAAAGCTTAAGATGCCCCCAAATGATATAGTTAATAAACAGTAATTCAAAGTCAATGCCTGTATAACTGTGATATGCTTTGCAATCTACATAGGTCTGCTTCAAAAATGTTCCTTCTATTCCTTGCAGCTTTAAAAGCTTTCATGTCCATCAGGTGGCTCTTTTCAAGCAGTTGTCAGAAAATCAAGCTGATTGACGAAATTCACACTTTTTTTTTTTTTAAGAAAAGGAAACATTTCCCTCATTCCTAGTATTTCCTTCCATGTGAAGGAAGCTCCATTTGCATTTTGCAGATGGTTTTTCTCCCCTAGCTCGCTATTATCATGAAAGGGTATTGGATTTTGTCCAATACTGTTTTCTGCATTTTTTGAGATGATCATGTGGCTTTTTCCCCTTTATTCTAGTAATATGTGTATTAAACTGATTGCTTTTTTAAAAGATTTTTTATTTATTTATCTGACAGAGAGAGACAGCAAGAGAGGGAACACAAGCAAGGGGAAGGTGAGAGGGAGAAGCAGGCTTCCCGCCAAGCAAGGAGCCCGATGTGGGGCTCGACCCTAGGACCTTGGATCATGACCTGAGCTGAAGGCAGACACTTAACGACTGAGCCGCCCAGGCGCCCCTAAACTGATTGCTTTTTTATATGTTGAACCAACCTTGCATTCCCGGGATGAATCCCACTTGGTTATAGTGTATAATCCTTTTTATATACTGCTGGATTTAGTTGCTAGTGTTTTGTGGAGAATTTTTGTGTCTATATTCATAAGAAATATAGGTCTTTCATTTTCTTTGTTGTGATGTCTTTGGCTGGCTCTGCTATCATGGTAATACAGGTGTCAGAATGAGTTTTCCTTCTTCTGTTTTTTTGGAAGAGTTTGAGAAGGATTAGGGTTAATTCCTATACAAGAGGAAGTGGAGTGACCTATCTGCTGAAGTTGGAAGGGCACCTCGACACAAGCAGCACCCCCTACTCCCTCTTCCTTCACTCTCTCCTGTGAGTAAACTGCTTTCAGGGGTAGGGGAGGCATGGTCTTCTCAGTTTTCAGTGCCCTAAAGTTTCAATGAGGAAGGGCCTGTTTTGGCCTGACATTGTCCAACCCTGGATGTGTAAAGTTGTCTAACCCTGGGATTCAGCATTAGAAAGATTAATTCCTTGCAGCACAAACTATTTTCTTAATTTCAACTTTATCTATAGCAAAGGTAAAATTTTGAACTTCTTTAACCTTAAATTTAAAGCCTGGTCTGGGTATAAAGACTTTATATGTCTTTCTTTTTTTAAGTTTTTGTTTCAATTCCAATTCATTAACATAAAGTGTAATATTAGTTTCAGGTGTACAATATGGTGATTCAACACTTCATATTTCACCCAGTGCTCATCACAAGTATCCCTCCTTAATCACCATCATCTGTTTAAACCCCCCCACCACCTCCCTACTGGTAACCATCAGTTTGTTCTCTATAGTTAAGACTCTGTTTCTTGGTTTGCCTCTCTCTCTCTTTTTCTCTTTCTTTATTTGTTTTGTTGCTTAAATTCCACATATGAATGAAATCATATGGTATTTGCTTTTTCTCTGACTTATTTTGCTTAGCAAAACATTCTCTAGCTCCATCCACGTCATTGCAAATGGCAAGACTTCATCCTTTTTTATGGCTAATATTCCATGGTGTGTGTATATATATATATATATATATATACATATATATTGGGAGCTATATATATCTCTCTTCTTTATCTATTCATCAGTCGATGGACACTTGTTCCCATAATTTGGCTATTGTAGATAATGGTACTATAAACATTGGGGCACATGTATCTCTTTGAATTAATATTTTTGTATTCTTTGGGTAAATACCTACTACTGTAATTGCTGTATCATGGTTAGTTCTATTTTTAACTTTTTGAGGAACCTCCATACTGTTTCCCACAGTGGCTTCACCAGTTTGCATTCCCACTAACAGTGCAAAAAGGTTCTCCTTTCTCCACATCTTCACCAACACCTGTTGTTTCTTATGTTGTTGATTTCAGCCCTTCTGACAGGTGTTAGGTGATATCTCATTGTGGTTTTGATTTGCATTTCCCTGATGATGAGTGATATTGGGTATCTTTTCATGTGTCTGTTGACCATCTCTATGTCTTCTTTAGAAAAATTTCTATTCATGTCTTCTGCCTATTTTTAATTGGATTATTCATTTTTGGGATGTTGAGTTTTATAAGTTCTTTGTATATTTTGGATACTAACCTTTTATCAGATATGTCATTTGCAAATATCTTCTCCCATTCAGTAGGTTGCCTTTTAGTTTTGTTGATTGTTTCCTTTGCTGTGCAGAAGTTGTTTTATTTTGGTCTAGTCCCAATAGTTTATTTTTGCTTTTGTTTCCCTTGCCTCAGGAGATATATCTAGAAAGAGGTTGCTGTAGCTGATATCAAAGACGTTACTTCCTGTGTTGTTCTCTAGGATTTTTATTATTCCATGTCTCGTATTTATTTTTTCAAGTCTTATATTTAGGTGTTTAATCCATTTTCAATTAATTTTTGTGCCTGATGTAAGAAAGTGGTCTACTTTCTTTCTTTCTTTCCTTCTTTCTTTTCTTTCTTTCTTTCTTTCTTTCTTTCTTTCTTTCTTTCTTTCTTTTCTTTTCTTTTCTTTTCTTTTCTTTTCTTTTCTTTTCTTTTCTTTTTTGCATATTGCTGTCCAGTTTTCCCAACACCATTTGTTGAAGAGACATTCTTTTTCCCATTGGATATTCTTTCCTGCTTTGTTGAAGATTAGTTTATCATATTAATTATGGGTTCATTTCTGGGTTTTCTATTCTGTTCCACTGATCTATGGGTCTATTTTATGCCAGTACCATAGTGTTTCGTTTACTACAGCTTCATAATATAACTTGAAGTACAGAAGTGTAATGCCTCCAGCTTTTCTTTTCTTTTTCAAGATTGCTTTGACTATTTGGGGTCTTTTGTGGTTCCATACAAATTTTAGGGTTGTTTGTTCTAGCTCTGTGAAAAATGTCGGTGGTGTTTTGATAGGAATTGCATTAAATGCGTAGATTGCTTTGGGTATTATAGACATTTTAGCAATATTTGTTCTTCTAATCCATGAGTATTTCAGGTCCTCTTAGATCTAGCATTATTGAAAACAGAAACCTCTGATTATGTCTCAGGGAGGGGATAATCAGAGGTTTCTAAAAGTTACAACAGACATGAACAGCAAATTGTGAGATTTGGTATCTCACCATTTGAATCAAGATTTTTTTAAAAAATTTTATTTATTTATTTGACAGAGATAGAGACAGCCAGCGAGAGAGGGAACACAAGCAGGAGGAGTGGGAGAGGAAGAAGCAGGCTCACAGCGGAGGAGCCTGATGTGGGCCTCGATCCCATAATGCCAGGATCACGCCCTGAGCCGAAGGCAGACGCCTAACCGCTGTGCCACCCAGGCGCCCCTGAATCAAGATTAAAGTGAAGTATGCTACACAGTGTTTTCAACCTGTAACAGTGACTTTAACCACCCATCTCCCCCGAGGACTAGCTATACAAGATTAGGCAAGACATTCCACCCTGCTAAGTCTCTGTTTTTCCATCTCTGAAAATGGGAATTAAAATACTCACTTTCTAAACCACAAGTATCCCGTACATCAAGTGCTGGAGCCTGCTTGTGCTGACTCACAAGGAAGACTATGCACATCTCTTCACAACTCCACGTCAGTTGGGAGACTGAAGTCTGCCATGATGGAAGTGATTTTTCTCAAGACATCAGGAAATGTTACATAAGGGCTTTTTCCACCTGGAGAACCAGTTTTTAAACATTTACCGGCACACTAATCCAGCCTTGATCTCATAGTATATACCAGAAAGCTGCTACTGCCCCTTCTGTCCTCAGCTGGAACATTCCTGGTTTAGATTTATTTCTTGTCAGGAGATAAGCAAAGGCGAGAATAATGCGACTCTACTTAGTTTCCCAAGAAACATAGTTTTTATGATTTAAGACCCTCTCATTCTCCATTTATCTCTTGCCAAGGGCAGTTTAGAGAACTTAGTTCACCCACATGAATAGGTATCTTCCAGCCTCTTTGTGGCCCCTTACCAACCAATCCATCTCCTCTGTATATCCTTTTAAAGATAACAAACCAATAATCGGTGAGGTAATTAACAGTTTACAAAGTGCTCCCAAGGTTTTATTTCATTTAATCTATACAACTCTCTGTATTTTTTTTAAGATTTTATTTATTTATTTGACAGAGAAAGAGGCAGCCAGTGAGAGAGGGAACACAACAGGGGGAGTAGGAAAGAAAGAAGCAGGCTCCCAGTGGAGCAGGGAGCCCGAGGCAGGGCTCGATCCCAGGACCCTGGGATCACACCCTGAGCCGAAGGCAGACGCTTAATGACTGAGCCACCAAGGCACCCTGTATTTTTTTTTTATTTAAATTCAATTTGCCAACATATAGTACATCATTAGTTTTAGATGTAGTGTTCAATAATTTATCAGTTGCATATAACACCCAGTGCTCATCACATCACATGCCCTCCTTAATACAACTCTCTTTAAATGGTGGGTTTATTGTCCGTGTTTTTTCAGTTGAGAAAACTGAGATTCAAGAGCAAGTACAACCACCTGTGCCTTTGAACCCCTCCTCTCTTCCACAGCCTTGAGGTCATCAATCAGTGATACCCCTTCTCTTTATACTTATCCCTTTCCGTTTAGAATCTTTCCCTAATAATATAAACATGCTCAGGTCTCACATATCGTTTAGAATATCATCTGACCTACAGTTGCTCTCTATTAACCGGTCAGTGTCTATCTTTCCTTCATCAGCCAATCTCTGGGGGGACCAGTGGACACTTGCTACACTCATGGCCTCCTCCTGCCCTCTTAAACTCACTCTCCTACTGCTCTGCAAAAGGGAGACAGTATAGAGATTGCCTAAGGTCATATATTCTTGATTCAGAGACACCTGCATTTGAATCCGATTTCTGCCACTGACTAGCTTTGTGTTCTTGAATCAAAAACTCTTCTATAACCATTAGTTCCTATCTGTAAGTAGAATTATAGCACCACTGTCTGATAACAGTTGCAAGGATTCCGGGATGCATGTACAGTGCTTAGCAGAAGAACTAATCATCAGGAAATGTCAGGTATTATTAGGAGTCTGTGAATTTGACATTTTGGAGTATTTAGGTCTTGATGTTATTTTCCTTTGGCATCCATGGCTATGTACTCAACTGGTCTTTCCATTTCAATGACTATTTTTTCCTCTGTCTACTTTAAGTCTCTGTTATGCTTCCTTCAACTTTCCTCCCTCTTGAATATTAGTGTTCCCTAGGGTTACATCATTGACCTCCTGCTCATGTTACTACACATCCATTTTAAGTTATTTCCTTGGGCTCTAGTCTGATTTACAGATAGTGGCCACCAAATAAGTGTCTTCTACCAGACCTCTTTTTAAACTTCAGGATCGTGTCTTCACTTGGCTGACTAAGTGCAACTCAAACTTATTAGGTCCATAATAAGATCATTTCCAAACCTGTCTCTCTTTTGCTACTTTCTATTTCATCTGATGGTACAGCTATTCACCCAGTTACCCAGACTAGGACTTTACATTTCAGATGTGACTCTTCTCCCTACTCCTTCTTGATCTTCCATTTTTTCCATTCTATATGTTTCAAATATCTGTTATGGTAGTGGCCTGAATATGCCCCTAAAATACGTTCACATCCTAATCCCTGGAACCTGTAAATGTTACCTTACTGCAGAAAACAGTATTTGCAAATGTGGTTAAGGATAAATGCCATAACAACGCTCCTTATAAGAGAAAGGCAGAGGAAGATTTAATACACACAAGGGAGAAGGTGATGTGAAGGCAGAGACAGATACTGGAGGGATACAACTGCAAGCAAAGGAACATTAAGGAATACCAGCAGCGATCAGAAAATAGAAGAGGCATGGAATGGATTTTCCCCAAGAAACACTGGAGGAAGGAGCATGGCCCTGCCAACACCTGAATTTCAAACTTCTGTCCTCCAGAACTCTCACTGTTGTTTTAAGCCACCAAGTTTGTAGTAATTTGTTACCATGGCCACAGGAACTAATGCAGACCTCTTCTCTCCATCCCCACTTTCATGCCCATGTTATGATTCTCACCTAGTCTCACCAGGATGACAGTAATGTCTTCTCTTTCTCTCTTTTTTCAGTCTGGTCTTCTGATGTTTCTACCCCTTTTGCAGCCACTTCCCCTTCACTCCATGCTTCATCAACATTGACTCTTTACGGTCTCTGCACTCACCCAGTTGTCTCTGCTACTTGCCATCAAGCTTTTTATGCTGTCTATTCATTTTATGTTTATTTTCTTCTCCATATCTTCTATGTTACTCTGAACTTAGTACACATTTTAATAATTAAACTCTTCATTCAATCTTTATCCCTCACAATACTGTGAACTTCTTGAAAGCAGAAGCCACATCTTATTTTTCTAGCACTTCTTTTCCTAATAAATCTTACACATTTTCCTAATAAATCTTACGCATTTTCCTAATTTCCAGGTATTCATAGATGTGGGTGAAGATAGGTGCTTGGCGAAAGTAGACTGCTGAAATCCATCCAATATTGAGATGGCTTCCTAATCCAAATGAAATAACTCTGCCCATGCCTGTTGTCATGATGCCTTTAATGCCATTTTAAAAGCGTTGCCCCATCCAAATCCAAGTCTGCTGTCGAGACATTATTTGTGTTAATGATATGACTATATACTACCCATCACCATCAACCCGTCTAGGTTTTAGCATTCATCAGTTAAATAATTAATGAAATTCCACCTCCTTCAGGAAGCCTTCTTCAACTGATGACGGTGAGGTGATTCTTTTCTATACCTCTAACTTATTTTGGCGTTGTATCCCTTCACTGGATATTCTTCATTCTCCTTTCTTCTTTCCTTTTACACATACACATATTATGCTTGTGTGTGTGTATATATATGTATGCACACACATACACATATGATTATGTGTATTTATTTGTAAGTGTATATTTATATGAATGCAAACAACCATCTACACTAAACCTACATGTATAAACAAATGTGTATACACACAAACTATATATATGTCATATGTGTATTCATCTCCATAATTGAGTGAATGTATAGGAAAAACACTCTGGATAAGGATAAGAACTGAAGCAGCTGTACATCACAGAATTTCAAAGCTGAAGAGAACTTCGCAATTAATGGTCCAGTCCCTTTATTTTACAGACGAAAAATGGGAACTCAGAGAAGGAAAGTGGCTTACCTGCTGTTAATTTAGTGAAATGGGAACAGAACTGAGACAAAAACTCTGGTCAGCTGGCACCATGGCTTATGTGCTGTTCCACTCCTCCCCATCCACACTGAAGCACAAGATTTAGTTCTGACATTCTCTAAAATATCTCTAACTCCATCCCTTAAGACTCTAAATGATTATTCGTTCTCTTTCTGGTACGTTTTGGTCAACCCCTACTCTCCACCACCCTTGCCAGCTTCCACATGAAATTTTAAAATCCCATTCTCTAGGGAATAAGAAAGACTTGCTAGGGGCGCCTGGGTGGCACAGCGGTTAAGCGTCTGCCTTCGGCTCAGGGCGTGATCCCGGCGTTATGGGATCGAGCCCCACATCAGGCTCCTCCGCTATGAGCCTGCTTCTTCCTCTCCCACTCCCCCTGCTTGTGTTCCCTCTCTCACTGGCTGTCTCTATCTCTGTCAAATAAATAAATAAAATCTTTAAAAAAAAAAAAAAAAAAAAAAAGAAAGACTTGCTAACCCAGTGCCCAAGTCAGACTGGGTTCCTCAGTGAGTATGACACTAATAAGATTTGTAACATGACCAGGGCTTGCAGTTGGTGGTGACAACTGGAGAATTGCCCCCAATAAATATTTGACATGATTTTGAGAGCAATAAAACATTTGACTTTTTTGCCCACAGTTTCCTCTGAGAGGAAGGAAAGAAAAAGACACTAGAAGGCAAGATAATAGTCCCATAATTCTTCCTGAAGGAGATTATGGTTGTCCAACTCTGGATAGATTTCTCTGCAGGTATGAAGAAGTGTCAGACTGGGCTAGGGGTCACTGTTCTCCACATTAACAATTTCCAGATACTTGGGAAAATATCTTGTGAAACAATTTATGAGGTTTGGAATAAGGAACAATTTCCTAAATTCAGTCATCAGAGTTTGGATAGTTTCTTTTTCTGTGATGCATCAAGTCCTGACATTTGGTTTGTTTGCCATGCCCAGTGCTTCAGGATTTCAACATTTACTTCCAAGATTCAAGAATGCAAGAGTATGAAGGCGTCTTAAAAGATATTCCAGTTTAACCTCAGTCAGTTAATAGGATACTGTTTAGTATTGCCACCAAGAAGCCCCCCCACCACGAAATTTCTGTGGATATATCCATTGATTAGGAGCTCACTGATTCATGAGCTAGAATAAGTTAATTCATGATAACTGTGATAGCTATAAAAACTCTTCCTTATCTGAGCTATTCCTTCCCTACATGTATCTGATGGTCCTATTTTTGTCCTCTAGAACTTCTACATGGGTTTAGATCAAATCTTTCTGCTCTGTGACAAATCTCAGATATTTGAAGACTGCATTCACTTCCAACCATTCACAGACAGACCCTGTTGGAGACCTTCAAAGCTCCCATTATGTGTTACAAAAGGAGGCCAGGACTGGACACTGGTTGACACACAGGATCTAGATACACATTCTCTTGGTTTAGGTTCCCCTAGAACCAGACCTTGAGACAAAGATTAAAGTTCAAGTAGTTTATTAGAGAGGTGATCTTCAAAAGAAAAACATCTGTAAGGGAGTAAGGATGTGAAATGGGGTTAGAAAGGCAATCAATAAACAATGAGTTATGAAGCAAGTTACCACTGAGGATAATTGTCACTAAATCCTATTGGGGTCAGTATGGAACACACGCATCAGGATTAGCCATAAGGAGAGGGAGCTGGGGATTTTATCCACCCTCTCCTGTCAATCATTGCTTGCAGAATGCTTGAGGGCTGCTCTAGGGGAATATTAATTCCCAACCACTTCTAACCTACTACTGCATAGGAAGAATAAGCTCCAGCAGCCAGAGAAAACCTCAGGCAAAGGAATATAGATGCTGGCAGTCAAAAGTCAGCCAACTTACATAAAATATATGAACTGAGGGGACATGGATGGACATTGATAATTTCTGCTACTCCCATTCAATGTTAGCTTAAGGAGTGGCTGCATCCAACAGTGAGAATACAGTAAACTGACCATGAGTGGGCATTTAAAAGCTTCTGTCTCCCCTGGTTCAGCTTAGCAGAGATGAGACATAAAAACAAAGGAGGGATAAATTGTGTCAAATGTGGACCATGTACCCCAAACACATCCTCTGATTACAAATCCCCTGAGCGGGCATCTGAAAACTATGGCCTGTGGGCCAAATCCTGTTTCCATGTGTCCTATGAGCCAGGTTAGGGAAAAAAAAAAAAAAGAAGAAGAAGAAGAAGAAAATTTCAAGACATCTGAAAATTATATGAAATTCAAATTTCAGTGTGTATAAATAAAGTATTATTGGAATACAGCCACACTCATTCATTTATGTATTGTCTATGGTTGCTTTCACACTATAACTGCAGAGTTGAGTAGTTGCGACAGAGAACATATGGCCTACAAAGCCTAAAATATTTACTTTTTGTCCCTTTACAGAAAAACTTTGCTGGCTCCTACACTAGAAACTTGGATAGGTCTAGTCTGTAGTGGGGAGGTGAGAAGATGAAAATCATGAGGAGAGTTTGACATTACCACTAAAGCATCTGGGACTGAGAAATAAATATAATAGCTAGTGTTCTAATATCTTAAAGTGGCTCAGAAGTAAAGGAACAAGACCAAGATGTTTTTAATGAGATTTCTGCAGAGTATAGTTGGGGTAGTTATAGGAAGAACTAAAACTACTTCATGTTTATCCTACAGAGAATATATATTCATATACATACATCCTGGTTGTATATGTGTAGTTTTGGGGGTTTTTTTGTTTGTTTGTTTTTATGTCTTATCACACCTAAAATGGAGCCCTGTGACTTCACAGCACCTTTAAGGCTATGCTCATCTGGTTCCTGTCTAACCTTCTGAGCAAATCACCCTCCACCTTCTTTGCTCCCTAGGACATCCCCTCCTTGTGCCCTGATGTACTTGCTCTTCCTCAAATATACTAAACTCTTTTTCCCTCCGAGGACTCTCTCTTCATTCTTCCCTACCTGACATCCTCCTCTTTCAGCTCATTAAATAGCTGTTTCATTGTTAGGTTTCAGGTGTCAGCCTGTATGTCACCCACTCAGGGAAGCCACTTAAACTGGCTTTACACCATCACCTTATTTGTTTTTTTCAAAGCACTGACCTCTATCTAAAGTTGTATGTGTATTTATCTAATACGTAAAATAGTCTTTGAGCCCCAGGAGGACAGAGGTTTTGTCTTTTGTTCATCACTGTATCCCCAGCTCCTTAAAAGGTTGCATATAATTTCTTCCTCTCACCCTGAACCTAACGTTGCACTGAAAAAAATAAGTTTTAAAATTTTAAAAAGATAATTGGCCATTTAAAGCAAAAAAATGTATTTTGGGCTGATGGCATAAGTAGAAGTAAAATGTATGAAAAAAAGAATGAAGTTCAGCAAAGAGAAATGAAAACATACTATTTTAAGGTTCTTCTATGCATGAATCAGTATAATGTCATTTGAAGGTAAACTCTGATAAGTTATAGTATAAACTCTAAAGCAACCATTAAAATATCACAGCAAAGAACCTTACCTAATGGACTAACAAGAGATAAGATGAAATCATGAAAAAAAAAGATGAAATCATGATAACTGCTCAATCCAAAGCAAATCAGAAAAGAGAAAAAAAGGGACAAAGAAAAGATGAGACAAATATTAAGCAAATAGCAAGTAGTAGCCTTAAACCAAATCATATTAACAATTACATTAAATATAAATCACATCAGTATTCCATTTAAAAGGCAGAGAGTGTCAGAATGGATAAAATAACAAAACCCAAACATATACTATCTACAAGAAACATGATTTAAGTATAAAGAATCAAATAGGTTACAAGTAAAAGGATGAAGAAGCATGTCATGCTAGTCAAACAAAGCTGGGGTGGCTATATTACTATCAAACAAAGTACCATCAAGTTACCTTCAGGAGAGGTAGTAAAAGTATTCATCACTAAAATATATTACAAAGAAAAAAATTGCATCTATTAGGCACTTTAGTAAATACTCATTGGATAAATTAATATGTGTGTTTGAAGACATCAGAACAGCAAAATCAGTTCAAAGACATTGTCATTTGGTGACGTGGTGTTAGCCTTACAGACCTGGGCATGAGTCCTAGCTCTGCTATTTAGATGCGTATGTAATTACACTAGGCGAATTCCTTAATCTCTTTAAACCCCTTTCCTTATTTCTAATTTTGGAAAGAATACCTACCTCTCTGAACATTAATGAGATATTGATGCTTGCAAAGTCCCAAGGTACACAGTAGGGCTAAATAAAGGGTAACAATTCCTGGCCTCTGCTATTATCATTACTATTAGGCTGAAGTTGGAAAAGGTCTTCTAGGGGATAACCTTGGCCTGCACCTGACATCACAAAGACACAGAGGTCCAGGGAAAGTAGGGGCTTAATCACGGCTTTGTTGTGAGCTGAACCGTAGAGTCAGGACCAGGGTCCAGATCAACAGTCTCTCCAGTTCTGTGCACTTTTACTTTACCATCCTGCCTCCAGCTTAACACCAGACATCAACTGTGGGCATTCTCCAGAGTTCTTGGATGTTGAATACCATCTTGTGTGTAAAAATTCCTTTTGCTAACCAAATAATGTTTGTGTGAAACATTTTTGCAGCACACTTAGAGATAGTGTTTCTTATTCCCCCCAGCAACCTGGAGCCCAAGTAGAGTTCAGGATTGCAGAGTAATCATATTCTGATTTTTCTATCCCTTTTTTATATACCTATTTTGAGCCCTTCCATGTCCTGGGACTTTAATGCTCACTCTAAATAAAGTAGAAAGATGACTAAGTCATCTTGGCTCTGCTCCCCTCCCTCTTGAGTATCTCATGAGAATGAACCCTCTAATGTCTATGGAGCAAACCAAATACTGCAGAGAGAAATACTCCATGAAAGCAAGGATTACTCTGCACTAAATAATAATTGGCCTAGAGAATTGAGATTTGACTATACTTCATATGACAGAGAAATAGCCTGCGAAGCAAGGGGGGATAAGATAGAGCAATGCCACATGCTAAAAAGAAGCTCTGGGCTGGGAACTTAGAGACCTAGGTTTTAGTACTGAGTCTGCCAAGAGATCTCTGATGGCTTAGGGGAATTGGGGAAACCACTTTGGAGGGCAGTTTTCTTGTCTATAACAGGAAGGGGTTGACATAATAGATTATGTCACCTCCCCTTCCTGGTCTGTCTTGGTGGATCATTCATTAGCTATGACGGGCAATGAGAGAAAGCAGGCAGGCAAAAAGGGCTAAGGGGCATATATAAGAAGGAGTGAAGAGAGGGGCAGAAAACCAAATTAGAAGGAATGAAATTAAGACTGAGTCAAGTATGGGGAAGCTAGATGGATTTTGCAGTCACTCTTGGAGATGTTACACTAGGGGCTTAGGAATGAGGCAGCTGAGAAGATTGGCTCACAGGCCTGAAGAATCTCCATGAGAAATTGTGTTAATGAAATTTGCACACAGTTTGCCCCTTCCTCATGCCTTCTGCTGCCTGGTGGATTATCATCCAGACTGGAGCGTTTCTGATCTCATCTAATTTTCTTCCCAGAGAGAGATGAGGACACTGAGACCATCTGCTCTGGTGTTCCCCTTTGGATTACACCCCACGTACGGGCTTGCTGTGGGAATGATGGAGCCATGTCCCCACAATTTCTCTGCTCTTGCAAAAAAAAAAAAAAAAAAAAAAACAAAAAACAAAAAACAAAACCAAAAAACTTCCATAAATCCGGAGTCTCACATGTACTAGCCTCTTGTCCCTAGTCAACAGCACCGCCTCCACCCCACCACCAAGCACACAGCTGGCAACAGTGCTGTTTCCATGGTGATAATGAATGGCAACAGGCAGTAATCAGGAAGGGTCGCTGGAGTCATAAGTCATTACAGATTGCATTTAAAGGGACACAGCCACCTTTAAAATGATAAATGACTTCTTTATAGCCTCTCCCTGCTCTAGTCTTCCTGGAAAAAAAAAAAAAGTTTACTGGACACTTGTTTTGCATGTTTACTTTTCCCCCCCCCCTCATTTGGACAATGAAATTACATTTGTCTCTTTTTCCATGAGGATGTCCTAAGCCTACACACTAGGGTTTAGGATACTTGGGAAGGCAGCCTAGGCAAAAAACGAAGTCCTCTTCTATCCCTGGCAGAACCTGAAATTTCTAGATAATAGATTCAGCTACCTGGTTTGTTAAAGACATTAGAGTTCCAAGTGTTTCATTGAAAGTCAAATAATCCCAGGAATCATGTCCACTGAGATTTCAGCTACATTTCAGAATAATTGAACATTACATTGAATTTGGGTTCAGAACACATGGGCTTGAGTTTCAGCCATGCCTCCAAAATGGTGACCTTGGGCAAATCCCTTAAGCTTTTTTGAGCCTCAATGTCTTCATCTTTAAATTAGAGATAATAAAACTTAGCTTGGAGGATTGTGATGAGGAGCAATTGAGATCCTAGATTCAGAAACAGTGTATATATGTAGAGTACTTTCCTAACGTACGATGCCTTTTACACATATTATTTTAAAATACCAAGTTTAGGAGTGAGTGTAATAGGCTTCTGGTACAAAGGAAAAAAAAAATCCTACTTTAGATAAGGCTGGGTAGGGATGGGGTATTTTACTGTGTGACTTTGAGGAAGTCACTTGTCTTTTCTGAATATTTTGTTTCTTAATTTGTAAAATGGGAATGGTACCTTCTGTCCTGCCTGTTTGTGGGGTTGCAATGAACGTCAAATGAAATAACCCATGTCTAGGTGCCATATATATAAACTGCTCAGTATTATCCAAATGTAAGCTATCATCATTTAAATGCATCTTGCAAAACCGTGATTGGGACAGTAATCATCCAACTTTCCTTTTTTCTTGCTGCAAACCTTCCATTTCAGCCGTAAAGTAGTGTCCAATCCTCCATGAGGTTAAAAATAAATTCCTCGTTTCACCCTGTAATTTATACTGGTGTCTTTACTGTTCCCTCCAGTCTCCAAAGCTGAATGTTCTCTAATGGTCTTATTGACAACCTGAGATCAAATAAGCATGTTAATATAGAACAGACATTTATTTGATCTGAAGAGCAAGGGAGTTGGTCCTGAAATGGTTTTTGCATAACAGGTATTCCTCATGACAAAACATACAATTATTTTTTAGATCTCTTTGTGGACTGAGTTTTAAACTAAATTGCATGCCATTAATATTTCTCTCTGACTGTTGGTCTCAGTTTTTTAATTAGGTAACATCTGAGGCAGGGTGCAATTTAGATACACAATGATCCATCTTCTATATTAAGAGATATTAATAATAATATTAGTGATTAATTATGCATGTCACCTCACAGAGGTCCTAATGCAAGCACAAATCAGCCGCAGCAACCTAAGAAATTCAACTCTGCTTATTCACCTACTGGGAAGGTGTGTGTCTGTGGCCCTCTAGGTGTCTGCATTGCATAAATCTTATCATTAAATTTTCCTTTCAGATTAACTCACATTCAATGGCTTATTGAAAAAAAAAACAAAACAACTTTCTACTGCCTTGCATCTGGAAATTTAGAAATTTGTATCTTATCTGAAAATAGCATCACTGAAGGTTTTGTCACACAGTTTCTTATGTCACTGTAGAAACTTAATTCAGACTCCTTTATTTCATCCAACTCTTCGGGTTAAAGACGATATATTAATCTAAACCACAATCATAATTGTTAGTAATGTCAACATTGTTGTTGAATTTCTGTTACTTGGATTACTTTGATCTTATATTTTGGTGTTATAAATTTGCAGTTCCAGAACTGATCTTATGTATTTTTGTATTTACTTATCTCAAATCTCTGTCCCTACCTCTGGGAGAGAAGTTTAACCTGTTTACCACATGCACTTCCTTAATAGAAAAGAGAAGTGGAGATGCCCCAAAGAAAATGCAACATTCCTCTTGTTTCCCAAACCCAACAACCTCAATGGAGACTGCCCCAGTATTCTCTGGAAGGTCATTCCAAAACCCAGCTGTCTAGTGCAACCCACTTTTTTTGTCATTCATGCCCATTTCCTGCTATGGAGCAAATCTTGTCAAAGAAGGGCACACTCGTTCCTGAACCTGTCCACTTGGCCCACAGTCCATCCTGATTCCTCCCAGTCTATCATCTGTTAGCCAGCAATAGCAACTTTGCACTTAGTTTTTCTGTTTCCAGCCTGGTTCTGATCACCTCAGCCATAAAGCAAGTTTTCTCCATCTTGGCAATAATGACATTTGGGGCCAGATGATTCTGTGTTGTGGGTAGTTGTGTCCTGTGCATTGTAGGATGTCAAGAGCATTCTTGACCTCTACTCGCTGAATACCAGTAGCATACGCCCTTCCAATTTGTGACAACCAAAACTGTCCCCTGAGGAGCCAAGTAACCTCTGCTTGAAAACCACCAGTAAAAGGGAGGTTGGAACCAAAATGCTGACAACGCCGATTACGAAGACAAACAATAAGACTCTGTTTAGTAGATGATATGGGACAATCAAATATCCATTAGAATTTGAGCTATTTTTAAAAAGATAACTTATTCAGAAAACAAATTAGAGAAAGATTAGAGGAGATTAGTCCAGAAGAACTACAGCAGCCTGGGGTAGAGAGAATTAGGTCCAGAACTATGGCAAAGGCATACGGAGAAATAGAAGGTTTGATTTAAGAAACATTTTACCAATACAAGTAGAAGACACAGTAAATATCAGACTGGGGATAGAGAGATGGAAAAGAGTTGAGATGACCTCAAGCTTTCTAGTTAGAGGACAGAAATAATTATGATGCTGTAATCAAACATGGATTTATAATCATCCTGCTTTGTGATAGTAACCAGGTAACATCACATCTCATTTACTATACAGTGAACACCTAGGGGACTAGGTGTGTGTCCCCTTTATCTTTTCATCTTTGAATCTGTTCGGTATCTAGAATTAAAGAATATAGTAGTTGTCTTTTACTGAAAGTAAAGCAATGTGCTTGCACCTGTATTAAGTACATTTCCTATAATCCATAAAGCAACCTTTGAAAGATCAAGATGTTATCCCCATTTTATTGCTGAGAAAACTGAGAAGCCTAGAAGTGAAGAAATTTGTCCAAAGTGACACATGGATTAGTTGCAATTTCAATCTGTCTGATTCCAAAACTAATGTCCTATTCTTTGTGCCACCCTGCCTCTTAATTAAAAGCTTGCCCTGGTTCCATTTATCCCCTCACCCCTCAGCCAGGTGTCTTCCTCCCTAATTTTGGAATGGAAAAGCTGAACAAGGGCACAGAAGAATTTTTGGCTAGTTCTGCCTCCCCCTCCTCCTGCTTTCCTCCTTCCTCCTCCCTCCTCCCTCTCCTACTCCTTCTCCTCCTGCTGCTGCTCTTCCTCCTCTTCCTTCTTTTTCTCCCGTCCTCTTGATTTAGGAATTTCTGTCTTTTCCACAAAGGGAGACTTTTCCCTTCTCTGAAGCACAGGGCAACAGCTTAGCAACTGCCCGCAGGCATTCGGAAATTGGACTGTTCTTACAAGGCCAGAATGTTTGGGCTGAATGTCAATGAATTTAAAACATGATCGATTAATGTACCTTTCGCCACCACATGTGAGTTAAATGGTCAGGAGCAAAATTGCTTGGAGCAAAACTGCAATATTTGATCAAAGCCAGAATGTTAGAAAAAATGTCTGCAGTTAGTTTTTCCAACACCAAGTCTGGTTGGTTTTCCACTTCCCTAGCTGAATTCTAAGCACCTTGATCTGTTTAAAACCTCCCCGGGAAGGAGGGGTTGCATAAGCACTGAGAGTTCTTTGTCATCTCTTGTTTCGTTCCAGAATTGTAAGTAAACATGGTCAGGTGTGCACTGTGAAAGATCCCCCAGGAGGACAGTGGGTTGGAGACTGGACTATGCCAAGCATCCTTGTGCCTCAAGGAACCATTCAATGTACCAAGCATAATGCTGCCACCATGGTAAGATATCAATCAGTAGTGATCAAGGCTTTTAGTCAATACTGGTCAAGGATTTTCCATGTTGAGAGTAAAGATAGTTATGGTGAAAATGAGATGACTATGATGATGGTAGAATATGGACATATGACAGGGTTGTCTGGCCAGGGGATTATATGCCCATGAGCACTAAGCAAGCTAACAAGCATTTACAGTTTTCTTAGTGAAAGCTGGACTAGAGATGTTAGCTAAATCAGTAGTCTTAAATAGGAGAGTCTACCTCCTCCCTATTGAGGCTTTATTCAAGGTCAGGATCTTGCTCTTGCAATGTCATAAAAAATTAAGTTAAAAATCACATTCACCAGTGTCATAGGAAAAAAGGGGAGAGATAGACGGGACAGAATACATTTTCTTATGGTCTCCAGTGTTAAGATGGCCTAAACTGTGCAGCCTATGTCCAAAGCTCTGAAACATACCACCAAGAACAGTGTAGAGAGTTCTTGGCCTCCCACTCAGGGAGAAAGTCCTGGTCCTTTCAAATAGATGAGCACGGGCTAGTAGAAATGCATAACACATAAGTATAGGAGGTGAAAAAATGTAGGTCAGTGCCTGCTTTTCTTCAAGGTATGAAGACCCTGCCCACTAGTAAAGCAGGGCCCTGGTTTTTAACCAATGACAGTGGACTAGAAAAAGTGGTAGGCAGCAAAATTGAAGATTACTCTATGAGCAGAAAGGAACAGGAATTACCCTCTTCACTTTAGCCTGAGGCAGAAACATTCTAGCTCTTTGACAATAATGATAAAACAATGCTCATCACATTGGATATTGCAAAATAGATTCCAGCCACCATCTCAACTCCCAGAGATATTACTTAGCCAAGAAAAAGATGGACAAGAGGAATCTCTGTTTCAAACAGTGACTTTCTAAGAGCTACCTTCCAGAAGGATTTCCCCAAATCCATGGTGTGGCTTCCTTTTAGCTCCAGATTTCCCCCAGTTGATGATGACAGCAGCCCAAAGGAGGTATGTTATTTGTGAGAATAAATGGCACAGATTACAACTATCCTAGGCACAGCACAGAGCATATCAACCAAGCATCCCATTGCCCCTTTTCCTCCCCAACATTCTATTTAAAGATGGAAGTAAGAAAGTGTGCAGCCTGCCCTAATTGCTCAAAGGGGAAGATGCTGATAAGCAAATAGACTGTACAGTAAAGACCAAGCACACAAAATGTAAAAATAATGAAGTCTGTCTTCTGCGCTCCTGTATTTGCCTTTCCTCTACCTTCCCTAATCTATGGCAGAAGTTTGAGAATTGAATGGATCACAGCTCCATGAGTTAGATTGACCTGGCTCCACCATTTCTTGGCTAAATACCCCTGGGCAAGTAACGTAAGTTCCCCAAGCTATAGTTTGCTCCTGCGTAAGGTGAACATAATGAAATCTACTCCCCTGAATGGTTATTAGCATGAAGTGGTATAACTCATGTAAAATATTTGTTTCAGGCTGTAACCTTAGGTAAGTCATTTTCTCTCTCTGCTCCTCAGTCCTTCATCTATAACATGGAGGCAACTGCACCTAAAAATTAAAAAAAAAAAAAGCTATTGTTTTTTAAGTTCATATTATATCTTAGACATCACATTAAATCTCACTTCTCCATACACATACCCAGTCAACATATGTCAAACTTTGCTAAATGTAAAATCATCTATTTAAATGACTGATGCCCATACTTTCCCCTAGACCTGGGATGGGATCTGTTGCTTTTCTTTTTTTTTTTTTTTTTTTTAAAGATTTTATTTATTTATTCAACAGAGATAGAGACAGCCAGCGAGAGAGGGAACACAAGCAGGGGGAGTGGGAGAGGAAGAAGCAGGCTCATAGCGGAGGAGCCTGATGTGGGGCTCGATCCCATAACACGGGGATCACGCCCTGAGCCAAAGGCAGACGCTTAACCGCTGTGCCACCCAGGCGCCCTGGGATCTGTTGTTTTTCTAACTTTAAGATGTGTTATCCGTGATTTTTATTATTAGGCAGGCTATGAAAACATGTAGGGTTGTTACAAGAATTAAATGAGACACAGAGTAAAATGCTTGACACAAAATGTTTTGTCTCTACCTCCATTTAAAAATATATTTAATTTTATTGAAGTATAAAGTACATACAGAAAAGTGCACAGCTCAGAAGCATGCAGCTCGATAAATTTTCAGACAGTGAGGACGTGTGGAACACCTAGATCAAGTAACAGAGTGCCACTGGCCTCCTTGAAATAGCCCAACATCCATTTCATTCACTGTTGCCCCAGGAGTACACACTCACCTCAGTTCTAACACTGTAGACTGGTGTTACCTGATTTTGAATTTCATATAAATGGACTTATACAGCATACACTCTCATTTACGTCTTCTTTGGCTCAAAATTATGCTTATGAAAGGAATCCATATTATTGACTATGGTTGCAGCCTTTCCATTCTTGCCCTTGTATCATATTTCGTGGTTGTTTTTAAATTCTACTAGATTTAGTTTCTGACTACTCGTAGGCGATCAGAGATGACCACTTCATACACATGTAACTTGGTAAACATGTGTATACATTTCTGTTGAGTACATACCTGGGCATGGAATTCTTGGGCCATAATGTTGGCCTATGTTCAACTTCCAGATATTCTGTAAAATGAATTTCCAAAATGGCAATCCTACCCAGAGTGCCCATTGCTCCACATCTTTGACAACGTTTGGTATCACCAGTCTTTTACATTTTGGCCATTTTGGTAAATGTGTAGCAGTATTGCATTGTGGTCTTAAGACTCATTTCCTCAGTGAGTAATGATATTGAACATCTCTCCATATGTTCACTGGCCATTTTTGTTGTCTTCCCTTATGAATTACCTGTCATCATTTTCTTATTAATACACAAATCTTTAAAACTCACACAGAGTTGATTCTCATTATTTGTGAATTCTGTCCTTTCAAATTCTCCTACTTGCTAAAATATATTTGTGACCCGAAACTAATACTCATGTGCTTTCATTGGTCATTCACAGACATGTGCAGAGTGATGAAACTGTTATTCTGATGGGCATGTTCCCAGCTAAGGTTGACAAGCTAATGCTCTGCCTTCTTCATTTCAGCTCTCGTCTTATAAACAAGTATTGATTTTGTGGTACATTAGGTGCCATGTTTGTCACATTTTGGGGCTTTTTGTTGGTTTGAAATGGCACCCAAACATAGTGCTGAAATGTTGCCCACATGTTCCTAGGCTCGAGAAGCTTCTGTAAGGCTATGCCTCATGGAGAAAATAAGTATGTTAGATAAGCTTCATTCAGGCATGAGTTATAGTGCTGTTTCTGTGAGTTCAATGTTAATGAATCAACAATATATATTAAATAAGGTGCCTTTAAAAGAAACACACATAAACCAAGTTTATATATTGATCGGTTGATGAAAATGTGATCGGAGCCTCACAGAAACCCAACCCTGTATTTCCCTTAGGAGCAATAGTTCAGTATTCACCAATTCACTGTTTGCAGTGATTTTATAGAACACGATTACTGTAAATAATGTGGATCGACTGTACCTGACATCTTACCTGTTAGCCAAGATGGGTGTTATGCCCCTATTTGACAGATGAGGACAGTGAGGAGCAAAGAGGAACCATAGCTTTTCCAGTACTGCACAGCTAGCTCATTCACATTCGGGCCTTGTACCCAGATGCCTGGTCTCCCTGCCATAAGTTTTCTGCAGTGGTTTGTCCGTTGCAGTGACCTCTCCCTATAGCTATATTTTGTGGGCCCCACAAGAGACATCTCCAGATCAGTTGCACATTGGAACCAATTTCCTTATCATTTTTGCTTGTTGATTCCAAAGGTTCTCTTAGACACTTCTCTTTAAAAGAATGAACCACCATTCTGGTGGTTTGTAGTTGATTATATAAATAGCAGCTAAATAAGATGATGCCAGACTCTGAGATGGGATCTAGTTCAAGCTCCGTCACCTGTAAGTCAGTGGCCTTGAATAACTTGGGCGTTTCCTCAGCTGTAAAATAGGCATAATAGTTCCTGCCTACCTTTCATTAGGAAATTGTTCGGTTTCTCAAATTCAATGAGGATGGGCTGGTACCGTACTAAATATGTGGGGAGATATAAAAGATACACAACTTCCTCCCTTGGGAAACTGGCAACTTGTCAAAGAGACTAAAGAATGTGCATAAATAGCTGCAATAAATAATGAGTATCAAATACTGGAGAAAGTAAAGGGTTATTGAAAGAGATGAGGGAAATGCTACTTCCATCTAGCAGGTATCAGGAATAGCCTGGAAAGAGGAGAGGTAAGCTGTGAAGTAGGTCCAGAAGTAGCAATAATATGAATGATAGCTATTATTTATTAAATGTTTACCATATGCTTGACCCTTTGCGTGCACCATATTATGTCCATTTAGCAGAATGAATTACGGTGAATTCATACGATGGAATACAACACAGCAGAGTTTTCTCGATCATGGCACTATTGATATTTTGGTCTAGATGATGCCTTGTGGGGCCCTGCCCTGTACATGGTAGAATGCTTACCAGCATCCCTGGCCTCTACCCACTAGATGCCAGTAGTGCCTCTCCCCAGTTGTGACAACCAAAATTGTCTGCAGACATTGCCAAATGTCCTCTGGGGGGCAAAATTGCCCAGGTCGAGAACCGATGCTATAGAGTAATCCATGTGGTGTGCCAGAAAGGGGCATGGTTCTTCAAGTTAGACAGACCTGGTTGGTTATTCAAATGCTCTGCCACTTGCCAGTCCTGGGATTTCTCTGACCCTTTTTCCTCTGACCTCATAAAATGGAGGTAGTGGTTAAGAACAATTGGGATAGGGGCGCCTGGGTGGCGCAGTCATTAAGCGTCTGCCTTCAGCTCAGGGCGTGATCCCAGCGTTCTGGGATCGAGCCCCACATCAGGCTTCTCCGCTAGGAGTTGCTTCTTCCTCTCTCACTCCCCCTGCTTGTGTTTCCTCTCTCGCTGGCTGTCTCTCTCTGTCAAATAAATAAATAAAAAATCTTTAAAAAAAAAAAAGAACAATTGGGATAAGTGAGTTAACGAAGATGTATAAAATGCTTGCTTTGGCACAGAGCGGGTGTTGAGAAACAATAGGTATTTTTTTATTTAGCTCTACAATAACCTGACCGTTAAGAATTATCCCTATCTTCATTTTTCAGAAGACCACACTGGGCATAGAGAAGCTGAATAATTTTTCCAGGGTTACTTTGTTCTCAAGGCACAAAGGTAATTTGGCCTGTCTGGATTGCTTTAACCAATAACCACATTTCAATAGATCAGCGGGGGGGGGGGGGAAGGGAGGGGGGAGGCTTGGCAAGGGGTGAGGGTCATGGACTATAAATCAATTCAGGAGGGTCAAGCATGAATAGGGTAGGGGGTTTGTGGGAATCCAGTGCGATGTTTTAGGTACAAACAGGGAGAAAGCTTTTAATTCTCATTGGAGTGATAATTTGGACCAGGTGGAGAGTGAGAAAGAAAATAAATGGAGGAGAGTGTATGTAAATTGAAAATTCAAGCCAAAGATATAATTTTGTCAACTCTCATTATAAACACTTAATCATTTACAAAATAACTCTTAAAAACATACCTAGAGGTTTAATGAGTCACACCTTCAATTTTTAAGTGTCAGGTTCCATGCTGTCAAGAGGGGATAACTGTTATTACCGCATTTTATGTATTCCGAGATGCTAAAGCAAGTAGCAGATGGGAGAAAAATAATGATTTTATTATAGGCAGCAATAAGGAAAACAAAGAAAAAGTTTGTTTTGATTTAGAAAAAAATGGGAAGTTCCTCGGCTCTAGGCTCAGCTCTGCTGACTTCAAGACCTGAGACTGTGGACATGTCCCCTCTCCCAACCACACCCTCTGGACCTCAGTGTCTCTACCTGCAAAGTAGAGGATGGGTATTGCTCCAATGCAGTCAGGCGCCTTTCTGCTTCCACAGACCAGGTTTGCTCCAACAAACCTGAGTCTGCCCGCACTTCCGAGCCTGGTGGCAGCCTCTCTGGCTGTCTTCCTTTTAAAAGGCCACATTGTTGCAGCCCTGGCTTGGCAGGGCACTGACCTTTTCAGAAGGAACTACAGCCTGACATCTACATTCACCACTGGCCCGCTGATCTGTTCTCTCCTTTTCTGCTGGAAAAAAAAAAAGAAAAGAAAAGAAAAAAAAAAAAAACCAAGCTTTCGTTCTGCCTCTCACCTCCTCTGCCCCCTCCATCCCACTCAGCTAGGAACTGTTTGATTCCTAGAGCCAAGGAAGCAGCTACTAATTGCGGGGGCGAGTTTTCTCTAATCATCTATGTCTCACCACCTTGCAATTATAAAGGTTTTCTCTCAGGCATCTAGACCCTCTTAGCATGTTACGACAGAGAAGGAGCAGGGGGGAACACATGGACTTGCTTTACAGGTGAGGAAACTGAGGCCCAACGAAAAGACAGGAGTGGTCCAGAGCCAGTATGGTACAAGGGTGCTGGGTCTCTCAGCACTCAGTCTGGCTTCTATTTGTCTTCTTCTGAACAACCCTGAGCTCCATGTTGTACTGGGGCCTTATTTCTTTTACTGAGATGGGAAACAGAGAGACTTTCAGATTTAAAATTTTTAAATGGAAGAACCAAAAAAAGGGGAAAAAAGGAAAATTAATTGGGGTGCCTGGGTGGCTCAGTCCTTAAGCGTCCACCTTCGGCTCAGGGAGTGACCCCCTGCTCCGCTTGGGAGCCTGCTTCTTCCTCTCCCACTCCCCCTGCTTGTGTTCCCTCTCTCACTGGCTGTCTCTATCTCTGTCAAATAAATAAATAAAATCTTTAAAAAAAAAAAAAAGAAAGAAAATTAATGGAGTGCATAATGAGTGACGAAAGATGCGGAACATTCAGTGTTAGCGGACATAAAATTTATCTTTGACAGCAGCTAGTACCTAGGATGATATGTACTGGGTTACAGTTTTTCATTAAGCATCGAACACTGAAATCAACACTTCATGACCAGAACATGCTCTGATCCAGGCTTTCAGACTGGGAAGGCACTGACCTCACTCTGGGTCTGGAGCTCCACAGGAGCAGGACAGTAGGTCTGTTTTGTTCCCTGATGCATCCTAGGTGCCTGCACAGTGCCTGACACATAGCAGGTACTCAGTTGGTAATTGTCAGGGGTTCTGATTCCACAGTAATGTTGACACAGCTTTGTATAGGTGGATATTTTGGGGGCGGGGGGATCACTCAACTTGAAACCAAAACACCTGACTTCTACCCTAAATATATTACCACTTATTTCTTGGTTGGGAAAGGCATATTCCTCAAAATAGGAATGATTTATTACCAATTTCAGAGACTTGCAAGGATTCAATGTATTAACAGATGATAAAAACCTTCAAGTTAATAGGCGATAAAATGCAAATGTGAAGTGTTCTAACTACATAAACACAGGTTTTCTTAACCTGGGGACTGACTTCAGGGAAATTTCTCAATTCGATCGTGTGCAAAACCATAGAGGCTTATTTATTTTTCTGATAAATGGTCCTCAGCTGTCATCCAAATCTCTCGCTTTTATGATATCCAAAATTGAAGCACTACCCATATAAAGTTACTCCTAATGGCTGTTAAAACTTACTCAGCACGTCCTGGTTGATGTGCAAACTCTCTTAGTTCCTGGCTCCTCACCCAACTGGCTCATCACTTCTGGTCCTCTTATCTGGACACCCAAGCTCCCCACTTGGGACTTTGCTTCCACAGCTGCCTGTCTTCCCAAACAGTGCCCCTGGTGGTCTCTCAGCTTAATCAGTGTCCCCCCTGGCCTTCCACTCCCAGTATCTGGTCTGAACCTCAGGTAGCCTTAACCCCCTGTTTCATCTGTATCTCTAACACCTTCTGTCAAGTTTCTCCTGGACTATTCTGGTTCTAGAGTCTCATAACTGGAGCTGTCGTCCATCTACAACACGTGCCTATCTTAATAGAGCCGCATCCTTCTTCTCTGCCTGTCTCCCTTCATCCTTTCCTTCAATAAAGACTTATAGGCAACCGCCGTATGCCATACACTATTAATTAATGTATTCATTCAACAACTATCATCTGAATGCTTATTATAGGTCTGCAATGAAGAATAAATCTTATTTCCTTCATGCAGCTTACACCTCAGGAATGGGGGACAGAAAGATGAAAAAGATCTGGTCACGGCCTTCACGGTGAACACAGAATGTCTAAGGTTTTGGCAGCATTGATTTCCGGACTAAGATTTTTAGCCTTTACTTTGCAGACAGTCAGGAGTCGTTGAAGTTTTTAAGCAGGAAAATGACATGTGCAAAGAGATATTTTAGGAAGTTCAATCTGGTGACATCTACAGGGTAGACTGGAAGTGGCAGAGCCTGGGGGCAGGGAGTCTATTACTGTAATTGTCAAGGAGAAAGGTAATTAAGGTCTAGGCTAGCATGGTGACTTTGGGAGTAGAGACAAGTGGAGAGATACTGAAGGCATTATGAGGAATCAGTATGATGGTGTGCAGAACAATAGAAGAATGAACAAAAGGTGATCTCAGCATCTTAACAGACAAGTGGCAGAACCTCTATCCCATCTCCTCTGCTCTCCTGCCTATTCTCCCCACTCCTAGGAGCTTATATGGCTTTTAATATCTCCTTGGCATATATTTTAAGCTTCAACTGCCCTGTCTCCATCCATCGCCCACACTGTCATTAGGGGACTCTTGTGAAGAGGCTGAACATTCATGGAGGAAATTACAGGCTTGGATTGCTCAGGTGTCACCCAGAAAAGATTGTTTCAAAGGCTGTCCCCTCCTCTCCCAGTATCTAATGACCCCTTCATTTCCTTTCACTCCCCTTCCCTAGTTGTGTTTCAGTTATTCCATGGGGAAAAGAGAAAAGAAGCAACAAAATACCCCCGTTTTGTCTGCCGCCCCACCAGGACCAGCAAGAACCTGAAAAGATGCCAAGGGCACCCAAGGAGAGCCAGGGGGAGGAGAGGGGAAGGGTGAGGGAGGCACTACCACCTGACATCTCAGCCTGCTGAGCAGATGAGTGCATCTGGTAATTACCAGTAAGCAACAGGATGTCCAACCCTCCAAAAAGGCCAGGCTCTGGAAAGTTTACAGCAATGCTTGAGGCTTCCTGGTTGATCCTCCCTCACCTTCTCCATGTGTGTTTCTCCCAGAGGATACCACCCTCATCAGTATCTGAGCCATTCCCATCCAGGACAGAAAACATACCATTAGCTTCAGACTCTACGTTCAGGGTGTCTTGGGCAAGCCATGCAGACCTAGGCAGTTTCAAAGTTGCACAGTTTCCTCCCCTCCCTATCACCCCCCTTCTCACTGAAATAGACCAGCACCTGTGAAATAGGCTGTCTCTACACCAGTGCCAGAAACTATGCTGGGATATAAGAGATCATCCATGAGAAGAGTACATATTCCTGGCACAGTGGCCTCTCTTCTCCACTTTCAGTGCTTCAGATTCTCTCAAGGACTAAGGATTCACCATGACCTTCAGTCACCTTCTGGCGGGTCTTGGGACTGTCTGGTTCTTGCCTGTGTTTGCCCCAGGCATCTCCTATTCACCATATTCCTAAAAAAGGGATTGCTATTGTTATGAATGAGATATTCACAAAAACCACATTGCAATTCTGCCTGAATCTGTTTTTACTGTCTGCTTGGAATCTTCGGCTACTGGTCTGGGGATATGCTAGAAGTAGGGAATCTTGGAATCTTCTGCTACCTGTTTGGGGATATGCTAGAAGTAGGGAATGTAGCTAGACAAGAGTGTCACAGTAGAGGACTGACTTTATCAAGATCACATGCAGGATCCCCTCAGTAATGCTGTCACCATTAAAGTGTTTCACCTCTAAAGTGCTTTTACATGTATTACCTGATTTAGACTTCACCATAATCCAACCCAGGAATAATCCCTTGCTCCCATCAGGCACATCAGGGTCAAAATCCTACAATTGCTGGAAATAATTACCACAACTGGTAACCAGAGCTCCTAAGTCTGGTGCTTTTCCCTTTGAACAAAATCCTAAGGGGAGTAATGAGTGAGGGGAGGACAACTTTACAGACTATCATTTTTCTCAGAGCTCATTCTGAACAGTCTACATCTCAGTGTCTCCAGTGTGTCAGTAGATCACAGCAGGGATGGGACACACACATGCACACACACACACACATGCACACACAAAGTTCAGTACCCCATTGTGCAGTTGTGTCTACTATGGAATTTCAGAGAAAAGGAAGCAGATTATCATGTTACATACCTTTCACCTTTCAGGTACTATTCTTGATGCTGTGATCTCACGTAATTTCCTATATTAGTCAGACTTCTCTAGAAAAACACAACCAGTAATAGACAATAGATAGATAGATACATAGATAGAGATACAGACATATAGATATTTATGTGGACATTATCATACGAATTGGCTCACGCGGTTATGGGGGCGAGTTGTCCCACGATCTGCCGTCTGCAAGCTGGAGAACTAGGAAAGCTGGCAGTGAAATTTATTTCTAGTCCAAAGTCCTGAGGACGAAGGGAGCGCATGGTGCAGGTCCTAGTCCAAATCAGAAAGCCCGAGAACCAAAAGCACAGATGTCTGAGGGCAGGAGAAGCTGGATGCTCCAGCAAAGAGAACAAATTTACCCTTCTCTTAGTTCTACTTAGGTCCTCAGTGGATTGAATGATGGCGCCTGCATTGCTGAAGGTGACCTTCTTTACTCGTCTACCAATTCAAATGCTAATCTCTTGCAGAACACCCTCACAGACACACCCAGAAATAATGTTTTACCAGCTCGCTCTCAGCTTCCTCTAGCCTAGTCAAACTGACACAAAGATGTAACCATCACACAGCCGTAGTGTTCCTTAGATTCACAGTCATTCACTCCACAAATACCAATCACTGGTTGGCAGCACTGAACAAAGTACTAACAGACAATTAAGATAAAGTGTCCTTTGTACCCCAGGAGTGGGTATGCACCCAGAGTAGGCACCCAAGAGTAAGGCTTGAGTCATTTTACTACACCCCTTCACCTATAAGGATATCATTGCTCAGAGAGGTCAATTTACGTGCCCACGGTTACAAAGAGAGTGGTAAGGTCCACATGTACTGATACGGACCAGTCTCCAAGATACATTGTTCAGCTAGGTGTAAAATGGTATGACTAACATATTACTATTCGTGTATCAGGAAAAGTGCAGTCATTTATACTGTTGTATAAGCATCTTTGAAGAAAATACAAGATACTGGTAGCCGAGATCACATCCAGGCAGGATCCTAGAAGTTAGAGAGAAAGGGAGATTCGGGCTTCACTGTGTAACCCTTTGTACTATTGGAATGTTTTTGTCTGTGTAGATGCATGGCTTGAAAATAAAAACATAAAGCATGACTACGTTAAAAATTGATTGAAGAGGGGTGCCTGGGTGGCATAGCGGTTAAGCATCTGCCTTCGGCTCAGGGCGTGATCCCGGCGTTGTGGGATCGAGCCCTACATCAGGCTCTTCCGCTATGAGCCTGCTTCTTCCTCTCCCACTCCCCCTGCTTGTGTTCTCTCTCGCGCTGGCTGTCTCTATCTGTCAAATAAATAAATAAAATCTTTAAAAAAAATTGATTGAAGAAACTCCAGTCTCAACACACCTTGAAAATTGTTTGTGGAACTAAAGTGCTACTGGAAATGTAACACGAAGTGTGGACAAGGCCACAAAAAATATTGGGAAGACGTGTGGGCTGTGGGTTCAAATGGACAGGGTACAGAGATGTGAATGACAGTGGTGTGTTCTAAGATGGCTGCCATGCAACGGGCATCCAGGACAGTGAGGCTGGGTGGAGGAGAGGAGGTCAGGTTGTAGAGGCACTTGAAGCCTGTGCTCCTGCTTTGGACAGGACTCCAGCTGTCATCAGAGAATGTGATGTTTGGGAACCACTTTCCTAAATGGGAGCATTATTAGCAACTGTGTCAAATTGCCTTTTCCTAAAGGTCTCCCCATGGCTGCCAGAGCTTTAATGTTAATTGGACAGATTGTCTTTGGATTTGAAACACAAACTGTGATTAATGAAACAACTGTTAACGAGCTTGGCCCGAGGTGGTTTTCTCCACCTTGCTTCTCCTGCTGATACAGATTCAATGAGGTCCTGCCGTGCATTTTTGGCCACTGTGCCTGGATGGGGAAACCAGCAGCCTGGCCAGGATGACAGTTTTGAACTGGCTGCCATCTTTCAGTTCTGTCTCTCCTCTTCCCTCATTTTATGGTTGGGGAAATTGAGTCTCAAAAAGGGAGAGAGTATTGTCTAAGGCAACCCAGGGGCAGGGTAGCAGAGCAAGGCTATAATCGAGGACAAGGGTTTTATTCTGAAAACATATTTAACCACCTTTTTCTCCTTCCTCTGCCTTTTTCTAGGTTTTTCTCCTTGCTTTCCTCAGTCATTTTAATTATCAGAACTGCCTTTATCTCTTGTGCTCCAAAGTATGTCACAGATGCATTATATTTTTCCTCCATCTACCTTGGCTGGTGTAGGTCTTATGTACTCATCATTGGTAGAAGTTGGTTTGGTGACATAGAAATACAGACATTAGAGTCATGGAAAACAGGGTTTGTAGCCCATCTCTACTGTCTACAAACTATATGACCTTGGGAAGTTTCCTCAAATCTAAAACTAGCATAATGATACTTACCTTACTTTATAGGGTATGTAATGTAGGTCAGGTATTCAGCATGAGCCTAGATGATGGTTACTACATGGTAGTCGTTTTTCTCACCTACTGTCACCTGCTTACAGACTCTAGTCCTGCCCTGCACCACAGATCCATCCATACGTGGCTGTCACAATGCACATATGAGGTTTGTGCTGGTCTGTGATGTTTAGTTCTGGCATATTGGCAGTCTGAGACAGTATACACCATTCCCCTTTTGTCTCTAATACCTAGAAATTCACATTTATTTTTAGCAACAAATAAAGACAAAACTAAGCTCGATACAGAAAGAAAAGCTAAAATAAAAGAACATTCTTACATTCCAGAAGTAAAAAGCAAGCAGTGACAAGTACTCTATGGGATACCAAAGAGAACTTTAGTAATATTGGACCTAAATGTAGAGGATATAGTTTTAACACATTGCAGGGGTAGCATTGGTCCTATTTCTCCCTTGGTAGAAATATGAACTTTTGTTCTATTTTTCCCTATAGATTTATCAATGTATTTTAGATTCCTTTATTAAGAAGATGTGCATTTAGGTCATCTTGTCTTCCTGAGGAATTGACTCTTATCATTTAAAATGTCCCTCTTGGGTCGCCTGGGTGGCACAGCGGTTAAGCGTCTGCCTTTGGCTCAGGACGTGATCCCGGCATTCTGGGATCAAGCCCCACATCAGGCTCCTCCTCTGGGAGCCTGCTTCTTCCTCTCCCACTCCCCCTGCTTGTGTTCCCTCTCTCGCTGGCTGTCTCTATCTCTGTTGAATAAACAAATAAAATCTTTTTAAAAAAATAATAAAATAAAATGTCCCTCTTTCTCTGGCAGTAATTCTTGTCTTAAAATCTGCTTTGTGTGATATCAATAGAGTAACTCCAATTTTCCTTGTTTTAGAGTTTATGTAGTAGATTTCTTCCTATCCATGTGCTCACTTTGGCAGCACATATACTAAAATTGGAATGATACAGGTTTCTTCCTATCCTGCTACTTTGAACTCTTCTGTATTTTAATAAAGTGTGACTCTTATAAATAGCATATGCTTGGTACATTTTTTTTAATCAAGTCTGAAAAATATCCACATTTTAATCAGTGTTTACTCCATATCCATTTATTGAAACTATTAATATGATTGGGTTTAAGACAACCGTCTTGCTTTTTTTCCCTAATACCTCCTGTTCCTTGTTTCTATGTCACTTATTTCTGTTAGTCTTTGGGATTAATCAAGTACTATTAGTATTCCATTATAGCTATCTTTTTTTTTTTAATCTATGCCTCCTTCTTTTATTTACTTATGTTTTACTATTTACTCCAGGGTTTAAAATACAAATCTTTGACTTCTCACAATATATATTAAATTAATATTATATCACATCATGTATATTGTAAAAACTTCACTACTATATAATTCGATGTATATGCCCTCCATCCTTTTTCTAACCATCATGTATTTTCCTTCTTCATATGATATAAACCCCAAATATATATTATTATGTATTTTGCTTTACTCAATTGACTTCTAAATAATTTCAGAGAAAAACATATTTTTATATTTTTCTTCACTTATCTACATATTGACCATGTGCTGTGCTCTTTATTACTCTCTGAACATATAAATTTCATCTGTTAGGTTTTTGTTCTGCCTAAATAATTTCCTTTAGTATATTTTGGGGCAGAAAAAATGTGCTCAACTTTTCTTTGTCTGAAATTGTAATTTTTTCGTCTTCAATTTTTTAAATTAATTCATTTATTTGACAAAGAGAGAGAGAATGAGGGGAGGGGTAGATGAGGAGGGAGAGAGAGAATCTCAGACAGACTCCACACTGAGCGTGGAGTCTGACGCTGGGCTCAATCTCATGACCCTGAGATCATGACGTGAGCCAAAACCAAGAGTAGGATGCTTAACTGACTGAGCCACCCAGTCACCCTTTTCATCTTCAATTTTAAAACACATTTTCATTAGATAAATAAATCTAGCTAATAGTTATTTTGGTTATTGGTTTTTCTCTGAACATTAAAAGTCATTACATTAATTTCTACTTTCCCTTGTTTCTGGCAAGAATTGAGCCAACATTCTTTGTGATATGTATTTTTTTCCTCTACCTGCTTTAAGATTTTTTTCTTAATCTCTTAATCTCTGGTTATTAGTAGTTTGACTATGATGTGCTTACATATGAATTTTATCATTTTTTTTTCTGCTTGAAGTTTTCTGAACTTCTTGCATCTATGAGATTCCATTTCTGATTAAATATGGAAGGATTTTTACCAGTCTTTCTTCACATAACTCTGCTTTATTCTTTCTGTCCTTCTCCATCTGAGATTTCAGTTAGCATGCTGCTCACTTTCTACTGTTTCACAAGTCATTAAGGCTCTGTTATTTCTTGTTTAATCTACTGCTAACCCCATCCAATGTTTTGTTGTTGTTGTTGATTTTAATTTCAGGTAGCACATTTTTGCTTTTATTTTTCAGTTTTAGAATATTTATTTGGTTCATTGTTACAGTTCTAATATTTTTCCTGAATTACAGAACTTTTTACCAATCATATTAAAGCATTTTTGAAAATTTCTTAACATATTTCTCTTTTTAAAAAAATACGTTGTCTGCTAATTCCAATATTTTGCTTGTCAGTGGGTGTCTTTCTATTGACTGATCTTTCTCTTGACTACAAGTCACACTGTTACTTGAGCATATGTCTATTTATTATTTAATTGTAAACTGGATAGTGTAGATAATAAGTTGTGAAGATTCTGGGTTCTTTTGTCTTCCTCTACAGAGTGTTGTGTTTTGTTCTGGCAGACAGTTAAATTATTTGAGAGCAACTGGACTTTATAGGCTTAGATTTGGGCCTTAGAGAAATGATCAATTCCAGGTTTGTTTGTTTTGTTTTGTTTTGTTTTGTTTTGTTTTGTTTTGTTTTCCTGAGTTCTATAACAAATCTCCTAATCCTGAAACTTGTAACTTTCTTCAGTGGCATCATTTCAATGAAAGCCCAAAGTGTTTACCAATTCCCCAAAAAACATAACTTGACTGAATCCAAAACTGTGCCTCCTGTGAGGTAAGGAGCTACTGAAAGTTCAGCTGCTGCTAAGTTTCTGCAGAAATGTAGGGCTTCCAGCTGCTATTTTGCCTGAAGACAACTTGGGTTCTGGTATCACTGATGCTGTTAACCTTAAAAATAAAACTGCTAGTTATTTGCAGCTGCCATTGTATTCGTTAATACTTAAACATTTGTAATGACAAAAGTACTCTTTCTCAGCAAAAAGGGGTTTATTCAGGAGTAACAGAGAATTACAATCCAGAAGAAACAAGCTATAAGAAAACCATAGGCAGATCCAGAGAACAAAATAGAGGATACACTCTTTTATAGGGAACAGGCAGCCATTGGGAAGGGCTGTTATACACTAAACTTTCATTGGAGTAAAGTGGGAATTTAAAGTATAGTGGCTTTTCATTCACTGAGTTGTGACATTCTCTCATTTGCTGGGCTGTTGCCAGGATGGGGAGGAAACATTTCTTCTTTCTTCTGAGTTACTAAAGTAAGAGCTAAAGTAGTTTGGACTTGCAAGGTATGTCTCTTCGTGTTGGGTTTGTAATTTAGAATGAGTGGTAGGGCATGAGAGTTCCTTCTGCTGGCCTCTACTACATTTTAGTGAGGTTTTCTTTCATTAATTTTCGTAGTGCACAGCTCAGAAGTCAATCAAGGATGCAAGGGAAGCTTATATTCAGATTTTAAAATTCCTTCTTCTGTAGTTCCCCTTCTTCCAGCATTTCTCCCCTTCGTTTTCCAGTTGTTCTGGCATTCCCAAACTCTGTCATTTGATTTTGTAGGCAAATCAGACTACACATCTGTTTGATCTCCAAGGCATAAGAATGAAAATGGCCTGTTTCACTTCTTTGTTGACCCATGTAAGCTTCCAAGTGCTTTCCTTCTTTTTGCTGGAAGTAAGATGATGAGGTTGATGAAGCCCAGGGAATGGCAGAGTTTCAAGGGAGAAGACTGCATTACCATAAGAAGATAAGCCACATACCAAGCAGAACACTCACCTTAGATAGTTATGTTAGTGAGAAATCAATATTTATTATATTCAAAACTAAAATTTGGAGTCTATCAGCTCCTATGCAGAACCAACCTCAGTAAAAATATAATGGAGTAATAAATGTGTGTATGTATATTTATATACATTTATTTACTTATATATAAATTCTTCATAATGTTTTTATTCACAAATTAATTGCTAAACTCATATTAAATAGTATGCACAAAAATATCTGTGTGGCAGTTTTGCTCAAAACTTAAACATGGCAGTAAGTACAAAAGCACGTATTTGGTTCTATTATATTTTGTTTTAAGAATACCATTGTATGCCTTCTTATGACTCAGTTCTCCCACTACTTTTCTTTGTTCAAACTGCCAAGGACTGTTTGTCCCTATAGCTTGTCATGAGGTCATCTGGCTCTCAAATGTATCATTTATTATGAAGTCTCTGGCAGTACAGTTTTCTCATTAGCCTGCAACATTTAAGATAGTGTGACACTCCCCTTCACTGAATCATTTTCATGATGTCAAATTAAATTCTTAATTTATGAACTAAGTCAATAAATTAATTCCTTAGTCCATGAAAATATCTTTTGATTACAACCAATTGCTGAGAAAGAGTAATTTTGTCATTACAAATGTTAAAGTATTAATGAATACAATGGCAGATGCAGAACAAATATTGTCATTTTGACATTAGGACGTGCAAACTACATGCTGTCATACTTGCTTACCAACACATTAAAAGTTAAATGCTGTCACTTGGCATCATAACCTGCCATTGACATAATTATGAAAAACAAATACAAATATGAGCTATGAAATTGAATGGTAGTCTTGGTTATAATATTGCAATTTAGAAAATGTAAGGAATGCCAACATTAATTACTTTTAGACAATCCTCAAAATGATAATTAGCATGTGGACCCAAAGACAAATATATTTTCTGTGACTTTGCTTATAATTGTAAATAATTAAAAACAAGGTAAATGTCCATCAGTTTAAAAACATGACCTCTGGAGTTAGGCTTTCCAAGTTCAAATGCTAACCACCACTTCCTAGATGAGTGATCTTGGACAATTTAGTTTGTGTTTCTATCCCCTCAAATCTAAAATAATGATGGCAGTTGTGCTGAATGGTGTCTGTTCATATTTACACTCTTCCTGCCTTTCTAATTTTTCCCCTTTATTACAAGGTCTGCAAGATTGGAAACTATATTTCCTGTATCCCTTACTAGTGGTGTTCCAACCTAGGTTCCACCAAAGAAAAGCACTTCAGCAAAATTATAGGGCAAAAGAAAAGAGAACCATTCTTCTTTTCATACCTGCCTCAATGATGGCAGCCTAACGTGGGCCCCTGCAGTGGCCATGACGTTGGTAGCCGCGGGCAGGAGATTTTCATCCAGTGGAGGTGCCAGAAGTAACAGACTCTTGCAGTAGCTGTGACATAGTCAGCTTTTGGAATAGCAGCAGCAGATGACTTAATGAAGTGAGTTAGAGCAGTAGTGGCTTCTCACAGTTCTTTATATCTGAATAACACTGCCCTTTGTTGGGGGGTAGGGTTTCAGTCCTTCTAACTATTTAATACCTCAATTATATATATAATCTCTCTTTGCCTAAAATACCTAAACTGGTTTCTGCTTTCTTTCTTTCTTTCTTTCTTTTTTAGATTTTATTTGTTTATTTGACAGAGAGATTCAGCGAGAGAGGGAACACAAGCAAGCGGAGTGTGAGAGGGAGAAGCAGGCTTCCCACCAAGCAGGGAGCCTGATGCGGGGCTCAATCCCAGAACCCTGGGATCATGACCTGAGCTGAAGGCAGACACTTAATGGCTGAGCCACCCAGGCGCCCCTGGTTTCTGCTTTCTTGACTCCATATTAATTGATAAAGTAGGTGCATCAGCATGATAAAGTTGCCGTGAGGATTCACATCATAAGCATAAAAGTACATAGAGTAAGCCCTGGAACATACAAAGCTTTCATTAAATGTCACATTCTGCCGTTGGCATAGTTATTATGCCCTTGAGGATGTGTCCCATGGTCCTATTCCTTCCTATATGGAGTCTCTTATGGTTATCTCCTGGACATTGAAAATGTTGTATTATAGAGATGGTAGATTCTGCTGTATTCGTTCCAAGAGAGGCATTTTGTTTGTTTGCTTTTACAGAGGATGACATGGTTGGGCACAAAATGCAAAGTCTATCTCTTGGACAGCAGCTCAAAGTTCAGTTCTTTCAGCCATAGGCAGCTTATTTAAACTCTCTAACTCCATGCATGGATGATTCAGTTGTCAGAGATTTGGGAAAGATTATGTACAGAATTTGGGCTTTCCATCTCTGTCTCTGTTCTTTCCAAGATCTGCCCCTCACTTTCTAGCAAATAGGATTGCTCCAAACTCTAACTAACCTCTGCTTTTGAAACCAGCAAGGCTGTGAGCATTTTCTCAGAGTTTTAACCACCCTGCATGATGCAGACTAGGGACTGCCCTCATGCTCAGATAAACAATGAAAAGGCACATGCCATTTTCTTTGAAATGTTAACTCCCCATCCAGGATACTTTTGATCACTCTCCATTGCCTTGAAGTGTTTTTTTGTTTTGTTTTGTTTTGATTTGGTTTTGGTTTTGTTTTGTTTTGTTTTGTTTTTTTATTTTGTCCATTGCTTATTGTCATCCATGGGAAGGCCAGTCTGATAGAGGTTTATTTGGCCATCAGTGGAAGCAGCTCTTATGCACACTATTAATATTTTATTGATATAAGCACATATGCATAATTCATTTATATCTTCTTGCACAACAAACTACTTTAAAACTAAGTGATATGAAAGAATAACTTTTCTTTTTTCTTTACAATTCTATTGGTGAACTGGCTCTGCTGGGTAGGTCTTTTTCTCCTTGTGCCATTGAATGGGGTCTCTCATTCACCCGAACTCAGCTGGCAGATAGGCTAGAAGTTCCAAGAATTCATTCACATATCTAGAACCCCGATGTGATTCCACATGGCCTTTTCACGTGGCTTGGGTTTCCTCTCTAAATAGTGATCTTAGGGAAATTGGCCCTCTTACACGGCAGCAAGTTTTGCAGAGGGAAGACTCAGAAGCCTTCAGGCTTCTTGAGGCCTGGGGTCAGAAGCCCCAAAATGACACCTCTGCTGCCTTCTATTAGTCAATACAGGTCACAAACCCAGTTTCAAGTGAAAGGGAAATAGACTCCACATCTTGATAAGAATGGTGCCATGAGCATGCAAGAAAGGGAGGAATTTGTGGCTGCCTTTTTTGCCAACTACACACACACACACACACACACACACACACACAACATTTTGGTGGACTAAAAGGAGAGGGAGCTGTGCAAAGTAGAGTTTTTGATTTTACCTGTGGGATGTTTTATTTCTTAAGTGTAAGGCAAAATAAGGAAATCTAAATATTTGTTAATTCTGGGCAACCAAGTGGATGGCTGTTTGCTCTATTATTCTGCCGCATTTTTGCTTGTTTGATTTGTTCTGTATGTTTAAAGCTCTTCCAAATAAAAGGCTCATCAGCTTCTTGAACTCCTAAGGCTATATTGGTGGGTTGCACAGGCCCCTCTTGATTAGCACAGGTCCACAGGTGTTAGACTCCTCCTACTCCTACTCTGACAGTCGGTAATTCTACCTAGAATGAGGGAAAGGACCAGATGACCTCTGAAAGCCCCTCTGAGCTATGCGTTTCCATGCTCTTTCTGCTGTGTCTGGATCATTTCATTCCCAACATTGCTCCTTAATCACTCGCCTAGTCATTCTGCTCAAAAGCAGTTCCCTTTATCGTGATGTTTTCATACCCTGAACTCTGCTCATTACTCTGCTCCCCACCTCATTACCAGAATGTGCTGCTTGAGTCTTACACGCTTAAAAATGATCTACCATTCCGGCTCTGTAGAAATTACCCAGCCAACAGGCATCTATCTCCTTCAGTATCCATCAGGCTGAAGAGAGTGATTAGTGAAATTGCAGGGTCTGGGACACTCCACCGGGGTCATACTGGTGATTTCCATGCTCTAGTGCTACAGAGGAGTACCTTCCAGTAGACCCATTTTGAAATGAAAGGCAAAGAGTTCAGAGAGGCTTTGCTGACTTATGAGAGTGAATCCATTTGTTAGCCAAACTTCCTGACTACTTAAATAAAAATAATAATAATCTAATATAGGAAAATATCATATAAAATAAGTGGGGAAACATAGGATTAGTGTCTTCACTCAGCCTTATTTATAAGAACAAAGTAGTAGAAACAGCCTAATAGTCCTCATCTGAGAGGATAAGGACATAAATCAGAGTATGTGCAGACAAAGGATCAGTACTGGACTACTTAAAAAATTGAGGTAATGTCATACGCCTTGACGTGGAAACATGCTCATACTATTTAAATTAAGGCCAAAATTTGCTGAAAGATTTTTACAGTTTTATAGGATGATCCTATTTTATAAAGATTTTAGATGAATATATATTTTGTTGTAAATACAAGAAAGAAAGTGAACACTAGCTTTCCATTATTGAATGCCCCCTCGGTGTGACACACTGTGCCTGTAGTGTGCACACACCGAATTACCTCATCCTTCCTCACAACATGGGGCTGGCTTTATTATCAGCACTCTGCACATGTGGAAACTAAAGCTTAGAAAAGTTAAGGAACTCGTCCATGAATGCCTCACTAGGAAGTAACTAAATTTGTATATGCTTCTTGGCTTTCCTACCACAAGCGCCTGAATACCTAACCAATTCCAACAGTACCGAACTTCTCGCGCTTCAATTTCTCTCGCTGTCAAGATCATCGTACTTCCTGTCTTTGCCCATACCCCACTGTCTTCCTCTGATATTCTTGGCAGACTTCCTTTCACCCTAATGAAAAGTTTTTTACTGGGGCATTCTAACATATGGTAACTTTTAGCTGAGGATTCTTAAATGTGTTTCTAATAGTTAAAGCATACATGTAATTCAAGATACAAAACCATCTATCAACCCATCCCCCAGCCATCCCAGTTCTCCACACCAAAGGTGACAACTGTTCTCTATTTTCTGGGTCTGCCCTCTGGCAGAATTTAGAAGCAAATACATACAGATATTCCTTTCCATCCTTTTGCACCAACAATGGCACACAATTCACACCATTTCTCACTTTCTGTATACCAATATGACTTACAAATAATTCATAGCTGTATGTGAAAAGATTCTTCATTCTTTGTTTGGCTTTGTAGTACTGTTCTGTTATCTATGTAAGCAAGGTTCCTACTGATGAACATCTAGGTTATTTGCAATTCTTTGCTTTTATGAACAATGCAATGATTATTTTTAGTCATTATTTCGCATGCAGTTATGTATGTTGTTAATGAATGAGTGCATTTATAATGTATACTTTCAGATTGTCTCTGACAGAGTTCTTGCTAAATGAGAATCCTACCAGCAATGTGTAAGATTGCCCTATTTCCTCACATCCTGAACAATACAGTGTATAGTCAGACTTTTGGATCTTGGATAATCTGAAAAGTGAAAACTACTGTCTTGGTAGTTTTAATTAGCCTTTCCACAGATTCACAGCTGTCTTCCCACTTGTTCAAGTCTTCAAGAACATTTTACATTTACATTTACATTTTCCTCCATATAGACTATGGGCATTTCATATTTGTTGCTATTTTAAATTGAATCTTTTCTTCCATTGCATATCCTAACTTTTAACTGTGTGTTATGTGTATTATGAAAGTTATTGATTTCAGTATATTAACATTTTTCCCATCCACTTTATTGAATTCTCTGATTATTTGTCATAGTTTTCATTTTATTCTCCTAGGTTTTCCAAGTACATAATCATATTATCTGCAGTAGTGATAATTTTACATATTCATTCCCAATATTTATATCTGTGGTTCCTTCTCTTGTCCCATGGCACTGTCTAGCATCTTCTGCAAAAAAATATATTAATTCATAGTTGCACATTTCGTCACTCTTTTTGTTGATGGTGAGTTCTTTGTTTCTAATGTTAATGAAGGTGCTTTTACTGTTTAATGTTTCTCTCCATTAAGCAGAATATTTATATTATTAAGAAAATAGTTATCTGTGAAGATATTATTAAATGTGATAACATATTCTGTCTTTTAAAAGCCTCTAATGAAGCAGTGTTCAATAGAAATATAAGTCGTAAATCCAGGACACACACACACACACACACACACACACACACACATATATATATATATAAAATTTTAACTTTTCTAGTAGCCACACTTTAAATAGTAAAAAATAAATGAGTAACATTAATTTTCAAAAGTTTTATTTAACTTAATATATCAACATATTACCATTTTAACATGTATCCAATATAATAATTATTTTTTTAAAAGATTTTATTTTTAAGGAATCTCTACACTCCCCAACGTGGGGCTCGAACTCTCAACCCTGATATCAAGAATCACATCCTTTTCTGACTGAGCCAGCCAGGCGCCCCTCAATATAATAATTGTTAATGAGATATCTTATATAGTTTTCTAGCACTAAGTCATTGAAATCTGGTGTATATTTTACAGTTACAGCACATCTCAGTCAGGACTTGCCATAGTTCATATGCTCAGGAGTCACATGACTCTAGTGGCAACTTTACTGGACAGCACAGCTCTAACCACGTTTCAACATCTTCAGGCTAAGGCCTAAACATCAGATTGGCCTTCATAGAAGGTCCTCTGCTGGTAACTCTACTGCATTACCTCCTCTTTGAGCTTTCGAAGACCTATTCCTTCTGCTTGGGATACTCTTCCACCTCCTCTTCACCTGGTTAAGTCTTAGCTGTCCTTCAGTTCAAGGCCAATCTTACTTACTCCCAGGAAGCTTCCCTTGCCTCAAGTTTGGGTTGGGTTCCTGTTCTCTACATTCACATCATAACCTAATTCTATCCTTCTTCCACCAGACTGTGTGCTTCTTGAGATTAAGGACTCTAGTTTGCTTCCCACACCACTAATACATAGCACAGTGTACCTACTAGGTGCTCAACAAATACTTGTTGCATAATGAAGAGGTTTCATTGCATGAGATAAGAACCTTCGTGCAGAACAGAAGAAAACAATATGTCCTATACATCTTTTGAATGAGGAAAGAGAAAACTTTGAACACCACAGAGTAGGAAGGAAGACTTACGATGGAGTCTTAGAAATGGATGGATGAGCAGAACGACAGTAACATGTTAAGCACACACTAAAACATATAAGTTATGACATCTCAGTGTGTAGTTTGCAATATTAGATAGAGGAGTAAGTGGCAGAATATATAGGTGTCTGTCCGTATCTCCTTGGGGAAAGGAGATGTAAATTGCAGAGAGTAGATGATAAGTTATACAGCTTTCAGTGCTCTGGACCACTTTAAGTGTAAATGATTTTTTGTTCCCTTGGTTGGTGTAATGTCATGAATAAATTGTCATCTACCAGTCACCACACTGAAGCTTTAGAGGACCCTGCCCCACCAGAGTGACCCTTTCTTAAGAGAGATCACTGTCCATAGCAACCTGGAAGTGGTGTTATTGAGGTAATTCAATGCTAAGAGTCTCCCTCTCTGGACTTTTTTTTTTTTTAAGATTTTATTTATTTATGAGAGAGACAGAGAGACAGAGAGAGAGTGGGAGGAGAAGCAAAGGGAGAGCGACAAGCAGACTCCACAATGAGCGTGGAGCCCAATGCAGGGCTTGATCTCAGGATCCTGAGATCAGGACTTGAGCCGAAACCGAGAGTCAGATGCTTAACCGACTGAGCTACCCAGGTGCCCCATGAACTTATATTTTTATATGTTTCACTTTCTAAGACATATATCATAGTTTCTGGCTCACCCTATCACCTCTCTATAATGGAAGAAAGATGCATTAGCTTTCAAACACTCAGCCAACATGAGCCTATGGTACTTATCTTTGGAAAATTACTAAATAATAACAAAAATAACAATCAAATGGATACCATGCACTGCACACTTACTATGTATCAGGCACTGAGCTGAGAACTTTATCTACATCATCTCATTTAAATGTCACAGATTTTACAAATAAGTCATGGGCCCAAGGTCAAATAGCTCATAATTAACTGAGCTGGGACTTGTTCCCAATATGTCTAATTTCAGAGCCTACATATCCATACATTATATGTTATTACTTGCAATTTATCAAACCCACATAGAATTCTATTACTGAAAATCTCAGTAATCCATCTTTGCTTTTGGCCAACATCAGAACATTTGGATTTCACTCCAGGTCACTCCTCTGCAGGGAGAACTTCGTCCCCATCTTGTTTGGCCTTTTGATTAGATCAAGGAAAGATGCTTCAGTGTGTTTGCTACTCTCTTTCCCATGAGAAAATGGGCAAAATGATTGACTCAGAACCCTTCACACACATGGAGCCCACAGCAGCTCATCAGAGGTCTTCTGTGTAAGGGTCAATTACGATGTATGCTTGATAGTAAACCAAAGAAATAAAGGACAGATGGAGGAATTTGGTCACAGTGACTGAAGACACTTTGACAGCTGCTATGGTGATTACATCACCAGCCACTTGGCTTTCAGTGAAGATTGCCTCTTGATAACTCTTAAAGAGAAGCAAAAGTATTTGTCTTTGTGATGCCATATTTAAAGGCTTTAACACATAAGGGTAGAAATGTTGCCATATCCTAAATCAGTGGTTCTAAGCTTTGACTATACATTCAAGTCCAAGGCTCTACACCCCAGGGACCAATTTCATTAGAATCACTGGAGGTGGGATCCAGACTTCAGTATTTATTATAGTTCCCCTGGATTAATCCAATGTTCAAATCAATACGAGAACCACTGCTCAAGATTAATGTTTCTCTTAGCTTATGTTAGTTACCACGTGTGAAGTAACAGTTCATTTCTATTGTCATTTTCTAAATGATTGGCATTACATAAAGAAAATGTAGTCTATTTAGTATCAATTCCCTTAAATATTTGAAAATTTCTTCATGACCACATATGCCATCTATCTATAGATAAATAGGTGAATAGATGGATAGATATGTTATGTATCAGTGTACTTTCTGTGTTTTAGAAAAACCACATTACCAATTTTTGTGTATAGTCTATTTATATATCTGACAAAGCTTGTTTTCTGGAATTTTTTTTATCCGTTTAATCTATCCTTTTGTGATAAAGATATTTTAAAACCTCCCAGTGATAGGATGTTTGCCTGTTTTGCAAAAAAGTGATTATCAATGTTGCTTTTATATTTTGAAGGTATGTTGTTAAGTGCCTCAATATTCTTTAAATTATGTTTCCCTGGATTTTTTTTTTAATTTTGCTCTTAAGGAATATGGGTCTTTATCTCTAGTAATGTTTCTGCCTTGGTTTCATTTTGTTGGTATATTGCCTCATTATGTTTCATTGCATTAGTTCTTGCATAATATGTCATTTACTTTACTTTTCAAACTTGTGTGACTTTGTCTTAAGTGGTTCTCTTTTAGGAAGTATCATTATTACTGGATTTTTAGAAATTGATTCTGATAGTACATCTTATAATGGCAAATTTCGTTTGTTTACACTAGTAGTGATTACAGATATATTTAGACTTAGTTCTACCTTTTTCTTTTTTTATTTGATTCTGCTGGGATTGATAGATTCACTTTATTCATTACTCCTCTCTGATGTTTTTGAACTGCAATTTTTACATATATAAATAATTATAATTTTTTATCCATGGCTGAAAGTATTCACAATTTTTAAATGTTTTCCTAAACATAGCAAATACCTTAGAACACATTATTTACCACTGAACTGCAGTGCCCATCAAGATAATTATTCTTTAGAGTTTGTTTTACACTTTTCACACAAACATAATTATTAATTTTGCATTCAGTTAATTAAATGTACTGGTATATTTTCAATTTCTGTGCCCACAGAAGTGTCTTTTATTATTTCCTTTTTTAGGAAATAAAAAAAATACCCCTGTATTTTTTTCTTCTAGAAAAAGCCTAAGAGTGTTAACCTCCCCATTCATGCATTCTAAAAAAATGCTTTTTCTTGCCTTCCAACTTGACTAGAAGTTTGGCTGGACATAAAGTTTGGGGTTAATACATGTTTTCCTTCTACACAGTCAGATATTACCCTTTGATCTTTGGGTACCTTCATTGCCAAAGTGGGGGGGGGAAATCTCTTAGTCTAAATTTTATTTCTCATTGGCCACTCTGTCTTTTTTCTCTGGTAGTTTTTAAGATTGTAAATTTGCCTTAGTTCTTCTACTCATTCAAAGAATAGGTGTTTATTTGGTATAATTGATTAAAAATTTATTATATAAATTTGGTACAATTTATTCTTCCCTGTGGATCTTTTGATCTGTGAACTTGTATTTCTTCAGTTTAGTAAAAGACCAGTAATTACCTCTTCAAATATTTCTCTTCTCTTTTCCTTCTTTTTATATCTTTTGGAACTCTTACTGGGCCTAGGTGGGAACTTCTGAAGATATTCTTGATATCTCTTTATTTTTCTCCTTTAGTTGCTCCTCTATTGGAGAATTCTGGGTGAAGTTCTTATTAGTCTATTCCAAATCATCATTTTTATTGGGTTTATTAGTTGTGGTTTCATCTATTCTTTATGTTTTCTGTTTAAATGTGTCCACTTTCAACATTTCTAATTGGTTCTTATTTATGTCCACAATTCTCCAGTTTCCTTTCTTTTTTCTGCTTGTTTTCTAATTTCTGGTGTGGATGTGAGTGTTTTTTTCCCCCTCTGTGATCAACCTACATGCATTTTCTTATTTTTCTCATTTTGTGGAATTAATTTAATTAATGGTGAATTCATGTTTGATGATTGGGTTTTATTAGCCAATTTTCTTAGTGTAACTTTCCTCCTATGGCAAAAAAGTGTTTTTGTGTTTATTTTGATGTTTGTTTTTCTGCCTATTCCTCTTCTCACCCCTCCCTGTATCATCCACACATTTATATGCAAATATTCTTTGAGTAGCTACTATGCACCAGTCCCTATTCTAGCTCTGGGAATATCTAGTGTTCAAAACACACAAATATCACTCCCTGCATGGAGCTTACATTCCAGAGGGAGAAAACAGACAATAAATATAACACATGTATAAATCATACAGCATGTTAATGATCGTGTAATTGCCCGCACCTGTTTCTCCAGGGCTCCCAGTCCAGAATGTTGGTTAGGGGCTCCTGCTCTGCAGTGCTATTGCTCAGTGCTGCTCAGAGTGGAGTACACACACAGGTGCTGAGCTACAAACTATTTGTAACTTGCCGATGACAAGACAAGTATAGAAATTTAGACAGAGGCTTTGGAAACTCTTATGTCAATTTGAGAAAGCAATTTTGTTTCTGTCAAATCTGACAGAACAAAATTTGTCCTTGTATTTTGTAGGTCTACTTTTTATTTTATTTCTCAATTTTCTTTAATTATATTTTACTTTAAAAATTCTGTGGTGAAATGGGGTGGGTGGTGGGGGGAGCATCTGTGTTCTTTCAACACAGAGTCTGAGAAGCATCAATATAGAAGTTCTTCAGATGTGGGAACTAAACCAGTAGGGGCTTTGTTAACGTCTTGATTGAAAGGCTATGGGCAATGTCTGTGTCCTCTTTCCTCCTTCAGTGTGCAGCGTTATGGAAATCAGAGCCTATAGTGGCAGTTGGTAGTTTGCGTTTTTCACTTCTTTTTATAGCATGGGCATGTGAGCCCCAACTTGAAGCAGTCAACTTGCCATAGAGCATTTAGTGCCAATTATCTGGTGGGCATAGAAGGGATTCTCAAAATATATCTAACTCTGCCACTTGGCAGAAACACAAGTTCTTTTCCTTCTGAGACTTTTGATTATTCCAAACTGACCCCTGGGAAAAAGAGTGAAAAGGCACTAAACTGCCTGCTAAAATTCCTAATTTCCAATGTTGACTTGGCCATTGGCTGACTGGTAACCTTCTCATGTCGCTAACCTCTTTTACAGTTTAAGCTTTCTAATTTTTCACGACTCTTTGAGACTCGTAGGTTAGGGTTATTTTTGTAAAGAAGGAAAGTACTTTCTGGAAAGTGCAGCGATGTGTCCAAGGCCAGTTATTCAGACAAGCCTAGGTCTGTCCCAAAGTCCATATGTGCTATCTCATAAGATATCAAAGTTGGATGGAGTCCTCTCCTTGAGAAGGGAATATGAGAGATGGTAGAACGCAAATACTGTTGTAAAATACCAGCACTCTTCTCATAGCAGGGATGTGGAACTTAATCCCAGTTGGGGAGTGCTCACTGAACCCTGCCTGTGGCTGCTCGAGCATTGCTTGCAGATGCTCCTGTGTCACAGCTAACATAGCATTCAACTCTCCCCCATTGTCAGAGCTTAGAAGCTGTGACTGAAAGGCACTAGACAAGGTAGGGAGAGCACACAGCCTTGACAACTGATGTTGTGCGTTTACCCAGATATGGCATGGAAGCTGCTGCAGAAAGGATTTGATTCACCTGGGTGCTGATCTATACAGTTCTGATGTGCTCATCGTTTTCCTTCTCTCCTTTACATTCCCCTACAGTAAAGGATGTCTTATGCACATCCTGACTCCAACATCTAGCTATGTTTTCCCTTGAATACAGGTCAAATTCCATTTCAAAAAGTTACAATAACAAAGAAGAATTCTGGAGAAACAAGCTATGCCTATACTTTGGTATTTGACTCCTAGGAACAATGCTTTCCTTATCTAGTTACAGCAAAATTTGAGCTCTTGTACAAACACTTTCCTTTAACGCTTTCCATATGATATTTATTCTTAAAGCAATATTTCCTCATGTGTGCATATCTCATGAAAGATTAAAATGCATATTCAAGTGTTGGATGTTTGATCTTTACAATAGCATTTGATTATTAAAATATCAAAAGTACTCCTATTTTATAGATTAAGAAATTGAGGTTCAAAGAAGTACATCAACCAAAACTCCATAATCCTTAAGTTCAGGAACTGGGGACTTTGGATTCTAAATATGCTCTCTCCTGTGTAATATTCTATTTTATAGATAGCTCCATGAGAACCATTTTTTCCAGGAAACTAAGGGTAGTAACTAAACTGTTCGGATGTTTTATGCCTTGCCATCAAGAGCAAATGCCAAGTGTGTAGAGTCGCTAAGTATTTACTAGGATGAGCTATGCCTTTAATATCCTTTATTCCCTTTCCACCTCAGATATCCCAGCTGCCAAAACAAAATTGGGAATGAAGATAGTCACATTCTGAGGGTAAAAGGGAATGGGGGTGGTGCCTTTTCTCTCATTCTGGTTTGAAATACTGAGATTTTAGTACAAAGAGGAAATCGCCCTATTTGACCTCCAATTCTAGGAATGCAATGTTATCAGTAGGCCAGTGAGGGCAGAATGATGGAGATAGACAGCTATGGGGTTGAGCAGAAGCAACCCTGCCACTTAGTACACCCAGAACAGGTGGCTTACATGCTGTGCACTACAGCTTCTGATCTGTACAAAGATACTGGTCGTAACAATATACATACAAGGCTTTTCGGTAAAGTTGTTTTTAAAATATAAAGAGTTACACAAATATTAGTTGTTATTTTGTCAATTTTGCACTTTTCCCAAGAGCATAAATTCTATTCTAAGGATGAGTTACCTTGCAGAGATCTCAAACTGTGGACACATGTGGCAATAGCAACTGCAATGAAACATAGTGTGACCTTGGGAATATCACATAACCTTTCTGTTGTCACTATGATCCTCATAGAATAACCAAACATTATCCTTGCTCTCCCTTTGAGATGAGCAAGGTTGTATATAATTAGGACTATATAATCACATGTTTATGATTCAGGATCATGTGTGTGCATGAGTGTGTGTGTGTGTGCGCGCACACGCACAATTGTGCCCTCTCCTTTTGCAAATGAAATGTAAATTCCTGGAAGTTGAGAACCATATTTCCTCTAATCTGTAAATTTTAAAGCACTGGAGAATAGAAATGTAATTACTGACTATCAGAGCAGGAAGAGACTTTAGCCTCATTTAGTCTGACTCTTCTCATTTTATAGATTAAAAAAATAGGAACCCAAATGTACAAATAATAGGTGGTTTGCCTAAGATCACCCAGCAGAGGTTGGATTTAAACCAGACATTTTCATTTCAGCTCCTTGGTTTTTTTTTTTCCCATTATATATTACAGTAGATAGTTGATGTATAATTTTCAAATGAAGAAGAAAATAACTAAAAATCATTTAGATTAGCGTTTTACACAGTAGAAAGCAAGTTCAGTGATCAAATAAGTTTTAATAAATGCTGTGTTTCAAGAGCTTTGTTTCTTTATGCTAATATAACTTCAGAATCTCCAAAAGATAGTAGGTTGGTTTTTCTAAAGTTCTTTGAACAATCCTTTTGGAGGATCACAGCTATTAGAATGTAATAAATATCCAATAAACGTAAATGGGTAAGTGAACAAAAAATAATAAATGACAGTATCCTAGGATTTCATCCTGAAACTTAACTACCTGTTTTGGATAGCCTTTTATAATCTACATAACCTTAGATGGGACTCTCCATTCCCTGTAGCAAGGTTCCTCTTCCTAAGGTGGAGAGAGGGTGACCTGCCCAACCTACCTTAAGAGGCATCAAGGAAAGTCAAATTTCCTTGAAACTGCAGAACCTGGTGTAAGGAATGAGTCTCCTTTTGAGCACCAGCCATTCTCCTTTCATTTTGGGAACAATATTCTCCTATTTTTCTCAGGAACTACATTTTCCCCTCCCTCTACCCATATGATTCCTATTGGAGCCTTGACGTTATATAAACCTGACCCTCCAGCCAGAGTTAACAGGTCAAGAGCTGCACACCTCACTCCAAATTCTCTCCACTGGGATTTCAGCTTAGGAGGTGAGTCAGTTGAGAGTTTGTGGGTAGCTAAAGAGCTGTAGGCTTTTCCTTTGTTCACTAGCCACCAGCCACAACCCTCGGATATTACAAATTGTGTCCCCATCTTTTGGCTTTTCCACATATTCCTTCTCTGTCCCTCCCTGAGATATTGGCAGAACTGGTTCCATGTCACCATTCATGCCTGAACTCCAATGTCACCTCTTCACAGATCTCCTTTGATCACGTAACCAGGGAAGCACCCCGTGTCATTCTGTACCACTGACTCTATCTCCATCGTAGCTCCTCTCAGTAGCTCAAACTGTCTTGTTTGCTTATGTGTTTGCTTATGTCTGACTTCCCTGCAGAACATAGGCTTCTCGAGGGCAACAATTTTGTCTTGTTTACCCCTTCTTCCCCAGCCCTCAGAAGGATGCCTACACACATTCGTTGATTCATAAGCTGGTGAAATCTCTATGCTCACAATGATCTTTCAAGGTCAGCAATATTTTTCTCTCTTGAGAGTGGAAGGAGCACAAACCCCAAGGATCCATTCATTTTTTCCAAAATCCCACAGTTATGGAAGAAAGAGAGTAGTGGTCATCTTCCACCTGGCCAGGATGGTTTCTCTAGAATCTATCCACTGTCAGATCATTTTATATTGGTAAGATCATTTTGTGGTTTTTCTGGCGAGGAAGGGGAGATAGTTGGGTAGAGATGTGAAAGATCCGAGCAGGTATCACATGCCAGTCAGCACATTTGGAACCATTAGGCATCACAGAGAAATTCTACCATACAACCACAATGTTTTTTTCTCCTGCCTGTGTCCAGACTTGTTTTTGGAGCAGTCCCTGCTTATAAGTCTGGGGCTGGAACATTCTGGAAGTCCCCAGGTATCACTACAGTGGTGGCTGCCAACTTCCTAACACTGATATTGCTTTCACACCAGTAGTCCTGGATAAACATTAGTAATAAGGGAGAGGAGAGCGGAAGCCTCCTTCTGCTTGCTGTTTTTCTTTTGGACATCAGTAGGCTTTGTTTTACCCATGAAAAATATATTTTTAAATGTCCAGGAAAGAAAGCCAATATTTGGTAGAGGAAGAGTGACCCCTATACATGCTCCTTCCTGTGGGGATTTGGAATAAGATTCTGTTTGTTTGATTTTATGCAAGGTCCGACCTAGCTAAGATTGGCAAAGGTAACTATCCCCACCTTTACGCTGCTGCCAAGTCAGGAAAGAAGCTGAATTCTGGCCCATTTTTCATGTTGGATGAACCTCAGTTGAGACAGGTAGAAGAATAAATCCAAGGTCACACACGGAGTCAGATATTATTAATAGGCTGAAATATTTGATTTAATGTCCCACACTTTGCATCATTAACTCATTTAATACTTTCAGCAATCCTACAAAGTAGACATTGTTACCTCAAGGGAAGTTGAAACCAAGAGAGGTTAAATGACTTGTCCAAGACCACACAGCCAGGAAATCACGTAGAATTTGGACCTGTGAATGCTGCACTGTTCCTTTGCCCCTACCTGTGTCAATGCAGCCAACCACTACTTTTGGAGAAGAGGGTTCCCTGTGATCATCTCACTTTCACGTACCTTCACAGGAGAATATTCCCATTTCATACAATTTTATGAGTGTCACCACCCAGAATAGGGCTACAATGACTGCTGCATTTCCATGGCAACTGCCACATCTGCCTCATTCCTTGTTCTCCATTTCCTATTATTCATCTCAAAGCAATTTTGCAGACAGGTGTGATTCCAGGTTACTGCAGGGAAGTACCAATGGCAAAAACAAGTCAACAGCAGATCTCAGATCCAGAATGCTCCATTGTCTCCCCAAAGCCCAGAAGCTACAGTCAGGACCATTCTGTCCTAAGAAAAATGGCTAGCAAACTGATGTTTCTCCAATAATCCTTCCCTCCTGGGTAAATAGTTAGCCCGAAAGTCTCCCCACCTGTGTACCTTGTGACCCCAGTTGGGTAGTTTAACCTCTTCAAACTTCAGTTTTAACTTAAATGGTGATGTTTTATAGCAGCATCTGTATCATAAGACTACTGAACAGAGTGAATATTCCAGTGTATATGAAGTATCTAGGGGAAGGTCTGATATTAGTAAATGCTCTACAAGTCGTAGTTCTTTGTAGCTCCTTTTGTTCTCGATCACTGTTTGCATGGGTCTGGGACAAGCTAACCTCCCTGTATACCAACAGACTGACTTTTTGAGGCTTCTTTTTCCCCATAGTGCTGATTTTTAACATTTATTTTTTATTTTCCTAGATAAACACTTGTGACTTGTTTATTTGATTACCTACAGTCGTCTGGATTTTACTGTGTCTGCTTGTTACCCTCTGGAAATTGCGTGGGACCATGTGGCTCACCTATTTCCATCACCCATCAGACTGGCGCTCTCCCAGGCACAGTGGCTAGGTTTCAGCCAGACATGTCATTCCCTGAGACCCCGGCCAGTAGGTCTGCTCGGACTAATTAATCCGGAGGAGATCCCTGTACACAAGCATATCCATGCTGGGAGCTCCTTGTGGGAAAGGAGCCGTTGTATCCATTTCTGTATTTCAGCATCTGGCTCGAGCACAAGACAGAGAGAGCACTCAGTATGTGATGCCAGGAGACATTCTACACAAATCCCTAATTTGTTGTGAGCTCTTTAATAACAACAAATAGCAATTTAATGATGACTATGGCTAGACACTGCATCGAGCACTATATATACATAATCTTAGGAAATCCACAGAACCTGTGAAAATATATAATAAAGTATATAATATATACTGTGATTACCCCTCAGAAAACTAAAGCTCAGAAGGAGTAATAATAACAGAGCCAAGATTGAACCCAAGCTACCAGACTCCGGAGACCATTATTTGAAGCAAACGGCAGTGGTTATCTCTTCCCTGCTTGTACCCAATGCCATAACTCTTGCTATCCTGGCTGCAGCTCATGGGAAGCCGGCTTCTCCAGTGGTGGGGAGCTAACCGCTTCACAAGGGAGAACAATCTTAGTCTCAGATTGTGCTAACTTCCAGAAAGTTCTTCCTCAGATTGAGTTCAGTTATTTCTTGGAGTTCCCCCATCACCACCATCCATTCTGCATTTGTCCTCTGGAGGAACACAGAAAGAAGGTCTCATACCTTTCCCATATGTTAGCTCTTGTGCTCTAATGAAATCCGTCTCCTGCTCACTCCAACTCAGGAAGATGGATCTAAAGCAGAGAAGAGGAGGGTATGTTAAAGACTAGCCAGTTGTTTAAAAAAATCTATGATAATGGTACTAGCTAACATTTATAAAGCACTTGATTTTTTTTTCTCTAAACACCTGTCTTTTTCCATACCTGGGTGTATGCCTCTAAGTTTCCAGACAGAGAGCATTCCCTCATTGCTGTTAAAACAGGTCTCATCAGACGTGAACCATACTATTTGCAGATGTGGCTTACCTTGTTAATCCTACATCTGTGTTTCATGTGGGTAAATGACAGGCTGGGGATGATTTAGTGGATTGTGAAAACATTGCTTTGATTTCTTTCCCACTAAAATTGAATCATGCCAGAGTAAATGCAAACTGGAGTCTTTGTGGGTTCTGGGAAGAGAGAAGTCTTGGAAAAATTAGAGGCATTATTAGTTTAAAGCCCCTTCCCAGAGATTGACCCCACCCTTACCTTTAGGTCTTGGACTGATAATAGTTTCCAGTGAGACAAAAGAATAAATAATGGTGAGTGTCAGGAAAAATAGCATCATGCACGCATTTGAGACTTAGTGTCTATGGCATTTACTGTTGGTACCCCACCCGCATGTATCCTGTTGGTCCGTGCCATCTGAAGTTTCCATGGACAATTTCTGCCTCTGTCACCTGGTTGTCTCTCCCTAAAATCATTCTCTGGCTTCAGGAATGGTGTCAACATACATATGGGGCAAGATGGAGAAGATCTAAAGGGTTAATGACCCCAAGAGCAAACTTCATCAAGAAGTTAGAGGACTTGGTGATTAAATACCCCAGCTTCCTTGATCCTTAGTAGGACAGTTATGGGGTGTGTTCTACAGTCTTTGTAAGGGTCCCCAGAGGGACGAAGTGTTAGTTGCTTCTTCAACAACACATCCTTTAGCATTTCTCCTTCCCTGGCTTATTTGCTCACTCCCTCACCTTGTTTCCTGGGATTGCCTCCCAGATAGACTGTTTGAATTCAGAACCTTGTTTCAGTGTCTCCTTGTGGAGAAACCAACCTTAGAAGGGTTCTTACCAATATTTAAATGGGGATCCTAACCTACTTTATAGGATTGTTGGGGGAATTAAATAGTGTTTGTAACATTTTGGCACAGATCCTGGCCCATGAGTTCAGGCAAAAAACAACAACAAAATGCCGTGCTTCCTTCTCTTTGTCCTTGGCCCACAATCCTTATTCTCATTTTCCTTTTCCTCTTTCTGCTGTCTCTCTTCCCCACTCTCTCAGGATGAGTGAGAATTGAGAATTTTATTTGAGAGGCAAATTGTATTAGCCATCAAACAGAAAGTTTAAAAATATTAACTCAAGACAAAAGAGGACACAAAAATAAGTTAGAATTTGGGAACAATTTTCATAACTTTGATTAAAACAAAGGGCTACCACTCCCAGGACTCACTTGTATTGAGTACTGCCTCTGCTGCACATGAGTAGATTAAACTGAACAACCTTTGTAAGTGACAAATTAGACATAGCGATACTCTATAAACTACATGTGATATAAAAAGGCAGAAGCAGACATTTTTAAAGAGTCACAAAATAAAACCCGTCAAAAACCTTATGATATTATTCTATGTGGGGGTCTTGGGCAAGGGTCAACAAATATGGCTCAACACTTGTTTTTGTAAATAAACTTTATTGGAACACAGGCATAATCATTTGTTAATGTATCATCTATGGTTGCTTTTGTATTATAAGGCAGACACGAATACTTGGAACAGAGACCATAGAGTCCACAAAGCCTGAAACATTCATTATCTGGCCCCAGAAAAAGTTTACTGACTCCTGGTCAAGGACACTGCTTTGACTTTAAAAAAATGTATAAAGTACCAAAAAGCAAAAATAGAAAAAAATATTTTTTTATCTTTTTTATAATCTCATGCCATGAATAGTATCTGCTGTCCCATGATTTCTCAGTCATACTTTCCTTTGCTTTTTGGTCTGAAGAATACTTTAGTGGGCAAGAGAGCAGGCCATCCAAAAACAAAAGCAAACCCAGCCTTCTTTTCTCGAGTTATAAAAGAGTTATATGAAAATTTAGGTTAGAAAAGACAAGATTTGACAAGGCAACATTGTTGACCAATGGGTAGCCACCACACCCCCACCTCCATCCTAATGGGAAAATAAAATCTATTCCAAGAGTTGTCCAGGCCATAGCAGCTCTATATATAACAAACATGAAACATGATCTTTTTAAAAACAACCCAAATTATACATAATGCATGCTCATATTCTTAAACTGATGTGTTAGAGATGCTAAAAAAAGATTGCATATATTTCAATTTTCCCAAAATGTCTCTTTCTCCAACACCAACTATTTTTTCTCCCTTACAGAGCTCCAAAAATTCTGGAGATCTTCCTAAAAATAAAAAAAAAAAAAAAAGGAAGAAGAAGAAGCAGGTCTGAACATGTTATTCCACTGCCTAAAACCTCCAAAGATTATCTTTTTATACAGATTAATTTCAGTCTTTGATTCCTCACATCTACTTAACTTTTCAATCTTGTATCCTGATAACAACATCCCCACACAGTGTCACTTTGCATAACCCTATGTCATAGTCTTTTTCTGCCATTTTCTATGCCATGTACTCTTTCATGCCAAGCTTTTGTTTACATTGTTCTCTCCGCCTAGAACAACCCCCTTTTCTCAAATTAATCTTTTTTTAATGTCCTGTCCAGATATTGTACTTACCCCTAGAAGTCTTCCTGAGTTCTCTTAGTGTCAATGTCTACTCAATTTTCTATATCTCTAGTTAATAGTCCTTTCATTTACCCAGTTGCTTAAGTTCTGAATCTGGAATCATTCTTATGTCTCTCCCTTCTTCACCTCTCATATCCAATTTACCTCCCAGCTTTGTCCATCCAACACTCAACATATACATTGAACCTGTCATGCCTACTTCAAGCCACTGGGATCTCATGGATGGCCAGCTGTTTATCTTCCCATCTCTTATCCATCCTTGTTTGCCTCTAATCCATTCTCCACTCTGGTAGACTAAACTTTTTAAAACCATGAATCAGATCATATCTCTCCTTTGCTTAAACTTTCCGGTGCCCCCCCCCTTTGCATTTGGAATGAAATTCAAATATGTTAACAAGGCCTTCAAAGGAATGCATGATCCAACCCCTATGCCCTCACCCCAGCCATTCTCCAAATCACTCTACTCCCAAGCTAAATGCAGCCAACTTTCTGATGCAGTCATCAGAAACTTTGTGACTCTTTCCCCTACATCTGAATACTCTTCTACTCACTCTTTAGTCACTTGTCCTCATTCTTCACTCATAAAGTACAAAAAAGTCAATTTGTTTGGAACACTTTTCATAACTCCTGAAACCAAATCAGGGTTTCCTCCATTATCTTGCTTCATAGTATTTGGTTTTCTTCATTCATAGACTAACTGTAACTTGTCACTCTATATGTGCTTATGAGTAACTCGAGAATGTTTGTCTTTCCTACAAGTCTAGTAATCTGTAAATCTATGAACATGTTGTCTTATTCAACACTTGATACTACACACCTCTCAGTGCTTAGTACACAATAGACCCTTATTAAATATTTGCTCAAAGAAGAAATTAACAAATGAGGAATGAATGAATGAATTATATCATATTGAATATTTATCACATAGTTGAACTCAAGTTATTGCACTTATGAAGTTTATCTGATATCAGATTTTTTGAATATGCATTCCTGTTTCCCCTTCTGAATTATTAAGGGCTTATGGGCTGATTGTATTAATTATTCAAAATGGTAGCTCCCACAGATCCTAGAAACTGAACCCTCCATTAATATAAGCTGATAGGAATTAATTGCCTTACTCATTTGACTGTAATATAATCTAAGGATATAAGCATAATATATACAGCTTTTGGTCTCCAGTGCCTGGCACACAGTAGGTGTTGAATAAATGCTAAATGAATAGATGCATACATGCATGCATGTCTCTTTATCAGGAAGAAAACAATTTGGCACTCCACCAATGGGCTCAGGAATGCAGGAGGAAGAATCTTTGGCCTTTTTCCTATTGACATTAACATTCTCTTTTAGCATTGCTGGATCATTTTTTTCCAGGTTCATGCCAGTTCATTAAATGTGTCTGAGAACCCACTCTATGCAAGCACGGTGCTAGGCTTGGAGGCAGAATGCTGAGTAGGACCCAGCTCTCAATTTAAGGAAAGGTAGAGAGGAACATGAGCAATAAGGTTGTGATAGAGGCTGTTTGGTGCCTCACCCAGATGATGTGCTGGGTCTGTTGCACTGAGCTCCACCTCTTCAGAGTGTTGGCTCCTAGGATTCATGGTTGCCTTCATTTCCTTCTTGAGAGAGATGTACTTGAATGCCTGGAGCCATGTACCTCCACTAGTGATGGGCCATAGTCATCAAATGGATACAGAGGTACAAAAGGCATCCATCTTACCCAGGGAGGGAGACAACACTGTGGTGTGGTTTTGCTTAAGAGTTCTATCCCTATAGATCAGACCAAGGCTAGGCTGTGCCGTAGAGCACATCCATGCTTGGCTCTTTCCCCTTCTTTACCCTACGTCAGTCTCTCCCTTACAGATTTTTGCTGATGAGCTCTTCCTGTGTAAATCAGATGGACCCAAACCCCTGTCTCGGGCTCTGCTTCTGGAGAGCACCACCTAAGCTAACATATGACAGGTGCTTTGATAGGATACATGCATGTAGCTCTAAGAGCACAGGAGAGAGTATCAGATATAGTCTAGAGGTAGAGAGCCTGGGAGGGCTTCATGGGAGAGGGGCATCCTAAACTGAATCTTTTTGGAATAAAATATTTCAAATCTATAGAACAAGAATAATATAATATCGTAAAACCCATACTCCCCACCTAGATTTAACTAATATCAACATTTTTTCATAAATGTTTCAAAATTTACCCAGAATTTAAGATTACCAATATGGTAGGAAACTTCTTTCTAGGCTTTTTAAATTCTATATTCTTTTTTTATCTCCAGAAGCAACTTCTAGCCTGGTGATGGAGTTAGTAATTCACAGTCATATTTTATATTTGTACATATACTTAAACAGTAAATGGTATTTCATGTATTATGAGAAATACATATGTTAACCCCATATATAGACTTTGCAACTTTTTCTTTTACTCTGAATATTGTATCTTTGTGGTTTACCCTTGTTAATACATACAGATGTAGGCATTCATTTCCATTGCTAGGTAGCACTCAATTACTGTGTCTTGCCCTGGCTTCTTTTTGTGTTCTTTCCTGCTTTCTATTGAATTGAAAAAGTTTATTTCCCTTTTTTTAAATTGGAAGTACATTCCATTTGGGTTAATTTAGAGATTACTCTTCAATTTCAAACATGTACACCAAATTTGATAAGGTTTGAAATCAATCAACATGTCTGTTTTCTGTGTGAATATTGTGAGGCACGTAGGACCCTCTCTATGAAATCTTTTTCCCTATATCGCATATAATTGACAAGTATTTTATTTTCACCTTTAAATACCCTCCCAGTACACACACACACACACACACACACACACACACACACATATATATTTATTTGAAGTTTATATTTACTTAGTGTTGACAGTATGCTTAATACTCAGCATTGCTTCCAGCATCTTGCGCTTTTCACTTAAATTCAGTTTCCTTTTTACTCTAGTTTATCCTTCAGTAGTTCTTTTGGAGAGGCCAGTGAATAGGCAAATTACATCAGTCTTTTTTTCTGCCTAAAAATGTCTTTATTTTAATTTGATTACCCAGTGATGGATCAAGCTGGGTATAGAATGCTAGGTTGACAGTTGTCAGGCCAACATAACTCACATCTCTTTGTGAGTAGCCTCTTTCCTTTTTTGTGGCTTTTAATAATTCGTCTTTGATATTCTATCATATTGATACAAAATACCTTGAGCATAGATTTGTTTTTATTTATCTTATCCAGAACCCTATATGCTGATTTGATCTGTTTTTAAAGCTAGGAAAATACGTCTTTAGAAAAAGAGGGGGCGGTGCCTGGTGGTACAATAGGTTGTTGAACACTGACTCTTGGTTTCAGCTCAGATCATGATCTCAGGGTCCTGAGATCAATAAAACTTTTTAAAAAAGGAAGATACAGTTCCTCTTATATGAGGTATGTAAAATAATCCACTTCACAGAAACAGAAAGTAGAATGATAGTTGCTGGGGGCAGGGAAGGGAAAGGAGGAATTGTTTAATGGGTAAGCAGTTTCAGATTTATAAGATGAAAAAGTTCCAGAGTTCAGTTTCATGATCATGTGAATATGTGTAATACCACTCAACTGTACACCTAAAAATCACTAAGATAGTAAATTTTATATTATGAGGGTTTTTTTTTTTTAACCACAATTTCAAAAAAACAGAAAAAAAAATTAGCCTGTTTTTCTATGACCATCACTCTCTTCTGGATTTACATTTTCTCTGTTAGATGCGTGCTGGGTATTCTTAGTTTATCTTACAGGCCTAATTTTTCTTTCTTCTCCTTATATCTGTGAGCTACACTTTGGGTGATTTCCTCAAAGCTATATTCCAGTTCACTAATTCTCTTCTGTTCTAGTCTACTGTACTATCCACCCATTGGGCTTTTAATGTCTATAAGTACCTTAATTTCTAGAATTTCTATTTAATTTTTTTAAAAATCCACCCATTAATTTTCAATATTCTATTGCTCTTGACTGACATACACTACATTTACTTATCATTTTACCACTTTAAAAATAATTACTTTGAAATCTCCTTCAGGTAGTCCAATCGTCCAGCCATTTGGTATGAATTCTTCCATTTGTTTCATGGGAGAACTCCCTTTCTTTGTGGCTGTTTCATTGTGTGATATGTAATTTTTTACTAGGATATCATCTCAGTAGGGGTGTGCATTGTGGGAGTGACTTGCATTTTGTCTTATGGAAGCATCCCAATGGGTTAATCTGAGACTATTTGCTTTTTTACATTAATTTTTTTTATTTTTATTTATATTCAATTTAGGTAACACATACTCTATTATTAGTTTTAGGGGTAGAATTTAGCAATTCATCAGTTGCATATAACACCCAGTGCTCGTTACATCTTACATTATTTTTTTTTTCTTGGAATCTTAACCCAAAGATTATGTGAGTTCAAATTCTCCAGGTGTATTTAGTTTTGGCCAAGGATTCTGACTTCTCGTGGGGTTCTAATTTCTACATATGGCGCTGGGGGTGGAGGGCTAGTGGTAAGATTACTATTTCACAGATACGGCATTCTTTAAGACTCCTGTCTTTATTCAGGATTTCAGTTCACCCAGGTGAGCAAAGCCCATATTCATTTATATAACCTCCCCCACTCCTGTGAGTTAGAAATCAGCCCATATTAATAGATCCCCAGCCAGGTCCCTCTTCCATGCTGGCATTGTGGATTTCCCTCTCTATGTGTTAAGAGTGGCTGTATATTATTTACTTTTATTATATTTTATCTAACTTTTTTTATGTATGTAGAGTGGGAGGTGAGATGAATCTTTCCATATATGCCCAGGCATCCATTTACTGGATCTGAGCTAAGTCTTAAAACATGAGTGAGTTAGGCAAAAAGAGGAGGGAGAAAATGTCAAGCAGAGAAAATAGCAGAAGGAAAGATGTGGGAAACAGCATTATGGGCTGCTTCTTGGGGACTTAGTGTAGGTGGAGCCCGGGGCTCCAGGCTGCCGCTATTCAGGCTGCTCCCCGGAGCACACAGAGTCTGTTACTAGAAGGAAAGGCTACACAAATGGCAGACATGAGTCGGTCACAGATGCCACGGGGGTCAGAGATGATGGCACTGTGTCGCCATGAAACCAGGGATACGGAGAGGGGGCAGGTACATTACTGTGCACAAAAGCCAAGTCAGAACTTGCAGCAAATACATGAGTCTGCTGTGGTCAGCTCTCAACACATGCTGAGTTTGAGGCAGGCTCAACTGGACATTCCTGACCAAAGCAGCACCTGGGGCCAAGGGCCTGCATGCCTTACTTGTGAGTGTGTAAGGCCCATGTGCGTGTGCCTTGCTCCAGAGGGGATTTAAGGTTGGGAAGAAACTTTCCAGCAGAACATGCTGCTTCTCCAAAGTCCTCATGGCTGGCCTTTCGTGGTGGATGTGGGTGGTAGAAAAACTTGGCTCCCAAATGTGTGAGGAACTTAGTGCCAGGGAGGGAGCAGTCTGCATCTGGAGTACCTGGAAGAGCTGGAGAGGAAAGGCACGTGTTGAAGTGTGGCACTCTCTTCGCTACTCAAGGGATCTGCTCCCAGGAGAAGGTAGCTTGTGCCTTGCAATACACCAGGGAAAAGGAGGCCACTGTGTGAGGAGAGTTTCAGGCAATGGGTTTCACACTGGCTCGTCAGAGCCCCAGGGTTGTTCTGGACAAGGACCTCGGGGGTCATTCTTGGGAGCAAGAGGAAGGCTGAGCTATGACTTGTTCCTAATCCTGTCTCCAACAGAGTTGCTTCTACTTTTCCCTGGGGAAGGGGCAGTAGGCAAACATTTTCTAGGCATTTTTACCTATGTTATTGAGATAAAAATTACATAACATAAAATTCATCATTCTAACTATTTTGAGGTGTGCAACTCAGTATCTTTAAGTATATTCACAATATTGTACAACTGTCATCATTGTTTAATTCCAGAATATTTTCATCACCCCAAAAATGAACCTTCTATTCGTTAAAGTCACTCTCTACTCCAACCTTCCCCCAGCTTCTTGGCAACCTCTAATCTATTTACCATATGATTTGCCTACTCTGACATTTCGTATACGTGGACTCATATAATGCATGGCTTTTGTGACTGGCTTCTTTCACTTAGCATCATGTTTCAAGTTCATCTATGTTGTAACATGTATTGGTACTTCATTCCCTTCCATGGCAGAAAAATATTCTGTGAACGTACCATGTTTTGTTTATCCATTCATCAGTTGATGGACATTTGGTTTGTTTCCACCTTTTGGGTGTTATGAATAATGCTGCCATAAACATTCATGTGCAAGTTTTTGTTTGAACACATGTTTTTAATTTTCTTAAGTTTCTGCGATTTTAAATGAAAAACATTCCACAGCTCCTCTCTTTAACCAACCCCCCTCCATATCACTGACTCTGGGAAATGGTATAATTAATGTTTCTTAAACAGGAATATAAATACTCCTGGGTGTTTGCATTTATATGCCAGTGGGTACACAAAGGCAAAGGAGAAACATGGCACATCTTTTTGAAGTAAGCTTACTTAAAGATTGGGGGGATGGGAGGAAATTTTTATATTAAATACAGATAAATATCCAGTATTTCATTGATTCTCAGACATTCATGTATTAACACCTCTGAAATTAGAATGTATTTTACAATCGATGCTGTGTCACAATTTAATTTGCAGCATTTGGGGTTTTTTCATTCGTAGTGATAAAACAATGATGTGTCTTACAATAAATGCATCTTAGCTTTTATGGATTATAGTGTTATGGAATACAATCTACAAGTCACATAATATTTTTAAGATAGAAATGGGAGACTTCAGAGTTCTTTGGAGCTGCAAGTTCTCCTGACTAGTCTTCATCCCCTGGACCTGTGGAATGCAGTGGTATAGGCTGTGCCCAGCACACCAGGGTGCCCCAAAGCCCCACATAGATGTCTTTGCATGGCCCACTCTAGGGCACTTAACCTACTCACTCTCTCTGATTTTGCTTTGTGTTGCCACCCTCATCATACAGGGTGATAGTACTAGGATGCACACCCTCTCTTTAGCACTCTACTTCAAAGACTTTATTTATTTATTTATTTATTTATTTATTTATTTATTTGAGAGAGAGAGAGCACAAGTGAGGTGAGGGGTAGAGGGAGAAGCAGACTCCCTGCTGAGCAGGGAGCCTGATGCAATGCAGGGCTCGATCCCAGGACTCCCTGGATCATGACCTGAGCTGAAGGCAGACGTGCTTAATGGACTGAGTCAGGGGCGCCCCATCTAGCACTCTACTTCAATGGTGGATAATCCCCTCTTCCTGTCTCCCCTCAGTGTAGCTGACCCAGAGTGACATTTTCAAGAAAGATTTTACATAAAAGCCAAGGGAAAAGGAAAAGAAAAGAAGGAAATAAAGACAGTACTGAAATTGTCATATTTTCCATGATTGCATTTCTCATGCTCCCGTTCTATAAGAGAGAATTTCAGTGAGACCCCTCAATTTTGGCAGAAATCAGTAACTAAGAGAAAGCCTTGGCTCAAGTTCGGACTCAGTCCAGTATCAGCTGTAGTTGCCATTCATCTCCTCCTTACCCATATAGCGAAAGCCTGGATGGCATGATTTCTTGGATTCCTCCATGACTGACATCCTACAGCTTAGTTTTTTCAAAAAAGTTCTGGTCCAAGCAAAATGCCACATATCTTGTCCATAAAATGGCTTGGAGATCACTTGAATAGCTATGAAAGTAAAACCTCTTGCCAAAATCATAGACAGAGGAAAAGAAAATATAAGCTCCCTGGTTTAACTCATGAAAACTAACTCTGTATTTTCAAAGTATTTTAGTCCCCAAGAAGGAGTTAATTCAGAAGTAAGTGTTGTAAGCAAAACTGTGTTAACAGCCATTATAGCAGTCTTTTAGGGGAAAAAAAATAATTCAAAATTAATGAACACATTTTTCCAAATTTAAGAAAAATATCAACAACAACAAAAACTTAACTTTGAATCTAAACCAGGACCCTCAATGTTCCAGTGAGGAGGCAAGCGCTTCTGAAATCAAGTGAAGGATCCACACTGCTTAACACCCTTCCCCCACACCAACTAAATGCTTCCTTGTCTTTGTATGTAAATTTTTAGGGTAGGAGGGCTTCTCTTTGGGAGCTGATTATTTTTGACACCTGAGCGTCCTTCCCTCTCAGTGCAGTCTGCCTTGTGAGAGGAGCACATTTACCAAGGGAAAAGGAGCCCTCCATCACTGCATCCATCCTGGATAGCAAACTAAAGAAGGCTAAAAACACACGTTGAGACATGTTGAAAAAAAAAATCTATCAAAGTTGTGAGTGCAATCACAATCATGTCTATCGGAAAAAGCAGAAGGAAATGAGATTATATAACTTCAAAAAGAGGATTCTCATGATCTAGGGGTCAAAAGGAAACTATCCACAGAAACATGAAGATAGATTACATGAAAGCAAGATTGGGTTCATCGTGCAGCATCAAGAAGACAGCTATTGGTACAATATGAAGTGAACTGTACAAATTTCTCACAGTTAAATTGGCCCAGGATATTGTGGCGTCCTTTCAGAACATCTCAGTTCTTCAGGAAAGGAGGTGTCCCGGCAAAGCCTGCTCCTTATCAGTTGTAAGAGCTCTCTAATTGAATTTTAATAGTTAAGTAGTCGAACTTCATTTTGAACAATGCTTTGACCCTGAAGTTCTAATGACTCCTAGGCTACGACAAGGGAGCAGAGATTTTCAGCTGTTCCACAAGGAAGGAAAAGAATAGGCATTGACATCATTCCGGGCCTTTTGATTCAAGTTGAAATGCAACCCAACACAAGACTTTCAAGAACAGCGGAAGTCTCAGCCTGCCTCAGTCCCTCAATGTCTTGGTCATATAGATTAGAGCTCATGGGTCACCCCTTTCCGTCAAGTTTACATCTCCCTCCTGACTCTTAGGCCTCTCTGCAGGTTGCAGCCATCCCTCCAAAAACTGCACTGTTCCCCACATACCACTTGGGGAGAAACTGCCGGCCAAAGCACCATCATGTTCAGACCAGCTGAGCTCTTTCATGGCGTGCTGCAATTCAGGCAAAAATGTTCTCTTTCAAGACGGATGACCCTCTTGCCAGCAATTGCTTGGACAGAGTGTTCATTCAAACATGCTGGGCTTGTTACCAGCTCAGAGCACAGAAATTGTGCAGGTAATTCCTACTCACCGTCCAATCTGTTGCTTGCCCACCCTGATGCCAGCTCCTGTTCAGTCTTTCCCAAGATAGATGTGACATTATACACACCACTTTACGATTCCTAACACAGCAGGTGCAGTTAGATACATCCAACACCATATTAATAAGGGTCCTAATGACAAACCAAAATAACCTACCTGTCACAGAAGCGATGTCACTCCCTAAGAAAATTAAAGTGGCAAATCATCCCACGCATGGTCTGTTTTGCCTTTGTCTCCACTTCATCCCTTCCGCCTGCCCCCAAGCTTCTCTTCCTATGTGTATTAGTTCTTGCAGAGCAGTTTCAGCAGACCCTATAAGGTTGCTAAATCACCGTTTGCTGTGCCAGTGGTGGGATGTGCACTGAGACGGGAAACAGAAGCGCTGGGTAGGAGTTCAGTATCCCCTCTACTTCTATCTCCAGCAGAAACTTCCATTTTAAGAATCTACCATGGGCCAAGCTGAAATGCTGCTGCTGCAGGAATTACAGACCCAGAATGACCCTTCTCCTAGAGTGTTGGCTGCTGCATATCCAGAAATGTCCTAAAAATGGTCATAGTCTGGAATAGGGCCAGAACACTTTTTCTGAGAAGGGCCAGATAGTAAATAGTTAAGGCCCTACAAATCAGACAGACAGTGTCTGATGCAACTGTCCGACTCTGCTGTTGTAGCTCAAGAGAAGTCATGTGTAAACAAATATGTAAACAAATGACCATGGCTGTGTTTCAATAAAACTTTATTTATAAAACGGTGAGCAGGTGCCTGGATGACTCAGTCAATTAAGTGTCTGCCTTCAGCTCAGGTCATGATCCCAGGGTCCTGGGATTGAGCCCGAGGTCGGTCTCCCTGCTCAGTGGGGTGTCTGCTTCTCCCTCTGCCCCTCCCCCTGCTTGTGCTCCTTCTCTGAAATAAATAAAATCTTTAAAAAAATAAGTCAGTGAGCTAGATTTAACTCTCAAAATGTGGCTTGCAGACCCTATCTAGTGGGAGAGACCAACAAGTGGTCCTACTGTCGTAGTATTCAACAGTGAGTGACAAGACGAGAGGGAAACAGCCAGAGGTGGTTAGGACAGGCTTTCTGGAGGAGGTGAGGTTTGAGTCATCACTTGAAGAATGAAGAGCTGTTGAATCACTTGCCTGCCTTTTCCTCTTCCACCACCGTCTTCCCCATGGATTGCCTATCTGTGATTAGACTCCATTAAATTTTGAGGTTCCTGAGAGCTGTAACAGCATCTTCATCATCTCTGTATCTCCAGGGTCAAGCTCAGTGCCTATACATGACCAGGGCTTCATGCATGTTTATTGGATTAAAAGGTATTTAACTTTTACCCGTTTTGACCACTCTTTCTTTGTTTCTTGGAAGGTGACATTTCTGTTTCATTCTGCTACAGCCTGGTGGAGACTTAGTTATAAGGCAAGGGAGTCCTTTTAACTTGCTGGCTACTAGTTCAGCAGAGAGCCAGACTGCCTTTAATTTCATGCTCTGTGCCTTTCATGTTCTCCTCACCTTTCTGTGCCTCAGTTTCCTCTTCTGTTAAAAGAGATTAATGACAGTATTTACCCCACAATCTGTGTGAGGATTAAATGAGTTAATATGAATAAAGTATTTAGAAGCGTTTCTGGCAGCAAGCAGCTACTCATTAAATGTTGGCTATTTTAAACATTACAAAGCTGGGCCTAGTCTCTTCATAATGCTTTTACACCTTCACGGTGGGAGGGGAGAGAGGTGCTGCTAGTAGCTCTGACATTCATTTGGAAATTCTAACCGACTTCCTAGCTCCAGCCTTATTTGTTTGTTGTTTTAATTTCTCTGCCCTCAGCGGCTGCACAAGGAGAGGAGTTGATCGGCAGCTTCACTGTTTAAAATCAATATAAGAAGCACTTGGAGATTAAAGCAATTTAAGTAAGGTACTGGTTGGGGTTGGGAGCTAAAACTGCTCTTGAAGGAAACAAGCGAAGGAGATGAAGAAAGTGGGTCAGAAATGAAACCGCGTGAAACTGAGTGGAGGTGAGATCACAACAATAGAGCAGCACGACTTTTTCATCAGAGAGAGATCATTTCTTTTTATAAAAAATAAAATAAAATAGAACCCGAAGCCCTAATCTCAAAATTGCTCCTGCCTGGTAGTGATTGTTCTGCTGATTTAAACACATTTGTCTCTACCCTCTGCTCCCTGCCGCCATGTCCCCCACCCATACGTGCACTAGCTTTCCCCTTCTCTGATCTCAGCAGGAACTTCCTTGCCGCATAGGGATGGAGAGAGAACATGTCAGCCTTGTTGCTGACACCGCATAAAACCAAATCCCACTGAACTGACCCAGACAGACGAGGTGAACAGGTGTTTGGGTGTCATGGTGGACAGCCACCTCTACTACCACGGAGACCCCAATGAGACATTTGATTCCCTTGGCCCAGTCTGGTCTCACCTAGCAGCAGATCACTTCAGGGAGCTGAATCTGTGTTAAATCCACAGTAAGATCAAAGGGTTCTGAAGTAGACAAGAAATCTGCAGTGTCCCCCTTTCTCACCTGTCTCTGACATACATTGGAACCTCCATCTCTTGCTTATTCCCCTTTATTCCTCCTGCCCTACTCAGCTTGTACACTAGGACATAAATTTTTATGGGCTTGACGGTGCTTAATCATGTCCCTTACTACAACTGTTCCAATCTGAACCCTACGATCTCCCACCCTATTTCCACCACAAACTGGTCCCCTAATGGGTTAACTTCATTCCTAATGAGGAATCACATGTGTATAGTTTACAAGAGTGATTCCATACTTTTGATTCTGGGTGGATGATCTAAATTCGTCATACAATGTGGGTGATTTTACATGCTCAGAGAGCTGGGAAGAAACAGCCACCTGTGGTGTTGGGACATCCAAAGATTTGGAGGATTTGGAACCCACATAAAAGAAGACCAGCCATAGAGAAAATCATCTAACCACATGTAGAACATTTTAAGCAAGATGGCAGTCAGTAGTGTGGGCTTCATTCCTATGTACTTTTGGGTCTTATCTTCAAGACACAGTCTGCATCTTCCCCTTTGAAAGAGAAAGGAAGAGTTCTTTACAAAAGAATACAAACTATTATATGTTAGCAGAATAATAGACTAGAAAGTCACGTTTGGTAACCATCAAAAAATAGTGGGTCAAAAACAGAAGTGTAAGCCATTGGATCAAAGGTTCTTTAAAAACAGTATATTCATGTGACTTCAAACCATGGTCCCACAGGTAACTTCTTAATTAAGGAAAGAGAATCATTATAATGGGGATACCTAATAGCTACTACCTTAATCAAGTGATCAAATTTAGCAACACTGATAATGGGATAAACTGGCATTATATGCCTCCTGATGTGATTCAAACTCAATTATACAGTATCTTCCCAAAATGTTTAAGTTGAACCTATTTATGAGGAAAAAGGAAAATCCAAAGTTTGGGGAAATTCCGCAAGACAACTGAACTCTCAAAAAATTACTCATGATCAAAAATAGATAAATAAGGGTGCCTGGGTGGTTCAGTTGGTTGAGTGTCCGACTTGACTTCCGCTCAGGTTGTGATCTCAGAGTCATGGATGGAGCCCATGGTGGGCTCCACACTCAGCAGGGAGTCTGCTTCTCTCTCTCTCTCCCTCTCCCTCTCTCCCTGCCCCCTCCTCAAGATGGGTAAATAAATCTTTAAAAAATAAATAAATAAACATCCATATATACATGAATAAAGTGCGGCTGTATATCAAAGGACAATAAAGAAACATAAAAACCAAATGGGAGGCTTTTAATTGGATCTGGGATTTGTTAAAAGAGCTGTAAAGTATATCCGGGGAGCCCTTGGATAATTTTAATATAGACTGCAGGTTAGGCATTACCACATCGGGCTTAAATTTCTTGTGTATGACAAGGTCTTTGTGCTTTATACATAGATATAGTCTAAGGTGTTTGGGATTGAAATATTATGATGACTGCAAGCTACTTACAAAAGATTCAGAAAAAGGGGGGTCTGGGTGGCTCAGTTGGTTGAGAGACTGACTCTTGATTTTGGCTCAGGTCACAGTCTCAGGATTGTGAGATCGAGCCCTGTGTCAGACTCTGCACTGGGCATGGACCCTGCTTAAGATTCTCTTTCCCTCTTCCTCTGTCCCTCCCTCACCACTTGTGTGCTTGCTCTCTCTCTCTCTCTCTCTCTCTCTTTCTCTCCCTCCCTCTAAAAAAGGGGGGTGGGCACCTGGATGGCCTTTGGTCCAGGTCATGATCTCAGCATCCTGAGATGGAGCCCCATCATGGGCTCCCTGCTCAGTAGGGAGTCTGCTTCTTCTCTCCCCTTGTCCCCCTCCCCCACTCGTGCGCTCTCTCTCTCTCTCTCTCTCAAATAAATAAATAAAATCTTTAAAAAAAAATTCAGAAAAAAAGCCTGTTTGTCTGTGTGTATGTGTCCATGCATGCATATATGCAGATAAAGCAAATGTGACAAAATGCTAGCAATTGTGAATCTAAATGAAGTGTATTCACTATAGTATACACTACAGTACACGTGCACTACATGTGTATTCACTATAGTATACACTACAGTACACGTGCACTACATGTGTATTCACCATAGTATACACTACAGTACACGTGCACTACATGTGTATTCACCACAGTATACACTACAGTACACGTGCACTACATATGTATTCACCACAGTATACACCACAGTACACGCGCACTACATGTGTATTCACCATAGTATACACTACAGTACACGTGCACTACATGTGTATTCACCACAGTATACACTACAGTACACGCGCACTACATGTGTATTCACCACAGTATACACCACAGTACACGTGCACTACATGTGTATTCACCACAGTATACACTACAGTACACGCGCACTACATGTGTATTCACCACAGTATACACCACAGTACACGCGCACTACATGTGTATTCACCACAGTATACACCACAGTACACGCGCACTACATGTGTATTCACCACAGTATACACCACAGTACACGCGCACTACATGTGTATTCACCACAGTATACACCACAGTACACGCGCACTACATGTGTATTCACCACAGTATACACCACAGTACACGCGCACTACATGTGTATTCACCACAGTATACACCACAGTACACGTGCACTACATGTGTATTCACCACAGTATACACCACAGTACACGTGCACTACATGTGTATTCACCACAGTATACACCACAGTACACGTGCACTACATGTGTATTCACCACAGTATACACCACAGTACACGTGCACTACATGTGTATTCACCACAGTATACATCACAGTACACGTGCACTACATGTGTATTCACCACAGTATACACCACAGTACACGTGCACTACATGTGTATTCACCACAGTATACATCACAGTACACGTGCACTACATGTGTATTCACCACAGTATACATCACAGTACACGTGCACTACATGTGTATTCACCGCAGTATACACCACAGTACACGTGCACTACATGTGTATTCACCGCAGTATACACCACAGTACACGTGCACTACATGTGTGTTCACCGCAGTATACACCACAGTACACGTGCACTACATGTGTGTTCACCATAGTATACACCACAGTACACGTGCACTACATGTGTGTTCACCATAGTATACACCACAGTACACGTGCACTACATGTGTATTCACTACAGTATACACTACAGTACACGTGCACTACATGTGTATTCACTACAGTATACACCACAGTACACGTGCACTATATGTGTATTCACTATAGTATTCTTTCAGAGGGTTTTCTCTGAGGGTTGGAAAGTTTTTCAGATAAAAGCTCAGGGAGATGGAAGAACCCCCCTTAAAAAAAATGTAACTTTCTTAGAAGATATCCTGAGTGATGAGACAAAGTCTCTGGAATGCCCCTATACTTTCCTCTCCCCTAATCATTACAAAAGGTTTTGACTTCGTCACTTAATTTTTCACCCCACTCCACACATGTTTTCTCTTATAATAAGGGGAATTTATTTGGGGTACTGTGATGCTGAATCAGGATAAAGAAGAAGAGAAGGGATGTGGGCTAAAAACAGAGAAGAGTTTGCTGAGGAATAGCAGAAGAGAAAAAGGTGACAAGTGGCAGTAAGGGGGTGCTGATAGAAATCATGAGGGAGACTAGTTGTCTGTCCCAGAGTAGCCCTTTGTTTACATGACCATCACCACCTTCTTCTTACTGTAGACACCTTACACCTTCCCTACCTTCTAGTGGTCTTATAACCCACCCCCGGTTGCCCTAGCCTACCAGATCATGCCCACCCAGTATAAGGACCTGAGCCTGGGCTATGGGTGTAACCGCATCTGATTGAACATCTCAGCTGCTATTATGGAACAGGAACAGGTCTGGCTGTTTGGAGCCTTCTTTCTGATTCTGTCTTCCAGAAATTCTGGCTCATGACCTCTCTACACACACACAGTGGACAGAGCTATTTTCCTTTCCACATTGTCTGCCTACAAGGCAGGGGACCCAAAGACCTGTGGGACTCCCTTCTCCACTGCTGCCAAGCTGTGTGATGCTCTGGTGATCTTTGCTCTGCTCATTTGCCTTTTTAAAATCCCTTCTAAATATTCTGTTTCACAAAACAAGCAAGGTCTCTCAACTCTCCTGCTTCTGTTGTTGTTGCTATTGTCTTGCCCTTTAATTAAATCTGACAGCCAGGCAGGCATGTTTGAACTGGAGGTAAACCAAGGCCAAGCAGAATTGGAGCAGGGCATTCCTCCTCTTGAGAGCTGGAGTCTCAGTACAAAGACAGGAGTAAAGCAAAGAGAAAATCAATAGTCCTCAGCCAAATTCATTTTAATTTATGAATGGTGCTTATGGTTGCCAAGGGAGGTACATGTTGAACACTTCTTCTCTTGAGTCATTTTTGTCATTGTGTTCATGGTTGTTGTCTTATGGTCTTTGCCTACCAGTCCAGCTCACTATTTTAATATCAGCTTTAGATTAGATAATGATTCATTCAGAAAAAATGACACTTACCACATTTGAAGTGTCCCCTATTGGCTTGTTCAATGGACAGTTTTGGAGAGCCCACTAAGTACCTAGCAGTGTAGTAGGCTTATGCCATTTATCAAATCACATCACAAATACATAGTCGCCTGCATTGATCTGTGTCGAGCAGTAAAGGTGATCTACCTGCAGGACTGACCTGGTCAGGAAATAGGCAGAGAAGTTATCAGCGAGGACGTGATATTGAGCTGAGAGATTCAAAACAACAAAGAGTTAGCTACGCAAACTGTGTGTGTGTGTGTGTGTGTGCATGTCTACATTCGTCTTCACTGCAGCATTATTCACAATAACCCAAATGTAGAAGCAGCTCCAGTGCCCGTGAACAGATTAATGGATAAACACAATGTGAGATACATAGATATATGCACACACAATAGAATATTATTCAATGTTAAAAAAGGAATGAAACTTTGATGTATGCTAAAACACGGATGGACCTTCAAAACAGCATGTTTAGTGAAATAAGCCAGATGCAGGTAGACAAACATCGTATGAGTCCACCTACATGAGGTATCTCAAATAAGCAAAGTCAGAGGCAGAAAGTAGACTAGAGGTCACCATGGGCCGAGAGAAGGGCGGGGGGAGGAATTTTCTTCTAATGGGTACAGAGTATTCATTGAGGATGACGAAGAAGTTTTGGGTAGAGATAGTGGTGATGATTAGCCAACATCGTGGATGTGTTTAATGCCACTGAACTCCGTACACTTATGAATAGTTAAAATGAGAAATATTTTACGTACATGTTACCACAATTAAAAAAAAAAACTAGAAAAAATGGGAGGGATTTTTAGTTTCCCAGGTAAACCCAAGAAAAGAGATGAAGAGAACAGGTGCGGAGAATAGAGATTGTGTGTGTGGTGGACATACGTGTGCACAGGCATGCATTGCTGGAGATGGGCTAGATTGCACAGGAGAGGGGACACCAAGGGCACTTAGCCTGAGGAGGAGATAACCAATGAGAAAATTCAGGTGCTATAATGGCCAAGGAGGGACTTTGGTGAGCTGGAATGTTTAAATTTGCATAGCATTTATATTTTGGTTTGAAGGAGATGGATAAATAACACCTCACTCTTCTCCACTGGGAAGAAAACATGAGGCAGAGAGAAATGAAAGTGAAAAAGAAGGCTATGAACCCCCCAAATTAAAACATTTTTTCTGTCCCTTTCAATTTTAGGTTTCACAGCAATGCTGTGATTTAAGTTCCATCAGGACCTCAGCTCTCTTTGTGAGAATATGTTGTGTACTTCAACGAAAAAATGTCTGAACTTCATGATTTAACGACAGAGAGGAAGGAAAATCTTTAGGAGGTAAGACGGGAATGAGATAAATAATTTAAATGTGTGGAATAAGAGAAAGATGTGATGAGGGGGAGATGGAAGAATTTCACAATTATTAGAGGAAGGCAGGTGTTCTTTTGATCGGCAAAGATGCACTTGATTCTTTTTGTAAAGCAGGGAATGGAAGTGTTAGAAGACACACATGACACACGTAAGGAAAAATTGTTTCTTTAGTAAAATATTTTTATATTCTGCCCAGGAAAACGTAGTGCAAAATGAAAACAGCAACAACAAAAACAAACAAACACAAAAAACCTGAACTACTTCTCGGTCTGTTCCTGGGGTGGGTTCTTTCATTGTTTTTTCATTTGCAGAAGTAATGGAGGCAGTACCTTCTTTTTCCATCTTAGAGAGGCTAGCAGCCAGGGTTGATCACTCCTCTTGGCCTCAGCAGACCAAACCTTCCCATTTCTTCTCCCGAGGGTGGTGAGGAACCTGTGTCTCTCACTGACTCAACATGCCTGACAATACTGTCATCCTTTCCTTTCTTGTGGGGCTCTGTGGGTGGGGCTCCCTCTCTTCTCTAGCAAAAATATTGTAAAGTAGGTCAAGGCTCTCCTGTTTATTAACAGGAATGTGACAAAGTAGTAAGCATGAAACTTAGCGTATCATGATGTAAGACAAAAAGACTATGGAATATTTCAATATTTATTCACTACTTTTATGGTAATTTACACACAGAGTCTCCCTTCAGACTTGATGGGCTCATACTTTGTGTTCCATGTCTCTGCATAACAATATATGGAGTCAATTCTTGTCCCTAGATGAAGGAATGATTGTAAGCATGAAAATGGCCAAAATCCCTCGGCTTTCAAGGAAAGATTTTCCAAGAGTCTCTGGCACCTTTTACCATTTAATTTTCCTTATTATTTGAAAAAAAGCTGAATGATGTACTCTTCAAGGTATAGAAATCCTTGCATTTGGCCAGAATTCCATGGTAACTTAAAGTAGGAAGCTGCTGTTTCCTAGCACCATAGTGTCACTGAAACAATAGTCAGCCCATGTGTGTGTGTGTGTGTGTGTGTGTGTGTGTGTTGTATGATGTTGGGTTCATGCAAGTTTCAACTTTATGCAAGATGACCTACAAATGAAGTAAGTTCTAATTCACCTCAAAATGTTGTCTTCAAGAATGATACTCTCCCAACTTCAACCATTTGAGCCAAACATTCTAGACTCCTGAGATACATCGTTAACCCTGAGCCAATAAAGTGATGCTAACAGTTAGGTATCCCATAACCTTAAAGGCAGGGGCCCTCCCAGGAGCACTTTCAGAAATATGTATCACTTTCTTTACATGGAGACACACAGTTTCTCCATCCATTACTGGAACCACCTCATGTTTTCTCACCGTTCCAGAAATGGTCATCTATGGCACCTACTGTTCCTTAGAGCGGTTTTACAGAAGCTGCAAGGAACAGGTCTTTAGGACTCTGATCCGAGCTGGGAAAATGGCACCTTCTGACCCAGCAGCATACACTCAGAAGGTGTGGATGCTTGGGGTGGTTACAAATTTAACACAATTGCTTGGAAGAACAAAAGTAAAGTGATACTTCTGGGAGTCATGTCTAGACAACATTACTTCCCAGGCAGATCTTACTTTTTATACCCAATAGAGATCTTATAAATAAAAGCCTACCCAAGATATAAGGCAGAGTTTTCATCTAGTTCTCTCTTATTAACTCCCTAACTATTGCCAATTTTTCTTCCTGTATAGACCCACAAATTGTATAGCATGACTCATTTTGAAACACTACTTTCTATTTTTCTAAGCCTATAAAATAGTTTTATTATCCCTGTGGTTATTTTGTCCAATTCACAATTTCAGTACTTTGGGCACTGATGTCTTATTGGAGAGCCTAGCTCATTATATGGTAGGTGAACATTGCCTGGATCATGCATCATGATCAACCCCCCTCCTGCCGACCATGACCTCTCGAGCAGTGTTGGTTGTTTCCCCCAGGAGTCCTCCATGTCTACATGGTGTCTTATTTTAGTTTAACACTGTTCTCTGTTCCATGGAATTTTTAATGCTTGGATAGCTTCAGAGCAATTTGGGGATGTTTTATCTACCCCAGAGCAATTTAGGTCCACAGGGAGACTTAAAATGCTCCTTCCTTCTACCTCATATCCTTTACAATTCTACTCCCGAAAGGGCTCAAAAGGTTGTGCCCTCCTCTGTGAGGGATTCCAATTATATCAGACAGGTTCATTACCCGAGACTGAGGTATAGAGAGTAATTTCTTGGAGGCTTCCACCACTTAGACTATCGGGAAACTCTTCGTGAATATTCTTTCATGTTAATGCAGATCTCATTTTAAATGTGTAGTCACTAGTTATACTCTGGGATACTTTTTAAAAATTGTGTTCGCACATCAATCAGCTAAAATTTGACATGTGTCGCATTTGACATAGTAATTGTTATTAGCATACTGACAACCCACTGAATACCTTCTCCACTTAATCACATAGAACAAGATAGTTTTGTGGTTGGGATTTCCACTATTTACACAGATCTGGTTGCACTCTCCTTCCAGGCACAGGAAAATGTTACACTTCCTTACTGCCTTGTAGTTATTCAGATAGGACCGTGTGTCTAGTTCTGGTCAATGGGCTGTGAGAGGAAGTGCCATGCATTATGTCTGAGATGAAATATTTAACAGTCACTATAAGACCCTTTTGCACTCCCTTTACCTGCCTCATTGGCCATGAAAGCCATGTGTTCCAGGTGACACAGGTGGGGTATTGTGGAGCCTCCATCAGCCCTACATCACTGAGTCACCACGTGGAGAACAGTTGGTCCGGAGGGTCATCTGGACTTTACATGAGGGAGAAATATACCTGAGTTTTTGCCAAACCTGAGGTTTTGGATTTATCATTGCAGTGAATCTACTTTTTTCTGGACAATAAAGGTTTCTTCCATGATTGAGCATAATGTCATAGGGTCTTATTTCCATTTACAGTTCATGTTTAATGTAAAAATGGGTGTCATTAAGATTTAGAGCTCATGGCTAATCTCTGTGTACGTGCCACCCAGTCTGTCACAAGCAACTACATGAGGCCCTATCACAGATACTGTAAGTTACATTGCTTCTTACAGTCCAAGTCCCATGCATGCAACAGGCTGGAGCACTTCTGGTGAGATGAACATTGCCTTGAACAAGATGTAGTTCTCATCAGGAATAACAGGTGTATGGAGACTATAGTAACCAAATATTACTGTGATGATGTCACATAAAATCTTGGTGGTTTTACAGCAAAATCATTAACCATGCTGACTCTTTTACTCCCTAGTTTATGGGTTGCCCACAGAGGAGATGGGGGATGTCCTGTCACAGGTTGGGTGTCGCTCATGTCATAAGGCTTCATTATGGTCCCAGAGGCTATCTAGGGCATGCTCTTCTCACGGTGGCTGTCAAAAGCACAAGAAACTGGGACAAATCGAGCAAGCACATTTAAAGCTTCTGTTCATGGGCTCTCTGCTAACATATCATTGGCCAAAGGAAGCCAGATGGCCAAGCCTAAAGTGAATGGGGGTAGGGTTGAGGTGGGATGTGTACTCCACCTACGCTTCCTACAGGCACTTCAAAGCCACGTGGGAAAAGGGCATGGGTATGTAGTTCTATTAAAGGGAAGGATTGAAAAAGAGGGGAAAAAATCGTTCTACCAGAGAAATCAGACTAGAACAGGAAAAAATAACTAAAAGTCTTTGATTTCAGATGACCATGAAATCTTAAATTATCTTTCCCCATGATATCATTCAGCCACATTTTCAGTGTTTCCTGATCCTAAAATATGAGTGCTTGTTATTTATTTATATATTAATCTATTTACTTGTTTTTTGATTATTTATTTATGGTTTTTTGGGTCTTGGCCACCCACTGGCTAACTCTTATCTTGCCTCCTCCTCCTTTGGCAAAGGGCATTTTTATTTCACTATATACTTAAATCTTTTTTATGAATTATAAAATGATAGATAAGTCCCAATTCAATCAGAGGGTTGTCATAATATTGCCCCTTTGAATTGTGTGAGTAAAAGTGTATATTCGACACAATATGCTTTTTCTTTTCCTAGTTTATAATTCGTTTCTTAAAGATTGATTTATTTAATTTTAGAGAGGGAGAGGGAGAGAACAAGAGCAGGAGGGGCAGAGGGAGAGGAAGAGAGAATCTCAAGCAAACCCTACACTGAGTGCAGATCCAGATGTGGGACTCGATCTCATGATGCTGAGATCACAACCTGCACTGAAACCAAGAGTCAGACGTTCAACTGACTGTGCCACCCAGGCACCCCTACAGTTGTTTGTTTGTTTTATCAATATAAAATACCAATTGATTAAATAAGTCATCTCTACCTCTACTTTTTCCCATTGTGATTTAACAAAGAAAAATTCAGGGTTCCTTACTTATTTGTCATCAGAACATTCCTGGGGCCTGCCACAGAGAATGGCCATACTAATACTTGTATTCCATCTTTCTTATCTGTCCCTTGGTCCTATATATCATGAAGGCATGTGCATGGACACACAGTCTATAAAGTGACTACTGAGAAGATAAGCAGACAGTGTTAGAACCATCAACTATCCAGCTAAATTTTCAGCTTTTGAGGTTTTGAGCTAGGACTTGAAGTGACCTTTGTGTGGTTCTGTTCCAGGTGACATTTGGGATTAAGAGGCCAGGTAGAAAAAGCATTTTTGATGTTCAAACTGTGAGCCTATTCTTGGAGCATAAGTGCTGTGAACTGACTTATCTGGTCCTAACAGAAAATATTTATTGTACATCTATGTTTCAGACACTAAGATCATGGGATATAGCAACAAACAAATCAGACAAAATCCCTGCCCTTATGGTGCTAACATTTTAATGGGATCCTAAGGAATCAGGAAATAAATTTTTTTTAATAATTTTCAAAGGAAGACTCCTATGTATAAATCCTCAGTGGCTGCTTTGACTTTGGACACATTCTCATAATCAGCCTATGGAAAAAATTGAGAATTGATTCCATTTTTATTTAAATATTAGCAGTAATGGTGGCTGACCCCAGCAGCTTTAAAAACTTTGAAACACCCAGGAGACTGCTATTGGAAATATTAAAAAAAAAAAAAAGTAACAATGAATGTGCTTTATTTTCCAAGCTCTCCTGATTATAAGAACACACATCCCTGAGCTCTTCTCCTGGAGACATTAATTCAGTATTCTTTGGGTGGGCCCTGGAATAGGGATGGTTAAGAAATGGCCCCATTATTCTTATGATCAGCCATGTTTCAGAAACACTGCAGTAGGAACAAGAAGAGTGTAGGTCCAGGCTCTGAATCTCATTTTCTTGAATCATCATAATAACCAGACACTATAGATATCTTTGTCTTTCTTTTTAGGCAACAAGAGTACTATCTCCAAGTTGACAAAGTTAGTAGGAGGCAGATCTAAAACTTAAACCTGGGGTGCCTGACTGGCTCAATCAGTGACCCTGCAACTCCTGATCTCAGGGTTGTAAGTTTGAGCCCAACATTGGGCGTAGAGATTACCTAAGAATACAAGATAAGTAAGTAAGTAAATAAATAAATAAATGAATATTTTTAAAAACCCCAATAATAATAAAATTTAAACCCAAAGACCAAAGTCTAACTCCAAGGTTCATTTCTTTTTTCTGTTACACCACACTGTCTTTTTATTTGCCCATTAATTCATTCGTTCATTCATTTATTCTATTTTTGTTTCAACAGAATTTATTGAGTATGAGTCCTTAAGACAGATGACATGGGAGGATAAGAACCAGGGAACTAAACATCTACAAAGTATCACATTTGAGTGAGGTCCATAAGACATGTCATGGGAACTCAGAGGAGAGAAAGGTCAGTTCCAGCCGGGAGGTGGCATCTTGGGGTGTGGATAGCCGGGTCAGAGGGACAAGAATTCTAGGTAAGGAAACAGCCTGAAGCAAATCCAAGGGACAGAAAACAAGAGATACCAGAGAACCGCAGGACTATAGAAGAGAGGTTTCTACAGCCATACGCCTAATTACAGGGCATTTGGAACCGTATTTATGATTGACAGATTTCACATATATAAGATATCAGAGTCCTTCTGAAAGTTTGGAATTTATGGCAGCACCGGGCCACCTTTCCCGCTGGACACAAGCTGCTGAAGCTAAGGGACAACTGCCCCTTTCATAGGCAGCGTCTGCTCTATTCCTCTTGCGCTGATGTACACATTTATATTATCTGCTCGGCCGCTGTGCACATTTGGTGAGTTCAACCCCGTGAGTAGAAGACAGAGTAAGTGGCAACAGACGAGGCTGGAAAGAGAGGTTGAGGCATTGGCAGGTTTCTTTCCCCAGGGGACCAGTTGATGGAAAAGTCAGCTACGGGAACTGAGCCTGTCTGGTGTTAGCTACTTAAATAAGCTTTTAGCACCTCCCCGTGTGGGGAGATGGAGCCGGGATGCAGTGACAGCCCCGGACAAGTCGGCTCCTGCCCAGGAATTTACAGTCTGTGGAGCCTGCTCGGCAGCTAGTTCTCTAGGCAGAAAGTGGGCATCTGGGAGAGCTGGAGGGCTGCGGAATGGCGGGCTTGGTCAAACAGCCTTTTCTTAAAAGGTGAAACTAGTCAGTGATTAGTGAAGTCCTCCTTCTCCATTATTACCTCGGGGCCTGTTCTGTGACTTAAATGTTAGCTTTATTTAGCCAGCCGGGGAAATGACCATGGCTCACTGAAGGGGGGAGACCCATGAATTTCTAAGATCGGTTTAGCATTTTCTTAACCTAGAGATAAATGTTGGACCACGTGTCGAGGGAAGAGGGAGAGAGGGAAAGAGAGGGAGGGAGAAACACACAGAGACAGAGACAACTACAAAAGGGGGAAATTCAACAATAGTTTGGAGCATCTACTGTGTGCCCCGCATCCTTCCTGGTGGTCAAACTGGTGACCGTATGGGGGAACATGCTAGACATGACTTTTCTTTTCACCAAAGACAACTACTGTAGACATTATTTATCTGAATACAAAAATATACAAATGTGAAGGCTCTCGGTCAGTTAAGCCCAGAGCAGATAGAAATTCGGTGACAGGAACCAGGCAGTTCTGTGCAGCATAAGTGCATTTGAAGACCGACTCTCCTTCCAAGACATGGGTAAAGGAACGTTAGCTCAGGTCAGGGAAGTTAGTGTCGTGGCCAGAGCATGCATTTGGAATTCAGCATTTCACAGTTTAAACTGTGCTCTCTCCCTTACAAGCTCCGCAGTAACAGTTGCTTCGAGCCTCAGTTTCCTCTTCTATAAAAATAGGAATCATAACTTTTTCATTACAGAGTTGGGGGAGGATTAAATGATATTCCATCTTCAGACACCCAGTAGGCACTTTATAAATAAGAAATCACATTCGCTCTTCAGCTTTCTTCATGCCATGGTCCAAGTCATTAGCAATCCCCACTAGTTTTACTCATCCTGGGGGACAAGAGACAAATTCAGGTCCCAGAAGCTCTAAATGAAAGCTAATGAAAAATCTATGTTCTCTCACTTCCTTATTTGGCTGCCTGCAAATTATGTCTCTTGATGCATGCGGGTTCCTCTGCTATTCCATGACTTCAGACACTGAACTTTGAGTCTTTGTCACATCAGCAGCACCAAGTAATTCTATACAGAAGTCTGACATTTCCAGTTGAAAAAAATAAATTGATTAAAATTCAAAAGGCATGTAGCGTTCGGCATTTAAAGGTCGAGGAATCTAGGGAACTATCAACTGTAAGATAATTCAACATTTAACGTGGGTGGGGGCAACCAGGATGTGTTTCCTTCCCTCATTGCCCCAGCATTTGACTGCTGGGAATATAATTGTGGCAAATTATATATCCAGCCTCAAGATGGGCCATCCATCTTTGGGGGTCCTTTAGCAGTTGGACGTTCTGAGAGTAAGGAAAGATTGATTCAACTTAACATGGATTGTGTCTTTACTTTTGTTAGGTAAGAAAAAATCTTTGCTTTATTTGCCTTTTGAAATTCCCAGGCTGGCCGCAAGCCAGTTGGTCTTTGCTTAAAGAGAGGGAGCAGAAGATCTCTAGACTATGGGCTCTAGGATTTGACTTATTATGCTCCATGTTTGAATGTTTGACTTATTACACTGGCATGGTGGAAGGCCCATTCATCATTGAATAACCAATACCTAGCATAAGACTGGCATGTAGTATGACAGCCTACCATAAATATTTATTTAATGAATTAAAAGACCATGTTTAGTCTCTTTCAGATACTATTAGATCTTGCGCCTACTTCGCAATTGTTATGTTATTTGTCTATTGTCTATTAGCTTTATGCTTACTCCACCAGACAGTGATCTTCTTTAATGCAGGGACTGTTTTTTTAGGTCATTACTTCTCCCCGTTCCTGAAAGTGCCCAGCATAGTGCCTGGGGAAGAGTAGGTGTTCACTTATATAAAATAAATTAGAACCTATGTCATGTAGCAGTGAGAATACTGAAATGAAATGCAGGAATGCAGTGTTCTAAATCTCTATCCCACCACTGATGTGTGATATGACCTCTAGGTCTTAATTTGCTCGTCTGTCAACTGAGAAATTTATGTTAAAAAATCTCTAAGGTCCTGTTGACTTCTGATATTCTTTGATCCCTATTCCTGTTTTATCAGGACTTTATTCATTGAAGATCGTTTACTGAGTCTTAGTAGGGACTTGAAATTACAGCAAATAAAAAGGGATGTCTTGTGAAAACATAAGATGACTAAGGAATGACATGACTCCTCACGGCAAATATCTAAGGAGGTTTTATGATGGGGTTGCTGATCACTTGTTCTCATTTTTACCAAGAGGAGCAGGCGTTGGTTATTGCAAGCAAGGATGCAATTAGACATACGGAGAGATTTCTTGATTACTACAGGGATAAAATGATGCTTACTTTCAGTCTCCTCTACAGGTGAGAGCTAGCGTCCCCAATGAGTCAATCAATGCACCAACAAATATTTGCTAAGCCTGCTTGCTGCTCATTTTCCTCTTCACAACATTTTACTCAAAGTGTGGATCATGAACCACCTGCATCAGAATCACCTGGAGCTCATGTTAAAAATGTAGATTCTCAGACTCACTCCTACTGAATCTAACTCTCTGGGGCTAATGTCTAGAATCTGTGTTTTAATAAGCTCCCCAAGTGACATCTCTGTGCATCCTAAAGTTAGGCAAATGTTCTTCTTGAATTTAATAGTCTTAAGCAGTATTTTCTCACAACCTGGTGGCTGTTAAAATTATAATAATGACAGACACTATTTGTTGAGCACCAACCGTGGACCAAACATTTCACCTATGTTATTTACAGCAGTCACACTCACCCCATACAGTGGGCATTATCCCACCAAAGAAATGAATAAAACAGACACTGCGTGACAAAGTGATACAACCAGGAAGTGGCAGGATGATGGCTTGAACCCAGGTCTCCTGACCTTCAATCCACTAAGCCACAGCTGCTTTCCTGACATGCTAGCATCCGAGAAGGGCAGTCTGTGAGACTCACGTTCTGCAGCCTTGACCTTGCTTATATCTGAAAGGGGAGAAGAGGCAAAGAAGGTCACAGAGAAGCCAGCTCATCCATATTCAGCTTGGTCTGTTAGTTTCAGAGAGAAGACCGAGCAGGGGATGGGTCTCTAGCTCCCTACAGAGATCCTGAAGTATGATTTTTCAGAAAATTCACAGATTTTTTTTCCCCTTTTCTTACATGGAGAATGTGGGGCTTTGTGTGTGATCCTACTGTGATCCCTGCAGGTCACTCAAAACAGAATAAACCTAAGACCTCCATCACAGATCTCAGTCCAAAGGAAGGACTCCAGGGAGCCACTTCCAAATGGCCCTTATTTGCATTACTCCTTGTAATTGCAAAATAAAATCTCCCTTCGGATTCTCAGCTTCTGGAGGTCAGCAAAGGTCATGAAGGACATGCCCCGTCCTTGCTTTAGACAAGGAAGGCTAATAGATTATTAATTGGCAGAACTGACAATTTCACAGTGAAACAATCTAATAACCAACCATTTGTGTCCATTATCAATGACTACCTGACAGGTATGTCAAAAGTGAAAGGCAGGGGCACCTGGGTGGCTCAGTCAGTTGCGAGTCCTACTCTTGGTTTGGGCTCAGGTCATAATCTCAGGTTGTGAGATCAAACCCCACAGTGGGCTCTGTGCTGGGCATGGAGCCTGCTTGGGATTCTCTCTCTCTCCCTCTCCTGCTGTCCCTCCCCCCCAATCTTTCTTTCTCTCTCTCTTTCGCTCTCTCCCCCACTCAAAAAAAAAAAAAAAAGTTAAAGACAAGTTTGAGACAAGTACAGTGAGCCAGTGGTATACAAATGCAGATGACTTTAGGAGACTTTCTTAGTCTTTCCCTACCATCTTCTAAATATTTGGAATACAGTCTCAGATCTTCAGTGAGTACCCAACTGGATTTTTTAAAGGTTAAAAAGTCACACAACCAACTCATGTGGAATAGTTAAGGGAAAGCATTATAGAAGTAGGAGAATGGTTGAAATGAATTTATTTCTCACTGGGGTTCATTTTCTCAAGTTGCCTTGATTGCCAGGCTAAGTGGACTGGAGGCTGCAGAAATAACCAAGTCATAGTCCCATTTTTGAAGAACTTATGGTCTTATGTCTTGTTTGCTATGTTAGGAAAAAGAAAAGAACCTATCACTGAGGAATTCTCAATTTAAAAAAGATGTCAGAGTAGGATTAACTCAAGAAAATCAGATAAAATTAAGGTCAAAAGGAGTGGATGAAGGGTATGGCCACAAAATTGCTTGGGTGCCCTTGGGTAAGTCACTCAACCTCTCCAGACCCTGGTTTCATTATCTCAAATGTAAGGGAGTTGGATTAGTTGATCTTGATGGTCTTTTGTGACTCTAAGAGACTATGATTCTACTTCTATTTTTATAAACTTATAAGCTACTGAACTAGGATGCATGGCTTGTCCAGAAATACTAAAGCCATTAAAATACATTCCCCCACTGCTCAAAAAACCTGAAATCCACCTTTAAATCTCAGGCTCCTTAGTGAAAACCTGGACTAACCCTATAAATTTAGAGATGAAGACACTGAAGTCCATAGAGGAAAGGAACTTACCAAGGTCACATGCAAATTAGTCACTCATACTCTTAAAAGGCTGTTTTCTAGATTCTTAGTTAAGAAGGAAGCCCATCCAGCATACTTCCCACCCCACCACCTTGCTGCCTATACACTCAGTACTGAGTATTTTTTAGAAATATTTTTTCTGATATAAAATCACTTTATTAGTTTTGGAACATAAAATGTATTATGCATGTCCAAGATTGCTTTTACTGTTTTGAAAGATGCAGGAAAAATAGGTGGATTTTTTTTTTTTTCAAAATGCCGAAAATATTAACAGAAAACAAAATACCTCCTTACCATGTTTCTGCACTTCTTTCTTTCTTACCTACAATTTGATCTCTAATCGAGGACTCCAGAGATGTCGTAGAGGCAGACATTGAAATGGTAGCAGTTGTGGAATTAGTGATACTTGTTTTGATGAAATTAGTGAAGGTCATTAGTTTGATTATATAATGTTGGATGGTTTTTGTAGTTAAACAAATTTAGACAGAGACAATAAAGGAAACTTATTGCATCAAATACGCAAAATGTCCACAGGGCAAGCTTGAGGTCAGAATTGGTCCAATAGAGCAATAACGTCAACAAGAAGAACACCAAGTGCTTTTCTGTCTCCTCTTCCTACTTCAGCATGGTTTCATCCTAAGGTTGGTTGCTTTTATAGTCGCAAGGTGCTTTCCAGAAATATCCTGGGCTACGTACTTCCTTATAGATGTCCAGTGAGAGATGAATCATCTTTTTTTCTTTTGACTGACCCAGAGTATGAACCTTCCATTGGATAGACTTGGATCACTTATTCTTTCTGAACCAATAAGTATAATAAGACATAATAACTATTATCATGGTAATTTGTTTGTTGGCTTACTGAAATCACTTCCAACTCCATTAGCTGAGGGGGTAGAATTTAATTCCTTCTCAAACTCCACGCGTTCTACACAGTAGTTAAGAGGAAGAATAGATGTTGGAGAGAATACCGTAATTTACAATGCTTAGAATAAGTGTAATACAGACAGTAGTGCAGATGATGAAGATGACTAAGTCCCAAAGAATAAAGATGATGGGTGTGGTTATGCTGATGAAGGTGGTAAAGCCATCAAGGTAATCAAGATGCTGCTGCTAATGGTGGTGGTAACAATGGTAGAGAAGTGTTAAGGTAAAGGTGATGATAATAATGAGGTTAATAATTAGGAAAAAAAGCAATAGGTCACAATTTAGTTAACATAAGCTTAGTGAATTGGCACGCTTTTCTCATGCATTCTTACATAATTTGCCTCTGACCACAGCTCCCTCTTTTTCCCTTTCTATGATGCTAGTGTATCCCCTTTTCCTGACCACTGTTGATTGGTCCAGGGATGGACACCTGATCCAGGAAAACCAATCCATAGTTTGGGCTATCTTAAATGAATTGGAACTTATGTCAAGAATTTTCACTAGGACACCAGTAGTGGTCAATTGATGATGGCCTCTTAAAATGGCAGGTCCAATATCCTTTATTGTTGTATGTTATCTGTTTACAATGATTTGTTCCCTCCCCACCCCTGTCATGCTCCCAAGCCCCATTTCCCATGGCTTTGCCATGTGACATATCTCAACCAATCTAATATGAGCAAACATGATTCTAGTCTCACATGAACAGAAGTTTTCAATCTGATTGCATGGTTTGCCTGGATTCTCTCATTCTGGGCCACCTCTCTGAAAACAGCATGTCCCAGATAGTGACTCCTCCTTCACCCTAGGTTGCAGAATAAGAAAACATGTAGAATCCAGCTAAGTTCTCACAGGGCTGTAGTTGACCCAAAATGTTCAAGAAATGTAAAAATTAAATATTGTTGATAAGGTTTTGAGATTGTTATCCAGCATAACCTAGATAAAAACTGATGGATACATTTACACTCAGGTCTGCTAAGAACAGAGTTTGCAAAGCCACATGCACATGTAAATATGAAGAAATAGAGAACCTATAAGAAATCAAAGGAAGCTAGTCTGTGGAAATAATTAAAGAATATGTCAACCTTTCTGTCCTGGGAAGAGCTGGAGGAAAAGAGTTGGGTCTCAGGACACTACAGTGGCAACATGAGTACAGTACCAGATGCAGTAGCCCCAGGGCAAAAAGCTCAGACCTTATAACCTCATCCCTACACCTGTCACCATAGCAGAAATAGCTCCACATTGGTCTTTCTCCCTGAGGCCCTTATATTGTATGAAAGGCTCATTGCTCATTGGCTTATTTCCTCTTGAGACCAGGTGAAGAAGGGAGCATCTCACTACAGTTGATTCAACTTCTTTCTCTTACTGAGGACAATATTTCCAATGAATCAAACATTCTTCAGCCTGCATCCTGTTTTCTAAAAGCTAATCTTTCTTTAAAAAAAAAAAAAGATTTTATTTATTTATTTGACAAAGAGAGAGACAGCCAGAGAGAGAGGAAACACAAGCAGGGGGAGTGGGAGAGGAAGAAGCAGGCTCCCAGCAGAGGAGCCCGATGTGGGGCTCAATGTGGGGCTCAATCCCACGACCCTGGGATCACGCCCTGAGCTGAAGGCAGACGCTTAATGACTGAGCCACGCAGGAGCCCCCTAAAAGCTAATCTTTCGACTTAGCTATAGTTTTTGTTAAAACATGCCACATTCAACGAACACAGTGGCATTTCCTCCATTTTCTACAAGAGAGAATTTCTGAAGTTAAAATTTCCCATAAGCAGTTTGAAGCCTGCCTAATTTTTTTTAAGTGACATAAATATTAGGTAATCTCAAGCAGACATTTAAGAGATTATCTCTATAGAATCTCAATTACTCCATCTGTAAAAAGGAAATAATCATCCCTATATCTTAGGGACCATGTGAGTCTTATATAAGAGAAAGCATGGAAGGTACCTGACACATAACAAATACAAATGATAACTATTATTAATATTGAGGGAAAGGATGGGGTAGAATAGCTGGAAGAAAAAGAAGTGAAAAGAATTTGTGAATTAAATAACAAACATAGAGACTCATCAGGGGCTGTTTGGGAAAAGGCAGAGAACAAGTTATGCAAACAGCAAACCTGCCCAAAGCTAACAGGAAAGGAAACCCAGAGTGAATTCCATCTGCTTTCTGCTTGCACCTGCTATTTATTTACTTTTCAGCTTCATCAATCGAGGACAAATTGTTATATTTTTTTTAAATCTGAAAACATAAGGAGAAAAGAGAGAGACGTGGAGAGAGGGAAAGAGGGAAGGGAAAAGAATAAGACAATAATAGCTAACATGTATTGAGATCTTACTATGCACCAGGCACTGTTTTAAGAACACGGCATGAATTAATACATTTACTATTCACAATGACTCTATAGGGAGGTAGGTTCCTCTTGTTGTCTCTATTTCACAAAGACTAACATGTAGAGATATCGAGTGGCTTGCCCAAAATCTAATAGCTGATAAAAGGGAGAGTCAGTATTTAACCCAGCCAGTTTGGCTATTCAAATCCCCCCATTAAATAGCCTCACAAGGAGAGCTAGTATGGAATGGAGAAATATCCTACGTAGGGGGGTTGGGGAGAGGAGAAAGAACATCACCTTCTCCCTGTGGTAGGGCAGATCTTTCTACATGAGATGGAAAACAGTCTGATTTGGGAGCAGTACAGTTTGGGACCCATTCTAACTCTTTTTACTTGAGAGTGTCATTTGGTTTATGACTCTTGAAGTCTCAGCAAATCTCTGAACCTCAATTTCCTCACTTGCAAAATCCTTTAGCTTTCCAACTCATCTGTGTGGGTAAAATAATAATAGGACAACACTTAGCTGTTGTAAAAATTAAATCATGTAATTTAGGTAAAATAATTAGCACATGGAAACTGCTCAATAAATGATAGCTATTATCATGATAATTATATGTTATTAAGTTAGTTGGAGAGCAAGAATCAAGAAATTCTCCGTGAAAGAAGTGGTATTTCAGCAGCTGCTTGTGGATGGGAGGATTTTCACAGGTAGAAATAAAATGGATTGTTCTAGAAGGAGGAGCATGAACAAAGCTTAGTCATAGGAAAACACAAAACTGATGTTCAGAATTCACTATTTCAAGAATCAAGGAAGCATGTGGTTCATTTTAGAAGTGTACTACTCTACAGAATTATTGAAAGGCAACCCTTAGGAGCTTAACGTGGCAGACGCTCAGTCACCTGGGAACTTTTACTGAGTGGAAAGACAGTCCCAGAGGGATCGCTTTACTGGAAGTTCTACTGTCACGAGACACAAAGACCCACGATCAGCAGCATTGCTGAAGAGTATCCATCGGAGATCCTCTCCTCCCAGAAATAGTTGGCTTCTCCCTTTATTTTCTCCTGTAAATTTTAGAGGAGACACTGACCAATGCCATTTTGGGATCTGACTCCAATTCCAGAATCTTATTATTTAAGTCAAGTCCAGATGTGGTTGAGGCTCCACAGACACATCTCCTCATGTATCACTCTTCTTTATCCAAAACCCTATGACCTAAAAAAGCAGTATCTTCCCCCCTGACCCAACATACAATGGTGAGTGGAGAATGGATGACCATGAAGGACAATCCCACTAAAAAGGGGAGAAATGGAAGTGCTACAGCTGTCACAATTCTGGGTGTATGTTGTCAGGTCCCCCCTAATTTAGGAGCAGGTCATGTTCTTCAAATAGGGTCTGGATCTACTCCCCGGAAGTGGCTCTCAGAATCATTAATATCTTTAGTTTTTCACTCTGCCCTCAAGGATCTTGACTCCACCCTCTGAGTTGTTTTTACTATTTTATAAGAAATTGTAACCCTTGTTTACAAGTAAGTAAATTCCTTAGCCTATTTCCTGCCTGTAAGGAAGTTGGGGGCTTAGAGACTTCAGAAACATGAGCCATCTCAGTCCCTTCTAATACAAGCTGGTATTACATTGATGACCCAATTCCCTTAAAAGTTTTAAGGGTTTTCTACATATCAGTGGAGAAATGTAGAACCACTTGACAGAAGCAACAGCTACAATCCTTTTGACAAGCCTCTCTTTACTTCGGCCACGTGTTGTTTCTTATGCTGCTATGGGACAAATGCCCTTGAGGTTCTCAGAAACCCTTTGACTGCGAAGGTTTACTGGGTACAACTTTAAATCATTCTGGTGTCTTAAAAAACCACAATTTTGATACCATCCAGCAATTTCTTACTTTATGAATTATTTAAAATTTTAATTCAGGCCAGATTTTGACCAAAAATGAATGTTTTATTAGTGATTTTTCACATACCATTTTGGTGCGAAATGACAATGGTTTTGCCAATTCTTATCCATCTTTAAGCCTTTTGGTCTATGTAGCCTAGTTGTGATTATTTTTGGGTACATTTTGGCCTTTCCAAAAAATTTCCTAAACCAATATTCCTCAAAAATAAAAGCCAATTATAATGCTTTCTTGACCATATTTTATTTCCTAATTTATATCCACAATTACATTCATGAAATAGGATTAAAATTTACATTTTGCCATTTAAAAAAAAGGCTCAGAGAGGTTAATTTTCATTCCAAAATTACATTGCTATTAGCATAACTGGCGCTTAAACTTCAATTTGTCTGTCTTCAAAGCTAGAAAATTGACCAATTTCGCTCCACTGTGTTTCATCATAATAATCTCACCCTCTGGCACTACACTTTACAGTTTACCAAGCATGATCTCATTTGATCTCATTTAATCCAAGCCTGAGCAATTGGAAAAAGAGGATTCTCTATCATGGCCAAATAGAGAGCTAAACTATAGTATAAAACTCCCACTTCTCTCATCTTCACCAACAAAACAAAAATAAATGATTTCAAAATAACTTCCCTTCTTCCCTGGGGGGAGGGAGGGGGAGGGCTTTGCAAGCCATTTTCAACCCACCTACCCTAGAGTTCCTGATAAACTTATCAATTGTTGATGATGTCCCCCCAGTTTTCTTTCCTTCCACTGCGTTGGCTTGCTTTGTGCAATAGGTAAGATGTGTATGTGGTTGGGGAGAGACAAAAGACTGGACATGATTTGTACAAACCATGGATGCTAGCCTTTGTGGACATGGTCACTAAGTCCCTCATATGGAGAGTGTGGTAATCTGGTTGATGCCCAGGGCGTAGGAGGACTCAGACTCAGAAGCCAATGGAAGCAATCTTCTACACCCATTTTTAAACTTCCCTCAACAGTATTAAAAAATGTGAATTTGGACTTCTGTGCATTTGCTGATCATTCAGCATTTTGAGCTACCACCTAGTGGCACTGCATGCCAGCCAACAGTTCAGAGTGGACAGCTTTGCCATGTTCTCTGTATAGCAGCGTTTGCTTGTCCAGGTGATTGTCTTTTTTATTGTGTTTTGACCTTCCTGTCTTATAATTGTGAACGGAAAGTAGAAAAAAATGCAAGTGCTGCTACTTGCCGCAAAAGCAGAGATATAATAAGCTTAATACAGTGAAGGAAAATGTGGAAATCACACTAGCGTAATGCTTTAGTATGTATGTGGGCTCTGAATGCAAAGCTTTCTGCCTTGAATTCAGGCTCTGTCACTTATCACTGGATGACCTTAGGCAAAATGCTTTTTTGTCTTCTATAAAATGGGGATTATAATTAAATTCCTTTCTCATACGTTGTATGAGGATTAAGTCACATAATCATGAAAGATGTTACTTAGAGACCCTACAAGGCAGTGGTGTTCAAAGTAGGATTTTCTGACCCCAGCAGCATCTGCATTGCCTAGGAACTTGCTGAAGTACAAATTCTCTAGCCCCACTCCAGACTCAGAAACCCTGGGAGTGCGCCCAGGAACCTGTGTAACACCAAGCCGTCTGAGTGATTCTGCTGCCCCTGCTGCTGCTGCTGCTGTAAATTGTGAGGGGGAAGAGCGGGCTGAGAAGTTAAATGATCTAGATTTAAATCCCAGGTCTGCCTGCCCCTAGTTGCATGATTTGGGGTGAATTACAGCCTGTTTTTGCCTTAGTTTTCTCATCTACAAATTTGGAACAATATTAGGTGTATTCTGGATCTGTAATGAAATTTAAAAACCTATCTCTCATATAGCAAGTCTTTAATACCTGATACCTAGGTGTTTGTGTGGTTCTGATTATTGTTTTATTACTTCTGGCTTTAACGGCACTTAATCCAAATGACTTTATAATTAATTGTGAAGGGAAATCAAAACTAAAGAGCATGTATGAAATATTGAAAATATATCATGGAAGGTTTATTTTTCTAAAATTAAGGGCAACTATGAATTTTATTTGTTTCCTAGCTATTTGGAAAAGGACCCTCTTCTGTAACATGGTGGTTTATGGCTTGATTTCTGTATTTTTGACTATCATATACTTTTTAAGGAATGTATTCCTTCAAGATGTACTGTCCTACCAAAATATCACTGTCCCAGAGCTGGGTTCCCTCAGCAGGGACTTCCTGGCCTGCCAAGACAGACAGAGAAAGAAGGAAAATTTCCAGAGCCTAACAGTCAGGACCCTGAAGGCAGTCCCTCTCAGTACAGGGCTGGCATTTGCTTTGACCAGAAGCTTACTCCAAGAAGTACCACTGGGGCAGGGAGCTCCATTCCCAGAGGCAACCTGAGCACATATGACCAGGAGGCTCTCTGATGTCTCTGTACCTGCCAGCAGGTAGGCATAGCACAGGAACCAAAGACAGAGGAAACAGAAGAGAAAACAACTGTGGGCCAAGCCACTAGGAGCTACAGAGAATGTTGGCTATGCCAGGCCAGGACACAGAGTAGAAGCAACCCTCCTCCTATAGAGGAAGAGAGAATCAATCATGCTCTTAGTCATTTTTCAGCCAATAACTCGTTACCAGACTCCAGGCAAGTCTATGGCCCTTCCGAGTTCTCTTATTTGAAAAACAAAGTGAGAGCTACTGTAAAAACCCAAGATTTTAATGATTTGTATGTGGGTCAAAAAACTACTCACGATGGGTGTGTTTTCTAAGAAATGCCCTTGGGACGCCTGGGTAGCGCAGTCGTTAGGCATCTGCCTTCGGCTCAGGGCGTGATCCCGGTGTTCCGGGATCGAGCCCCACATCGGGCTCCTCCGCTGGGAGCCTGCTTCTTCCTCTCCCACTCCCCCTGCTTGTGTTCCCTCTCTCGCTGGCTATCTCTGTCAAATAAATAAATAAATAATTGAAAGAAAGAAAGAAAGAAAGAAAGAAAGAAAGAAAGAAAGAAAGAAAGAAAGAAAGAAATGCCCTTGATCGTGATGCTGACTTTTCTGTCAACCCCAATTACCACCCCACCCCAGTGCTGGTGCATATCTTTGCATGCACCATGGAACAGCATCATTGGCATCCCCCAGGCCTGACCCCAGGCCTTACCTCTACAGGCAGGGGTTCTTGAATGGCTATCTCTCCCTCCCCAATAATTGGCCTGGTAACAGCCATTGTTGTCATGGATGGCCTAGACACGCCTCTACCCACAGGACTTCAGGCCACTTCTGACTTCCTAGCATTTCCTAACTTACTAACCTTCCAGAAGAAAAAGGTCTTCATTTTCCCTAATTCCCTTCCTCTGCATTCTCTTTTCCTTCCCTTTATTCCCATCTCCTCTAAGACTGGGTTTTTGTGTGTTTTTTTGAGAGAATAAATATTACTTGGGTCACAGTTGAATTTCATCATGTTGCATTACTTCCCTGAGTCTCAATTTCCTTGTCTATATAATCAGGATGGCAGCATAGACCTCATACCTTCATGAGGAAGCTTAAACAAGAAGATACACATGATGTGTTCAGCATAGGGCCTGGTCCAGAGTAAGCTCTCACAAATGAGCACTAATTTAATTATCACCATCATCTTTGTCACATCATGAGCTTCTGGCAGTTGTCTCTGGACTTATCTACTTGCTTTAATGGGTATCCTGTTTTGCTCACTCCTGGTTATTAACCCAAAGGCTAGTACACAGAACAGATCCAAAATATTTGTGAAACAAATGTTGAAAAGCAGAATATGGGCAACAACTTTTAAAGTAGTGTGTGTGTGTGTGTGTGTGTGTGTAAGTGGGTGCATGTGTGAGTGTGTGTGTGTGACTGCATGTGTGAATGTGTGCGATATTGTGTGTGTGTAAGTAGGTGCATGTGTGAGTGTGTGTGTGACTACACGTGTGTGAATGTGTGTGATACTGTGTGTGTTTATGTGTGCTGCAGTCCTGAAGGGGCCAGTTCTCTCCTCTATGGACCCTGTAGCTCTGCTTCACAGTCATACCCTAATCAACTGGAATGGCTCTATGGGGACTCCTTAGTGCCCCTCTGTTTAGTCTCTCCCCCAGGCCACTTGGCCCAGCAGCCTTCTTCCCCAGGGAGCCATAAGATCAGAGCCAGGGGCATTTCATACATGTGCTTACTAACTGGTGTGAAAGATGGTGGCTCAAAATTGAGAAGAAAAATCAGCTTACCCACAGTTAATGTTTTCAAAACAAGAACAGAGAATGAAGGTCATTTACATGATATTTAGAACCCCAAAACACACTCCAAGACATAGGCGCCAAGATAGGCTGATTTTGCCTCAGCCGTATTGTCGACCTACTAATGAACACGGACTGAGAACGCACTGTGTGCCAAGTACCATGCTAAGTACTGTGGTTAGAGAAGAAAAATGCAAGTCTTTATTGGTAAGAGAAGGAGCAGGAGCCAGAGAAAAGGTAACAGAATTACAGTACCATATGGGAAAGGTGACCGCACACAAAGCACAAAGGACTGTTAAGAGTCACGGCTTTCAGCCCGATGAAGTCAAGGAGGTTCTTCTAGACGGAGTGGCTTCCTACTAGTTTTCTTGGAGTGTGACAGTTAAGCAAATGAAGGAGAGGTATGTGTAAATGCATGGGGGAGAGGGGTGAGAACATGACGCTTGCTGGGAAATCCAAGTAGTTCAACGAGAGTGCTGACAATGACAGCAATTGTAGTAATAACAATAGCAGGAACACACCAGCTCACATGTCTATGGTACTTGCCATGTGCCGGATGCTGTTTTGAGCATTTTACATATTGTGACTCTTTGCACAACTGGAACTTAGGGGTCTAGGAGTTAAAAGGAGCTGGGAGGGGCCAGGTTCAGAAATAGATGGTTCCACATCTCTATATTTTGTGAATAGGCTTGGGATTAGAGTTTGACTACAGGGTGATGATGGTTGTGGATCTGATCTTGACCAAGTATATGTTTTAGAATGATTATTCTCATGATGTGGTGGGTCAGTAGGGGTGAGCTGTAGACAAGAGGCTGGGAGAACAGTGGACAGGCTGCTGGAGCCATCCAGGTGAGAACATTAAGCACCTGAATCAAGAAGCAGTGTTGGGAAGGGTCACTATAGATTGACTTGCTGAGGGCCATTCATCTAGCTTCAGATCTCATTATTGTTTTTTCCCAGCTTTATTGACACAGACTTAATATACAAAACACTTCAAGTACTTAATGTGTGCATTTCTTTGAGTTTGGACATATGCATTTTCTCTCTGAGTCTACAGTGATTTACTGCCTTTCCTGCCTCACAGTGTCTGTCAGACACCAGATGACTTGGGGTATCACTGACCGCATCCTCTGACATTTACTGCTTGCTAGCTGGGTTATCGTCTATGCCACTTTCTTTCTCTGAGCCTCAGTTTCCTTATATGTTAAATGATGGTAATAAGACCTGTTCTGCTTGCATGCATTTGTGCTTTACAAATATTAAACTGTGATATAAATGTGAAGGGTTTATTATGTGGATACTGAAGAGGAGGATGAAGATGGGGATGATGAAGACCAGGCTTTCCAGAAACCATTTCCCTTTGGTTTCATAGACCAAGCTCTACCCATTTATTTAATCCCTCACTGTACCTTGCCCTGATCTTTCCTCCCCTTCCAGAAAAAAATAATTTCTCTCTCTTCTCTTGCCCCATTAAATCTGTGTTCACAAATCAGCCTTTATGTCAAAAAGACCACAACGCTGAAATAATGACACATTCTCGGTAGATGATTGTTGATGTCTGGTTTAAGACTTGAACTCCCCCAATGTCTAGGAACTATGAGAACAATTTTAAATATATATATATATATATATATATATATATATATATATATATATATATATATATATATATATATATATATTTAATGCACACAGACACACACACACCCTTATGTTTAGACTTGAAGACCAGAGTCTTTTTGTTGCTGCATTATTTAATTATTCAGAAAGAAGTTGCCAGCTATGGGAAATGGCTGCTTGCAACATGTAATTTGCCTTCCAAACAAGCTCATTTGGGCTTTGACATTTGACAGAGAAAGGTCTGGGAAGATGAGCTGTTCAGAAAGGGTGTCTGTGCATCTGACACCGCCTGAACTTTGGTAAGTTGATTTTTACAATCGCCAGATCATCAAAGGTTAAACTCATTTAAATTCTCCCTTTACTAGCAAAGAAAGAAAACAAAATGCCACAAGCTGCCTTAACCTGCTGTCCTCAACTGCATGCACTAGCTGGGGACTCAGGAAATTCTTAATGTCTGCAAAAGGTGCTGTGAAGTTGGTAAAGTTAATCTACCACAACCCCGTGTGCACTTTCTGCACCCTTTTCTCTCCCTGGAAACCTAGAGATCTCTTCCTCTGTTGAATCTGCATTATATAAATCCTCTTTTCCATCAGTGCTCATCCCAACCCTCCCTTTCTCCCCTCTCCAAATATCCTTGGGGTGTTTGGTGTCAGGAACAGAGCTGGGGACTGGGCACCTAGAGCTGAGTGTGTGTCTTTTGCCCAGGCTTCTGTCCTCATGTCCCCCACGGTGCCGCAATAATCTTCTGACTAGTGCCCCTTCCCCATTCCCCCCTGGTTATGCCTCCATAGACACAACGGAGCACTTTGATAAAGCACTAATGTGACTGTTTCCCTCCAGTGACTGCAAACATTGCCATTATACAGCTGAGTCCTGGACGTAGGGTCTTTGTTTTATTCATTCACTTTACAAATAATGATTTAGTACCCTATGTATACCAGGCATTGTGCACAAGGTATCTGGGAGATATAGCAGTGATTAAAACAGCCAATGGCCTTTGCTCCCATAATAGATAAATAGGTAAATAAGTAAACAACACAAAAATAAACATGTAGCTTCAAACTATCTGGTTAGAAAACAAATACTACTATAAGAGAGAAGATAGAACACTCAGCTTAGGTTAATATGAGGAAACCAAGTGAGGTCTGTGGAGTCTGAGAGAGTGACGGTCTAAGTAAAGCCTGGAGCATGAGTGGGACATGAGAAACCTCACAGCATGTTCAAGAAGGATAGTGTGGCCAGAACCTACTGATCGAGGGAGATGTGAAGGTGGACAGGTAGGCCAGGGGCTGGCCACATAGCGCTTTACAAGATGATAATCCTCACCCCTGATGTTCAGGACTGGGGAGTTTTTAAACAACTACAGATACCTTTTCCTTACCCCCAATCAATTCACTTCGAATCTTATGGGGAGGGGCCTGAGCATCCTGCAGTTTGTAAAGCTCTCCAGGTGATTCAAATGTGCAGCCAGGACTGAGAACACCTGCTGTAGTCTTTACAAATTGGCCAAACTTTCCTCTATGGTTTCACCTCTGTCTTGCTCATTAATTCCTTGACAATATCCCATAACACCCTCTTTTCTCCATATATACTAAGCACTTCATACATTGTCATTTCTGCTTTTTGGTTTCCTCAGCATAAAATTCAGTTCCCCTTTCCCTATAGAAGTTAGTTTCTGGCTGCAAGTAACCCAAACGTTGACTAAGTAGAGCTTAAATAAACAGAGGCTATTTTTCTCATATTGCAGATGTCAAGTAGGTGTCCTCTAGCATTAGCTCAGAGGTTTATTAATACCAGGGCCTGCACGTCATCCTTCCACGCAGGAAGAAGGAAAAAAAGATGGATCTCTGGTTCCTTTAATCATGAAAACAAGTTTTCCTAGAAGCTCCACTCTGGCGACTTCCCCTCTGTCTCATTAGCCATATCTGTATGACAAGCTATCCTTAGCTGCAAGAGAACCTGTGAAAGCAAAGGGTGGGTTTGAAGTGATTAATTTAGATAGACCATGTTCCATAACCTTGGGCTTGGTGTTGGCATTCTGTTAAAAGGAACAAGGGGAAGTAGCTATTGTTCAGATAACAAAAACAATCTACCACACCAGTTCCTGATCTGCTTGATGAACTCCTACCACCTGTCACTAAGTGAAAATTGTGGTCTGGACAAGAAACGTTACATACCCAAGGCAACTTGTGCCGGGAGCTATGAGAGATAAAATGAAGTAGCACTGGTTCTTGCCCCTAAAGTGTTTATACTCTAGTTTTAAGTTAAAGAATTTTAGTGAGTGGTGTGGGGGATGTGGAGACAAAGTAAAGGGCACAGGCATTGTGGTGTTCTATAAAATTCAAGGACTTTGGAGAAGTAGAACAGTGTGGTGGTGGCAGGGGGCGGGGAGACCACCTCTTGAATGACCCCTGAAAGATATGGGATCTAATACGTTTTCTTAGGTAGGGAGAAGGAGAAAAAAATCCAGGCTACAAAGAACACAGCTCCAGTCTCACTTCCAGTATCTCCATGACTTTGGGAAGAGGATGAGTGTCCAGAAAGATATGATCCAAAGTTCTGCCAGGACCAGGGCTTAAAATTTTGTTCTGGATATTTTCAGCCTCTCCTTTGATCAACACACATACATAGTTCAGGAAGGGACTGCTTCCTCCAAATGATTCCTTTGGGACAATGTGGTTGTATTTGGACCTTATCCGCAGATGTCTCTGACATTTAGAAACAAAAACAAAACGCTATTCTAAATTATTTTTATTTTCTGCTGTGAGTAGTGGAATAGACAATAGGCTCTCACCCCCGGGAAATGGGTCTGCTTTGTGGTGTCTACATTCTTTGTTGCATCTCCTTTCAGGAGCATCTACTTGCTCCTGACCCTAGACTCATATGTGGATGGAAATCCATACCATCTTTCCATAATTCTACCTATGATCATAACTACTACTGCATGCATCATATCATTAAATTTTCATAACCTGAAGAGGTAGGTTTCGTTATTATCCCCACTTTTCAGATGAGGAAATAGGGGCACAGAGAGGTGAGGCAGGTCTAACTGGAGTGGTCAGCATTAGCGTCTAGCCAGTCTGGCTCCAGAGTGTGTGCTCTTCAGTAGTAGCCAACTTTCTTTCATAAACCTGTTATAGTGTATTGCCTCCCAATTAGGAATTTCTTCCTCATACCACCTACAATCGGGCTTTTTGGTGCCCACTCTAAACCCAAGATTATTGCGGTCCTCCTGTCCTACCCACTATGTAATCAGAGGCCACCAAAGTGAGCCACGATGACCCATGAACAGTCTTAAGAACCAGTTGTTGTCCCTCCTTCCTATCCCTTCTTCTCACGTCTCTCTGTTCCCTTGTTTATCCCAAGAACCAGTTGTTGTCCCTCCTTCCTATCCCTTCTTCTCACGTCTCTCTGTTCCCTTGTTTATCCCACTTGCTGGCTCTGCCTGCAGCCCCATGGTTGCCTCTAAAATTGGACTGCATTTGCCTTTCCCAGTTTTAATCCACTATGCTTTAAATGATAGGGATGGTCTGGCTTTCTCACGCTGCCCTCAAACTGGATCTCTGGGAGGCTTTGGGTAATTTTGTGGAAACAGTTCAAGCCCCGTGGCCCCAATTTCAGTGTCAACTATGTCCACTGCAGCCGCTCAGGAAGGGGTGCCGTCTGCCTTCTGGTCTTGCTATTGTTACTGTCCGTGTTTATTGTCGGTGTTCATGGAGTTCTTGCTTCGTACTGAGCCCTGAGCTAAGCACTTGGTGTGGTTTGTCTCACTTAATCGACCTGCTCCCCATCCTGTAGGGTACGTGTTAGCATTGCCTATATTGTACGGATGAAGGGGTTGAGCACCAGAAAGTCTTGATCACTTGGGTAGGGTCACACTACTAGACATGGAGAAGTAGAGCTCGAATCCCTGTCTGACTAAGAGTACATTTCTTTCTTCTAGGGCTTCAGAGGACAAGCCTAAGTCCTCCTTCGTGTATCAACCCTTCAAATGTTTGTTGACAGTTCTTACACTTTCCAGAGTCTCCTCTAGTGTCAACACCCACAGTTCCATTGCCATGATTTCACCTCCATCTCCTCATCATCCCTATCTCTACCCAGTGCGTCCAATGTTAATCTGCTTTTACAGTTGGTGTAGACCTGTGTTCACCACTCCAGGTGTGGTCTGATTAACACAACATATACAGCTGGCCTATCACCTACTTCATCTTTTATGGTCTCTTTCTGGCAATGAAGCCATACATTATTTTGGCAGCCTCTACAACCCCAATCAACAGAATGACTCCAGAGGGAAATTGCTTCTGAATGCGTCTACTGTTAACTGTGAAAATAGCCAAGGTGAATGGAAGTAGAGGGGATACTTGGAGAAACGATGCCAAGTGAGGAAGACTGCTAGAAGACCCTTTGTGTTGGGATTGGGGGTATTGTTGACCATGGATGCATTGACTCATAGGTAAAATACTACCCCACACCTAGCTGCCAAGGACCCAGCTTTTTCCTGGAAATTCCCCAGGTGCAAAGGCCATCTGATGTGCTTACCTTTGTGTGCTGCTCAGCAGTTAGTGTTTTTGGTGCTGGGCCCCCTTGGTTCTTGTGATCCTGTGACATAATGGAATCAAATTAAAGGCCCATTTACCAGCTTTATTGTCGATTATTTATAATACTCTGGTTCCAGAGTGCTTCTTTATAGAGTGCTTAAGCTGCCATCACTGGATAGAGCTTGCCATAAATGCCTTCACATGCACAGCACATTATGTTCCTTAGCCACAGCAAAAAGGGAAAAGATTATTCTCAATTATTTCATATAGTCTATTTTATTGTTTTATTGTAATAAACTTCCGTACCTTACGCCACTTTAAAATCAATAGTTTGCATTAAAAATAATGAAACACAGCTATTAATCTTGGTTAGCATTTCTGCTATTACTTTCTGATAGTGAATCCATAATATAGAGAAGGTAATAATTATTCACTTCCAATCAATAGGAACATTTTCAAATGCTCCTATGTGTCCCGCTGCTACTGCATCAGTGGAAGCTGATGACAATAGGGGCATAGATTTAAAGACTCCTAGTTGGCATGAAGTTCTCCATGCCCTCCCTGCACCTATCTAGACATCCCCTGACCCTCAGGCCATCTTTTTTAATTCCTCGAGACAATAAGATAGAGTTGTTAAGTGCCTGGGCTGGGGAGTCAGACAGTCAGGGCTCAATTGTAAATTCTAGCACTCACCAGTGTCATTTGACCTTGGGCATGCTATTTAGCCATTCCCTGCCTCAGTCTCCTCCTATGAAAAAGGAACAATAATGTCTACTTTGCAGGATTATTGTAAATATCATGTGCAACACTTCACAGGACATGTTTATCATAATATCTAAATTGTTCTAAGTGCCCGAGAAATAACAGCTACTATCATTATGCTATGTACACTTGATGTTAATGAATGGCCTGATAGATAGCTGTTGTTTGCTGAAGGGTTAGTAGCAAAAGCAGGTGGAATGGCTGGTGCCATTTCTATCCTTTGGCTTCTTCATTTCAACCTGACATAAGAAGATCCAGCTGTGCTTTGTGCTGGTACTCAGCATCTGGACTTGAAGCCCTGACAGAAGAAATTGAGCCATCAATTTGGTTGTGATGCAAGAGGCCTTTTAACTCCCAACCCTTTGCTTTTGAGCAAAGTCTCTGTGGAGACAGTACTGGAGTGAATACATGGTTTTGTCAGTAAATACCCTTTGATCAACACTCAAGTCAAATATAAGAAGAGTGGAGATGGTGATGCTTAAAGCCGTAATTGATGGCATGGCTTTTCCTATCCTGTTTAATTTAATTCAGCAACTGTTTATTGAACAGCTAACATGTGCCAGAAGAAAGCCTAAGTGTTGAATAGTAAAAAGATTCAAAGATTAATAAGGCATAATATTTGCTGTCAAAATATGTTAAAATCTAGGCAAAGAGACACATGTCACCTGAATAACATGAATCCAAAGTGCAGAAAGAAAGATTGATTCTCTCTGGTAAGGAGAGGTTATTTCAACTAAAGCACAAGTGAGTAAACCTTCACAGGGAAAATGGAGGAAAAAGAATATTCTAGGGAGAGGGAACAACAAAGGCAAATGCCAAAAGGTGAGCAAGCATGTATCTTAATATAACTATAAGCATAAAATCTTTCTAGATTCCTTGCTGCCTACAACACATCTCCGGGCTCCACGGTCTCTTTGCCCGTGTTTCTACTCCATTCACTATATTTTCTTATACACCCTAGCCTCCTAAAACTACACTACAAAATATTTGTAACTTTTGAAAATGATGACCTCTGTTTCATGCCTCTATAAGCTTGCATTTGCTGTCTCTTGGACTTAAAATTGATTTATCCACCTTAAAAGCCATTCTGCTAGAAGACTGAGATCAAGTATCACCTCCTCTATGAGGACTTTCCTGATACTCTCAGATCATAATACACCGTGTCACCATTCTTTGTTTGTATGTCTGATGCCATCTTGAATGAATGAATGAATGAATGAATGCACATGTGAATGAAAGAATGGTTGAATGGAATCATATATAATATATTCAGAAAATGGCAAGTGTGGTGGGATTAGGATATGACCTATTTGGGGGCACAGTGAGCTGGCTTATATGACAAGCTAAGGAATTTAGATTTTATTGGGTATAAGATTATGTAAATAACCAAATAGTCTCCTGGTAAGATTACTCTAGCAAGGGCATGCAGAAAATTCTGGCAGCAAAGAAACTAGAGGCAGAGAGAGCACTCTAGGTGGTTAGATACCAAAATGAAATAGTTATAGCTGAAATGAAGAGAAGAAAGTGGAGGAGGGAAGCAGAAGTTGGCAATGGATTGATTGAAAGAGGGATGAGGAGTAAATCCCAAATCCTTCTTTGCACTGCAAACACTGTTGGGAAGGGATTCCTCTCCTTACCCCACCTTGCTTTAAAGAAAGATTTACCAAATTTACTAATCTCTTTAGGTGAGACACCAGGACAGAGATAGGGAGAATGTACCCCAGGACAGGGCCACTGCATTATGCTCAAAATTGTCATGCAATCTTCTATTCTTTCCTTTCTTCCAGCCAGGTCAGTAAGTTAGCAGATCAAACCTGCAAATTTCCCTTCTCTCTCCAATCAGGACCTTGGGACTCCACGTACAGCCTGTGAACCACCAGCAGCAGGGACAGGGGGCTTGTAGAAATGCAGATTCTTGGGTCCCACTCCAGGGCTACTAAATCAGAGTCTGCATTTTGACAATATCCTAGGTAATCCCTATGCACATTCAAGTTGGAGAAGTACTGATCTAGGAAACTGTCCCTTCAGTGTCTGACAGCCAGAAAACAAGACTTTCAACCTGGGGTGCATACTGGAACCATCCCGAAAACTTTTCACCCTCCTGATTCTCCAGGCTGCATCCCAGACCAATTAAATAAAAATCTTTGGGGGTAGGAACCACAGTGTAAAAGCTATCCAGGTGATTCCAATAGGCACTCAGGGTTAAAAATCACTAGGCTAAAGGTAAGATTTAGCTTTGGACATTATGACAGAAATAATCTCCTTTTCTCCTCTCCCATCCTGTTCTAGTCCAGTTTAATAAGGAGATCAGATTTGGGTTTCTGGCATAGGCCCAGCCAAAAAGAAAGTGAAAGTTTGATTTCTAACTTGCTGTCATTGTTTATGTGTTTATTGCCCTTGGGAATTCTTGCAAAGAAATGGAATAGATGGGGTAAGGCAGGATTCAGGTATTCCATCTGTCTCCTAGCCCAACACTATTTGATAATTGTCCAACATTTAACCATTATTAAGATGGAGTTTGGGCCGCCATATGAGTGAGGATAGAAATGCCATTGACTAAAACAGAGGACACAGAACAGTTTAGATTAGGAAGGAAACTTTAAATGGAGAGCACTCTATCTCCTCTCTTTGTGAACACACATCAAACAATCTCCACTCAGTGGTGGTTGAGTCCCCCCACCCACTGACCCCCTTCAGTATTGTAGAAGAAACTATCTGACCAGAGGTTTGATTTAGTCCATATTTCATACAATGAAGCAGTAATGAAAAAAAAAAAAGGAACATTAATTCTCTGTGATGATATCAAGAAAGGGAGAGAAAAAATACCATTCCATGGTGTTGGTTTTATTGTAATAATACAGGGCAAGCATTTATCTGAGTCAGGGGCTGCAGCTGCTGCTCATAAACCACCGTGATAATGAAGACCAGATTGAATTATCTTCAGCCAGGATTAAAGATCCAAGAAGATTTTTTTAATAAACCCAGTCTTGTTTTTCATTGTCAAAAATGGTTTAGGTTAAGTTAGATGGCTAAATAGAGAGATGAAAAACTGAAGGTCTTTTCAGCAAAGGAGCTGAGCAGGAGAGAATACAGAAACGGCCAAAGGTGGGCAGTGGGTGGCCAGGTGGATGGGAGTCCAGATAAAAGAGGAGCAGAGTCTTTGGTACACAGAACCTTTTGAAGGGCAGTCAGGGGACGTGACCTGGTCCCTTGCTGCTGGAAATCATATATAAATGAGGCCTAATACGTCTGGTGAGAATCTCAAGCATGAGTTTCTCTGAGGTCAAAAGAGTGTATACAGCTGAGCCACTCAGACATTGTACAGAAATAAGAAAGCCCTTGTTGAAGCTATCCTCTTACAAATTCTGCACGTACGAGCTGAGGCACGCTGAGTAATGGAACGATTTGCCTTGCAGACTTGATCCAAAGAGTTTCCTCAGAAAACGTATAACAAAGCCGTGAGAGAAGGAGAGGTGTGTGGTAGCTGGAGCAATAAGCATTAGGACTTTTCGTGCTCGCGATAGAGAAACTAGGCCCAGGAAAGTTAAATGACTTGTTGGAGGTCACATATTCACTTGCAGAACCACCTCAATGTTTTCTACCTATTGGGTTAGAGGGATCCAAAATGGAACTCATGGGCCAGTCTCCAGATACCACGTGGCTTATGGAAAAATACCTGATACTATCTTCCAAAAAATTACTTTAGCATATTTAGGGTAAACTGAGGTCAGTCTAACTCTCCAATAATTTCACAGGAGGAATGTGTCCAATTCGTTGACTTGGGTGGGTCACTCCTGACTGGAATGAATACAAAACACAGAGATCCCATTACACTGCTTTGGTTACCACGCTGAAAACAAACAGAAAGAAAGAAAGAAAGAAGAAAGAAAGAAAGAAAGAAAGAAAGAAAGAAAGAAAGAAAGAAAGAAAGAAAGAAAGAGAGAGAGAAAGGAAGAAAGAAAGAAAGAAAGAAAGAAAGAAAGAAAGAAAGAAAGAAAGAAAGAAAATCATAATAATAATGTCAGCTATCACTTTCTGAATACCTACTACATACCACATATTGAATTAGATGCTCTAAATATTTATTTAGCTTATTTGATAAACTGATTTAAATAATAACCTTGCAGGACAAGAAGGAATCTAGGAGTAGAGATGTTTACTAATTTGTTCAAGAAATTTATGAAGTTAGAGTTTAAATCCCTCTTACTCTCAAAAACCTATGGTTCTTTTCACAGTACATTGTTCCTTCCAATTAATGTAATGATTCTTAACATTGGCATGGTGGGGGAATGAATACTTTACACATCCCTTTATGAATATGAGATACTCTTTCAAAAAAAATGCATTTTCTCCCATGTATAAAATTGCATGAGATTTCAGGGAGTTTCTTGACCCCATAAATCCATATAGAGTTCCAAATTAAGAAGCCCATCCCCATTGACTTAAAGAAGTAATAAGTAGAGGTGAGAAGGAAAGAGGACAAACAAGAAAATTCAGTAGATAGTTACAAGGAATGTCTTGGACTTGCACTGTTTGGAGTAACTGTATTTCTGGAATTTGGTTCTCTTAAAATTGTTTTTGAAATTAACATGTAATGTACATATATTTGCATAATTGCAAGTTAGTGCTTAAATACTGCCATCAGCCATACCTATCTGGGGAAAAAAAAATTCTCACTGCCATTTAGACTTCTGTGATGTCATGGTTTTTGTCCATTAAAACCCACACCATGTTGTGGCTGAGAAGTGGCCTGAGCTATGCTGACATCAACACAGGTCATTTCCGTTGTAATGGGGCATGCTTTATGACAGCGGAGTGATTTTGGTTTTGATGGATGCTCACTGAATATAGTGCCTTTTAAAATGTGCTAATGTCTACAAGTGTCCTATATTTCTCTTGATTAATTTGAAATAATGCAGTCTTTCATGTACATACAATCAGCTTTTAATGTATAATGGCCCTTCCCATCCTTAGCACAGGGCATTGACTTTTCCTGATTTCATGTGCATTCAACATGCACATGGCCTTTTGTAACTTCTCTTTAACCATTCGGTTTTGCTCTACCCATTCTATTCACACTCTTTTTTCTCAAGGATATCTTTCGTTTCCATCCTATTCTGATATCATTTGGATTAATTCAATCAATTTATAATTGAGAAAATTTTCATTTGATGTGGACTCCACAGCCCTTATAGGAGCTGGGGGAGGGGGTCTTTTTAGTCACTGTTGGGGATTGAAGCCATAATAGGTATAAACATAGGAGAAGGGAAAGTGTTGGCTTGGAATTTTGAAATTGCACTTTGTACTATTTGGGTGATATTTTGATTAGTGATATTTGTCTGACTTGATCGTTATATTATCAAAAGACATCAATGCATTGAACTGACATATTCATTGAGTTTTTAGTATGCACTTAGTCCTATGGAACATAGCCCACAGTGCACAGCCCCAGGTAAGATCATTAACATTAGTTGAATGAGTCAAAGAATATCCAAGATACCTGACAAATGGCTAGAACAAGAGTATTTTGATATCATGTTCTGTGTTCTTTTCAACAGACCTTTCTGCCCCTGACTTTTGTGTACAGATATAGTTTTGGGGCAAAAATTTGCATATGAGATAAGAGTACTTTCATTCTCAGGGGGTTGATGTTAAATCACAGCCAGGTTCAATCAAACCCCACAATAAAAACAGATGACATAACCAAATTAGGTGAAAAAAGGGACTTTTTAAAAGATGTATTTATTTATTTTAGATAGAGAGCAAGGGGAGGGGCAGAGAGAGAGAGAGAAGGACAGAATCTCAAGCAGACTCCCTGCTGAGTGTGGAGCTTGATATGGGCCTTGATCCCGCAACCCTGAGATCATGACCTGAGCTGAAATCAAGAGTCACTTAACTGACTGAGCCACCCAGGTGCCCCTAAAAAGGGACTTTTAAATGTCTCTGTGTCTAAGAATAGGACATGTATCTCATTCTAGCTAATCACCATGATCTCACACTGAGGCCACTGTTACTATATGAACATGTGACAAAATTCAGACCAGTAAGAAGCAAGGAGCAGTTTGTAGAGTGTTTCTGGACAAGGCTGTCTGTACTTCTCAGAGACAGTCTCTAGATAGTAGCCCTGGTCATTCCAATAATCAGTTTATGATTAAGAATTGAGGCCAGCTTGGGGTGCCTGGGTGGCTCAGTTGGCTAAGCATCTGCTTTTAGCTCAGGTCATGATCTCTGGGTCCTGGGATTGAGCCCCGCATTGGGGCTCAGTGAGAAGTCTGCTTCAGGATTCTCTCTCTCTCTCTCCCTCTGCCCTTCCCTTTGTTCTCACTCTCTCTCTCTCTCAAATAAATAAATAAATCTTAAAAAAAAAAAAAATAGGGCCAGCTTTAGGATGAAGTAAATGCTGTAGAAGGCAAAGCAAATTAACACGAAGAAATCAGGGCCTTGGTGACACCATAGAGCCTGTGAGTCAAACCAAGCTGAAGTCTGCCCTACTTCTGCCAAGCTGATGGCCAGTATGATTGAGTTATGTGTCCCTCACCAAAACACCTCATCCTGGGGCACCTAGGAGGCTCAATTGGTTAAGTAACTGCCTTTGGCTCAGGTCATGATCACAGGGTCCTGAGATCAAGCCCCAAGTAAAACTCCCTGCTCATCGGGGACTCTGCTTCTCCCTCTCCCTTTCCATTTTCCCCTCCCTACTTGTGCATACACTCTCTCTCTCTCTCTCTCTCTCTCTCTCAAATAAATAAAATATTAAAAAACAACAACAACAAATACCTCATCTCTAAGATATACCAATTCTGTGCTACTCTTTGACTCATGGCTCCCAAATTGATTCTGCTTATGTTCAGAGACTTTTTAAATCTCACTCAAGTACTATTTCTTTAGGGTTTTGTTTTGTTTTGTTTTCTTGTCCTAATCCCTGTCTCAGAGGTATTTGAACAAAGTCCACCAAGGGAGGATGAGGCAGTGACCACCCCATTCATTGTCATTTTTTCTGATCCCTCTCTTACCTCCCCAGAGTCATTTCCCTTATTCTTCAGCCAACACCAGATGTTTCTATGAACAGTAATTCATGTAAATAGATGCCCCCTTTATTTTCTTACTAAAATGTTTCTCTAATAAGTATCTGTGTCCCTGGATTGAGCCCCTGGATCTGTTAGACCTCTAAGTTCCAAGGACTTGGCTGGAAAAGGAGCCTCTGGTCCTTGCTCGCTACAAAGACCCTGTGAAAGACAATAACATTTTTAAAGAGTTTGTGTCAGAATGAGGGCTTTAGTATCACATAAATCATGATTTTCATCTTGACCTTGACACTATGTAACCCTGAACAAGTTGTTTAGCCTCATGTTTCTCAGCTCCCCATGTGTAAAACGGGTATGGGTATTATAATCCACACTTCAACTAAAAGTTGTGAATATTAAATAAGATCATGTAAGTTAAGGGATTAGCAGAATTCCAGGCATATCAGAGACCTTCAGTGAATAGTAGTTATGATGGGTATCTTTCAAATTATTCCTGCTTGAATCCTGCTTCCTTCCTTCCTTGAATACCAGTATTCAAGTCCTTATGTAATCCCCTCCCTTAGTGAATCACTTCTAGAAAACAAAATATAGCAAATATGATAGAATGTCACTTCTATGGATAGGTTATGAAAGGCTATGATTTCTATCTTGCTGGGCTCTCTCTATTGCCTTCTCATCTTACACATGTTGATGAAGCCAGCTACCATGCTGGAGAGGTTCATGCAACAAGGAACTGAGGGTGGCCTCAGGCCAACAGCCAGCAAGAAACTGAGGCCTTCAATCCAGTATCCTATAAAGAATTTAATCCTGTCAACAATCACTGAGTGACCTTGGGAGGGGATCCTTCCCCAGTCAGGCCTTCAAATGAGACTACAGCCCCAGTCAAGAGTGTCATCACAGCCTGTGGGAACATGAAGCAGAGAACCTGTCAAGCCATGTCCTGATTCCTGACCCACAGAAACTGTGAAATAATAAATGTGTATTGTTTTGAGCCACTAAGTTTGGGGATCATTTGTTATGCATCAATAGACAACAAATATAGTAGTTTTGAGGCTATTACCACTGCACTATTCCTTCTGCTACTTCTGCTGATGATACTGCTATTGCCCACACAGAGAGAAGATGAAAAGCCAATCTCCAGGGTTTCAGGACATTCCTGAAGAGTTATCCAAATCTTCTGCTTGTCATAAATTCACTCAAAATTTCAACATTTGCTTTCTACTTTTCAATATGTGTGTGATTCTTTAAAAAAACAACAACAACAACAACAACAAAAAAAAAAAAACTAAGTACCTACCAGTTAAATTTATTAATTTCCCCCACCTAAAATATTCAAATGAGATAGTTGATTTAGGACCTTATGTCTTATTCATTTCTAAGCATTCTTCACCTCTAATATGTTATCTATCATTTACCTCAAACAGATGCATCTTGAAAATGGTGCAAATCTACACTTAAACTGGTTTTGGTGGTAGGACCAGAAATTGAACCTATTGCCTTCATCCATAAAGTGGGGATAATTTCTCTATCTTCAGAGTGTTGTTTTGAGGCTCTAGTGAGAGAATATTTATCAAGTGCCTGAGCAGTAAGTATCAACAAATGTATCTTTCATTTCAAATCTCTCTTATGCATAAATCACAGTATCTTGGAACATTATGGATCTTAATCTGCCATAGGAAATTACACTGAGAAATAACAAAACTATATCAAAAGTGAAAAAGGAAAATAAGTGACTATAAATTCACAACAAACTCTTTTTTTAGGTTATCATGGGACTTAATTTCCGCAGGATTCTACAGACATATCTGCGTATTCTTTTTCCTCGAAGGGAAATATAAAAGACTCTTTTCTCTTCTGAAGGTCTGGGGTGGCCACACATTGAGATGTTTAGACAAAATCTGCTGGGATTTTATGACCTCATATTGAATGAAAGAAAGTAAACGAAGATGGGGTAGCAACTGGGACATTGGTTGCAGTAGGGGGAACAGACCAGTCAGTACAAAGTGTCTAGTGTCCTCAGGAAACTCAGACCTTAGGTTTCTCACCCAGCAGGCAGTGTAAGTCCAGTTAGCCACATCCAAGTCAACCTCCAATGCACCACAATAAGCGGTCTTGTTTCCTGGAAAAAGGTAATAATGGTGGAAGGTAGCCCGTGTTGTATAGCATGGCACTCCTCCAACTTCAGTATGTTCCCAAATCACCTGGAGATTTTGTTAAATTGCAGATTCAGATTCAGTAGGTCTGAAGTGGGCCTGAGACACCTACACTCCTGAAGTGCTTCCAGGCTTCCAGGTGATGCTGAATAGCTGGTCTGTGGATCACATTTGGAATAGTGAGGGTGTGGTGGAAAAACGATGGGCTTTGGAACCAGACAGACTTGAATCTGAGATCTAGCTCAGCCATTTATTAATTGAGTGATCTCAGGCAAATAACTTGATCACTCTGAACCTGTTTCCTTACCTGGAAATGATTTGATTTATCCCCCAGGATTTTTGTGAAAGTTAAAGGGGGAAAAAAACACACACACATGTTTGTAAATGCTTAGGAAAATGTTCTAGCATGGTAAATTGTAGGAAGAGGAAATCTCCTATGCCTCCATCTCTGCCAGCAACCTTAGTAGCCAATCTGATTGGTTGGACAGGACATTAAATTGGCTGTGTTCATGTTCAAGATTACTTCCTGCTCCTGTGGAATAGGCACAACTGGGTACTTTTTGCCTCCTTGGAGAAAGATAAGCCAAGCCTGTATGTCTACCCCACGTCATGCATGCCTATAACTGAAGGAATAACTCGTGCCATAACTTCCTCTGTTGACTCAGCCATATCAAATTTAAAAACCCCACATCAAAAAAGAGTTAAATAGACCAGATTAGATTTCTAAGCCTCAGGCTGCAAGTAGGCTTTTACCAGAGCTCATCATTGGAAGTTATTGCATATTGGTTCAGCTATTAATAAAGAAGAGCTATGGGGCGCCTGGGTGGCTCAGTTGGTTGAGTGTCCAACTCTTGGTTTTGGCTCTGGTCATGATCTCGTGGGTCATGGGATCAAGCCCCATATGGGGCTCCATGCTCATTGCGGGTAGGTGGTGCTTGAGATTCTCTCCCTCTTCCTCGCTCCCTGCCCCTCCCCCATATATATATATATATATATATATATATATATATATATATATATATATATATATATATTTTTTTTTTTTTTAAAGAAGAGCTTTGTCTCCCATATGGATATTTTCCCTCTGTAGTCACCTCAGTTGAAGGCCACCAGGTTGTGTGAGCAGTAGTCCAGGCTTTGATCATTTATTCAATTCTTGGTTTAATACATTTAAATTTTGCAAATCACTCTGACCCCTTAATTGGAGCAGCCATTGTCCCACTACCACCATACTCCTGTTATCATCATCATCATAATCATCATCTGCCCCAGCAAGACTCAAACCCAATTTTGTTCATTTCAATTTGAATTGAATTTACTGAATGTCTGCAGTGTGCCATATGGTGTGGTCTTGTTCTCTGCATTTGTGATGTTGGATGGAGCAGGTCCATTTGAATGGTCTGAGAGCATTGGACATACTGATATTAGATACTGGGGATGGAGAGATATGAGGAGCAGCTTAACTCAGGCACTGGAGCAAACTTGAGTGTCAAGTGGTAATTCCCATTAGTGAACCCAGCTTTAAGAAGCAATGGAGGGGGCAGAGGAGGGAAGTAAGTTTGAGTACACCTTCATCTCAATCAAGTCTTCCCTAGCTTAGAGCTGGGGCGTGGGGGTGGGGGAGGTGCTACCATAGACCCAGGCAGCACCAGGAGATCTGCTCACACTACCAATGGGCTTCTTATCTAGTTTGGACATTATCTGAAATTAAAATCATACCTGACATATGAGGCCCTGGAAGAAATGCATCGTGCTCTTCCACCTGAGATTATCTCGGTCTAGTTCCTGTGCAGCGAGAAGGACTGACAGAATGCTCAATTGCACTTTCTGGCAAGAAAATGGTTTTTCTCTAGGCCATGGCTTTTGAAGAAATTCAAAAGGAGTGGCTCTCCTGGAGAGAAAGTGAACCACTGACTTTGGTTTGGAAGAGTACGTCTGTGTGTGTGTAAGTGTTGTCCTGTCCTGCTCTCTAAGCTTCACACAGAACTAGCTATCATGCTAGCTATTTACAACCACATTTTCTTATTCAGTCTTGCCAAAACCTATAATACATACAGAATGAGTAATCCCACTCTACAGTTGGTGATATTGCATCTCAGATGGTGCAGGGACTTTTAAATATGTACAAACTTTGGATACTAACTCACGTCCTTTGACTCCATCCCAATGCCCTTTTTTTCTAGAATCAAATAGTAAATATTTCAGGCTTTGTGGACCATCAGGTCTCTGTAGCAACTACTCCATCTCTACTGTGACAGTGTGAAAGCAGCCATAGACGATGCATAAACAAATGAAGATAGCTGTGTTCTGACGATATTCTGCTGTTTCCATTTACAAAATAAGCAGCCAGCCCACAGGCAAGAATTTTGTGACCTCTGTTCTAGGATGCTTTCTGGACTCCTACCCTTGATACCTGGTGATAAGCCAGGTAAATAGGACAATAAACATTTGTAGCCTCTGAGTTCCCATTCTGTCTAATAAATACCTTGTGACCGAGGCCTGGTCCCAGGTCCTAAATCTCACGCTGTAGTATTTTTTGTGGGTCAGATATGACCTACTTTAGTCATTGACTATGCCCTATCCTTTCACTGGGGCCTGTACATCATGGTAGAACACAGCCCACATGCTCCTTATTTAGCTTCATGGTATGGACCATTATTTAGTTTTAGGACTCTTTCTATAATATAAATAGAGACTTTGGAGTCCATCGAGTTAAACAGTGGATCCAATCTTAAGTCACAGTTTCGGAAAAACACAGACATGCTTTTTTCTTCTGGGCAGTTTTCCTATCGACCCTCCGTAAAGGCAAAGAGCAAAATATTAAGTCGTAACTCAGGGAAAGCATTTCTGCCATGGGCTGAGATAATGTGACTCAGGTATTTCCTTTCCAGTGGAGACTGGAGATGAATGGATAGTTAGCATGTCTATTAGACTTTCTCTATCAAACATCAGATATCGTAAACGAGCTTCTGAAAAGTGCTGGCTCTCATTCGATTCACAATAAAATCCTCTAACAAGAACTTAAGAGTGCAGATAATCTCCATTGTGGATTAAAGTAAAACCCCTAGATTTGGCCGCCGTGTGATACAGAGAGGTAAAGATGCCATCCTTCTGGGAACACTTAAGAATGGATCATTTACTGCCTTCTGAGAGGAGCAGCCAAACCACTTCAGTACAGAGATGATCAGAATATTATCCCCTTGTTGCATGTCTTGGCATGGAGTTGGTCGGTGGAGACCATCCTCAATAGAAACTAGTGGGTGCTAGAATCAAGAAAGAACAATGATCTGAGAGTCGAATAGGAAGCCCGGTCAAGATGTAGAAAGAGAAGGGGCGCCTGGGTGGCTCAGTCGTTAAGCATCTGCCTTCGGTTCAGGTCACGATCCCAGCGTTCTGGGATTGAGCCCACATCAGGCTCCCTGCTCAGCGGGAGATCTGCTTCTCCCTCTCTCCCACTCCCCCTGCTTGTGTTCCCTCTCTCACTGCCTCTCTCTGTTTCAAATAAATAAAATCTTAAAAAAAAAAAAAAAGATGTAGAAAGAGAAGGTTTGAGAAAATGCCTGGAATTAATTTTATTGTTTATGCACAACAACAGTGGTATGGTGAAGTGTGGTCCAGCCTCACCTCAAGAGCCAAAACAGAAAGAAAATGGATGTGTTTAGTTAAAGATATGAACACAGGCAAGGTTTTTAGTTTGCAAAAGCCAACTCGTACTCAAGAAATGTTGGTGAAAGTACAATACAACAGTGGTACGTGAAAGAAACTTTATCAACTTTTCTGTGAGAGACAATCGCAAGAACCAGGAATCCAGCCACCCAGACATTCATTCACAGATCCATGCATGCATATTTTTACTCATTTATGCATGTAAGCATTCATCTATTCCTGGATTACTTTGCATGGTAGGCTCCTAGAGTATATTTGAATGTATGAGTACACAAATTCATTAATTCATCCATGCACAAAGTTATTTATTCACACATCCATGCAAGTTTGATTCACTCCTTCATTTATGGGTTCTTAAAAGTATTCATTAATCTGTTCAACAAATTACCATTTAAAACTCACTATACAAAAGGCACTGAATTAAGCCATGTGTGGAATGAAGATGATTCCCCATCTTCATGGAATGCACACGGGTAAACAAAAAACAACAACAACAAAACCATGAGCATTAAAAAAAGCTAAGTATTAGATCAATTAAAAATATGTGTTGCAAGTAAGGCATTGTGGAAGGTCACAAGCAGGGAAGATTTACTTCCATTTGGGGCAGAGACATGGTGGGTGAGGAGTATATCAATCAGAAGGAAGGGGGCTTAAGCTGAAGCATGATGAGTAGACGGGGTTGGACAGGATCAGCTAAGTCAAGGGAACCATGAGTTGAGAAAATACACTGGATATGAAGACAGTGCTGAGGAGTAATAGGAGGCTTTGTATGGCTGGAGCACAGGGACTGGAGAGGAATAGGACACTAACAGAAGCCTGACAGGCAAGAGAGAGCCAGATCATGAAGGACCTTGAATGCCAAGCTAAGGATTTAAGACTTGATCCCGTAGGTGGTAGTGAGCTGCTGAAGGATTTTAGAGAGAAATTATACCATCAGAAATGGGCTTAAAGAGGTTTGCTTTGGCTGTCATGCATAGAGAGGCAGGGAGAATAGCTGAGAAGTTATTAAGTGGAAAGATATTGAGGGCCAGACCTGGAGCCATGAAAAAAGAGAAGGTGTGTGTCTGAGTGTGTGTGTGAGAGTATGAGTGTGTGTGAGGGTATGTCAGAGTGAGAGTGTGATTGTGTAAGAGTGTGACTGTGAGAGTGTGAAAGAGTATGAGAGTATGTATGAGAATGTGAGAGTATGAGTGTGTGTGAAAGAGTGTGAGGGTGTGTGTGTGAGTATGTGAGAGTACGTGAGAGAGTGTGATTGTGTGTGAAAGAGTATGAAGTTGTGAGTGTGTGTGTGAGGGTATGTGAGAGTGTGTGTGAGAATGGGAGAGTGTAAGTGTGTGTGAATGAGTGTGAAGGTGTGTCTTTGAGGGTATGTATGTGAGGGTATCTGTCTATGACAGAATGTGTGTGAGAATGTGACAGTGCGAGTGTGTGTGAAAGATTGTGACTGTGAGAGTGTAAAAGAGTATAACAGAGCATGTGTAAGTGTGAGTATGAGTGTGTGAATGTATGAGAGAGTGTATGTGGGAAACAGCGTGAGAGTATGTGTGTGTGAGAGAATATAAGTGTGTGTGAGAATGTGAGTATGTCAGAAACAGCGTAGAGATGTGTGTGTGAGTGTATGAGTGTATGGGAAACTGAGAGTATGTGTGAGGGTGTGAGAGAATGTGAGTGCTTGTGAGTGTATGAGCGTGTGTGTGTTTTGTGGGAAACAGCATGAGGGTATGTGTGAACGTGTGTGAGTGTGAGAGAGAATGTGCTTGTGGAGGAGGGGCAGAGAGAGGGAGGGAGAGATTTAGAAGATGTTTTGATAGAACTTGAAAACCGGCCATAGAAAGAGAGCAGAAGGGCAGGAGGATGGGTGCCTGTGGTTCGCTTATCAGGCATCCAGGAGACGGTGGTGCTTTGGAACATGAGGAGGGAGCAGAGGAAGAGGAGCTGGGCCGGGAAGGAAGACGAGGAGGTGGAGCTCGGTCTGCATCACTGTGCTTCTCCTGATGCTGGCAAACGTCCTTGAAAGCAGAGGCAGGGAAGCGGGCTCTGCATGAGCCAGCACACCAGAGAGCCCCTGCCTCCTCCCCACCTGCTCGTCAGCCCCGGCTCCTCTCCCGCCACAGACTCCGGGAAGTAGGAGCTCCAGGAAACAATCAAGAAAGGCCGCTGCTTGTTGGAGAGAACAAGACTGGCTGGGAGTGCAGGACGGGGAGGGGGAGAATTGCCCGCAAAGTGACTTCTGGAGCCTGCCTGTTTCTAGCGCGTCTTCTCAACCTTGGCCTGAGCTAATGAACCTCAGAGAGCAAAGCTGTCTTTTGTTTGTTTGTCATTTTGAGGTTTTCTGGTTGATTAAGATCTAAGCCAGCAGGAGGGTTTAAAATCACCAGCAATTCTTAGTTTGAGGATCACAGGGCATTTTCATCCCCTCCTGACAAAATGCTGAACTTAATATAAAAACGCTGTCCCATCCACTTTAGATGAGAGAAATTGTTAAAAGGATTTTTTCTTTCTCCTTTTTCCATTTGAATTGTTATTTTTTTTCCTCCTCTTATCATTTTCTGCTTTGTTTCACACCCCCTGTAAATCAGGTTTCTTTTAAAAGAGCAAAAATTGAATTCTTAGTTACAGACAAAAACTACAAATGAATCTCACTTTGAATGAGGCCAAGGGAAGAAAAAAAAATGGTTAGTGGGTGACACTTTGAGGTTTATTTTTTCTCATCAAACCCCGGCCTTTCTTTTTCATGGACCATTTTGTCACCCTCCCACCAATGCCTACCCAGCATCCTTGAAACCCCTTAACTCTTGCCGGAAAAAGAATGCAGGCTTCAGAGCTCCTGTTTTCTGGGGGAATGTAATTATCTAAACTGGCGTGGATCCAGAATTCAGCTACCCCTGAAAAGGATTTCTTATGAAAGATTAAGTGGTAACACATATGTCAACAGTGCTCCCAGCTCTGGAGTCATTCTGAGCAAACAAGGAAATGGCAACAGTTCCGGATTCCAGTCTGGAAACTCTCCCTGGGTCTCTTTCCACCCCAGGTGGCGTCGAGCTCTTGAATTTGTTCTGGTCTTGTATATTGGGAGCTAACAGACAGATGAGGGGGACAACAGGTTTATCCACGGTGAGCCTTAAGGGAATGGGAGCCTGGGAAGCAGCTGGCCAGCAGGCAACCCTATGTGGCTGGTTGTTTTAGGGACGCTGTGCAGGCCACTGGGCCTACTTAGCCAGGGCCCCCATCCTGTTTCCTGTAGCCCTTGGCCTTGGCCGGCATGACAACACTGCCCTCTGCTGGAGTAGTGCCGTCATTGCTCCCCACCTGAGCACTGATGGTCAAGGACAATGGCTGGGAATATGGTGGGGAGAAGAAAGGCTTCACAACAAAGCAACCTCCAGAGTCAGCTCTTATGTGGCTAGCGTGTCAGGGGTTCTCATCTCTGATGTCAGCCTTGACCCGGGGATTTGGAATCAGACAGATAGCGCTGTCATGCATTTGCTATGTGACCCTGGGCACGTTTCACCTTTCTGAGATTCAGAACAAAGAAAGTCACCTACATTTCAGGGCTTTGGTGAATAGAAAACGAATGATATCTGTTCAGCAAGTGTGACCATACATCCCAGTTTGCCCAGAATGGTCTCAGTTCATCCTGTGGTCCCGGTGTAATTATGAATAGCACCCCTTTTCATTCTTTGGATGATAGCATGGTATGGTCATCCTAACCAAAACACAAGGGCACAATGCCCAGTATCGTAGTTACTCAGTGAACTTTCTCTCTCTGTATCAGGGTGCAGGGATTCTACTGTGAAGGTATAGATCCACTTTAAAAAGACAGGCGATGCAGTTTTCTTTCCCTTTCTTTCTATGAGGAAAAAAAAATGGACACTAGCTTTCCTGCATCCAACTAAGAAAGTAATACAGCACCATGAGGAAAAATCAGTGGTGAAGGAGGTAGGAGACATAGAAAGACAAACCAGACCTACAACTTCCAGGGATACCCTAAGAAAGCCCCTTCACCCTGTGGGCTACCTCTCCAAGAAGGGACGTTTTACCTTCTTTGTAGGACTGCGGCATGGCCCAAATGCAGCGGTATGAAAATGCAGTGCTAGACAGTATCTCATTTTCAATGGATACCAACAATCCACAGTTGGAAAACTACCTTCAAGAAATAAAATGCAAAATTTCAGCATGTATAGGCGCATAGCTATATAATACGCTTTTATTTCTTCCGAGCCTGAAAAATATGGGGAATTATTGAAATGCCTACCACTATGATAGCTCAAATCAGCGACAATGGCCAAATTTTGTTGCATCAACATCCCTGATGGGAAGCTGGCACCAATGCTAGGGTAGCAGCTGATCTGCATGTCTATTTACATAAATTTGCATTGGTGTGATGTTAAAAAATAAATGCTGATATTAAGGAAAGTGGTTTCCCCCCAGTGTTAGTCATTTCAACAGAGCATAGCCGTGAGGAGCACGGACTCTGGAAACGAGCCTCTTACCTTCTATCTGTGTGACCTTGGGTATGAGTTATAACCTTGTATTGTTCCTTATCTAGAAATGGGAATAGCAAGAATACCACCTACTGCAGAGGATTGGTGCAAGGATTAAATGAGTTAATGTGTATGAAGGATTTAGAGCAGCGCCTGACCTATTAAGTGCTCAGATATTAGCTACTATTATTATCCCAGGGCTTGTCCATTGTCTCCCACTATCAACCTTTGTAACAAGGCCTCTGCTTTCTTCCTTCTATAAATCATAAAAGTTGGAAATTTGGGGCCAGGAGGGATCTCAGAACATCTAATCAGTCACTTTCAAACTTTCATTTTATTCCTTTTAAAATAACCATGGAACACTTTGGGGAAATGAAAGCTTATGTGGAAACCCAGCATGGGGGGCCATGTAGCATTGTGGTTAAGAAAATGGGCTTTGCAGACAGACAGGTCTGATTTCCAGTTCTGGCAAAACTTCCCATTAGCCTTGTGACTCAGGGCGAATGATTTACCTTGGCTTTAAGCCTCCATTTCGTAAAGAATAAAATAGCAATCGTAATTGTAAATATTTCATAGGGGTGATAGGAAGCTGAATGACTTCACACCTATTGAGTGTTTAGTGCAATGGCTGGCACATAATAAGGACCCAATTATTCAACTCTTGAGGTTTTAATATGAGAAGTGGACACAAGCAGAGCCTCTCCAGTGAAGCAGGGCAGAGAACTAGGACCACATGGCAAGGGGGTGCTCCAGGGGAACTCCTACGACTTTGCAGAATGCAATTTAAAAGCTCCTGATTGGGGCGCCTGGGTGGTGTGGTCGGTTGCGTGTCTGGCTCTTGATTTCAGCCCCGGTCATGATCTCAGGGTTGTGAGAACGAGCCCCGCATCTGGCTCTGTGCTCAGCATGGAGTCTGCTTGAGATTCTGTCTCTACCTCTCCCTCTGCCCCTCCTGCTCATGCTCTCTCTCTCTCAAATAAATAAATAAATCTTATTTAAAAAAAAAAAGTTTCTAATTTAAACCAACATCTGGTAAACCCAGCTCCAGAAAGCCTCTAGCTCCTCACCACGCAGCTTCCATAAGCACCTTTCCCCACCCTTAGCCAGGCTTCTAATGCCGCCACTGTCCCTGGCTGTGTGTTTGCCCTTCCTTCCCCTTGCCCTTAAAACCACAACAAAGAGACAGCGTCTTTGGTTTAACCACCTTTTTCCAGGGCCTATTAAGCTGAGCAAAAGCGTATGACATCCCCTGTGGTTGGCTCCCAATGGGGCCAAAGTGTCCTGAACTTGCACTTCTAACGTCTCCTGCTCCCTCCCTGAGCCTTCAACAGCTCACAGCCGGAGGGGGAATGAGTCATTTTGTTAAAAATAAAAACACTACCATCTTCCCTCTAATGGCTTTGTTCATGATCACTGCAGGCTGGCACTGAGATGCATTCCAAGCAGCCAGGGACAGCCAGTGGGCAGCCCAGGAAGCTGGCCTACCTGAAATCACAGCCTTGTCATCGTCTCCACTTTGCTGAATTGAAGCGATCCAGCCATCCTCGCGTTGGCTGGGGTATGGGTGATGTGGGGGGCTGAACAACATTTACATGGGGTGGGGGAATGGCGACGTTCCAGAAGAGAAGGGCAGTGCGGACCCAAGAGTCGCTTTGTTAGGGGACAGAGGGTAAGATTCATAATCCACAAAGAGCTAGTCTAGTCTCTTATTTTACTGGAAGAAAATGGAGAGTAACCTCTACGATCACTTAGCTGAGGGCAGGAGAAGCAAGACAAGAATTCAGGGTTCCTGTCTGTAATTCTAACTACTTCTGCACCTACTGCTCTCACTTTTATTCGCTGTTCCCAGCGTCAGGCTACACGCTACTCCAATCGGTCCTATGAGGGAGACACTATTATTGTTCCCATTTTACAGATGAGAAAACTGAAGCTCAGAGAGGTTAAGTTGGTTGCTTAAGCTCCACCAGCTAGGATGCAGTGAAGAAGTGCATGAAATTAGTTCATTTGAGTCCAGGGCCTGGATTCTCAAGCACTGGATCCTCAAAGTTTGGGTGATAGAGAGTGTGCTCATTTGCCTGTGCACATGCTGAAAGGGCGGGGCCATGTCTTGTCCATGACTGACGCCTTGGTGCTCAGCACAGTGCCGGAAGAGGAACAGGCATTCCCTAACTATCCACTGAGTTCAGGTGTGCTGACTGTGAGCGTTTGCTCCCTTAGGGCCTGTTTCTTGTTGTTTTGGTTTTTTTCCCCTCTAGTGGAGGGTACGAGTGACTGCTACACACTTTGGTCAGGACAACTGTCTCTGGCCATTTTGGGGTGACATCTCATTTTGAGGTGGCATCTCTCTTCTTTCCCCATGTTCGGGTCCATGAGAGGCTGATAATAAATGTTAGGGCTAGACTGGAAGTTAATGGTGCATGGCAATTTTGCACTGTCCACTTTGGAGAAGTCACACATCTTCTCTGGACCTGGACTAAATCAGCTGGAAGGAAACCAGATGGTTTCCAAGGACCCCATCCAACAAGAGCTTCAATTAGGCATGGCATAAGCAGGTTTTTCTCAACCACAGCAGGATGGACATTCTGAGCTGAATAAAGACCTTGCTGGGGAGACCTGTCCTGTGCATTGCGGGACACTTAGTAACATTCCCAGCCTCTATCCATCAGATCCAGCAGCACTTCCCCAGCTGTGACAAATCAAAATGTCTTCAGAAATTGTCAAATATCAGGGCACCTGGGTGACTCAGTCGGTTGAGCATCGGACTTCAGCTCAGGTCATGATCTCAGAGTCCTGGGATTGAGCCCTGCATTGGGCTCCATTCTCAGTGGGGAGTCTGCTTGTCACTCCGCCCATCCCCCCACTCACACTCTCGCTCTCGTGCTCTCTCTCTCTCCCTCTCAGATAAATACATAAAAATAAAAATCTAAAAGAAAGAAAGAAAGAAAGAAAGAAAGAAAGAAAGAAAGAAAGAAAGAAAAGAAATTGTCATATATCTCCTGGGGAGGGAGGAAAAAAAGACCCTGGTATGCAAGAACCCAAGTTCTGCCCTGACTTTGACATCCTCGGTCTCAGGGTCCTTCGGTAGGTCCCATGTCCTCTCTGGGTCTTACGCCTCCCCTGCAAAAGGAGGGTGTTGTCCTGTTTGTCTAGGACGATTGAGCCATGAATGTGCTCCTGCTGTGATCCTTTCCTGCCTGTACCATGGCTGGAAGTCACCATTGAGGGAATTGGTACTAAGTGCTTTGATGCAGGTATGTAACAGTCAGAATCCATTATGTGGAGAGAGTATTATGTAAATTTGTCAAACTTCACAATAATGTTTACAACTCAACGAAAATCATGTTAGTCCATTTCAAACCTGCCACCAGTTCCAGATGCCCACACTCCAAGTTCCTGACTCTCCTATACTATCCTATTCAGGTTTTTCATGACACCTGCCCAACTCCCAGCTCTTGAGTTCACTCTCAACTCTAGCGCCATTTTTTTTTTTTTTTGCTCTGAGAAGCTGTTACCTCTGACAAGAATATCCATCTCTCCATTGTACAGGATAAAGTCCAGATTTCATCCGTACAAATCTGGGTTCACCTCCTCCAAGAAGCCTTCCCAGACCACCTGTACACACATTGAGCCCCTAGGTCTTTCTCGTATGACACAGTGACTGCCACAAGTGAGGCTCAGATTTGTAGCCTTGCTCCTGTACGTCTCAGGATTTTCACTAGCAAGATTGATCTGTTTCTCTGGAGAACCCCAAGTGACTTGAGATATTAATCATCCTCACCATCCCCTCCACTGTTGTTCATACACCATTCAGTCAAACATGCATGCCAGACACCGTGCTGGACTCCAGGTTTATAAGGATCAGACATCATTTCTCTGAGAATCAGAGATCTCATTGTACCTCTTTCTGCTGTGTGACCACAAGCTCCTCTAAGAAAGTGAGCATAACCCACTACTTCCCCTCCCCCAAGGGGTCTGCCACGTGCCTCCAGTGAGATGAGAGGTGTAGGAACCCTTTGTAATGTCAGAAGTCACTCCATCCCTGTAAGGGATTATTACTCGTGGTAGAAGCAGGAAGAGTATCACCAGTTCTGTCGATGGTAAGCGCTCCATAGCCAGGATTTTGTCTGTTTGGTCCACTCCTGTACGCATCTTGGCTCAAGCAGGGCCTTGTTGGATGACTAAATCAAAGGCCTTACTTTTCTGGTCCCTGGCTCAGAATGCCAGGATAATTTCTCTCCACGTTCACAATGAATACAGAGATAAATATCCCATCACGTGAGGAAATCCACACCTGTCCCAACGTGGAGAATGAGTTCTCTATGAATCCTTCTGGAGCTATTGTTTTCAGATTTCCTTTGAGGGGCAGGCCACCCTGTCTCTTCTCCTACTCCCTGGTTTTCTAACTTTTCTTAAAAACCTTACATCTCTGGAGAATACAATTTGAAAAAAATCGGCCATGAATATCTCAAGTAAAAGTTTAGCATAATTGAAAGAGCACTGCACCAGGAGTCTCCGTTTTTGGCTTAGGCTTCTTTCTGCCTCTGAGTCACTGGGAGATATTGGAGCAGGCATCTTCCTTCTCTTCACCTCGGTATTTCCATCTGTGAAGTGGGACAGATGGAATGATAGTGAATGGTCCAACCAGATGTAGCAGTCTAGAACAAATGAAGGAGGCACTCACATAAACAGCCTTTCTTTCTCCTTTTATCTTACTTGTTTGTCCCACCTTTTCCCTCCTGAAGAAAGCAAGGGCCTGATAGGGACCTGGTGGCTTGTGTCCAGGTAACAGAGCATCAGCTGCAGCACCTGACTACGTTTATGGGGTTACTGTGGCAGCCTGAGCTCTCAGAAGGTGCAGTCAGGTGTCCACGTGACCTGATTAGAAATGACAAGGGAGACAACAAAAGACCCAAAGTTGTGACAGCAGCTGGGACCCCATGTTTGGCTCAAGCAGGATGGAGGCACAGTGCCAGGGCCATATTCCAGGCAGTTAAAAGAAATATCAGCATCTATTTGCCAACTAATTACAGAATATCATTCAGACATCATCCGGCCAGAACCTGCTCTCTGGTCCTCACAGGGCCCTGGCTGAGATTAGTCTTCTACTCCCTCTTCTCATTACCCCACTAATATCAGATGAACATCTTCTAACTTCTCTTGGCATAAGCTTGGCTATGATAGGACTTGCTTTCTCAAGATTCTCTCTTCTGCCACAGAAATGTATGCATCTCTCTGCCTGATGTTTGGACTCAAAGGTTCCAACGTCTTGCTTTGCCCTGTGTCCTACCAGGTGTCAGGGAGCCAGAAAACCTAACTTCAATTCTTAGTTCTGCGATTTCTTCTTGGAGTTCTCTTGGATACCTCCTCTGAGTCTTGGTTTTCATATCCATTTTGCCTTCTCCATCCGGTTCCCAGGTTTATGAGATAATCAAACTATACTATGCATTTTAAAGTGCATGACAAACTATGAAAATATCACATGTATGTTCATGTGTTTGGGGTCTAAATGACTATTCGCATTTTACAAAATCTCTCTATTGCCTCAGATTTCCCAGATTGGGTGCCAGGAAAGTCCACTTCTATGAAATAATAAATGTTCTCTAGGGGAAAAAAAAAATTTAAAGGTTCATCGAAACAATCAAATTGAATTTTCAATTATTCAGATTTCTTTATGCAGACCTCCTCAGTGCCTTTAAGCTAGAAATATTACCTGACCACAAAAGCTTTTGTTTTCCCTAGGGAATCAGTCATTATTATATCCTAGAACTAGTCTAGCAGGAAATAAAATTTGAGAGTTACTGAACTATAATCCCTTCTATTAAGACAAGTGCATTGTAACAACTGCTTCAAAACTGGGGAAAAAAATAAGGTAGGGAAGTCTAAGAGAGACAGAGAAATTAGATCCTTTCATCTCTTCCTAGACTCTGTAGCTGTTTTCCTTTGTATGTTTCTTTTCTTTTCTTCTTCCCTTCTCCCCACCGCCCTTCTTAGAATCACTTGGTAATTTGCCATCAATACAAATTTTCATGCCCCTTCCCAGATCTTCGGAATCAGAAGCAAGCCCTGCAAAGTGATTCTGATGCACACTGAAATTTCACTTTAAATCACTGATTTAGTTGCTTATTAATTGTGCCCTCTTTCGATTCCAAAAGTCCCCGTTTGGACAATAAATTATATGATTACCCTAAATATAGCCACACTGGCTAAAATATTTTGTTAAATACTTCTGTTCCTTTTGGTAAACAGCAGCTGTGTGTGCGCACGCACGCGCGCACACGCACACACACACACACACCTGGACAGCCCAGCCTCCACCCCAGAACACAATAGATAAATAAATAGACACTTCCTCTACTAAAGAATTAATGTTGGGCACAGCAGAGCAGCCAGACCCTCCCTCCAACACCCTAGACAGGGTGCTTTCTGAAGGATCAGTGCCTGCTTTATGACAATTAAATGATCAGTGTGTCAAGAGCTTTGCACAGTATCTGCTATACAGGAAGAATTCAATAAATGGCTGCTATTTATATTCATTTTCTACTTTTACTGACACTTTCTCTATGTCAGAAACTGTGGTAGGTTCTGGGCATTAAAAAGTGAAGCAGACACACGTGACCTCTCCCCTCAAAGCTTAGGATCTGATTGGAGATGCTGCAAACAATTATGACTGGAGGCGGCAAGTGCCGTTAGGACAAGCAGGAGCACTGGAGTAGCATGGAGCAGGGCCACACAGCTAGCCTTGGCCGTGGTGGGTGGAAACGGAGGGTGGAGAAGTGGGCAGTCTCTAGGCAGAAGCAATAGCAGGTGGGAAACCCCAGGAGAGGAGAGAGACTGCAGGGGAAATTGCAAGCAGCTCGGATTGGTGGAGTTTACAGGCAGGGAGGAAATGGGGAAGAATCATGATGAGAAGGGATGAGTCTGAAGATGTTGGCAGGGACCCACTCATCCAGAGTGTCTTGAGCCATGGTGGAAAGTTTGAAAATTATTTTGAGGACGATGGGGAGCCATGGAAGGGTTTTCAGCAGGGGAGTAGCACGTTGCGATGAGTAGTTTAGAATTCATTCTGGCTATTGTGTGGTTGTGCGTGACTGAATGCGAGCAGACAGAGGTCTGAACTAACCCCAGTAATAACCCGGTGGGGTCCTGGATGAGGGAGTGGAGGGGGCTTGGGGTGGCGTATCCACCACCACATTTATTGAGTTTTGCTTCCAAGTTGTCAAATAAAACATTCACTGTTTTCTCTCTCACCATACATCATTAGATTTTGTTTTAGAAAAGAAAATGGTAGCACTATTACCTGGGAATTTAGGGGTCCCCCAAATGAGCTCTTATTTCTGTGGTTTTTGCTATCTTTATTGTCTTGACCTTAAGCCTCAGGGTAGACATCTAACAAATGGAACATTTATAAGTCCATCTAAACAGCAAACATATTATATATATATATATATATATATATATATATAGTATATTTTATATATATAAATTTATATATTTTTACATATTTTACATATTTTATATTTTTGTATATATATAAATTTTATATATTTTATATATATATATTTGCAATAAAGTTACTGCGTTATTGTGATTTATAAGAAATTTTACCTATTTTATATATATTTTATATATATATATACATATTTTATATATATACATATATTTGCAATAAAGTTACTGCGTTATTGTGATTTATAAGAAATACATATTTGGTCATTCAGATAACCAAAATATTTTTTTCATTTATATTTGGACTTAGTCTTGAGTCCTGACTCAGAGCTCCCAAAAGTCTTGGGAATTCTTGAGGGATAAGAGCAACGGGAGCATCCTTTGTTCTATTTGGTCTCTCCTCCTAATTTCTGAAATGTTTCAGAGCCATAAAGGTGAAGTGGAGGGTGTGTGGTTGTTATTCATAACAAGCCCCTTTCCACCACAACTGGGTTTATGCTAATGAGGGGATTTTTGGAAAGCACCTAAGGATGGGGCCTGGTTACCAAGGGAACCAACCTTATGATTAGAGGGTTGGTTCTGATTTCTGGGGAGGGGTGGGCAGCTAGAGGGTGAATCAGTCACCAATGGCCAATGGTTTAATCAATCATGCTTGTGTCATGAAGCCTCTATAAAGCCCCAAAAGGATGGGGTTCAGAGTGCTGCTGGGCTGGTGACCACGTGGAGATTTGGGGAGAGTGGCACACCTAGAGAGGGCACGTGAGCTCTGGGCCCTTTTCCCCAGACCTTGCCCTATGCCTCTTCTCCATCTGGCTGTTCCTGACTTACATCCTTTTATAATAAACCCATGGTCTAGTAAGTAAAATGTGTCTCTGAGATCTGTGAGCCACTCTAGCAAATTAATTGAACCTAAAGAGGGGCGTTGTTAGAAACTCCAGTCTATAGCCGGTCAGTCAGAAGCACGGGGGATAACCTGAACTTGGGATTGCCATCTGAGGTGGAGGGCAGTCTGGCGGAACTGAGCCCTTCACCTGTGCAATCTGAGGCTATCTCCAGGTAGATGTGTCAGAGCCGAGTTGAATTGCAGGACACCCAGCTGGTGTCCAAGAACCACCTGTCAGTGTGGAGAAGGTTCCCCTCCACACTCCCATGCACGCGTGAGTGTGCTCACACACACCTACACACACACACACACACACACACACACACACACACACACACACTGGAATTGGTCAGCAGAATCCTGCTTATTTTGCTTCTCATTTAATGGGCAATAAAAATCAGCGAGTTAGCCAGGTAAAATTTGAAACTGAGGCTCAGAGAGGGTTGATGGTGTTCACAGAGATGGCAAAATATCTGGTCTTTTGTCTCCAAATTCCATTCTCTTCCGCATCACTGCACTGCCTCTCACTCACGCATCTGTGTGTCAGCAGGACATCAGGAGAGCCAAGGCATGACAGGTGGAGGCTTGCGTGCAGGTTTGAAATCAGTTGCTATGCTCTGCCCACACTCCCGTGCTCGGGACAGGAGATACCAAAAAGGAAAAGAAAGGAGGAGGAGGGAGGGAGAAGGAGACATGCTGGTCACCTTCTAACATTGGGAGAGAAGCAAAGGTGGCCTAGAGGGCTCATCCCCCAGAGCCACAGCTCCTGAGAGGCTTAGAGCCGCCTTGAGCTGTCCCAAAGTCAGCTACAAATCTTTTTCTGAAGATAGGTCCACGGGAGAGAGGGTTCCCAGCCCAGTAGGAAGAGCACTGGGCTGAGTCCCAATTCTTTTTTTTTTTTTTTAAGATTTTATTTATTTATTTGACAGAGAGAGAGACAGCCAGCGAGAGAGGGAACAGAAGCAGGGGGAGTGGGAGAGGAAGAAGCAGGCTCATAGCAAAGGAGCCTGACGTGGGGCTCGATCCCATAACGCCGGGATCACGCCCTGAGCCGAAGGCAGACGCTTAACCGCTGTGCCACCCAGGCGCCCCTGAGTCCCAATTCTGACACTTACTGGCTGGGCAACCTCTCCTTCTCTGAGCTTCTGTTTCTCAGTGTGTAAATGCAGACGTTAATAATACCTCCTTCTTAGGGTTCTGGTGAGGATTTTTGAAGGGATTAAATGAAATAATGCCTGCGATGCTCTTCCCCACTTCTCCCCTCCCCCTAAAAAAGCTGCATAGTCCTCCCACACATCAGACCTTTGCTCAGGTGGCCCCTCTCAGAGAGGACTTTCTGGTTCATCTCCTTTAAAATTGCCACTTTCCTCCCTCTTTGACCTTCCCATCCCCCTCCTGGCCTTACTTTCCCCCACAGAACATAGCCAGCGTTGGCTAACAGTGGGTAGCAAGGAGCACGCCTCCATCTAACATGGTGAATATTTTACTCGTTCATTCGCTGTGTCTCCACCTTTCACAGGAAAGCAAGGGTGGGTTGTCTATTCTGCTCATCGCTTTATCTCCAGCGCCTGAAAGTCCTTGGCACAAAACAGGCATGCGGCAGGTACTCATTGAATGAAGGATGGATGAATAAACAAATAAATGAGAATATTTCATTTGTTGGTTCTGCATTTCCAGAACTGTATGTTATGCTATCAGAGTTTCAAAGAAGCCGAACTAATTTCTTATTGTGTAATACAGGAATGCTGTCTCACACAAAAGAAATCATCAGGACAAGGATACAAAATAAAAATAAACAGGGGCGCCTGGGTGGCTCAGTCGGTTAAGCAGCCGACTCTTGATTTCAGCTCAGGTCATGATCTCAGGGTCCTTGGATCGAGCCCCCAGTGGGCTCCATGCTGAGCGTGAAGTCGGCTTGGGATTCTCTCTCTCCCTCTGCCACTCTCTCCCTCTAAAATAAATAAATAAGATCTTTAAAAATAAATAAATAAACAAACAAATAATTACAGCAAAGGAAAGGCCCTCTTTCCATGTCCTTGTCCCACTTCTTCCCCTCAGTTACCCACCACTGGCTCTTTCAAATCCATCCTCTTTAGTCACAGACGTATAAATGCTTAGACACGGTCGTAAACACGAGAGCAAACATTTTCACGGTACTCACTGCGTGCGAGACATGGTTCTAAACACTTCGGTGCCTTACCTCATTTAATCGCCGCCAACACTGTAAGACGGGTGCTATTTTTACCCCCGATTTGCCGGTAAGGACGCTGAAGCACAGTTACTATTCCTTTCATCCATGAATGGGATCATACCAGACCAATTAGCCCACAGTGTGCTTTTTTCCGTGTAAAATGTGTTGCAGTTAGATGAACCTTGGTATTTAAACTTAGAATCCATCTGCTCCTCCGGTCGCCGTTTTCAGGTTAGTTATAGGGCTGTCACCTTACACGGGTCACTTATGGGTTTCTAAATCTTGTCCTTGGTCCCCTTCCAGTTGGGGGCTGAACTGAGAGCCCTCGAATGCCCTTCTATAAGGAATGGCCCATGATTTCGCTCTGCCAGCATCTCCCCCACTCGCTCTCTGCCCTTCAGACAGAGCCGGGGTGCAGGGGGTATCTCCTTCCGCTCACAAATTGGCACATGGCCCCTTGAGTCCCCTATTAGAACCACCCTTTGATTCCTTGCTTCCTGCACCAAGAAATGAATTCTTTTCCTACTCAGTGGGGATGTCAGAAGGTGGGGAGAAGAGAACTTCAAACATTCTTTAAAATCAGCAGATGCCCAAGGAAGTCAAGCAGGGGGAGCACGGGGTGCTATTTTCACTAATTTGCTGACATTTTAAAACCTCTCACTCAACCTCTTTGAGCTGCCAGTTACTCATGTGTTAAATGGTGGTGGTCCCATCTCAGTACCTCTTGTGTCTGAAGGCTCATATTTTGGGAGAATCTACCTCATCATAATGAGTTATAACAATCCCTCACACTTGCAGACTGATTTACAACTTGCCAAGTACTTGTTAAAGAGGATTATTTCCCAGACTCATAAAATTTCAGAGGTGAGCCTTACTGATGACCACATCCAGTGGTTTGCACACGCGGTGCCTCACACTCCCTGGCAAGAAAAGCCCAGGAGATATAATGGCAGTCCACGATCTCCTTTCAATATTTCACAGATGCTAACGGGAATCATATATTTCCCCAATAAAATCAGACTTTAATTGCTTTTGGTGGGAATTATATCAACTAAAACTGGTACTTATTGGAAAACTAATTATCCCTTAATAAATGTAACTTAATAGACATAACCTCTTGAAACATTGGGGGCCTATGGAAAAAAAAGTTCTAGAAGAAAAACTTAGGAGTGGAGTGATGAAGGATGTGGATGACAGCCCCACGTTTTATAGATGAGGAAAGGGAAGCCCAAAGAAGCAAGTTGTACCGTGAGACCCCTCTTCTTCACCACCCCTACCTTAGATTGTGCCTTGTCTCTCCTCTCGTGGACATCCAGTCCTAGCCTCTGCTGCCGCCTCCCAACGCCCTTCAAAATGCAACCCCAGTGGCCTTTTTGATATAGAACCCTCTTACCCTCTGATGGATTAGCGTTCGCTGATGGGTCCCCATTGCTGTTAGGATAGAGGCACACTCTTCTCTGGGCCCACAAGGCTCCTCATGACCTGGCCTCCACTATCCCTTCAGAGTCATCTCAAGCCCCAGCCACATCTCTTGGTTTTTGGTTCCTCAATGCACCAGGCCTTCTCACTGCCCCTCTGTGGTTTGAACAAACTGTTCCCTCTTCAGAATGGCCTTCCTCCACCTGTTTACCTGCCAACTTTAACTCACCCATCAAGTGTCAGTTTCATCACACCTCCTCCAGGAAGACTTCACTGCCTGCAATCCTTCACTGCAGAATCCACTGAGTGCCTGCTCTGGGCATTTTGGCACCCCATGCCTCCATCTGGCATACGCTTCCCTTACTGCATTTCCATCTCCTTTTTACATGAGATGGTGAAGTGAACATGACTTCTTCGAGATCTCACAGCAGAGGCAGGAGGGAAATGCTAGGCCTTCTCCTGGCTCAAGGGCTCTGTGTGCTGGAGAACTTGGCGAGGGCTCTGAAAACCTCCAGCATTTGGTTTTTTCCTCCATAGATCACACATTTTTGAGGGAAAAAAAAGTTGTTCAACATGGAATCTATTAAGGAATCATTTTAGAACTACCAGAGAGGGAAGAAGGCGTGCCTGTAGGGACCTTAGCAATTGGATTCTATCCCCCAGACTGGAAACACACAGGCGAGATTTAAGAGCAAAAGCCCAAAGCAGAAGCTCCTTCTAGACTGAGGCACATAGAGCAGCTTTGCCACAAACCCTGGACAAGTGTCAACGAGGCCACAGAGACCCCTTCACTTGTGAGGGAGGGAACTCAGGTTATAAGTCAGGGGGCCTGGCCCCACTCTGCCAGGCCCCATTATCCCTCAAAGGGCATTTTCTTCTGGCCTCTCTGCTTTCTGACACCCAGCAAGTACTATGTCAGGCAGGGAAGCCAGCATCTACTTTCACCTGCTTACGGGTACAGAGCCACCACCCACCAAGGCCTTGACATTTAAAGAACACTGATCCACCTTCCCTGGCCTCTAGTTGCTGTTCTAAGGACACACACACACACACACACACACACAAGTCCAGTACCAAGTTGGAGGATCCCCAGGTTTATAATCAGAAGACCCAGTGATTGCAATAATCAGACTCTATCCTTAATTCACAATGTTCTTTAATCGGCATTATTAGGACTTGAACAACTCTGGACAATTGACAAGCCAAGGACATCCATTATGTCTCATTTTTCAAATGAGCAAAGCCAAACCTCAAAGTGTTGATTGACTTCCCTGAGATCTGATTCAAGTGTGGAGGGTCTCTGTGTATGAACACGGCAATCGATGTGAAGATATCAATCTTTACCTTGACCTTGCTGTGCAATATTGGGCAAGTTTCTCAGCCTCTCTGATCTCCACTTTCCTCATCTATAGAAGGGAGATGAAATTATCACTCCTGGTTGTTGTGAGAGGAAATGAGATAAAGTACCTCGTGCAATGATGGACCCACACTGATCCTCAATGCCTAGAACTTCGGGATCCTCATCTTCTGATTCCAAATCCCCGTATTCTTTCCGATCATCTGGCTTCAAACATGCCCTGGGGCTACAATTTTTCCATCAATAAAGGAGGTTCCAGTGACCTTACATAACCTCTCTGCATCTCAGTTCCCAACTCTAAGTTGGGAGGAGTAATTACAGCTTCTCCCTTATAGGGTTATTCTGAGGAACGAAGCCGATAATGCTTAGAAAGCACTTAAGACCGTGCTTGGCACATCGCCAACAGTAAATGTAAATTAACTATTATCACTGCGGTTGTTGCTAATGTTAATAGTATTAGTCCCTCCCATTATAAAAGGGAATATATACCCTCTCACTCAGTAAAGTGATCAAAACTCAGTTCTGTTTGGATCAAAGGGAGATAAGAAAGTGCCTGTATTTTCATTACCAAAGCCCCCCTCCCTTTTTCTTCATTCAGCTGATTTCAGAGAACTACAGACTCTAAGGCCAACAAAGGTTTTCACTGGCCATCCACCTGACCTATTCTCCAGCGTTTGCATTTTCTCCACAGTGTCCTCACTAAGTGGCATATACTTGAATACCTCTGGGGATGGGGACCTCACCACCTGTATAGTAGCTCACTTTGTACACAGTTTTGTGGGCTACACTCTCTTATATTAAGCCAAAATGCAAGTTGCAGTAGCTTCCTCCCTTTGTCCCACGGCTACCCTTCAGCTCTAACTGGATCCACAGAAGTCACAGAGAATTTGCAGAAGCCCAGCTTCAACAATATTTTTCTCCAGACTATAACAAACTCGAATCATATTTGTTGGTCATTTTTTTCCTCCCTCCTTCTGGAAAAAAAAAAATCTTAAGCACATTTCACCATTCAAAAGACTTTTTTTCTCCCCCTCTGCTGGTTCCCACTGGGATGAAAAGCAATAAAAAGTCAGAAAGAAGTATAGGTTTGCCTTCTGGCTCTGTCACTTAGACGAATAGCACTGTAACACACGGTGAATGCTATCGGTTAAAGCGAACTCCTTCCTCTCCCCCATACATTTTGCCGAGTTCTGATGCGAGGGGTTTGGACAGGGAAACCTTTTTCTGGAGATGAGTAAGTTGGTGAGTTAAAGATTTTGCATTAAAAACAGATCCTGGTTGTAATATCTTCCTGACAGTTGCATTTTGCTCCCCACGTTTTGTGAGTCATATAAATAAATCTCAGTGGGCTCCGTAGTTCAAGAGGGGCGATCTAGGAACTTTGCAAGGCATCTTCCAATCACAGCGTGGTAAAGAAGAGCAGCTCCAAGCCAGCCCCTGCAGTCTTCAAGGGGTCTGTCTGCATTCTTTCTCTTCCCCACCCCCAACATCATTGTATCTTCACCTCTTTTTAATGTCCTTTGTTTTCCAATCAGCTTCCCAATCTGGCACTGGCTTCAGGAATTCGCACAAATAGACAACATGAGAGGATCTTGTCATATTTCACGCTTTCCGATGAAAAATATGCTGGTTGGGAATGTTAATATTTAATCACAGATAAAGTGTCTGAAAAGTTGCAGGAGAATTTTCCATTAAGATATGGAGATACTCAGAAAGTATACTCACCTTGTTGGAAAACCTTATCAGGCAAGTAGACAGCATATGGTGTTAGGAAAAGATGCTGGAACAGCAGCCGTGGGACTCCATCTCTCGTCCTGCTGGGGGTTACACATGAATTGTGAGTCCAGAGGAAACACAATGCAGAAAAGTGCTCCTCGATCCAGGGCACGTCTCTGACCAGCACAAGCCAGAGGAGGAGCTGAAGGTGAACGTGGCGCCTTGGGTGTGTGTGGGAGGGGTGAAGGCTGGATGTCAAAGCTGACTTTGACCTTCTCTCCTGTGAAAATGGTAGCCCCACGGACACGGTAATAAACCATCCGCTGAAAGTGACCTGTGTTGTAATATGTAAGTTATAAAGTGTCTTCTCACTTATCGTCCCATTGGACGCTCCGTTATAGGTGAATGATAGGAATCCTTTTTGTGGATGAGGGTGCTCAGGCTCAGAGGGGTGAAGTCATTTGCCCAAAGTCATACAGTCGACATATGGTTGGGTTTTGAACATAGGTCTTTCTGACTCCAAATCTGGTGCTCTTTTTTGCTAAAGCACATTTTCTTTCAACAGGAAAAGGAGGAACAGAATCTACTGTGGGGAAGATGGTAGTAATGACCATGGTGACAAAGATGATGTTGATAAATGAGCACTAATGTTAGCTTCATGTTTTAAGCCTGACTAAGTGCCAAACCCAACGTTAGTTAGATGCTTTGCATGAAATCACTCATTTAATCCTTATAACATCCATGCAATGCATTATTATTGTAATTTGATATTGATATTGGTATTGGTATTTTATTATAGATGAACAAACAGGCTCAGAGAGGTAAAATGACTTGCCCAAGGTCATATAGATTTAAAATTCCCATGCTTCCATTATACACCAGAAAAAGGAAAAGAGAGGGAGGTGGGCAAGGAAAGTTCGAGGGGGGGCATGTGGAATTCAGAGGCAGTTGGGACAATTGATTTACATAGATAATCCTTTCAGAACCTCACTCAAGGGCTCTCATGAGGCAGCTAGAAACTAATAGAGGCCTAGAGTTGAGGAAGGACACTGGGAAAGGGCGGGGGGAGGGCAAACCTCCAGAGCCAATTAAGTCCTAGGCATGCATTGAGCACCTAGTGCATACAATTCCAATATGCACAAGGGCAGTGGAATGGGGTTCCTTAAAACAAGCCTTGAACTTTGTGATGATTTTTTAAAAATCATGTCAGTAGCCTTGGTGAATACCACGTCAGTCAGCTGAGTAAGGCAAGTGGATTACCATCAGTGCTGTATTATAGTAGGAAGGGAGGAAGGGCAGGTGACAACGAACCATGGAGAAATTTGTGGTCCAAAGCAGCACAGCGGCAAAATGGCTTACACAGATTATCAAGGTCAAGGACTGTTTTCCCCCACTTCTTTTAAGATAAGAATTGAACATTGTCATGGGCTACAGGATTTGGTGGAGAAAGAAAGATCAAAGATATAATCCGTGGCCCGATCGAAGGCAATGTCAGAGGACAGTGCTTCAGAAAGGAAGGTCACCTTTCTCTAAGGCTCCAGGCATGATATAGATTTGGACCAACGGATGCATCATATCAGATTGCTGGAGTGAGAAAGTCTCAGGGTATGAGCAAGGCAGACCTGGGTTCAAATCCAGACTCTGTCACTTTCTAAGTCTCTGATCTTAAATAAATCAATTGACCTCTCTGAGCTTCAGAGATGGCTGCATCTGTGAAAAGGATCCAAACAGAGATGTCATCACCCCACTCACTGAATTGTTCCCAGGCAAAGATTCCCAAACATGCCTGATTCATACATTTGTTAATGTCTAAGTGATTTTTCATGGGACTGCTAGGCCAGAAGAAAGGCCCGACAGTCCTGTTTATGGAGTAGTTAGGTTCAAACCATTTCATAAGTATGTATGTTCTATCACCTGATACAAAGAGTTTGAAAGAAATGTTATTTCATTTTTAAATAAATGAAATTACTTGCTTACTTGTGGAATGTATGGGTTGGGGGATGCTGCTCAGCTTCTCAAAACATGGAAAACTTGGAATTAGATTGAACACCATGACCCCCATTTCTTATTCCACATTGATCTTTGCATGTTACTTGCGTTTTTATTACAGCAAGGCTCTGAAGCCCAGCATCACATACCTATGACATCACTGAGGGGACTATAGTGTGATCTGGTGTTGACAGGGTAAACTCCACCACCTTCATAGCTTTGGGGTTCAGCAGATGCCAAATGCCACTGAATTTCTCCCTAAAGTGTCAACTACCTCTTGTTGCCCCCTCGAAGTTTTCTGTGGACCCCCAGGGCACCTTGATGCATCACGCTTAAGATTAAATTAAACAATATATGTGTCATATGCATAATATAAAAAAGTCCCTTACCAGCCCACAATAAAAGGTGGAACATCCCAGTAGGGGGGGGGGGGAATGGAACATCCCAGGAGGAAAAGACAAAGGATGCGACAGGAAAATATCGAAAGAGAAAACCCTAATGGCCAATATAAGCCCAAAGTTGGATTAGGCTCCCCTAGTCGTTAGAGAAGTACAAATCAAAACAACAGTGAAATAACGTTTTTGCCCATCCAATGCATGAAAATTAAAGATTGATTCCATCTAGCCGCTGACGAGGGGTTAGGAAAAATAAAAATTGTCTCATGTTGCTCATGAGAATATAAACTGTTATAACATTTTTAGAAATTAAGCTGGAAGGATCTAATAAATTTTGAAAAACCGTAACCCTTTACCACAGCAATCCCACTTGGAGGAGGCCAGCAGATAGAAAGAAAAACAAACACCAGTGTATATGAATAGATAGCCAAGGATCTTTATTAGATAATTGCTTATCATAACATAAAACACTGCCTGGAAACAACCTGAATGCCCGTCAATAATAGAATAATTCTTACGCATCTACCCTGTGGAGAGTTGTTTAGTTATTAAAGGAATGAGTTAGATCTATGTGTATTGACAAAAAGGGATGTCTGTGATATATTGTTAGTGAAAAAGGCAAAATACAGAGTCAGTGGGTGTAGTAGAATATTGTGGGGGGTTTTGGTAAAGAAAGAGAAGAAACGGAAGCCTATGTTTATACAAGCATATGGATAGGCCAGGTAAGACAAAAGCCGACACACTTAATTGTTGCTGTTTATTGCAATGTGTGTGGGGGGGGAGAGGGGTGTCCAGGAAAGAGGGAGATTACTGGTTTTATATGTGTTCATGTCTGAGTTATTTGGCAAGTATCCACCTATCATGCAGCATTTATCATCCTTTGTAATGTGAACTGAAAACCCAATGAAGTGTCTCCCCACCAAAATAATAATAATAATAATAATAATAATAATAATAATGTATTTTATATGCCTAACACTGTGCTTGACACATAACACGGATTTTATGTGCTTTCATGTTCTGTCTCTGGCTTGCTTTCTGCAGGTTTCTCTATGACTCTGCTACATTTCTCTACATAGCTATATCTATATTTATATCTATAGATATCTCCATTTCCCTTCTCCTCTCTCTGCCTCCCTCTTCCTTTTGTGCCAGATGATGGGGACACAGACAAGGAATAAGGCAGGGCTCCTTCCCTTGAGGAGCTTACATTCTGCTGGGCTGAAGATCAACACATTTGCAGAGAAAGAGGAAGGAAGCAGGGGAAGATAGCACCAGATAGACTTAATTTCAATAAAGAACAGGGTAAGTCATCTACTTAGGAAGGAGGAAGCTGGGGACTTATGGGGAGTACAGTGGCTTAGATGGCAGCATAGAGTCACCAGGAGATGAATGGGGGGATCATCATTCAGCCATTCTCCCTGGGTGGTTTTGAAATCCATCTTTCTGAAGGCATGAGTCTGGGCTCCAGCGCCTCTGAAAGATTCTTCAGGATCTGATTCCTTCATTTTTCAGGTCTGTGTCTAAGATGTATGGGCAGACAGATCCCTTCCCCTACCCAATGCTTAATCTTTTCTATTTTGGCTGTGCTCAGAGGCTAACTGTTCCTACCCATTCCCTCCAAATCCTGCCTCACCAATAAAGAGAAACATCAGAGTCTAACCAACTGTACCATCCTGGCCGCCTGACCCTCCTCCCCCCACCTCACCCAGCAGATCCATGTTCCTAGGCCAGTTCTGCCTCTGTCTCCCTAGACAATGGTCCTGGCAGAGACAGAGAGGTCAGGTGGCGGGGCCACTGGGCTGGGATCCCACAAGCTGTGTCCTAGTTTTCCAGAGAAGCTGTCAGGAGTTGCCTCAGTGCAGTCTTCTCTCCCAAAATCCCTTTTCTGCGTCTGAAGAAATGGCGTTGCCAGCCCCAGGAGAAGCCTCCTGCCCAGGGAGAGCCAGGCCTGAGAAGCTGCCATCAGACCCCATTGTCTGTGTCCTGGGACAACTGCCAAGGCTCAGGCGTCTTGGCTGGGGATGTGGAAGGGCCCTGTTCTGATCCCATCTGTTCGGAGTGGGGGAGAGGAGCCAGATCTCCTCCCCTTTCCCTCTCCCCCAAACCCCAAGCTCTATGGATGAGTGGCTTTTCAGAGATGAAAAACCAGAGCCCTGTCAAACAAGTCTTCTTGCTTGACAAAGATAGAATCTAAATATAGAAAGGTACAGCTAAACTCTACTGCAGAGCAAGCAACCCCATCTGGCACACAGCTTCTGGGGGACTCCTCCCCTGCCATGACATCTATCCCAGTGCCCAGGACACAGCAGAGGGTCAGCAAATGTCTTGTTGAACTGACCTGTCGAATCCTGCCTAACGCCCTCCCCCAGCAGCAAATGTCTGCTATGCAAACATCTCCATGAGACCCAGTGACACTGCCCTGGGCCCCGCACTTTCCACCCCCAAATAGCCTTGGCCCCTCTCCTATTGGGAACATCCTTGCAAAAATGCCACCACCTTCAAAAAACACTTCCCTGAAGTGGAGGTGGGGGACTCATGCATATATTTGCTTCTCCCTGTGTAGGTACTGTATATCCACTACTTTTTTCAATCCTCACAATTTCAATGAAATCATTACTCCCACTTTGTAGATTTGAACATTGAGGCTAAGAGGTTAACTGACTCATCCAAGACCTCTCTATTAGAAAACTCAGGTCCTTTCTCCCTACTCCAGAGAAGGCCATGGGATGATGAAGGAGGGAGTCATGCTGCTAGACCCAAATTAGTAGCCCTAGCATCCCACCGATCATTTCCTGCAGGAGCTCCACAACCTTTGGTTTAATTAAGAATCATAAAATCATAGTTCTTGGAGCCAAAAAGAACTTCATGGGAGCATGAAGCCTAGTCTCCTGTTTTTAATGGTACTTTTTTTGTTTTTAATGATAACCTGGTACTCAAATGGTATGTTGGTTTCCTAGGGCCGCCATAACCAATCACCACACATTTGGTGGCTTAAAGCAACAGAAATTTGTTCTCCCACAGCTCTGGAAACTAGAGGTCCAAAGTCAAGTTGTTGGCAAGGCCATGCTCCAAAAAGGCCCAGGGAAGAATGTTTCCTTGCCTCTTTCTACATGTAGTGTTTACCAGCAATCCTTGGCTCATAGCTGCATCACTCCAATCTCTGCCTCTGTCTTCACATGGGCATCTTTCCTCTTTGTCTGTATTTTTGTGTCTGATCTTCCTCTCCTTTCTCTTTTATATGAAGACACCAGCCATTGGATTTAGGGTCTACCTTAATTCAGGATGATCTCGTCTTAACCAGATTATATCTGCAACATTATTTCCAAGTAAGGTCACAGTCTGAGTTTCTAAGCAGACATGCACTTTGGGAGGGACACTATTCAACCCAATACAGAAAGAATGGCATGGTGCCGAGGAGCGTGGACTCAGGAGTCAGGCTGCCAGGGACTTTAATCTCAGATCCACCACTTTCCCACTATGTGACCTAGGAAACCTCTTAACCTTTCTGAACCTCAGGGTCCTCATCTATAAGATAGAGATAACTATAGTACCTATGTCATGGGCTGGTTGGGAGGAGCCACTGACATAATCCATGCACAGGGCTTAGCCCAATGCTCGGCACACATTAAATGCTCGAACGTTAGCTCCTCTCCCTATATGATGGTGGGTCGGGATACAGGGTCTGCAGCCATGTTGCTGGGGTAAAATCCTGGATCTATCACTTTCAACTATGGGAAGATGGACAAGCTATTTAACTTCTCCAAGCCTTAATTTCTTTATATAGAGAGCAGAGATAGTAATTGTATCTGCATGTAACAAGTTCCCAATAAATGGTAGCTGTGCTGATATTGATGTTCCCAATCTGAATCCATGAGATAGTGTGTTATCCCGTCATGCAGTAGGCACAGGCTCAGCAGAGGGGGCCTGGGATTCTGGCAGAGAACACCCAGAGTCCAGTGGGCATCAGGTTGTTCAGAGGGGATGGAGCCACAAGGTCTGATGCACTGAGGCCGGGCTTGTCTATCCGTGGCAGTGGTCCAAGGAGCTGGATCCGTCTCCCTTGAGGTTGGCTCACTCTCAGTGGATACACACGGGACCTGGGAGGCATCCTCTAGCTGCTGAGCCACACACACACACACACACACACACCCACTAGTCTCCAGCTGCCAGATGAAGGTGACTTAGGAGATGTGAGGGTGGAGAAGGGCTGGGGAGCCGGGGGCGGAGAAGCAGCATGAAGCTCATTAGTAACTGACTACTCTGGTGGAACAGACCTCTCCCGGGGGCCATAACTCTGTCCCTGGAAGAAAGAATGATGACTGGGGGGTGGCTGAGGCCCCTGCAACCTACATCTGGGGCTGGGCATGGGAAGTGAAGCTGAGTCCCTGCCTTCTCTACATCCCAGCATAACCATTGAAAAAGAAGAGCTTCGGCATGAAAAAAGAAGGGTGGGGGGATGTAAGGAAGCTGAAAAGCATACTACAGGCCTGGCTTTGCGTAGGCAGCAGCTGTACCAACAGGATGCCCGAACTGTCACAATCAAGGGTACCTTCTCAGTCTGGAAGGGGCAGCGTGGCACAGGGGAAAGATCGTGAGCTTTGGAGCCAGGTTCCTTTAGATTTTACTGCCTTGCCATCCTCCTGGGTCATCGTGGATAAATCAATCTCTCTGGACTTTAGGTTCTATCTTTGTAAAATAAAAACATATATTTTCGGATTTGTCGTAAAGTTAAATCACAAAATTTAACTTATATCAACCGAATTCATACTGGGTCATCAAACTTGGCTCCACTGTCCCCTCCCTCAGGACATCGTCCCCAACAAGGCTGGGTTAAGTGACCCTGCTCAATGCCCTGCCAAGCCCTTGCACGTCTCTCTGCCACACACAAATCCTTTGTTGCTGAATTATAATTGCATGTTTCCTTGTCCATTTCCCACACTAGGCTATGAGCTCCCTCAGGGCAGGGAATGCCTTTTTCATTTTGGCCTTCTCAGTGCCCAGCATAATTCCCAGCACAAGCGAAGTGAATGGATGAAGGAATGAGTCTAGTTAGGCAGGTTTTTAGGCAGCTATTATAAGTAAAATGCTCTGGAAGGCACACGTAGAGGGATATAGTGATGACGGATTTTCTCTCTCTCCTCAGGTAATTTAGTAGAGGTGTAGTAACGGAAGTTTGTGATGGATGAAAGAAACAGTGAATGGGGAAGTGCTACAAAGTGCCAGTAACCGTGCTCTGCATCTTGCATGAATCTCGAACTTATTACCAACCAGCTGTTATTATCCTCGTTGTGCACCTAAGGAAACGGAGGCTCAGAGACCCCAATCAACTCGCCCAGGATCCCAAAGCTAGTAAGTAGCAGAAACATAGGGTAGAGCCCTGATGTGCCTCACTACCCAGCCTATGTCCTTTCAGGTCCCTTCTGATGTAAAACTGAAACTGTTGAAAACTGGGTAGCTCCCCCAAAAGAGGTGGGGAGAAACAGGAGATGAATTTTTCAGGGCTTATTAGATTTCTACTCTGCATAGCATCTTGCCTTTTCTTCCTTATTCATGCATTGGCTAAGAAAATGCCAGACAAAACATTTTGGGCACCAGGGTATTAGGGGCCCCTTCGTGAATTAAAACCTTGTTTGTCAGGGACAGATATTCTTCTACTCCTGATTATAATGGAAGTGACTTTGTGGTCCTAGGAGTCTCAGAAGGGCCTGAAGCTGTGAGGACCCAGAAAGAGGGAGGGGGAGAAAAATGCCCTTTGGATTTTCTCAGAAGGAAAATTTGCCTGGGTATAATAAACTGCCCAGAGTTGAGGGTGAAAATCCCTTGATGTGGGATGGGGAAAGATTCAAGCATCACTTGGGTGAGGCCATCCATTGTTTATTGGCTTGTATCAGGTGTGAGAAAATTTACATGTATTTTTTTTTTCTTTTCATTTCCCCAAGACAACCCCATTTTATGGATGGATATAATGAGTCACACTGCTAGTGTGCATAACTGGGATTAATAGCCAAGTGTCCTGACTACAAAGGGCACGGTGGCTGGAATCTTTGCCACCAGAATAAAGCAGACATGTAGACACTGAGACTCAAAGGCCAACCTCGCATAAATACAAGTTTTGTTTGGTTTTGTTTTACTCTGAATTACTCAAGTATTCATTCTGAACCCCCTTACCTCCCACCTTCCACCTCCCTCTTCCTCTTGCCTGAGAACAGTGCTGATCTTGGGGTCCTCATGATGCCAAGCAACAATGACAAATAACACACCACCCCGAGGACATAATTAAAAACATACATAAAGATTTAATTACAAGGATGTTCATCACCAAGGTATTTATAATGTAAAAATAAATAAATAAATAATAAATAAATAAATAAATAAATAAAACAATAAATATATAAATATATAAATAATAAATAAATAAATAAATAAATAAATAAATAAATAAATAAATAAAAATAAGGCTCCCCAAACCCCAAAAGCAAGCAATTGAACTAACAAACTATGGCACAGTCATTAAATGTAGAATTCTATGCAGCAATTGCAAATTATCTGTGTGACAATATTTAGGCACACAGAACATGATCATGTAGTTTACAAGGTACATGTTAGTTTTTGCTTTTTGTTTTGTTTTGTTTTTTTAAAGATTTTATTTCTTTTTTGACACACAGAGAGAGACAGCACAAGCAGGGGGAGCGGCAGGCAGAAAGAGAGGGAGAAGCAGGCTCCCCGCTCAGCAGGGAGCCCAATGTGGGGCTCAATCCCAGGACCCCGGGATCATGACCTGAGCGGAAGGCAGATGCTTCATCAACTGAGCCATCTAGGCTCCCCACGTACGTGTTAGTTTTTGAAAGCAGGTTGTAAAACTTTGACTATTGCCATTATAAGTGGTTTTTAATTCTTTCTGATTCTTAGCATTTTATCAGTTTTTTATAGTGGATATCTGTTGTTTCTGTAAAAAGGAAAACAATCGAACAGTTATTTATAACATCGTAATAAATATTTCAGCCTCAAGTCTCTTTCAAATGAAATAATAACAGGACCAGTTTACAGAAATGCAAAAGATAGACAAGAAGTCCTAAGTCTGCATAGAAATCTGACTAAATAATGGATGTCTTTGTTCAGGGAAAGGGGAGCATCTGCTTCCTGTGTCCCCAAGAGGGGACACGTTTGAATGACAGCAAGCTGGATTTGGGTTCAATATAAGGAAGGGCTTTCTTAATGCAATAATCATCCAAACATACCACAGAGGTGCCTGGGTGGTTCAGTCAGTTAAGCATCTGCCTTCCGCTCAGGTCATGATCTCAGGGTCCTGAGATCCAGCCCTGCATTGGGCTCCCTGCTCAATGGAGAGTCTGCTTCTCCCTCTGCCTCTCCCTGCTCGTGCTTCCTCTCATTCTCTCTCTCAAATAAATAAATTTTAAAAAATTAAAAGGAAAAACAAAAAACAAACCAAATACACCACAGGTATTGACCCACTGGAGGCTGATAATCAGTATAGATAGTCAAACCAAGAAGATTCATGTCATAATGCGAATGGCAGTTCCAGCCCCAGCCACAGCTATCTGGTATACGTGCCACCTGACTTAAATAATTCAGCTGTAATCATTACATGATACCCAATTAACAGATGAGGAAATAAAGGTTAAACTAGATGCTCAGCAGCACACATCCAGAAAGTAGCAGGATTGACCTCAGAACCCAGATCTGTCCAGCACCAACTGCCTAATATCCATACACTATGCTGATGTCCTTGGCTCTCTCTTCTACCTAAAAAATATTCAGCTGACCAACCTTGTTGCAGTTCCCAGCATCTCTTAGATGAACTTTTAAAATTGTAGAAGACTTTTAGATTTATACAAAAACCGTAAAGATAGTACAGAGTTCCCGTATAACCCAAACCCAGTTTTCCCTATTATCAACATCTCACATTAGCATGCCGCAATTAATGCATTAATATTAGTATGTTATTATTAATTACTATCTATATATTATCCAGGTTTTCTTAGTTTTTACCTAGTATTTTATTTCTGTTTCATATTTCCACAATACATGCATTTGTCAGGTCTCCTTGGGTTCTTCTTCACTGAGATATTTCTGAGACTTGCCTTATTTTTGATGACCTTGACAGTTTTGAGGAGTACTATTCAGGTATTTCATAGAATGTCCCTCAGTTGGGATTTGTCTGATATTCTTCTCATGATTGGACTGGGGTTTTGAGGAAGATCGCAGAGATGAAATGTCATTTTCATCACCTCATATCAAGGGTACATGTTATCAACATGACTTATCACTGATAATGTTCAGCTTGATCACATGGCTAAGATAGAGCTTTTCAGCTTTCTCCTCTATACAGTTACCCTTTCTCCCTTTCCAGGCTTTTCCCCCTTTCCACCTTTCCATACATAATTTTCTGCAAAAATTATTTGAGATTCTTCTGCATAAGGGGTTTGTCTGTATTCCCCCATTTACTTATATGCTTAAATCATTTATTTAAATCAGTGCGACTCATGGATATTTATTTTATACTTTAGGCTATAATTCATTTTATTTTATTTTTTTTTTAGGCTATAATTCAATACCACATAAAAGTTCTTGTATTGTTCAAATTGGTCCAGCATTAGTCATTGGGAGCTCTTACAATTCGTTCCTGTGTCCCTTTGGCATATCCCAATGTATGAGTGTGTGTGTGTGTATGAGTGTGTGTGTGTGTGTGTGTGTGTGTGTGTGTGTGTGTGTATGGTTTCATTTCTAGCATTAGGAGACTTTCCAGTCCCACCTTGTGCATTGCCTGCCAGTCTTCAAGTCAGACTTTTCTCCAAGGAGCCTTGGTAACTTTTACTGGAGAATGGAATTAGAAACTAATGTATGGGCACTAAATATGCTTGATACTACTGGAGTTTCGTCTTACAGAGCCCCTCAGCTGACACAGCAAGGAAACATACATGGTGTACTAACCCTTGTATGCTCACACATCTATAAATAGTTCTATGCAACCATCTGTATCCATAGTAAGCAACATGAGTTCATTCCGATGTTGCCAACTGATCCACATGTATCATTCCAGCCTCTTCTTGTTTGTCTATAATCTGCTCCTCCAACAGTGAGAAAACTAGTTCCTCCTATCTGCCATCATTTACTTAATTTTTCAGTTTCAGTGTATATAATAGAGGTTCCAGAATAGTCAGTTTGTACCTCCATGGGAAACAACATTTTCAACTAGAGTGCAATGCTTATGTACAGTTCCTTTTGCCTTGAGTCTTATGCACTCCACTCATTTCTAAGGTTACCTAGATTAACACCTCCTCCCTACCACAACTCCCTTCAGTGAGATTGTATCATGTATTTGTAATCATTAGATTATTCTGTGGTAGTCTGCATTTCATCCTGGGATTCTCTGAACTCCCATATTATTTTTTTTAATTTGCATGCATTATGGTTCACACTTTGTGCTGTAAAGTTCTATTATGTGTTTTGACAAATACCTAATGTCATATATCCACCATTAGAGTATCATACAGAACAGTTTCACTGTCCTAAAATATGCCCTGTGCTTCACCTGTTTGTCTCCCTCCTTAATTCGAATCTCAAGCAACCACTTATCTATTTATCATGTCTGTAGATTTGCCTTTTCCGGAATATTTTATAAATGCAATGGTACAGTATGTAGCCTTTTTTTCACTGGCTTCCTTCACTTAGTCGTTTTAAGATTCAGCCATGTCTTTAGCCAGAAAGCTCGTTCCTTTTTATTGCTGAATAATATTCCACGGCACGGATGTACTGTAATTTGTTTATGCGTTCACATACTGAAAGACATCTTGGTTGATACCAGTTTTTTTGCAATTATCAATAAACTGTTATAAATATTTGAATGCTAGTTATTGTGTGGCATAAGTTTTCAAGTCAGTTGGGTAAATACCTGGAAGTGAGATTGCTGAAGCGTATGAGAAGGCTATGTTTAGCTTTTGTAAGAAACTGCCAAACTGTCTTCCAAGGTGGGTGCGTTATTTTGCATCCCCACCAACAATGAATGAGAGCTCTTGTCGCTTAGCAGTCTTGCCAGAAACTGGTATTGTCAGCTTTTTGGAGTGTAGCCATTCTGATAGGTGTGTAGTGGTTTCTCGTTTTAATTTGCATTTTCCTAACGATAAATTGTGTGGAGCATCTTTTCATATGCTTACTTGCCATCTGTATATCTTCTTTGGTGAGGCATGTTCAGATCTTTTCCTCTTTTTAAATTGATTTGTTTTCTTATTGCCCCATTTTTGAGAGTTCTTTGTATATTTGGATACAAGTTCAGATATGTGTTTTGCAAATATTTTCTCCCAGGCCGTGGTTTTTCTTTTCATTCTCTTAAGAATGTGTTACATGGAAGAAATTTTTTAAATTCTAATGAAGCCTGACATCAATTTTCTTCTTCTATGGATCATTCTTTTGTTATTTTTTTTTCTCTTTTTATGCTATCCAAAAAACTCATCTTCAAGTCTAAGATCATGTGGATTTTCTCCTGCTTCTAGAAGTTTTATAATTTTACACTTAAATTTAGGTATGTAATCCATTTTGAGTTAATTTTTGTGGTAGACCTGTACCTAGATTCTTGTCTTTTGTTTTTTGTTTCTTTTACGTGTGGATATCCACTTGATCCAGCATCACTTGTTGAAAAGACGAGTCTTTTCTTTCTTCATTAAATTGCCTTTGCATTCTTGTCAAAGATAGATGGACTCTATTCCTTCAGTTTTTTGGGGGCTCTTTCTATCCTGTTGCTCAATCTACTTTCTTCCATCAATACCAGACTGTCTTGATTATGGTAGGTTCATAGTAAGATTTGAAATTAGGAAGTAGAGTCTTCAAGTCATTCTTCTTCAGTATTGTATTGGTTATTCTTGGTCTTTTGCCTTTCTGCACAAACTTTAGAAAGAGTTTTGCAATATCTACAGAATACTCTGCTGGGATTTTGGTTGTAATTGCATTGAATCTATAGATCAAGTTGGGAAAAACTGACATGTTAACAATATTGAATCTTCCAGTCTATGAATATGAAATATATTTTTTCATTTATTTGGTTCTGCTTTTATTTCTTTTGTAAGTGTTCTATGGTTTCCACATACAGATATTATAACATATTTTGTTAGATTTATATACAATATTTGATTTTGTGGGTGCTATTGTAAATGGTATTTTTTATAGTAAAATTCATTACCGGTCTATAGGAAAGCTGTTGATTTTGTGTATTATTCTTGTGTTCTGAAATCTTGCTATCATCATGTACTAGTTTCAGGACTTTTTTAAATTGATTGTTAGGGATTTTCTACATAGACAATCATGTCATCAGAGAATAAAGATGGTTTCACCTCTTCCTTCCCCATCTGTGGACTTTTGACGGCTCTTTCTTTTCTGATTGCACTAGATGGGAATTCCATTATGATGTTGGATTGATGTGGTGAGAGACAACATTCTTGCCTTGTTCCCAGTCTTAAGAGGAAAGTGCCCTATCTCTCAACATTAAGTATGATGTTGCTATAGAATTTTTGTAGCTGTACGTTATCATAGCTAAGGAAATTCCTCTCTATTCCTAATATTCTGAGTGTTTTTATCATTAATTAGTGTTAGATTTTTTAAAATGCATTTTTAGTGTCAGTTGGTATGATCACATGATTTTTTCTTCTTTAGTCCATTTATATGGTTGATAACATTGATTTCAATGGTTGAATCAGACTTACATACCTGGAATTAATTCCATTGGATTATATTGTATAATTCTTTTTATACAGTGTTGAAATTTATTTGCTATTTTTTGGTTGAGAATTTCCACATCTATCACATCTATGATCATAAGAGATACTGGTCTGTAGTTATCTCTTCTTGCGATGTCTTTGTTCAGTTTTGATATTAAGGTAATGCTGGCCTCATAGAGTTAGTTTGCAAATGTTTTCCCTTCTATCCCCACCATCAGTTTACAGTTACTGAAGACATTGTAGAGAATTGATATTATTTCTTCCTGGATATTTGGTAGAATTCACCAGTGAAACCATCTGGGCCTGGTGTTTTCTTTTTCAGAAGGCTGTTCATTATTGATTCAATTTCTTTACTAGATAGAGGTATATTCAGGTTATATATTACTCTCTGTGTGAGTATTTTTAATCTTTCAAGAAATTGGTCCATTTCATCACAGTTATTAAATTTTGGCTATAAAGGTTTTTTTTTCATAATATTCCTTTAGTCTCTTCTTCATATTCATGGGATCAATATTCATGACCTCTCCTTCATTTCTAATATTGGTAAATTATATCTTCTCTCTGTTTTTTATTGGTTAGCCTGGCTAGAGGTTTATCAATTTTATTGATCTTTTCAAAGAACCAGCTTTGAGTTCTGTGGACATTTTCCTTTTTTTTTTTTTTTTTCTGTTTTCAATTTCATTGATTTCTGCTCTAATTTTTATTATTCTTTTTCTCTGCTTATTTTTGGCTTAAGCTCCTCTTCTTTGTCTGGTTTCCATGCCTTGCATTACATTCCCCGCCTGTTCTTATGTGTCATATACCTTTTCCATTAGAGTCCTTAACACGCTCACCTGGGTTATTTTAAAGTCCTTGTCTGACTCTGGGAAACAAACTGAGGGCTTCAGAGGGGAGGGGGGTGGGGGACTGGGATAGGCCAGTGATGGGTTTTGAGGAGGGCACATATTGCATGGAGCACTGGGTGTTATACACAAATAATGAATCATGGAACATTACATCAGAAACTAAGGATGTACTGCATGGTGACTAACATAACATAATAAAAAAATATTATAAAAAATAATAATAATAAATAAAGTCCTTGTCTGAGAGTTCCCCAAACAGCTATGTCATATCTGAGGCTATTCTGATGCTAGCTTTGTCACTTCAGACTCTATTTTTTGTTACCTTTTGGCATGTCTTGTAAATTTGTTGTTGTTGTTGTTGAAAGGCAGACATCAGATAACAAGAACTATGGTGAATTGGCTCTTACTGTGAGGATTCATGGTGGTCTGCCTAGCAACTGGGCTGCGTTTCATGTTTAGTGTAGCTTTAGGTTCCAGAAGCTTCCAATTCCTCTAGTGTCCTCGTTTTTGTCTGCCCTCTTGAATCAGGACTTCCTTAAGTGTTGTGGAAAAATAAAAATCAGACCAGCGAGAGACCAAGTGACACCTGGAGAAGTAGGAGAACTCAGATTTATTTTATGCTGGCGGGCCCAGATGAGCTCGTGCTCAAAATTCTGGGCCCCGGGCAACGGGGTTATAGGGCTTTTACAGGGGACTGCAGGCAGTCAGGTTCCAAGGGCTATGCTGACTGCTGGTAGGTCAGTTTAAACTCGGGGAGTGGGGGCTGCTTTAGGCGGGAACAGTAGTGCAGGGAGCCTGTGGTAGAAAGACTGTTTACAGAAGCAGAAAGAGCTGGTTATGTCTTGCTCCCAGTAGAGCTTCTGGTTATCTCTAGCTTATTGTTAGTAACTTTCCATCTTCTGGGGCCTCCTGGCCTGAGCCTGCTCTGGGCAATCTTCCTCTTCAAAGCGCTGTTCCTCAGAAAGAGTCTGTTTCTTAGCTGCTTCAGATGTAACCTACTGTCATTACACTGTACCCCAGTTGGTGTGATAGTAAGTTGTAGGGGAGAGGAAGCTGCATTAGTATCTTATTGCTGCTGTAATAAATTAAACTTAGTGGCTTAAAACAACACAGATGTATTGTCTTACAGTTCTGGAGGTCAGAAGTTTGAAATTTGGGCGGTGTGTGGCTCAGTCAGTCCAGCGGCTCTTTGTTTTAGCTCAGGTCATGATCTCACGGGGTCCTGGGATCAAGCTCTGTACCCAGCATGGAGTCGGCTTCAGATTCTAACTCCCTCTCCCTCTCCCTCCAGCTCACGCTCCTTCCTTCTCACTCACAAATGAATAAATAAAACCTTTTTTTTTTTTTTAAATAAGTTTGAAATCTATGTCACTGAGCTAAAGTACAGATGTCAGCACGGCTAGTTTCTTCTGGAGGCTCTAGGGGAGAATCCGTTCATTTGACTTTCAACTTCTGGAGGCTGCATGCATTTCTTGGCTGGTGACCCTTTCCTTGAATTCCTCCAACCTCTTGCTTCTCTTTCATATCTCCTTCTTCCTGCTTTGACCTTTTTCCTCCTTCTTGTAAGGATCCTTGTGATTAAACTTAAGACCCACTAGGAAAACCCAGGATAATCTCCCATCTCAGGATTGTTTAACTTAATCATATCTGCAGGTCCCTTTTACCATGTAAGGTAACTTATCCACAGGCTCTGGGGATTAAGATGTGGATATTTTAGCTGTGGTATCCTACTGCTCAGATACCACAGGGCGCATTCTAAAATCTTCTCATTAAATCTGTGTTTTACTGAGGGTTGTGTCTTAGGGCAATGACCTTCACAGGTACCTCCCCAGTGCTATAACTTTTTTTTCCCCCACTTGTCTCCTATTCCCTTCCCCAACTGAAGCATTCTCAGTTTCCTTGAATCTCAGATCCCTCTGGACCACGCCATTCTCCTTCTCCCCTTAGGTGAATCAGGAATGCTCCAAGGGCTAGAGTAATAATAATGCCCTTCCCCTTCCCGCAAGGAAGATAATGATCTCGCCTGAAGTGTTGGCTTTTGTCATGAGGGGCTCTGGGAGTATTTTATAATGATTACTTATCCTTTACCATCCCCCTGCCAGAGACAGAAGGGATTCTTCCTAGGTCTTCAAAATGAGAATCTGGTTGGGGGGAGGTTCTGGAGGTAAAGCCCACAAAATCTGGGGGAGGTTCTGGAGGTAAAGCCCACAAAAGTGTAAGGGGTGCCCTAAGATTGAAGTCCCCTGGCATTTTTCACTCCCATGCTAGGCCAAACTCAGCTACCAGCAATTCTTCGAAATTATCATTACTGAGTTCCTCCCAGTATGTGGCTCCAACAGCTTTTGCGGGAGGTCTAGCTGTGTCTTTCTGGATGAAAGTGTTTCTCCAGATTTCAGAGATTTCAGCCTCAGTTTTCTAGTGGGCCCAAGAAAAGGCATTGGTTTTCAGTTTGTCTGTCTTTTTCTTACTATTCAGACTGAAATGATTCCTCTTTATGTGTTGGAGCTGAAATCTGGTGTCCAAAATTTTCAGCATTAGAATGTCATTGCTTTGAGTTAAGTCATTGGTATCCATGTAGTCATTGTATCAGTCATAGATGAGCTGGGAACAAAAACGAGGAAACCTATTTACATCAAGGAATAGAGAGATGGAAGAGAACTGGGCCCCCAAATTTTGCTTTTCAAATGAGAAAAGTGATCACCAATGAGCGGAAGAGGGTGAAGTGAATACACACAGAGAATTTCATCTGTGTTGGCCATTGAGGTCAATTGAATATGACCTAACTTCTAGGGCTATTTCAAAGGAGATTTCCAAAGAATAATTCACTAAAAACGAAATGTCAAACATGTGTTAGTTAACTTTATATCCTAGCACCTACCAACACTTATGACACAGAATGTAGCCAGAAAGGTGTTTTGGTTTGGTTTTTAAATGAACTAAGAGATAAATAGGTCATTTCACAGCCTCTTACATTCAACTCTATAGGTGGTTGAGATCTTTTCTACTATGAACAATAAAACTACAATTAGATATTTTATCACAATTTAAAAATTTTAAAACCTCAACTAGAGATTAGACAAATCTGATTGCTGGTAAACTCAAGCTAGGTTAGTGTTTTTTCCCTTTACTATTTTTTTTCTTTTATAAAGCCACAAAAAAAGTGTTACCCATTGTGTGTTTATATGAGTTAGCAACCATTGCCTAACAAACCACCTCAAACTTAATGGCCTAAAACTACAAATATTATTATTGCTCTTGCGTTCATGTATTAACAGAGCGGTTCCTCTTTTTTTTTTTTTTTTTTTTTTAAGATTTTATTTACTTATTTGAAATGGAGAAAGTGAAAGAGAAAGAGCATGAATGGGGGTTGGGGAGGACAGGGTACAAGGGAGAGGGAAAAGCAGACTCCCCACTGAGCAGGGAATCTGATGCAGGGCTCGATCCCAGGACCCTGGGATCATGGCCTGAGCTGAAGGCAGATGCTTCACCGACTGAGTCACCCAGGTGCCCTCAGAGTGGTTCTTCTTATCTTAACTTGCCTTCCCTGTACATCTGCTGTCTGCTGTGTGCCAGTCAGTGCTAATGACTATAAATAATAGCTCTTGGAAGGCTTCGGCTGTGTTCTCTTCTATAAGTAATCTGATCCTCTAAAAGGTTAACTGGGGCTTTTGATATGGTCAATGGTGAGGTTCCCAAAGAAAGTGAGCAAAAGCACCTTGTGAAGCCTAGACTTAAACCAGTGTACTGTCAGTCCCGTCATATTGTCTTAGCCAATTTACTTTGCAAGGCCACACTCAAGGGGTAAGGGACCAGACTCTGTCTTGATGGAGGGGATAGCCAAGTTGTATTGTAAATGCTGTGGTTACAGGGAAGGGTAAAGAATTGTAGCCATGTTTGCATGCACTTTACAAGTTCCTAACGTTGGAACTATGCTTCTTCAATTTTCAAAATACTAATTGGCATTATATTGTGTGGGTGCTGAGTTTAGAACAGATGAAAAGGAAAAATAGAGCCACTTCTGTGGTCAAATTATGTTCAAAGAATGTATTCAATAACAAGCTTCCTGTATTATTTTTTCCACTCTTCCCCTATGATCCTGTTTTGTTTCTTGAATTCCACATATAAGTGAGATCATATGATAGTTGTCTTTCCTGATTGACTTATTTCGCTTAGCATAATACCCTCTAGTTCCATCCTCGTCATTGCAAATAGCAAGATTTCATTCTTTTTGATAGCTGAGTAATATTCCATTGTATATATGTACCACATAAAACAAGACGAAATCAGAGAGGGAGACAGACCATAAGAAACTCTTAATCATAGGAAACAAACAGGGTTGCTGGAAGGGAAGGAAGTTGGGGGGTGGGGTAACTGGGTGATGGGCATTAGGGAGGGCACTTGAGGTAATGAGCACTGGGTGTTGTGTAAGACTGATGAATCACTGAACTCTACCTGAGAAACCAGTAATACATTATATGTTAATTAATTGAATTTAAATTTTAAAAAATGGAAAAAACAAAAACAAACAAACAAAAAGCTTCCTGTAAGCAAGTTAGCAAGTTCCCAGAGTCTGTGCTGCACTGAGGAGGAGGGGATCGGCTGCGTAGCTCACACATTCCCAGGGAGATAACCCCAGCCCCGGATTGTGGTGTCTCAGCGGGGTGGCCTGGTTTCTGAGCATTATAGACATCTCTCTGGAGCAGCAGGTTCCAACACTAGGCCCAGGTCATTCCTCTGAATTATAACTCACTATGAATCTATTAATAAAGCACACAATTGGTATGTGTATCTAGGATTCAAATTCCTGGCTTTCCCCTTCTGACCACCTTTGCAAACTGAGCCAATGACCAACAGGACTTTCACATACATCCTATCATTTGATCCCCAAAACAGCTTTGCAGGCTGAATAAGGGCTGTCACCCCTATTCTGCAGATCAGATCACAGAGATGCTACAATGTAGCTAAATTTATAGACCGGTCAGTCGTGTCACCAGAGATCTCTCTGCGGTTTTCTAATTCCTAGGCTCACATCTATAGGAGGTTATCTTCCCCTCAAGCACTTGCCTCTGAATTTCAGAAACTAGCCAAGGTTTGGATTGAACCAACACTTCCGTGATGAGCCACTCTCTCAGCTACCACGTGTGGCAGCTGCCACCACCGTGGGCTTTAAAACGGGTTTTCACAGACTGACTCATTTACTCCATTATTCCAAGTGGGCCTCAGGGAATTTTAAGGGAGAGATCAAGAAACACAAAAATAGACAACAAATCCAAATCCAGTTACATTTGGTACAAAGAAAAGAATTAATTTTCTTCTCCTACCCTGTAAAGATTTAAATCCACAAGGAACCCTCTTAACCTCATGTCTTATCCTTATTAATTATCAATAATAATAATCAGAGCTGGTGGTTCAATGCTCTGTGGGTTAAATTATGAAGCCAACATTGATTATGTTATTATTGTTCGTAATAATGATGGTGTGATTAGATGCCTTTACATTTTCGCCTCCCATTTCAAGCCTCCACTGATTAATTCTCATAATACACCCTATTTAATTAAGTGTCTTTGCCCTGAATTTTGCAAATGGTAAATTAAGGCACCCAGAGGTTAAATGCCTTTCTCAGTACCCCTGAGAGAGGTCATTTTCTGGGCTGTGGCATCTGAGCCCGTACCCTGAGGAGCCTGGAGAAATGAAAAGGGCGTGGATTTTAAAATAGGATGAATCAGGGTGTGAAATCATTTACTGGCTCATTAATGTTGAACAAGAGTTTGACTCTCGGAGCCTCAGTTTCCTCTTGTGTAAATGACCCGACAGGATTATGGTAAAGAAGTTCCTGGCACTGAAGGAATTTGACTGAGTGGGAGACAATCAATCACATTTGCCTCCCCATTCATTCCTAAGATTCTCTTCAGATATAAAATTTGCCAAAAAGAGGAGTTCTTGAAGTTGCCAATCGCTTCGTCCCCTCTCACATTAATTCAGCACGCACTTACTGCATACATTTTGTGTGCAAGACGTAATTTTCAATGTCACAAAGAAGGGTTTCTGTAAATGCAGTCTTTAGACTTGCAATAGGATTGCCCGGGATGATTGCCTATAAAATAGATTCTTGGATGCCATCTGAGATCGACGGAATCAGAAGCTCTATAGGTAGAGATCGGTGATCTGTATTAATACCCCCAAGTGATTCATCTGTGCCACGAAATTCCAGGTCTATTGTAACACTTATAAGCTGCAATTCCTGTTTTCCAGGGTCCTAAAGATTAAGAAGAAAGATAAGTCACAGGTGTATATTAATATAACAAAATGTATGAAATGATTAAGTACTCTAAGGAATGTTCAAACACACTAACTAGGAAATTTGGGGCAGAAGAGATCACTTATTGCCAAAAGGGATCAGTGAATTTTCTAAGCAAAAGGTGATACAAGTTTCCCATGAAAGTGTGACCATGGTAAGGATTCAACTCTCCCACCCTAGCTTTGGCAACAGTTTGTCTTTCCAGAACCCTAGGTGATTGTGTTTAACCTAACGTGGCCTCTGGCAGCATGGCAGCAACAAATCTTGGGCCTTTTATTTTTAGTGTCCAGAATCCTGAAATACAAAATCATTTTCTTTCTAAGCATTGTTAAAGCTGTAGGTTCCAAAATTCTGAACCTCAAAGGCTGAGGCCCGATTTCTTTTGTTGCCCACATACTACTGGAACAACGCTGCCCGGGAAATATGAAGGGAGAATGTCCCTGCTCCTGATTCCAAGGAAGAGCTACACTACATAAAGCAATGTAAGAACATGTTAGTAATTCAAAACATTATCCCACTCTATTGATTATTAAAGAGCAATTTCCTCATGGCATCATTTGTAACCCTCCCTCATTTCATTTGCTCCAACACCATAACATAGCAAGATGAACTCCACAACCATGATAATAATCAAATCAACACTCTCACCTCCTAATAGAAGACTAGGTGCTGATTTAATGCTTCAACTTTATCAACTCATCTCCTCATTAACTAATTTAAACAGTGAAAAAATGTTCAGAAGAGACAGAGAATTGAGAGTATAAGAAACCACGGCTGCTAGTTCAGAGATGTTTGTACTCAAAGGTCTTGTCCAGAAAGTTTTCTTGTCCTTGTGACTCTTGGCATCTTGTAATTTAAAACACCCATGAGAATTTCTGGGAGGTCCCCATTAGCTTGCTGAGAATGGCATCCCTCTGGTCCTTGCTCATATCTTGCCTCAATAGATTAGAAATTGAATAAAAACATCTAAATCCTACATAACATCTAGGAGACAAAGTAAAATGTTCTAAGAAAAAAAAAGGGTGTGGCTTCTCAACAGTATCTTGTTTAATGTTTTTTAAAGATTGTTTTTGTGAGAGAGAGAGAGAGAGAGAGGGCATGTGCAGGAGCAAGGTGGTAGGTGGCGGGGGTGGGGGCAGAAGCAGACTCCCCGCTGGGCAGGAAAGCTGAGGCAGGACTTGATCCGAGGACCCTGAGATTGTGACCCAAGCCAAAGGCAGACGCTTAACCGACTGAGCCACCCAGGCATCCCATTGTTTAATTAATATTTTAAATGAAAGTTGTTAGAACACTGAAAGTGGTTCTTCCCATTTCTGGTGGGTAAAGAAGAGGAAGAATGAATATGAGCAGAGGTTACTGTTCCCCTAGATCCTTGCCAGCAAAGCATGGACCCCAGGATCACTCCCCTAACTTCAAATGCATATTTCCTTACTCCCGTGTAAACAAGCAGGAGGATGGATATAATTCGAAAATCTGGAAATGTGAAAAGGGAGGATATTCCAAAAGGAGGGAACAATTGGATGGACAAAGGCATCAACACCTCCAACAGCATCAGTGCCATTGCTATCCTTTACTGGGTTTCACTATGTTTCAGACAGTACGATCTTCTTTACTCTACACAGAACCCCTACAAAATCATCAGCACTCTAACCATTTTGTAAACGGCAATCCTAAATTTCAAAGAGTTTGAGTAACTTTGAGAAAGAATCACAAATCAAAACTACAAGGCACCACTTCACATCTACTAGGATGGCTATAATAAAAAAAAATTAATAAAAAAAAGACAAGGGTTGGCAAGGATGTGGAGAAATTGGGCCCCTTGTACATTGCCGATGGTAATGTGAAATGGTGCAGCTGCTGTGAAATACATTTTGGTGGTTCCTCAAAGAGCTAAACAGAATTACCATATGACTCCGCAATTCTGGTTTCCAGGTATATACCCCAAATAATTGAAAAGACGGTGCAAACATATATGGTACACCAGTGGTCATTACAGCATTGTTGGAGGAGGTAATCAAGAAGACATGACTGCCCGTTGACCCTCAAACTGGCCCTAGGCAATCAGAAGCTCCTCGCCCCCTCCCCGTCCTTAGAGTACACATTCTGCCCACTGTTCTACGGTGGGAGCTGTTTTCAAGGACACAGCCGTGAGAGAGCAATGTGTTGTCATGACCATCTGGACAGTGTATGTGTGACTGAATCCAGTTAAGACCTCTCTCTGAAGGGGGAATGAAACATGAGAGACTATGGACTATGAGAAACAAACTGAGGGCCTCAGAGGGGAGGGGGGTAGGGGAATGGGATAGACCGGTGATGGGTAGTAAGGAGGGCACGTATTGCATGGTGCACTGGGTGTTATACACAACTAATAAATCATCGAGCCTTACATCGGAAACCGGGGATGTACTGTATGGTGACTAACATAATATAATAAAAAATCATTAAAAAAAAAAATGCCAGTTAGTTAGTATACACTGTAAAAAAAAAAAAAAAAAAAAGACCTCTCTCTGAACTTAAGATGCTGGTGGGCGAGTGCAGAGATCTGTTTATCTTTTGGCCATCTAAGACAAGCCTTGTATGTAGGTTCCCTTGCTAATTAAAGCAGCCACCTACCAACCTGGAGTGGTCGGCTTCTTCCTTTAGTCTCTCCTTGCCCTCTGTACATAGGAGCCCCAGTTGGATTTCACCCAGGAAGCTCCCAAGATTTCAAACAAACAAGCATTATTCACAATAGCCAAAAGGTAGAAACAACCCAAGTGGCCATCAACAGAGGAATGGCTAAACAAAATGTGGTATATTCATGCAATGGAATATTATTAAGTCTGTAAAAAGAATGATTCTAACACCTGCTACAACATGGATGAAACTTGAAAACATAATACTCAGTGACATAAGCTAGACACAAAAGGACACATATTGCATGATTTCACTTCTATGGAAAAAGGCAAATTCATAGAGACTGAAAAGAAAGTAGAGGTTACTAGGAACTGGAAAAGAAGATTAATGAGAGGTTATTGTTTAATGGGTAGAGAGTTTCTGTTTGGAGTGATAAAATTGTTTTGGAAATAAATAGTAGTGATGATTGGGCAACACTATGAATGCAATTAATACCGATGACTTGTACACTTAAAAATGGTTATGTATAGATATATTAGATATAGATATAATTTTTAAAAAAGACGTTGAATTCTTGTCAAACTCACATAGGGAATAAGTAGCAAAGGCAAGAGGCAAAACCCTGTCTGAATCAGCTCCCTTAAAAACAGATCGTTCTACCTTTCTAGACTCCTGAGTTGGGGGAAATTGCAGATTGCAATGGAGACACACACTTACATCAATTCCTTTGTTTTGTGTAGAAAAGATCTCTTTAACTCTTGCTTTCCTTTCTCTTGCCCCCAGCAACTTGGAACAAATCATCATTTTCTACAATCTTGGATCTTATAGTTTAAGAATCTTAACCCCACCCCCCTTTCCCCCAAACTGTTAAAAATAACAAAGTTTGAATATGTTTTTATTTACATCAAAACCTTAGAGGGAAAAAAAGAGACGTTATGCAATGTCACAAACTTTCTATTTTCAACATTTTTTTTTTTTTTAAACTGGGGGGAGGCAGGGATCTATCAGTCCTGATTCTGTGGGAGGAGGTTTCAATACCATGGCTAACTGCAGAGTTAAACCAATAACATTGTTTGAATGTATTCTTTGTATGTGTACGTAAGGGGGTTAAAAAAGGAAATTGTCAAGCTTTTCTATATGATCCTCGCTTCCTTTAGGTTTTAGAGTATAAAAATAGTAGCAGTTGGAAAACCTGGTTTCTGGCCTCTGTTCTCCCACCGACTGGCAAGGAGACCTTGGAAAAGTGACTGGCACATAATCAGTTATGTGTTTACTGGTTACTGTTGCTGCCCCACTGGTGGGGGTAGTCATTCATATTGTTACTTAATGTCAGACACCCCTCTGTCACTGTATCAATAAACTAAAAGAGTTTGATGTGATAACTTCCAAGGTTCCTTTTCTGCACACGTTTTCTAGAATTCTAATTTTTTTTAGGAGGAAAATTAGGAGAAACTCAATCTGCAAATCTCTCTCTCCCCTCACTCCTCTAGTTCCTCACTGGGGAAACTTTTTTCTTCTTCTTCTTCTTCTTCTTCTTTTTTTTTTTTTTTTTTTTTTTTTTTAAGATTTTATTTATTTATTTGACAGAGATAGAGACAGCCAGTGAGAGAGGGAACACAAGCAGGGGGAGTGGGAGAGGAAGAAGCAGGCTCATAGCGGAGGAGCCTGATGTGGGGCTCGATCCCATAACGCCGGGATCACGCCCTGAGCCGAAGGCAGACGCTTAACCGCTGTGCCACCCAGGCGCCCCCTTCTTCTTCTTCTTCTTAACTTCCAAAGGTTGCAGTTGTTGTTAACCATAACTTATTGTTTTCCCACACTTGGGCAGATTTTTCTTCCCTGGTCCCATTACCCCTCAGGTGAAATTGACACTTTCATGGCTTAGTGAGTGGAGTGTGAAATAATTAAATGTGACAAGCCTATTGCTTTCAGATTGAGTCCAGCTCCCAAATAGCGGGATTGATTTTCCTGCGACTTATGACAAGAAATGGGTCTGACAAGTTACCACCCAAAAGGAGGCTTTTTGGAGAATTTCAAGCAGCTGAAATTTGGACTCACAGTGAAAACTGTCCTTTGTGCTGTGATGTAGCTTACAGGAGTCGACTCTATAACTCATCTACATAGAGCCAGACCTGTCATTTGTACTAATTAAGAGAAGGCCAGTCTAAACTCCAGAAGAGCATGCTTTGGAATTCAATTCAAGTCCCTACGGGGATACGCTGATGGGAATAGAAAAATACTCATTGGAAACTAGGATGTGACATGTTCGTTATAACACAGTGCTTGAAAATTACTCTCTTAAGGGGTCTAGCCATTCTCTGGACACTAGGTCACAGCGTTCACTTACTGGGCAAGCTTTGCAGGTGAAGCACGGAAGAACTTTCTGTGCTCTGAATTAGTGGACGCCCAAAATAACCGTATAGTCCAATCACTTATGCTCCGCTTCTCCTGCTTCCATTAGCACAATATCCCTGGCCTCTTGATGACCCCCAGGGGAGGATAAGTGACATCTGATTGGTGGGTTTTGCTGAAAGACAGGCATGCAAAGCTTAATATGCATGTTTGGTGGTTGGTTTTTTCAGGTCCGCCTTTCCATGTGAAGCCATGAAGGCACGTTCTCAGCTGCTCCGAGCCATGTGCTAAGCTTAGTAGGGCAGGTTCTCTGTCGACGGTACAAGCTTCTCTAGCAGCAGTGGCAGGTGAACTGAACCAATTCAGGGTTGACGTTCTAGCGAGCCCACTTGGGCAAAAGAACCAAAGCCACATAATCCAAGAGTCTTAACAGAAACAGTGCCGATCACCTGATTTTTCTCTTTTGGCTCCTGGGTCTATCTTTCAAATGGTTCTAAATACAGGTGGAAAAATAAGGGTTATTTATTGGAACAAGCATTATGTTCCACAGTGGTGTCTGGGGCATGATCCTGAAATCAGTACATTGTGTCTCTATGAGGTCTGGGAAAGCCCAAATATGCATGTTTTGTACACATTCGTGTAAAGGTCACAAGATTGAGGGTTAGGAGATCCAACTGCGAGTTGAAGCTCTAACTAAGTTGGGAGGCGGCATGGATTCTCCAGCCAGACCTGCCTGGAATAGCATCCTAGACCTACCAAGTAGTAGCTTTACTCACTTTGGGCACGTTCCATAACGTCCCCGCGCCTCCTTTTCCTCCTCCGTAAATGGGAGAAGATAATGCAGACTACGTGAGGCCACAGGAAGGATTCGACGTGGTGGCCCGTGGAAGGAACCGTGCACTACTCCGATGCCCAGTAAAGGCTCGATGTTCTGCACCATTAGAATGGCTACCATCTTCCCACGGGAAAATCACTATGCCTCTGACAGCCTCTGTGTCTTCGTTTTCAAAAACTAAGGGACCAGACTCAGACGTTTATAAAGTCCCTGCATGCCTGACAGTCCAGGATTCTAGTGGGCAGGCTCTGAGAGTAAACCCATGGTACGTGCGAATTTATGTGTGAGTATGGGGTTTACACCTGAGTCCCAAGGATTATTGCTTCTTTCTAGATCTCCAACATTTTATCATTACTGGAAAACACCAACAGAGGGCATCAGGATTTAATTCTGGTTGAGCTGCTCCTGGAGGCTGAGGTTCTGGTAGTCTGACAAGTCTCTAAGCGAAGCTCGTTCCCCACAGGCATGCTAGAGATTTCACTCTCCTGACACTGCCCTACCCTCAGCCTCTTCCTTCCCGTCTGGCGCTGGGGTGCATGCTTTAGCTTCTGTTTCTGGAGTTTCTCCCCAGGGGGGTCTGCCTTTGCCTGGGATGGGAGATGACAGCATTTATGGAAACAGAACAGTGATTAATGACATCTGAGCTCTCTCTGCTGAGAGCTGAACTGAGGCACGTGGGTTAGAAATCCCCATCTACCCAAGGGCTGTTCTCAGGTTTCAAGTGACACCAGGGAACCTTCCAGCAGGCATACAGAGTGGGGCAGCCAAAGCAGACAGGACTGTGAGCAGGGAGTCCAATCTCTACCCAGCGTGCTCACAACTCACTATAAGGAAGGTAACAAACAGCTGGACAGCTCTGTGCCTCAGTTTAGACTTTTGGCTAGAGGTATAAGTGCACTTTGCTCCAGGGCACTTGAGTGTCACCCTGAAAGAAATGGCTCCGTTTGGAGCCCAGTGTCCTAGTATGATCTCCATTACCTATCATGTGTATCTTGAGCAAGAAACAAATTCTAGAGTCTTGTTGTCTTAATCTGCAAAATGGGATTAATCCCATCACAACTTCCTTTGGGGGTGGTGTTGAGAGGCGATGGGGAGGACACATGAAAAGGCATTTGGAAAATGTGCCACGTCTGCATCAAGGGTGGCCCGTTGTCAGCCCCTGTGGTCCTGGTGGGAGTTCTGGTGGTGGCGGCAGAGGCGTTGGTCACATCTGCCAGGTTGGAACAGGGCACAGAGGGGCAGGGCAGGGCTGCTATTGGGAGCACCAGCTGGGGAGTCCTGTGGTCTCAGTTCACGTTCTACCTTGCCATTCACTTTGCAAATCACTTATAATCCACAAAATGGAAATAATAGTAGCAGCATCAACCCCACATTTTGTGAGAAACGAGCCAGATGTTTTATGCAAAGCTCTTAGTGTAGGTCCTGGAATTGAGTGAACGCTTAATAAATCATAGTTATCACTGTTATAATTATTGTTTCTTTCTAGTAACAGGCGGCATTCCTGAAGGGTGTTCTAATGCCTCACATCTGGAGAGGCTCTCCCGGTGACTGTGACTCTCAAAGGTCCCTCCTTTTCCTAAATTGCCTTAGCACTGAAGTTCGGTGTCTTACATGGCCTGGGGTGTTTGAGGAGGAGCCTTGCACAAATTCTGTCCCCCATGGCATCCTGGGACCTGCACACCGGACACTGAGGCCCTCTCCTCCAGCACCCAAGTTTTTATATTCTCATCCAGCATTGTAGAGTTGTAAGGGCCCTGATGTAATTCAGTGCCCCCATCAGACAGGACAAGTGAGGACCAGAAAGGGGAAGGGACTGATCCAAGGTCACAGCCTATCATAAAGGACAAAATGCCAAATCAGTCTATTTTGGTAATTTCTTCTTTCCAAAGCACCACGTTGTCTCTTAAAAGGAAGTGAATGGCATTAGTGAATTCCTAACAGGCCTTGAAGTTTGCAAACAATGTTAGAACTCAACTAGAATCCTCCTGTCTCCAAGTTGGTCTTCCCAGGCACTATCTCAGTCTAAGGCAATTTGACCAACATGCCTAGTAAGGTGCTTTGGAAGGAAGGAATGCAAAGAGGGAAGGAAGGAAAAAAGGAAGGAAAGGAGAGGGAGGGAGGGAGGGAGGGAGGGAGGGAGGGAGGGAGGGAGGGAGGAGAAGGAGGAAAGAAAGGAAGGCAGGAAGGAAGGAAAGAAGGGAGGGAGGAAGGAAAGAAGGGAGGGAGGAAGGAAAGAAGGGAGGGAGGAAGGAAAGAAGGGAAGGAGGAAAGAAGAGAGAGAGGGAGGGAGGAAGGAAAGAAGGGAGGGAGGAAGGAAAGAAGGGAAGGAGGGAAGAAGAGAGAGAGGGAGGGAGGAAGGACTTACTAAATTCTCCTATAATAGGTACTGTGCTTGGCACTTAACATCCATATGGCACTTTATTTAATCTTCAGCACAATCTTATTAACTAGAAATTGACATCCCTGATTTACAGACAAAGAAATTGTTGCCTAGAGAGACAAAGCTGCTTGTGTTAGGATTCTCATCCAAGTTTGCCTAACTATCAAATCTGTAGGACTTTGATAACTAGGCCACCTCACATGAAGGTTCAGCTCTTTCTGGGGACATGGATTAATAGCCCCTGGCTTTAGACTTTGGATTAACAGGCATTCCCCTTGCTTCCATTTGAGACACTCCCATTTTCATTCATCTGTCCAGTCCTTTATTCATTCCTTCTCTCCTCCTTCATCGGTTTAATAAACATGTGGCACATACCTACGGCCATGGAAGATGTGTAAGCCTCAGTGCCTTTTCTCTCTACCCAATCTCTGTGCGGTAGATTTGTCTGTTCATTGCCTGCAAATACGTGTGCACACATGCACACACAAACCTGCATTCATACACAGACATGCAAATACAGCCAGGGCCCCACATGCACACTGGCCAGCTCTCTGCATTTGGTGTCTTTCCAGAGAAGGGCCCAGGGAGTTTGAGCTGGAGATGCCCTGGTCCCAGGCCTTGGGCCAGTGTCCCTGGGAATTATCCATGTCCTTGCTCCTGTGTCCCTGGACTGTGGGACAGGCCTTTTCTCTCTGATGCTCTACTCCCGAAGGACTCTGATGGCAGGTCAGGTCGTGGGGTCTGTTTAGGTCTTTGCAGGCTGACCTGGTGAGAGAGGAAAAGTCGAGAACAAACGGAGATCCATGTCACAGCAAGGGGGTTCATCTGCATAGGCACGTAGGGGGGGCGGGGATCAGCTTGTGTTTTGGGCATGATTTCCTCTAGCAGGGTACAAAGGAAAGAATGGTAACAGTGTTGAATCACATAAAAAAATTATGAAGAAAAGAAACAGCAACAACAATGATGGAAACAATTTCAACAATGATTGAAATAACCTACTAGATAGGCTTATGTATTTCATTTGTCTGCTCCCCCACTCCTAGTTCACAAGAGCATTTCCTTGGTCAGTCGCCGAGCTAAGAACTTTTCTATTTTACAACAGTGCTATAACATAAGCCCCATTATGTCTGTGTTTTAAATATTATGTCTGTGGATCTTGGGAAGGTTCAGTGCCTTTCCTTAAGCTACAAAGCAAGCCCACAGCAGAGTTGAGGCTTAAACCATTTTCTTACGCTGCTTGTCCGCTCCCCTCCTGTGCTTCCGCCTGCCCACCTGTAAAATGTGACTATCGTTCTGTTAGGTTAGATCAGAGCTCTTCCACCGGCTGGTGGTTACCACCCTTTAAGGGACTACCGGAAACTGCTAATGCCTAGACCTCTGGGGGCTTAAATGAGACTTACAATGTGTGTTTTCGACAATGCCCTGCCTAATTGTGAGGAGCAGGTAGGCCCTCATTTTAGGGGATCCCAGAAGACACGACCAGGCTTAAGATTTCATATTTCGAGTGTCCCTTAACCTGTCAGCTGGGAGGTAATGAAAGGGGGGATGGGCCCCATGTGGAGAGAGCTGAAAGAGGGCCTGGAGCCAGTCTCAACTCTCCCCCCAGGGGCCTGCCCATAAATCTCAGCTTTTTGGGACTGGAGCCAATGCAGATCAGAAGCATTTCCCCTCAGAGCATCTGATGTCTGGGTATGTCAAGTAGGCAAGCAGCAAGTTCACACAGGTCTCACCAGCTTGGGAAGGCAGCAGCTTGTCCAGACTGACAAGACATCAGTTACCAGCCTTGCAAACTCTCTGTGCAGAAATCATCTTCTCCGAGCACTGAGATCTGGCCCACCTGCAGAGCCAGTTGTCGGTATCCCCTTCTTTCCCCCATATCCATCCCTAGTCTACTTGGTCAGCCTTGTCTTCCTAGACTGTTCTCCCAAAGTGAGGTGATCAGCTGGAATGCACTGAGAGCTGGGTGCCAGCTCTGTCATTCACTGTCTGTGCCATCCAGACAAGTTCCTTTTCTTTCCTCACTCTTAGATCCTCGCTTGGCTTCTTGAACTTCAAAGGGGGATGAGACAAGCAGCACCTGTTCACTCAGCTGAGTGTTGCCTGAAGTCACTATAACCTAGTGTTTAAGGACTGAGTCCCTGAAATAAGCAGGCTTGAGGTCGTATCTCCTCTTCACCGTTTACCCGCTATGCAGACTTAAGCTAGTCACTTTACCTCTCTGGGTCTTGCTTTCTGTAGCTTTGGACTTATCACCACCCCCAGTCCAACTAGCTTTCTTTCCATTCCTGGCACATGCCCAAACCTTCCATCTCAAGGTCACTGTGTAGCCGCCTTCCCTCTGCCCCGCCCCCACTCACTACTAGGTAAGCCCTGCTCATTCTCCCTCTCACTGGACACTGCACTCCTGAGGCCTTGTTCTGTCCTCCGCTCCTGTCCCTGGTTTCCCTACTCTGTCCATGGACTTGGACCCACCTCTTGAATCCAACAGAAGTCCTTGCTATTGAACTCACCTGGTAATGAGCTTGTCTATCTCCATAGATCAAAGTGCCTGTGCTTTATTTCTGGCTCTTCTGGGTGATTGTCCACCCCTACTCTGAACCTAAACGCCTCTTCCAGGACACCTGCTACCCACAGACATGTGCTCTGCGTGAAAGCGCAGCTGACAAGGGGCTCCTGCACTGGAGAATGGTAAAAGGCACCTGGAAAGAATCTTCATGTGTGTATTTATTTAATCAGCAAATATTTATTTCACCGGCATCACAGTAAGAACTAGGCTATCGTTATGAAGAAGGCACACCTGGCCCCAGCCCTCAGGAAATTGATGGGCTGTGGGGAGGACGGGTGGCTAGCTAGAAGAACTTATAAGGTGGGGTTAAGGGGAGGTTCGGGTGTCTGTTGGGACACCGAGGAGGGGGTACCACCTCAGTCAGGGTTCTTGGCTGAAAACAACTCTTCTAAGTAACCTAGGCAGAAAAGGAATTGATGAAAGGAATAGATTAGAATGGCTCACAGACAGCCAGGTTGTTTACAACATACCATCCAAACCATAGTGTGGGGATGTGGCAGCAAAACTCACCCTGCTGCCCCCCGCCCAAAGATGGAGGAACATGCCACTGGGCCTGGGCGCTAGATTCCAGAACTTCCCTCCACCAGATGCTTCTTCCAGCGGCTTCACCAGGAAAGAGATCTTGTGCATGTCTCCTTCCTCATGTACCTGGCTTTCTACTCAAGGTCTAACTTGGGTGTGCCTGATCGGCAGCCTGGGAACTGTAACCAATCAAATTGGAATGAGGCAGGACATTGCTAACCAGAGAGGGAGGATGTGTGTATGTTCAAAAGCTGCTGAGTGGCCGAAAAAGCAAGACAAGTATCCATTACAGATTTCCACTGGAGAATTTGGTGGCGGGGGGCGGGAGGGGGGGGCTGGAAAATAGAAAGGAGCACAACAAGCTCCTCGGAGGCATTGATATCTCTGCAGAGCTCTGTAACCTGGAAAAAAGCAGCCGGGTAAAGACAGGTTCCAGAGAGTGTTCAAGGCAGGCAGAAGAACAGGTGCATAAGGTTGCAGATGCGAATGGCAACAGTTCAATGTTGCTGGAATGGATTTGCAAGGGGGATGATCAAAGTTGAGGCTGTAGAGGTGAGTAGAGCCAAGACCCCGAAACCTTAAATCCCCTCCACTGACAAGCAAAAGCACAAACTAGACAGCCGATGTTCTCCAGACAGACAAAGAAAGAAAAAAAAGAGATGGTTACACATTCCAAGACCGTCCCTGTAAATGTCTCTGATGTTTCATTTCTTCTTTTATTGAAGACACATCATTGCAGCTCACTTTAAAACTCTCTGTAAGTAGAGAATCCTCACCATTATGGAGAATTTCTCCTATAAAATCACACGGCGTGGGCTGTTTATGGAAGCATGAAACATTCCTTGCGGAAGACGTCATTTCGTATTCATGATGGAAACCTCATCAGACTCTCTTTGGAAATTAGCACAAGAACTGCATTTCTCTGCCTCTCTAGTCTGCAGGGTTCACCTCACACCTCTAGCTCTAATCCCACCTCCTGCATACAGACTCCCTCAGCTGTGCACATCCCCACCGATGCCTTCCTAATCTGACTTCCTCTGGCCTTGAGGACCTCACGCACCTCATATTCTCAGATGCAAAATACTGCCTATTATTATACCCTCTTGCAAGGAAAAGTGACGGCAGCTCTCTCAACATTTTTCACATGTAAAGATTCCTTTTTGTGAGATCACTCCAGAGGAGGAAACTGGAACATAATCTGGGTATTTAGCAATATCTAACCAGAACTCCTTTGCACACAGAGGGTGAAGCCTCAGTGCCAAATTAACTCAGGGTCCCTCAAGCGAGTGTCCTCTCCCCGAGACAGTATTCACACCAGTAAGCAATGTAGGGATATGATACCTTTCCAGCTATCCACCATGGGAAATCATAGGATTCAGAGGGGCAAGATCATTTCCAAAGCTATGTGAATTTCTTTTGTTCTTGAACCTGAGTGAATAGGCATCTATACTAGACATAGTTTTCTTAGTTCTGTCCCTATGTGATGCGAGAGGGAGAGAGAGAGTGCATTATCCCTTTAAAGCATAATAAGACTGTGTGCAAACCAATTTCTCTCAGTCATTTCTTTGCCTTTAAAATGAAGAGATGGGAAGGAAAATACATTATTACCTCCATGGAACACTGCTTCTTAAGACTTTGAGTCCAGAACTCTTCCTTCTAGGGAAATATCCTTACATCTGGAAAGGTGATCATATGTTTTGTGTCAGGACCATTTGGGGTACATTTTAGATTGGTTTAAATCAAGGAGTCTGAAATTTCATAGAGACCTGGCAATTCAGATTTGGCTTCAAATCCCCCAAGAAGAGGGACTGAGTAGCCACCAGGGGCTAAAACTACTTTCTCATTTGTGTTTTGTTTTGTTTCTCTGCTTCTCTCTTGCCTCTTGTCCCTCCCTCGGTCATGAGTATCTTCTGCATTCTGCCAGGCTTCTGGTGGCTGACACAACCCCCAACTCTCTATTCTTTTTTTTTTTTTTTTTCCAGAAGTGGTGCCCTTCAGGTACTGACTCAGTCTGTCAGTTACCCAAACCCAAACTCCTGAATGAGGAATCCAGCTGTGTTTGTGCCTGGCTTTCTGTCCCAGGGTGCTATGGTCAGACTAAGGATGTCACTGAGCACATAACACAGCTCTGCTCATTCACTAAGGGTTATGTCAAGGTAGCTTCTCTACGATGGGATATGGACAGAGCAGGATTTTAAAGCTGTCTTAGTCATCTATTGCTACATAATAAATTTCCCTAGAACTTAAAATAATAGTAAACATGTATTATCTCACAGTTTTTGTGGGTCAGGAACTTGGTAGCAGTCCAGCTAAGCGGTTCTAGCTCATAATCTCTCATAGGGTTGCAGTCCAGTGTCTGCTGGGGCTACAGTCATCTGAGGGCTTGACTGAGGCTGGAGGATCCACATCAAATGTGGCTCACTCACATGCCCGAAAGTCATTGCTCGCTTTTTCCAGGAGGCCTCAGTTCCTTTCCATACAGGCGTCTCCAGGGGCTTCCTGAGTATCTTCATGATGTGGCCGCTGGTTTCCCAAGAGGGAGCAGTCCAAGAGAGAGGAGTTGGAAGTCACATGTTTTATGTCTTACCCTCAGAAGTTACATACTGTCATTTCTGTAATTTCCTATTGGCTCCAAGTTCAGTCCCAGTCATGTTGGGAGGGAACTACGCAATGGCATGAGTAGCAGCTGGTGAGGATCACTGGGGGCCACCTGGAAGGCTGGCTACCACGAGAGCCGGCACTAGCATAGGTTTCTAGGGACAAAGATGCAACATCGTCCTTGAGTGGCTCATGCCAGTATTTTTCCCCAGGCTGATCTAGAAGCACTTTTTTAGATACACCCTCAGTCTCTCCTGTTTTAAATTCAAAATTAAAACCAACTTTGGTGCCTTAGCATGAGAGATGCTGTACAGCTGGTTAACGACATAGTCATGATTTGTAGGACATCATCCACCCAAGAGATCTGTTCTCATTTCCCTGGAAATGTGTTACACAAGTCCCTGCAGAGAACCATGCCTAGCTCAGTGTGAAGTGAAGAGTGGGTCCCCATATGTATTCCATGATGGCAATGGTTGATGGGTTGTGGAGGAACTCCTCTTAAAAAAAGGTAGAGTAGAAGCAAAGAAACTCACCATGGCTTCCGTGTAGGAAATGTGAACATTTAATTGCTTTGACATCTACAATGTTGGCCACTTTTTCAGAACCCAGAATTGGCAGGGGAAACAAGAAGCTAAGTAGAAAATAATAAAAGTGAATTGTATGTGCTCATTGCCAAGGAGGACTGATTCTAGGAAAAAAGGTTAAACTCTGAAGCCTGGCATGACAAAATAATGTGTGCTTGAAACCTCTTGTAAGTGCAGAGAAGTGTTTTGTGGCAAGACCAGAAGGCTAGAGATCTGGTACCTAATCCTCAAATCAGGTGCACTGCCTTTGGATTGATTCTCCTATGTAGGGTCGATCAGGACTAAAAGCTGAATTTTGAATTTTGATTACTTGTACAGAGTCATTGACAAAGAACTTTGCCACTTGACAGCAGTGCAAAATTAAATAATTGTCAAGTCTCTGAGCCTCTGTTTTTTCATCTGTTAAAAAAAGAAGAGTGACCACCTTGCTTAATTCCTGATGCTGTTTCAAGCATCAAACGCTGGACAGCACGTGTAGATTTGAAAAAGTTCAAGGAAGCCCCTTACCAGCCCGGTAAGGATTAGGGACCCTTGTAAGGTTTTTACTTTAAAATGCAGCTGCTCCTACTTCAGGCATGTGTGTAGTGTACGTCAAAGGAGCTGTTCGAAGCACCAGGCACAGAAATCAATAGAGTTATGTACAACAAGGTCCTCAGTGATAAAAATAATATGCACTTTCATTTTGGGCTTTATGGACATATTAGGAGCAAATATTGGATAAGTCCCTCTTTGAATCCAAGTGTATGAGAAATGAAGCTCAGAATCTGTGGGTATGAGCTTCTCTTCTGTGGAACATTTACTTGCAGGGTGCAACTCTGTAGACAGACGGAGTGAAGACAGCAGGTGCCAGAGATACAAGAAAGAAATAAGGACACGAGGAAGTCCTGATGATTTTCTAGATCCTGGTTCCACTCGTTTCTCATGTCCAGTTACATTCCTGCCCTCGGCTTCCTCAAGAGTCATCCCTTCCCCCCACCCCCCATATAATAAGTTTTCCCTTTTGCATAAGTTAAGTAAGGGTCTGATTTCTGTCATTCAGAGTCAAAATAGCTCTAAGTAATATCATTCCTGTAAAATGAATTATTTTTTCAATGTATGATTCCAGTAGAATTGACACGGGCATTCTTGCAGCAGGAGGCTATGGTATTATTGCAAGACATTGGAGCACGATGCTTTAGAGTGTGGACCCAGGATCCAGACCTCCTGGGTTCAAGTATCTGGGCAAACCTCTTAACCTCTCTGTGACTCAGTTTCTTTCTCTAGCAAATGCTGACAATAATAATAATAATACCCACCTTAGAGGATTGTTGTAAGGATTAAATGAGTTGTTACATGATCCAGGTCACTTACCGTTGCTTCATCTTATGGGGAAAAATTAAAAAAAAAAAAAAGTTACCCAGTCCCCAGCCCTGGCTCCAATCTGGACTTTTCAAGAACGTACTTATCATTATACACATACAGGGGGAAAATGCCTTTGAGTGCAGACAGGAGTCATTGTTCCCTGTGATGATGGGATGAATTCAAAGTAATCAGAATTCCGCGCTGAAATTGGCTACCACTGCTGTGGGGAAGATAGCTGAGACCCCGAGCTTCTGATGGGAAGCCCCAAGTGAAAATGTACGTCCGTGCTCAAAAATCATGGAAATAGGGATTGATAATTGAGATTCTTGCTGAAGCAGAGTGAACAAAGATGCTCTAATTAAATTCTGCATAGGAGCTAATTAACCCATTTATGTGTTTTCTTCCTTTGTGCAATAGGGGAAGCACATTATCAGCATTCACATATTTGCAGCCCATCAGTATGTTGTGTGTGATTTTTCTCCCCCCTGAGTAATGTAGGAGGAGTGAGCTGTCCTTCGCAGGATCTCCCAGACAGAAGTCATCTGTCCAAGGCTTTACATTACATCTGGGAAGCTCACGCACACTTCGCTCTTCAGGCCGATCACAGAAATCATCCTGGAGTTCCTACCGCTAATCGGATCTGTCTCCTGACACAGGGTCCTTCAGACCATCCGGAGCTGGTCACTGGAGTCTCTTCGAGGGCCCTGGTGTCATGTCCGGTGCGGGCAACTCCTGACTACTCAGCATTCAGAGAGGTTCTCCCTGCTGCCGGTGCTGAATGATTGACAGGCAGGGTGAGTATTTCAGGACGAAGAGTCCTCCCGCCCACTCCAGCCATGTGGCAAAGGTATTTGCTTCCTTGGGAAGGAAGTGATTTATCTGTGGGAGAACACTGTTTCGACAAAGTTTGCGTAGGAACAGCCTCTGTCTCGGCAAGCATGTGTGTATGGGAGTGCACGCAGAAAGCAGCGAGAGTAAAAGATAAAGGCAATGGGAATGCCATAAAAAGACACTTCTTTATGTGAATGCTTGAAAACATACGGTGTTGAAAAACTTCAGATCACAGGAGTGCATTTGTGCCTAATTCAACACACCTCAGCTTCTTTCTTCTTCAGAATTAGTGAGCCTGGGTTATCATTGGCTTTATTATGTAAACCTTCACAGGGAGGAAACAGTCTTGGAGAGAAACAGGTGGGAGAAACGAAGAAAAAGAAAAAAAAAAAAGATTGATGGGAGGGGTATGGGGAAGGGAACAGAGAGAAGACATTTGCTTTAAGTTTGAGTTGAAAGGGTTTATGAGAACTTTGTGAATTGGTGCAACTGGTTGTAATTGCATATGTATATATGCTTTGCTTTTGACCAGATTATCTCAATAATAACCTTCTGGTTTTTTGGCCTAATGTTCAAATTCTGGGAAGAAACAGTTCCTCTGAAGGATTTGGATCCTTACTGATTATCCTTGGCTTCTTTCCATGGAGGTTGGGTGTGTAACCAAATCCTCTTAACTTCCAATGACTGTAAGTTCATGTTATTACCAATTATTCATTTGTTTCTAAAATTCACCATAGCACATATTACTAAAACACGAGAATACAAATTTTATAATTAAAGAAATTAATCTTCTGGTTCAATCAGGAAGGTACAACTGTTTAATTAAAGATCATTCACATGGCAAATGATCATCTGTTAAGACTCCACCAAACATTCCACAGTAGGTCAAGCCAAAGGCAAGCAGTTGATTTTTAGAACACATTTGAACATATTTTCTTACAATCTAGAGAGTTCACCTATAGTGTGTTGGATGGATCTAATTTATTGGCAACTAAAAGGCCTGGGTCCCATCCCAGGTTGTATCATGAGAGCCGTGTGGCCTTGAACAAGAGGAACAGGACATTTAACCTCTTTGGGCCCCTGCTTCCTCCTCTGTAATGTGAGTATCACAGGGTCTTTGCCTACCTCGTATGATTGCTATGCAGAAGAAATGAGGTTCTAGTTGCAGAAATTCTTTGAACACTTAAGCCTCTGAACAAAACACACATTTTTATGGATCTACAGACACATACGCTCTTCATGATCATTAATGCACAATGTACGCTGAGTTGAATACACGGTGTTTCGTGCTTTGAATGCATGCGCCTGGAGATCCCAGCCTGGAGCACATAATAGGTGTCCTCTGTGGGATGTAACCTAGGTGACACTCTGCACATTAAGCCACCTGTGCTCTGACAGAGACTGGTGTGTAAAGAATTTGGCAACGTAGAGAGAACACAACCATGCAGTAGTCAAGGCCATGTCAAGGCCATCAGTCAAGGCCAGGCTGAAATATCACTTGAACCACGTAGCTTTCCAGGAATCCTCTTTCCCCTGGAGGGGAAAAAAATTCTCTCAAATCTGTGCACTTATTTCACTTTACTGGTGTAGCCCAAACTTTTTTTTTTTTTAAGAGTGGGGAGGAGGGGCAGAGGGAGAGAGAGAATTCCAAGCAGGCTCCATGCCCATCATGAGCCTGAAGAGGGGCTCCATCTCACCACCCTCAGATCCTGACATGAGTCGGACGCTTAACTGACTGAGCCAACCAGGTGCCCCTGGTATAACCCTGAGCTCTACCTACCCATGCCAGCCCCCACAGCATCCAACTGGCACCAAATACTGAGGATTCCTCACCCTCCGTGAGTTCGCAGCCTCAGTTCTGAACTCTGACCCTGACCCTGAGTCGTTCCTCAGATTAGATCCCACCTTGTTTGTGTTCAACTGCAAGTCAAATCAATAAATAGTTAGCAAGCACCTTCTGTTTGCTAAGATTGTGCTAAGTCATGGGATACAGCTGAGGACAATTCATGCCCCTTGCCTCGTGGAGGTTATGATCTAACAGGGTGATAGACAGTCAGACAACCTCAGTCTTTAGACTGGGGAATCCATGGAGAAATTCCCAGAAAAGGTGATGCCCAATCGGAGACCAGATGGCTGGGATGAAAGTATATACTTGAGAAGGAAGGGAAGGCAGAATGTTCCGAGTAGCACAACTGGGAGGCAAGAAAGCAACTGTTGCATTTAAGAAATTGAAAGACAGTCTGGACAAAGGTAAACAGTAAACAAAAGCCAACTTGTTTATTCATAGTTTCCAACTTCAGCTTGACCCCCGCACCCCACAGTCCATGAATCACCTCCCTGGTTTGGACCCACACTGAACGGGATCCCTTCAGATCCTTTTGATCCCAAAGGGGACTTGCTATGGACGGAATCTTTATATTCCCTCATAATTTGTATGTTAAAGCCCTAATGCCCAGTGTGAGGATAATTGGAAGTGGGACCTTTGGGAGATAACTTGGGTTTGGATAAAATCTGAGAGTGGAGCCCCCATGAGGAGATCGGTGCCCTTATAAGAGAGTAACGAGATCTCTCTCATTCTCTCTTGCTCTCTCTCGCTCTCTCTCGTTCTGTCTCTGGCAAGTGAGGGCACAACGAGAAGGCAGCCATCTGCAAAGCAAGAGGAGGGACCTCACCAAGCACCAAGCCTGCCAGCACCTTGATCTTGGCCTTCCAGCCTCCAGGACTGTGAGTGATGAGTGTTGTGGGAGTCACCCAGTGTATGGGGTTCTGTGGGGGCAGCCCAAACTAAGACAGGACTGATTTCCCCTGGCCTTGTAACTAGAAACCAATCTGCCCCAACTCTTTTTTACATATCATTTGTATCACAGGACTCTGATCTCATTGTATTTTCTCTATCAGATTGTCAGGGTCCAGGCAATCTTGGTATTTCCTCCCAAGGACCCAGGACTGTCTAGCAATATATTTTTCTATAATACATTTCTATTAGGTCACGTTTTGGTTTAAATTCCTTCAGTGACTCTGCAATAATTTTCAAATAAAATCCTATTCCTCAGCACAGCTCCTAAGTCCCAGCCCCTGTTAGCCTGCTAGCCTCTCTCTGCAACCTTTTCCCTTCTCATTCTCCCTTCCAGCTACACAGACTGGTCCATTTCTCACTGGTTCCTTGCTCTCCTGCCTTTGAATTCTCACATACTTTTCCCTCTGCTTGCCCTGCCCAGTCCTGCCCTCCCCCTCCACTCTCACTCATCTTTAAAGTCTCAGCTTATATACCACTTCTGCAGGGAGGCTTTCCCTGACACTTACTTACTTGCTCCTGCTAGAACATGGCACTTATTATGTTTTATTGAAATTGCTTGTTGAAATGTTTGTCTCTCTTGCTGTCTCAGCCTCAGCACTATTGATATTTCGGGCTGGATAACTCTGTTGTGGGGGCTGGCCTGTGCATGAGAGGGTGTCTAGCGGCATGCCTGGCCTTTACCCACTTGATGCCCGATCACTTCCCCTGGTCGTGACGACCAAGAATGTCTCTAGACATTGCCAAATATTCCCTGGGGACACAAACACCATCTGAGAACCACGGTGCCAGACCCTTCTGAAGGTAGGGACTGTGTCTTATTCACTACTGCATCTCCAACCTGGCATGTAGTAGAAAGCCACTAATCAAACGTTGCATGAAGGAACAGACGTCGCTACTATAAACTCCTATTGAACAAATACACCTTAGGAAGAAAGCTGTGTTGGAAGTGTTGCTAGTTCTGAGCTTCGCGTTGCTCTTTAGTGAGTGGGGGAAACCTGCATGAACGGGGTGGTCTTCTTACCATAGAGCCCATCCCCTCCCTGCCTGTTACAACTGTCCTGGTAGCAACAGGCTAGTGATCCCCTCCCATCCCCGCACACACCTCTTCGGGCTGCCCTGTCCACCCCTCTCCCCTCTATAGAACAGAAAAAAGGTTCCGGCTCCCCGAGCTTCCTGCATCAAAGACGTTTAAGCTTTTAATGTGAATCTTGATTAATTAACAAGGGCGCGCGACTTACATACATTTCAAGTTGCTTTTATCTCTGGAAGAAAAGACGCCTTTTGGCAGATACTTTCTGTTCAGTGTCTAGTTCAGCATTTCAAAGGGCATGCTTTGATGGGCTGAACGGGTTACCATTTTTTGTGTGCGAAGGGCAATGACTAGTAATTAAGGGACAGACCCCTTTATGTCAATTCAAGGGGGAAAAAATCAAATTCAATCTCAGCTTTGTCCAAAACTGACTTGTGTGGAAGTCGGAGGGCCCTGGCTGGTGTTGGAGGGCAAAAGCAAGAAGGGACAAGTATGTGCAGTATGGTAATCATGGCTACATCCCTTTGCCTCCAATAAAAAAGCTAACACTTATTTAGCACCTACTGTGTACCATATCAGCTCTCTCACAAACTCTATGAAAGACTCAATGTAATTTCATTGTATGGATTGAAAATACTAAGTTTTGGAGATGGTGAGTAATTTGTCCAAAATATAACTGGTGAGCTGCGATGTTTAGAATACCATAGGTCTGGCCATATTCTTTCCTCCAAACTTACATTCCCTCAGCACCCCTTCTCCTCCCCTTGCTCATTTACTCCCACTAGAATGGGACAAAAGAAAGGCTTCTTTTATATTTTTATGTAAACAACTAATTCATTCCATCAGGCAGCCCAAGTCTCATCCACTCAGGACTCCTATAGTATGCTGGACTCACCCTATGGTAGCCCCCAACACCAATTTTGTGTAAGTCATGTTTTATTCATCTTCCCAAGTAAAGCATAAATTTGTAGTGAGCAGGGACCTTGGCTTTCTTGTTGAATCCTGTGTCCTTATGTTTCACGCAGGGACTGGCACAGAGCGGTTTCAAGAAATAGTTGTTGAATATTTACAGGGGACCTACTATGACAAGATTGCTGGTTGCTTCCAACAGCTATTTATCCCTTCTTCCTTACTGGCATGATTCTCATTTTTACCTGGGAGGCCATACCTCCAACTAAATGACTAAAAAGACATCCCCAGCTGCTTTGCAGTTAGGAGTGCCTGTGTAAATCTGATCCCTTAGATAGAAGCGGAACTGCTGTGCTGCACTTCCACAAAGTCTCCTCTTACTCTGTCCTACTACTCAGATCATGTGTGTGATGGCTGGAACTCAAGCAGCCCTTTTAGACCACGAAGAGCAGAGCCACACCTTAGGGATTAAGAAGCAAAAATGTAGAAGCAGTCTGCGTTCCTGATGACTTTGGAACTGTTAGAATAGTTCTGCCCTCTATCTCCAGACTTATTTTATGAGAGAGAGAATTAGAAGTCTGTCCTATTAAATTCACTGTTTTTGTTTTTTTGTTAATTTCTCCTGCACCTAATCCCACCTGATATAATTACTAAGTGCAGAGCACTGTTCTAGGCACTGTGAGGCATGCTGACATACCTATCCCATGCTTATGTGGCACTCAGCCTGTGGGAGAGCTTCAGTGCAACCATATCTGATGATTATTTGACATGCTACATACACCCCAGTCATATTAATTTTCTTTTTAGTTCCCAAATGGTAATCACCACAAGAGAAGAACAGATAAAATGCTCAGTGGGATAGGAATTGGGAGGTACCACATACAGCAGGGGGCACCATGAAAATTTTCATGGAGAAGACACCCCTTGAACTTGGCTTTGAATATTCATGAGCATTGGGATCTGCGGAGAATGGGATGAGGTTGAACACCCCAGGAACAGAAAATATAGGACATGTTTGGGAGAAAGCCAGAGATTCTGTCACATAAAGTGCATGAAGGAAAAGTATACTCTAATTTTTATGAGCATGGGCTCTACAGTTAAATGTCTTGGGTTTGAGTTCCAGCTTGACTGTCTCCTAGGTATGTGCCCTTGGCTGAGCCACTTAACTTTCAAGAACTCTATGTTTTTCATCTGTAATATGAGGATAGCCACTACTGCCTTTCAGGGACCTGCCTAGATCCAGGTAAAAATAGAATAGGAGACCTTAAAAAGGGGTGTTGTTAGAATTAATTGAGTCTATATGTATAGAAGGCTCAGAACAGTGGCTATCTGAAATAAGCATGCCCTAAATGTTAGCTATGACTGTCATCTCAAAAGACAGGAAGGGCTAGTTGAATCCACAGCTAGCAGAGCCATGAATGCCAAGTTAAGAACTTTAGCCCGTTATTATGAAGGCATTGAAAAGCTGCTGAAGGTTTGTAAGCAAAATTGTGGGTGACATGATGAGAGTTATTTTTGGGGAAGTCTTGCTGTGCCAACGTTTACCATCTTGTTAGGCTTTCTCTCCCACTCTCATCCCATCAGCCTACTGACCTGGGTGCCTCCCTGTCCCAGGGCACACCTGCACTCAGCGATCCCCCAAGGCCCTTCTCCTGTCTCTGGGGCTCTCTACCTGATTGCTGACTTAGACAAACCTGGTTGCTTTGCAGAGACCTGGCAAAGGAAGCCCTCTGGCTCACAGCTCCTGGGCCCAGTTGTTCTCATGGGATTTGCTAAAACGTGTGATTCCTGTCTCACTCCTCCACTTCTTCCACCCCCTCTGGAGTGATGTTATCAATGCTGACATTCTGACTCTCATCCTTGAAATATAGGCCAGTGATTACATCATAACTGGGTACTATGAGCCATTTTATCCTCCTTGGAGACAGTAGGAACCATGTAACCTTCCCAAGTGCCTGCAGAGAAAGTTGACCATACTGTATGCTATGGACAGAATTGTGTCCCTCAAAATGTATATATTGAAGCCCTGACCCCCAAAGGTAGTGGTATTTGGAGACAGAGCCTTTAGGAACTAATTAAGGTTGAATGAGGTCAAGAGTTGGGCCTTAATCAGAAGGAATTGGGCACCTGGCTTGCTCAGTAGGTAAAACATGAGACTAATGATCTCAGGGTTGTGAGTTCAAGCCCCACGTTGGGTATGAAGATTACTCAAAAATAAAATCTTAGAAGAAAAAAGGGGGGGATCTCTCTCTCTTTTTTTCTCTGTCACCCTGCCTGCTCTCACAGACCAAGGAAAGACTATGTGAGGATACAGAGAAAAGGCAGCCATCTGCAATCCAAAGACAGAGCTCTCAGCAGACCCTAATCCAGCTGGCACTTTGATCTTGGACCTCCAGTCTCTAGAACTGCGAGAAAATGCATGTCTGTTGTTTAAGCCACCCAGCTGGCGAAATTTTGTTACTGCAGCCTCAGTGGACTGATACATCGTATATACACTTACCAGGAAGCGTAATGTCTGCTGCTGCAGAGATGTTCTGAGCTTGGGGGGCAGTTGAAGATCACTGCAGACTGCAAGCTGCACCCCTCCATTGAGAGCTTAGTAATAACCTCCTAATCTTCTGTGCCAGTTGATAAAGATACATTGGATTCCCTTGTCCAGATTCCTGGCTGCCAAGCTCAAAGTCAAAGTGATATTCCACCTGTGACCATTTACCAGGCACAGAGTAGTTTCAGCTTTCCCCCTGATCCCCCTTCTTTTTAATTTACATTTTATTGACACTTCAAGCATCTTCCACTGAAGATGTCTGTACGTGGCCACCCAGTGAGACCCAAATCACAGCTACAAAGAATATTAGAATGCAGGCACTATCAAACCAGGGGGCCTGCCTGGATCTAGGTAAAAATAGAATAGGAAAACTTAAAAAAAAAAAAAAAAAAAACTACAGGCACATTACTGTTTCACCCAATTTTTATTCCTTCGAAAGATAACATGGAGATGAATATTCATGGTGAGAAATGTGAGGCTTCGGCCTTGGAAGCATAATTATTGTTGTTATTTCGAATTTCATTAGCACTTTATATGTGGAGAGCCCGTTCTGGTGAGGCAGTTTGTTCCTTTCCTCCCTTGCCTCTCTCCCCCGTGCCTCCATCCCTCCCTAAACTCCCTGCCCTCTTCCAAGAGCTAAATCAGATACTGTCATTTTTCGAGAAATGAAAAATCAGGAGTGAAGAGGGGAACTGACTTTGACATAGAAATCACCAGCTGTGGCAATGGAAATAATCACTCTAGGAAAACTTGCTCTGAGGCTGTCAGGACATCCACGTGTCAATGGTGGAACTTCATGCTCCATGGTGTCTATGCACGTCCCTCCTGCTTGAGGAGCCAAAGGGGAAGCTTGGGTGCATGCTGTCCCTGAGCTGGCTGCCTCCACCTATGTGCCCTATGATCCTAATGTCATTGGGGGACTTCCACTGGCAGGAACTGAGACTTCTGGTTAGAGAAGCATGAAAGGGAGCTACTCTTAATTCAGTTGCTATGTTCCTGGGCGTAAGTATATATGATCATTCATTGTCCTGGTTACCTCTTATTGCATAACACACTACCCCAAAATTCAGTGGCCTAAAGCAATGATTTATTATTAGAGTGTACAAATTAGAGGGTTGATTGGAGCTCTGGGCAAGGCTCATCAGTGGGGTTGTCAGTCAGCTGGGATTTAGCTCTAAGCTGAGCTTGGCTGTAGCACCTTAGCTGGGAAATCTCTGCTCCACGTGTTTATCATGCTGCTTCTGAGTCCGGTAGGCGAGCCCAGGCATGTGCTTCTCCTTGTGACTGCAGAAGCCGAGGACTTAAAGCAGAAATACACAAGGCTCAAAACTGGTTCCTTGTCACTTCTGCCTCATTCATTTAGTCAAAACAAGTCAGAAGGTCAGGCTCTGATTCAAGGAGAGGGGAAATAGAATCTGCCTCTTTTGTAAGGGCACCTGCAAAGATACCTGGCAAAGGTTGCAGACACTGGGAGAGGTAGAGAATTGGGCCATGATATAATCCACACTGCGTTCTAGTTTGCAAATGACTCGGGGGGTACCCTGTGTAGGCTACTGTATGGTGAAGTCAGAAGCAAATATTTCTGACTTCACAGGGCTTTCCCTTCCTTTTTACCTGTCTCCTACAGTTTTGCCCCAAAGGCCACAGTTTTTAAAACTTATTTTATTTTTTACTTTGTAAAAGATTAATTTATTTATTTTTAGAGAGAGAAAACAGGTGCATGCACGCGAGAGAGCAGGGAGAGGGCCAGAGGGAGAGAATCTTCAAGCAGACTCCCCACTGAGCACAAAGCCCAGGGCAGAGCCCCATGAGGGGCTCGATCTCACCACCCATGAGATGGTGACCTGAGCAGAAACCAAGAGTCGATGCTTAACCGGCTGAGTCACCCAGGTGCCTCCCCCAAAGAGCCACGTGTAAACTTGTATCTTTACTTTTCAATCGGTAGTGTCTTTCAGTAGGAAAATTCCAGAAAACTACCTTCATGCAGTGACTTTTCTTGTTATAGTACCTAATTATTATGATTACGATAAAGAAAACAATGATGATGTTAGCTTTCATTTATTGTATGTCCAATCTTGATTATGGAGTAGTGGTTATAACCACAGCTCTGAAATAAGGCTGCCTGAGTTCAAATCCTGGCCCCACCACATACTAGCCCTGTGACTCTGGGCAAGGAATTTTGCCTCTTTGAGTTTTAGTTTCCTCAAGTGTCAAATGGCAATTCTCTACCATTCCTAGTTCTTAGAGTTATTGAAAGAGCGAATTGAAAAGAGACCTTCACAGCATTTAGTGCACTGCATGGGCAATTGTGTGTCCTCAATAAATGTGACTATTATTGTTGTTGTTGCCATATGCTAAATAGTGCACTGCATGCTTACATGCGTTACCACATTTAAGTTGCACAATGATTAGAAGATAGATCTCTGCTGATAGTTGTCTACCTGACCTAAAAGTTGTTGCTTTTTAATTTTTTTTTTTTTTAATGCCTGCAATACCCATTAGGGTCTGCTATCATGTCAACATGTCATTTATGGAAGGTAGTAAAAAGTCTCACCTTCTCTGAAGCTGAAAGGTGCTAGTGTTGGAAATAGCCACGCATTTCCTTTTGGAATGCAATCCTTCAAGCCCTGCAAAAGTTGCCTTTTCTCTCTCAGTCTATCTGTCCTAGCCGCCTGCTCTTTCAAAACATAGACACTAACGGAAAACCTTAGGTGATATGAAAGCAGACGCTGGATGAATTTTGCCTCCCTGTGGCTGGTGTCCAAAGCAAGGGAAGCTGGACTTCAGTCTTGGCTCTGATGATGACCTCCATGATTTAGGGATTCCAGGTCTGCTCCTCAGCCCTGGAGCTCCTTCCATCGTGCAGTGGAAGTTGTCAGCCGCAAGCTTGCTCCCATAACCACACCTTCGGAGCGAGCAGGTGGGCCAGGCAGGAAAGGGTGGCAGAAATGCTTAATAATCAGAAATGCTCTCAGAAAAGGGCATTGAGGTGAGGCTGTCATGGATTCAGGTTTTTGATTTACAGATGATAATGGCATTTAGGCTCAGCATGCTGACAGCCTCCCCACAATAGTGGAAAGGGACAGAGGTGTTGTTCAGCAATCAGAAAATGACCAACCAATACCTATCCCTATAAATTTCATTTTTACCCCTTGGGTCAGCTTCTACTACTCATTTTCTTCAAATAGATGCAAATTCCTCCCATCTGTCTGGGGATTTGCTCTTAACCTGAGATAATGGGAATCAGCAGTGAGAGAGGGATCTTCTGCTCTTTTCTATCCATTATCACTTTTCTGATTATTTTGGTGCCCTCGCATGTGATTCAAGGATAATCAGAGTTTCTACGTTGACTGCATTATGAATCCCTTGTCCTCAAGCTTTCCCAAGCCACCGAGGAGCATCCAGAAGCCAAGTCCGGTTTGTTTAGCACTGAATACTGTTGTTGTTGTTTTTTTTTTTTCCTAACACCACGCCTGATGCAAAGTAAGTATTCGGTAAATTCTTGTTGAACTAATGAGTACATTAGTCTCCTTAATTCTTGAATCTCTCTCTACAGCTCTTTAATTATTCACTTATTCATCCATCCATTTGTTCAACAAACACATATTAGGGTCGTGCCTTGGAATTTTGCATGAGTGAAACAAGATGACTCAGACTGTCTCTATCCAGCTTCAAGGTATTCAGAGTACAAGAAAGGAGCTAAGACTCTGTATCAGTCAGTTATTACCACAACAATGCTGTGTAATAATACCACTCTAAAACTCAATGTCTTAAAATGGCAGTCATTGATTCTTACTGAAACACCTGAAGATTAGCTGGGGAAATCTCCTGGTTTAAGCTGGTTTGGCTAGACTTATCTCCAAACCATGGGTTAGGTCCAGCTCTGCTCTCCTGTCACCTTACTTGGACAGGGCATATTCCTCTCACACCATCGGCAGAAGTACAGAGGCAGCCCCACTGTAATGGCCTCGGCACACATTGGGACTGCCAATATCTCGCTGGTCAACATGGCCAAGTTCCACACCAATGGGTTCTGGGGAAGTCTCTCTACCCACTGGGAGAGGAGGAAAGGCATAAATATTTGCTGGACAATAACCTAAAGTATCACAGCCTTAAACACAAATAGCACATGCGATAAAAAAAATACTGTGTTATAAATAAGCTATGCAAAGAATAAGGAAGCGTAAAAGAAAAAATAACTATTATATATAAAGAATGTGATGAGAACCATAAATGGCCCTGATGGTTGAATGCTGTGTGTGTGTGCAGAGTGCTAGTTAGGGAAAAATAACCTAGACAGAGGCAACAGGAAATTTGGAGTACTAGGGACGACTGTTCTGACGAGGGCATAGGTTGTAGGAAGAAAAACATAGCGAGAGAGTAGATCAGAAAGATTGCCTTGGAGCTCAAATACCATGCTAATGGGTTATGTAAGACCCGGGACAACAGAAATTAATTAGAGAGTAACAGGTGAGAAAGCTAACAACAAGAAAAAAGAGTACATAGTGTATTGCAAGATTGGTGTTATACAATCTATTAGCTCCTAAGGATCTCCATAGATGTCGGGGAGAATGAACTACCAGTAGACTGAGGTGATAAATACTAGACATTACACTTTTTTCAAGTATTATTTTTTCCCAGTGAATCTTAGTGGGCATCGCAGACCTCGGGCTTAATGCCACAAGTGCAGTATATCTCCCCTGTAAAGCTTCTTCCTGCTTTCCCATCCTGTCACCTCAGAAATTATGTCACCACAGGGATGATGGTGAATGGGTGAGTCCTTTAGCGTAGGGAGTCACGGAAGTCCTCTCTCCAGGGATAACATATGCGCTGAGACCTGGACAACAAGAACAAGTGAGCACCCCTTCTATGCCAACCATGCAACCTGGGATGCATAATTCAACCTCCCTTGCCTCAGTTTCCTAACTGAGGGGATGATAATACCCCTCCTTTCTAGGGTTCATATGAAGATGATTAAATTCCTCACAAAGTGCTTAGAATGGCACATTGAGTAACTCCATTCTAAAGGTGAGGCAGACAAGCAGATACCTTTTTAATTACTTAATTAATTTTTTGGAGAGACGGAGCACAAACGGAGTGGCAGGAGAGGGAGAGAGAGAATCTCATGCAGGGCTCAATCCCAAAACCCTGAGATCAGAACCTGAGCAGAAATCAGGAGTTGGAAGCCCAGAAGCCCAACCGACTAAGCCACCCAGACAGATACTTTTAAAGTATCATGATCTGTGCTCTGTTCTAGGTAGTTACAAAGTGCTAAGGGCTAAGAAAGGAGGATGCCTAACTCTCCCTGGGACATCAGGAAAGTCTTCCTAGAGGAACAGTTAAAGCAGAAAGGAGATAAATTAACACTTATTGAATACTAATTCTTGGTGCTAGAGGATTTCTCTTACTATTTATAGAATTTGCTTTTCATAAACGACTTTGTGAGCTAGGTATGATTATGCCCATTTTACAGATGAACCAAGTCACTGATTAAATACCTTATTGTGATGGCAGAGTTAATATTCTAAACCAGGATACCTTGTACTAACTCCACAGCAACCTCTATTTCGTCAGTGTTGCTTTTGGCCAAGAAGGTCTAGGGTGCTATAACAGCTAACATTTATTGATTATATATTTATTGATTCTTAGTATAGGCTTAACAGAGTGCTTCGTGCTTTTAAGATTTTATTTATTTGACACACAGAGAGAGGGAGAGAGCAAGCACAGCAGGGAACAGGGAGAGGGAGAAGCAGGCTCCCCACTGAACAGGAAGCCCAATGTGGGGCTTGATCCCAGGATCCCGGGATCATGACCTGAGCTGAAGGCAGGAGCCCAACTGGCTGAACCACCCAGGCGCCCCTGCTTTGTGCCTTTAATCTGTTAGCTCATTCAACTCTATGAGGTAGACATTTTTGTTGTTCTGAGATAAAGAAAACTGAAGTTCAGAGAGTTTAAGTAATTTCCCCCAAGATCACACAGTAAGTATCACAGTCAGAATTTGAACTTAGACAGATACCAGGATGCATGAGCATATCCTCCATCTATGCTGACTTTTGCTCAGGGGTGGAAAGAAGCTTGGAGCAGGAATTCTAGCACTTGATTCAGGACCCAGTTCTTCCAACTTGTCATCTCAACCTTGGGTAAATCACATCTTTGAATTTTATTCTTGCCACTTGTAAATGAAGCTAAAAATTCCTGTCCTACTGGCTTACAAAGTTATAGAAGTCAAACGTTATGTTGATGAATGTACAAGCATTCAAGGTAAATGGAAGTTGTTAATTATTATTGTTGCTGTTTTTATTTTAATCTCAAGCAGAGAATAGTGGAAGTAGCCAGGACAGTGGTTCCTTGAAAGAGAAGACACAGTAGAAACCTTCAGATACTTGGAGAATTTTCATGAAACTTGCCTCATAGAGCTTCCCCCAAATTTTGGAATTGGAATCCATAAGTGGTAGATTCAACAAGAAAAACGGAAATCAATACACTCTGTTGGTCAGAGCCAACCAAAGATAGAAGCAGTTTTGAATGGAGATAATTAGTTCCCTGCTATCGGTGTGTGCACACTATAGGACCTCATGGTGCCGGGGATTGTAATGCTAGAGAGGTTGACACCTGGACGGCTGTGATAGAGTCCATGGAAGACTCCTGCTGTCCTCTCCTGCGCTACGCAAAGCCATTCTCTACCTATAGCCAAAGTAGCATTTTAAAAATGTTTATCTGACTATGCCATCCTCTCACGTAAAATCGCCCATGGCTTTCCATTTAAATTAGAATTAAATCCACACTCCTTACCATGGCCTACATACACCTGAATAATTTAAGCCATACTAACTTTCCGAGACTCATTTCATCCTTTTCTGGTCTTCTCTCTCGATGACTCTCTAGCCACATGACTTGAAATGTGTGGCTCCTAGAATTTACCAAGTTCTTCCTCAGGGCCTTGGTGCTTGCAGCTCCCTCTGCCTGGAATCCCCCTGACTCCCTTGACCATTCCAACTCCTACTCGTCTGTCCTTGTTTCTAATGAAGTGCCACGTTGTCAGAGATGTATCGCCTGGCCCTCAAATATAAATTAATAATGCTTTCATTATTCGACTTCATAGAACCTATTCTTTTCCATCACAGAATATTTAAACACTTTCAGTCGTATAGTTTGTTTCATTGTGTTAGGAACAGTTAGCATGAGATCTACCCTCCCAACAAATTTTTATGTATACGATACAGTATTGTTAACTACAGGCATAGCAGATGTTGTATAATGCATCTCTAGAACTTAATTATCTGTCATAACTGAAAATTTAAACCCGTTGAATAGCAAGTCCCCATTTCCTCCTCCCATATATTCGTTTTTGATTATTTGGTTTTGTCTGTCTCTTGACTAGACTGTAAGCTCCATGAGCGTAGGGACCATTTTAGTCTTGTTCATGGCTACCTCCCCATTCCTGGAGCAAAGAATTCCATGGTATTCCGTGAGGGAGAGGTGATAGGAGGGAGGGAGCAAGGAAGGAGGGAGCAAACTCTTTAAGTATGTTTTTCTTTGTAAAACAAACAAACAAACAAATTACATATATATTACATATAGTACCCAGAGATGGGAAGAGGGACTTCCAACAGATTTTGCTGGAAGCCTCTCTAGTATGACATGGAGTGCAGCTGGATCTTCAGGAGACACAGGGACCCTGCAGAGCCCCAGCCTTGCGGAGTCTGCAGATTATCATAGAATAGTCATCCACTGTAGCTTGGTAAGTAGGTCAGGAGTGGGAGACGTCCTGTGCCTCTCTGAGATACACCTGGGCTAGGCCTTGGGAGTTATGTTTGCGTGAGCTCCTAAAGATAAGGGAGAAAGACAGACAAAGGGCGCCATGGAGTCAGGAGTCAGAGCAGTGAGACCTCTGCTGTTATGAAATGTGCGTGAAATGTGCATGAAATGTGCATGAAAGCAGGCAGTCCTGGGGTTTCGCCCCAGGTCATCCACCAAACTAGCACTTGCCCCTGAGTGTAACAGAGAGATTGTATCATTCCCACTGTAGACATAAAGAGGTGATGCTTGAAGAGATAAGTAACTTGCCCAAGGCATTCTAGCTAGCAATAGGGAGAGCTGGGTTTTGAACCTTAGTTTGTCTGGTCTGAAGATTGTTAAATAATAGCAATTAAAAATAAAAAACAACCAGCATCAACAAATGTAAGGATACAAACTATGAGAAGAAATCTGCTTTCTTCCTCCTGTGTTCAAGGTCACACAGGTATTAAAGGCACAACTGAAATTCAAAACTTGTCTTATGCAAGAGATTGTGCTTTTATTTATTTATTTTTAAAGATTTATTTATTTATTTATTTATTTATTTATTTATTTATTTATTTATTTATGTATTTATTTGACAGAGAGAGAGACAGCCAGTGAGAGAGGGAACACAAGCAAGGGGAGCAGGAGAGGAAGAAGCAGGCTCCCAGTGGAGGAGCCTGATGTGGAGCTCGATCCCAGAATGCCAGGATCACTCCCTGAGCTGAAGGCAGATGCTTAACGACTGAGCCACCCAGGCGCCCCAAGACCGTGCTTTTAATAACCATTCATTAATTCGTTAATTCATTAATTCATTCAACAAATAATCAATGATGGTCTAAAACATACCAGGTAGCAGGGAACAAGATTGACAGGATTTCTGGTGACAACTATAATTAGACAGGAAAGACAAATATTAAATAGCACTCCTGCAAAGTGGTTTTCATCATCCCTGTTACAAAAGTATGGACACTCTTACCCTTTATACTATACTGTGTGGTTGGAGGAGGTCATCTGGAGGACATGACCTGCAGCTGGCTGTGAGCTGACCTGGGGCAGCTGGAGGCTCTCCACCCCCTTCCCTGCCTGTGAAATGTACATTCTGCCAACCATTCCCATAGCCAGAATTCTTTCAAGGATGCAACTTGAGAGAACAGTGGGTTGTTGAGACCATGTGATGGTTTATGACTGAACCCAGTTAAGGCTTCTCTATGAACTTTTAAGGTTCTGGCAGGTGGGTGCGGAGATCTGCTTATTTTGTGGTATCCCGAAGCAAGCCTCATATTTAAGTTGCCTTGTTTATTAACACTGCCACCTGCCAATCTGCATCTTTCTTCAGCCCCTCCTTGCCCTCTGCGTACTGGGGCCAGTTTTGAGTTTCTACCCAAAGAAGTGGGAAAGACTTTATTAGATGTCAGCTGCCCAGTATATATGAGGTCATACATTTTCCAAGGTTCCCATTTGTACCCATGTGAAGCAGGGGTTAAAAATCCCAACTTCACAGGTGGTTGTGAGAATTACATAAGGAAAAAAATGTATCCTAACTGATACTAGGCACCCAGATAATGCTGTGAAAATAGACACTCTATGCTGACATCACCTTTACCAGCTCAAATATAATAGTAAAAATAATGTGTTGCAGAAAGGAAAATGACCTAGTATTCTACAGCAGAGAAGAAAGCTTATACTTTTCATTAGTAATACACATCCGAATGCACCAGGTTAGCAGTTCAGCTTAAATAAATGTAGAGCAGATACTGCGAGGTTTGTCTGTCTGTCTTTCTTTTTTTTTTTTCTTTTCTTTCTTCTTCTTCTTCTTTTTTTTTTTTTTTCTAAAGTAGGGTCCCAGAGAGAAAAGATTCCAGACAAGAAGAGCCAATGGGACCTGGAAGGAGGATTCCGAAAATACACCAGTAGTAAGATTTGCAACAAGAGATCCAAAGCAACGTCACCTGTTAATGTGTGTTAAAGATGAAAGATGACACGTGTAACAGAGGAGGGAGGGAACACGAATAGGTTAACCGATTAAGCAGGCAATGAGAAACAGATGTGGGCACAAGCAAATGAATGGTGGGGGTAAGTGAAGATGAGGGGACGTGAAACAGAAAATACAAAAGGAGGAAGGAGGAAAGAAACGGAGACTTTCAGGGAGGATTGGGAGGTTTTCAACTGGATGGTGCAAGAAGGGTTGGAAATGACTGCAGTAAATCACAGAACAAGAAGGGGTTGATTTAGAGGACCAAGGACAGGGAGAGCAGGAGGTAGTGAAAGGTACGAGCTGGAGAGAAAAGACAATAAATTTGAGAATTGTTAAGGGAAAGAGTCAGAGAAGTACTGGGTTGAAGCAGAAATCAGTCAAACAGATGCAAGTAGAAATGAAGAAAGACAACGGTGATTAAAATATTCTTTCATTTTTCACGAAAGAGAAGTTAGAGACAATGGTAAAAGTTTGCTCTAAATGAGATAGAGTGGAAATGTGCTGAACGGGGAAATGAGAAATGGAAGGTTGGAAGCAAAGAGACAGAGAAGTAACAGAAGGACCAAATAAATAGACATTTGCAGGTAGAAACAAGCTACTGATACTGAGGACCTACTATGTGCCAGAGAGCACGGGGGCCTTCCATTTACACCAGCTGGCTCAATCTTCCCATGACCCCACTTATGGGAAAGGACACAAAGGCTCACAGAAGTTGTAAATCACTCAGAATTAGCCAAATAGTAAGTGGTAGAGAAAAGAATGACCTTACATCAAAGAGTGGTATCTGAGTTGAAGAAACAAACTGATAGGTAAATTTACAGTGATCTCTTTTGGATACAACAACCATAGAAGGGAAAGCTTCAAGACGGACCTTAATCTTGTAATTAATTGATCCTATTGATCCTATACCAGTTGATGGAGCTGGGCTCTGCGTAGCTCAACGGACTGACAGAGATACAGCAAGAGAGTGTCTGGCGGGAAGTGGCTGAAGGGTAGGAAGAGAAACAATATGCCAGGCGATGAATGGAGTCAACGTGCTGCAGCAAGTGAGGTAGGATTAAAGGTACAATGCGAGTTACAGAGGGGGCTGATGGAAGCGAGAGAAAACAAATGGTGGGGATTGGTGGGTTTGAGGAGGATGGATGGGAGATAGAGCTTCGATAGAGCAAGCTTTCCTCCTGAGCCACAGTTTGTGTTCCAGAGATCATCTCGAGGCTTAAAGAAGAAAGACTTAAAAAAAAAATTACTTAGTGGGACACCTGGGTGGCTCAGTCCATTAAGCATCTGAGTCTTGATCTCAGCTCAGGTCTTGATCTCTCAGTGTTGAGTTCAAACCCAGCACTGGGCTCCGCACTGAGCATGCAGCCTACCTAAAACAAAACAAAACAAAACAAAACAAAACAAAACAAAACAAAACACAAATTTGAATGATGGAAAGCTGGGAACGAAGGAAGGAAAGGAGGGAAGGACAGACACATAGACAGAGGGAACATAATGTACTCATGGTAGAAAACCGGAGGGATGCAAGTTTTCTTCACTGCAGAATTACGACTAGTGCCTAGTACAATACCTGTCTTAGAGTAAAAAGCCAATAAGTATGGGATCGTTCATTGACAATGTATTTGTTTTGTGTCTCTATGCTTTGTTAGTGCTAGCTCAGGCTAGCTTAGACTGGGTGGGTAGTCATCCTAGGGAAAGTGTTTTATTAACTGACACAGGTAAGTAAAAGGTAACAAGGTGAAGTCTAGAGGGAGATCTCTCCAGGCAGAAGGAAGCACCTGTGTGAAAACATTGGGGCAACAAGAGCTTGGAACATTCTGGGAATAGAAAAGAGATACCTATGGCTAAAACAGAGCAGCAGTGGTGAGGAGCTTGTTATACTGGGAGGGAGAGGAAAAGAGTGAGTGAGATGCTGTAAAATGTTTAGATTCACTTAGAACACTAATGAGAACCTAATATAGGCTAGACATTTTCATACATGTGATCTCATTTAATTCCCATAATGAGCCTGAGAAGTGGGTACTACTTTCCCCATTTCACAAATGAGAAAATGAAAGGTCTATTGGGGACATTTATTAACTGACTTGACCCAGTAGATAAATAGCAAAAATGATATCCAAACCAAAGGCCGTCTGCCTCCCCAGTCCCTGCTTTTCCAACTACACTAAGCTGACTCAGTTGCATGGTATGGATAGGAAATAAGAAAGGAAGGAAGGAAGGAAGGAAGGAAGGAAGGAAGGAAGGAAGGAAGAAAGAAAGGAGAATAAAGTATGGGGTAGGGGGAGTAAAGAAAAAAAAGTTACAAAACTGCGAAACTCAGAGGCAAAATCTGAAAGATGAAGGAAAAAGAAGGATGTGCTGAGAGGATGGGGAAGGGGAATGAAAAGGAATTTCAGACCAGTGGAGTCAAAGATGGGGATACAAGGGCACCCTAAAGGAGAGTAAGTTACATCAATAATGGAATCTAATTAAATCAATAATGAAATGTGACTGAGTGAAGGGGAGAGGAGAAGTCGAGAGAGAAGCTGAGGGGGTACGAGAGTGGTGGCATTGCCGCGAGACAGGACATTGTGAAATATGATCAAGAGAAGTCACACTACTTGGAAGAGGTGAGGAATCCTTGATCTGTGGCAGGGGTCAGGGATGGAGAGACTGACTTGTGTTTTACCACTTGAAAAGTACATGATCATAGTCAAGAGTCTTAGCTTCCCTGAGCCTCAAACTCCACATCTAGTAAATGGGGAGAGCAAGACCTAACTCCAGATGCTGCTGGATGACACATCCAAGCAGTAGTTATAATTTAGTGAGCATCTAGAATGTTGAGCATTTTGCATGATGATTTCTGAAGCCCCACTACCCTCAGAAGGCAGGGATTATTACGATCATGCACTGAGATACCACAGAAAGTCTGGAAGTTGCAGATATGTGTTCAGAAATAGGAGTTCTTTTCCTGTGGTCATACCAGATTTGACACTACCTAGTAGCCAAAGTTGGTCCTCTTCAAAGTGAACAGCAAATTCCTTGCCTACCTTTTTGGTCTTGTCTTCAACTACTCCCTCTCCCCCTTGCTGAACTTCCCCGTTTTCCCTTCATAAGCTTTGCTTTGCTGCCCTCCATTTGTTTCCAATTTCTGTGTTCTCGGGGAGGTGTCTTAGTTACGAGCAACAGATACCAATTCTGGATAATTTAAGCAGAAACAGAATTCAGTAAAGTGATATTAGATTACTTAGAATCTCCAGGAACGCATGGGATCTGGGCAGAGTCCATGAAGTCAAGAGCACCACTCCAAATCACAGCACAGAACTGGCTGGCAGAGACACTACTGTTGCAGTCACTGTCAGGCATAAACAGGGCAATTCACACTCTTGACACCAGTGACACTGTGCTCCAAGCCAGTGCTGTTAAAACCCATTTCCTCTAGCAATAAAATCTGGATGTAACTGCCCCAAGTATTGTCACTTTGGTCCCAAAGGGGATTCTGCCCATTCCCCCTTCCCTTCCAGCCTCTGGGGTGGGTGGATCTGATTGGTGAATTCTGAGTCATATGCCCAAGTCCTGGCTGTGGTGGAGGCTGAGAAGGTACCTAGAAATTTTAGCCTCTTCATGGGAGATGGGCTGTGCCTCAAAGTGAAGCACCCTCTGAGGTAGGTAAGGGATTTGTTCAGATACCAAACAGTTGCAAAGAATGCCAAATGCTAGCTTTAACCAGGAATGTCTACCCCCAAGCTTCTAGTCCTTCAGGGTTCAACGCCAATGCCACCTCCTCTGGGAAGCTTTCTTTGATTTCTCCAAACATAAGTTTCAAAACACCTCATTAAAAAACACATAGTCTGCCTGCCTGGTATCTGAGATATTTCTATGCTCATCTCATCCTCACACCCCACGCCCCCATCATTATAAACTCTCCAAGGGCAGGAGCTGTGTTTATCCATTTCTGTGTCCCCATATAGTGCCTGGTAGGAGCCCTGGATATTTGGTGGTGAATGAATGAATGAATGAAAGTGTTGGTCACATTCGACAGGCCTTTGTACCAGAGGTCCATGAAGGACTTGCACAGACTCTGCCTTACATAAGGGAGCCCTTTTTTCCTGGTGTGCACTTCTATAAATGGACTATGTCAGCATATTTGAAGAAAGGGGCATAGAGAATCAGAAAGCCCCATTGCAGAGGATAGTGGCGGATTGTAAGGGTACAAAGGAGAGACTGAGGGAGGCAGGACGACATATTTTGGAGGAGTAAATGAACTGGAGCAGGCATCAGAGAGGCAGGAGACGATTTAGAATCAGAGGACTTGAAAGGCCAGATTCCACCTCCCCCCACACCCCGCCCCTTTGGTTTCACAGATTAGTAAACTGAGACAGGAGAAGCATACCTTATAGACCTCAGAGCTGAAACAGACCCAAATGCACTCATGCAGATGTGCCTTTCACATCTTCGCTAGGTGGGTTTTTCCAAGGTCACTGAGGACAGAATGATTTAATAGAAACAGCCAAGGCTTTGGAACCTGGAGTTCAGATCTCAGCTCTTTTGCTCATTAGCTATATGACCTTGGGAAGTCCCTTCACCTCCTGGACCTCCTGATCTCAGTTTCTTCATCTGAAAAATGGGAATCATAATACCAATCTCATTGGATTATGGTTATGTATAAAAGATAACATAGATACTTGCCTAGCACTCGGAGAATGCTTCATAAGCAGTATTAAGTCCAAGGTCACAACACAGGGTTTGATTTTTCCTTCTTTTCAGTCTTCTGCCTCTATCCAAAGTCATAAAACAGTAAATAAAATGTGAAGGGAGAGGGAAAAAAGCAATTCGTGTGAAGGGTTAAAGACAGAAAGGAGAAAAGAGGCAGAAGAGGGAAGAACTAAGAAGAGAGAAGTTAGTGCCCAGAGACCCCACGAAAAGTGCAGATGGGCAAGCAATATAGTGAGATGGGAAATGTCTCTCAAATTATAGGGAGGAAGCATTTATAAGATTAAAGTCAAGATGAGGAGGAATGAAATGAGTGGAGAGATGAAAGAAAAAACGAGGACACACGAAGAAAGGTGAGGAGGGTGGGGAAGGGGGCTGCTGGAGCCCTGGATCCCGGAAGAGGGGATGGCTCCCTGGAGGGTCCAGGTATGTGGGTCAGAGGGAATCAGCCCAAGGCCAACGGCTGCCATTGTTGTCTGAGGGCCTAGGTTCACAGATCAACTTGAATGTAGGAGAAGGACTGGGGTAAAGAATTGGTGAACAGACCCTTCCTCTGAATGGGGCAGAGGGTACAGGAGCCCGTGGGAGCCAGAAGCAGAGTAGTAGGTCTCTACCTCGCACCCTTTTCAGGAATTTCACACAGAGAACAGAAGCAGCCAAGTAGAGCTGCTCCAAGCTCAGAGTTGGGATCCAAAATACAAGCGGGAGAGTGGGCGGGCTTGCAGGGCGGCAGCTAGGGGGCCAGAGCTTCCTGGCCAGAGTCAATTTGGGGGCTAGAGGGTGGAGTGTGACACCCCTCAGCCTGTAAGCGTTTAATGCAGCCGCGGAGGCCTGGGTAGGGGAGGTAGGTGGGATCCTGGTGTCCGGGGATTGAATAGGTGTGTGTTGTGGGCAAGCGGGTGGGGAGGGGGCTCTGAGATTATAAGGAATTATTCAGGGACGAGAAAAGGGTACAGGACTTGCTATTGGGTTTGTGGGGAGACAAAGTTAAGTCTTGGCCACCAAGAGGCGCCCCCACCCCCAGGAGGGCGGGGCTTGGAGCCAGGAAGGGCGAAGGCGTGCCCCCAGGTGCAGCCCGAGGGTTGAGCCAGGGGTGGAGTGGAGCGGGGCGAGCTGGGTTGAGCCTGGAGGAATTAGAGGAGGCGCCAGGGGTCCTTAAGTCTTAAGAATTTGGAGAGGGGTGGTGTGGCTACAGAACATTGTGAGGGTGGCATTGGGGGATCCTGGGAAAGGAGAGGGGGCGACTGGGATTTGCACGCGGCCGGGCGGAGCCTCCGGAACGCCCGGGGTCTGAGGGGGGGAACCAGGGAGGGGGGCGGGCGGCGGGGCCCGGGGAGGCGGCGCGGGGGGGCGGTCCAGGGCCGTTCGGGAGGCGGAGCCGGGAGCTGGGGGCTGCTGGCGAGCGGCTCCCACGGCTCCTTAGCTCCGGCGTCCTGGTTAGCTCGGGCGTCCGCCGCCGCCGCCGCCGCCGCCGCTTCCTCTCCTTCCTCCTCCTTCACCGCCGCCGCCGCCGCTCGCAGCACCGCAGCCCCTCCCGCCATGGCCGCCGCCGGCGCCCGGCTCAGCCCCGGCCCCAGCTCGGGGCTCCGGGGGCGGCTGAGGCTCGGCTTCCACCCGGCGCCGCCGCCGCCGCTGCTGCTGCTGTTCCTGTTCCTGCTGCCGCCGCGGCCGTTGCTGGCCGGCGCCACTGCCGCCGCCTCGCGGGAGCCCGACAGCCCATGCCGGCTCAAGACCGTCACGGTGTCCACGCTGCCCGCCCTGCGGGAGAGCGACATCGGCTGGAGCGGTGCCCGCGCCGGGGCCGGGACTGGGACCGGGGCCGGAGCCGCCGCCGCCGCCGCGTCCTCGGGCTCCGCCGGCTCCGCGGGCACCGCCGCGGAGTCGCGCCTCCTGCTCTTTGTGCGTAACGAGCTGCCGGGGCGCATCGCGGTGCAAGACGACCTGGACAACACCGAGCTGCCCTTCTTCACCCTGGGTAAGGCTGGGCGCCGGCACACGCGCGATCCCAAGGAGCCGGGAGCCCCTAAGTGAAGCCGGACGGGTGGGGGCGCCCTGGGGATCCCCGCCCCGGGCTGCCCTGAGCGGGGTTGGGAGAGGGCACCCGAGGGGCCCGGAGGGCGTACAGGTGGTTGTAAAGCAGTATGGGCAGGAGGTCCCCAAGAGCGCTTGGCGGGAGCTCGGGGGCGTGCCAACACTCCCGCAGTGGGGACCTGTCCCCCTGTCTCTCAGACTAGGCGTTGAGCTCTGCCGTGATCCATCCCCCGACGCCGGAAAACCCAGATGGCTGAGTGTGCTCGAGCTGGGGACCCGGGTGGTCCAGCCGCCCGCTGCTCTTCCGGGCACGGTCACCGGCCGCCCGCGGTTCCCGCCCCCTCACTCTCGCCTCGGAGTTGGAGGCTCCGCTCTTCCCAATATTTTCTGAAGAATCGGAGCAGAGAAGCTCCGTGTGGCATCACCAACCCGCATAAACTCGGTCTCCGTGTGGGTTGCGTGACCTTGGCCAAGTCGCTTCCCCTCTCTGGGCCTCAGTTTTGGCTATCTGTGAAATGGGGATTGAGTGATTTCTGAGGAGTGGGCTTCTGAGCCCGAGGTCTCCACTTCCAGATTCTCTGATTCTCCCCCCACCCTATCGCAGTCGCATTTCTATCCCCCTCCCAGGGGAGAGCAGGTTTGTCCTCGCAGCCCACTCGGCTAATAATAATAACTTAAAGGCGATAAAACAGAAGGGAAGAGGGAAAGGGTGGGGGTGGGGGTGGGGGCTCAAATGGAAAAGTTAATCGGAAAGTTCGCCAGCAGCTTGCTGCCTGCTGGTTCCCAGCGCCAATCCCGGAGGAGTCGGCCCTTGCGAGGAGCTGTAGGAAGCGCGGCTGATTTCCCACCCGGGTAATTGATAGCTTAATTATCTCGGAGAGCGTTTACAAAAATGTTCCCCCTTAGCTCTCCCGCGCTCGCGAATCGCTCGCTCTCCTCCCCTTTTGGGGGCGCGGGGCGCGATTGGTTGTCGGAGTCTGGCCAACAACAGCTCCTGGAAGGCGCCGGGGGCTCGCGCGGAGACTCCCGAGCTCTTCTTCCCCGGATCCGTGCCTTCTCGGGATCCGGCTCGGCTCTGGCATCTCGCGGGTGAAGCGCCTTCGGGATCCCGGCTTGAACCTCCGAGGTTAACTCTTTGCTTGCCTGAGAAGCCCCAAAGACTAATCAGTAGACTAGAAGCCTCTCTCCTGGGAGCCATAATATTTTTAAATGCATTTTTGTGACCCTCGCCCCCCTTCCCTTTCACGCTGGCCTCCTCTGGAGATTTGAGGGAGTGCCAGGCCCGCTCGTGGTCGCTGCTTGAGCGTCGGGTTTCTGGCCCCTAGGCTCTCCCCAGCTGGCTGTAACCTGAGCCAGCTGAGCTTTCCGGGAGGCGCGGCGGGGAGCGCCTTGCAGGTTCCCTGGGGACTTCCCGCGGCGGCGCGTCTAGCGTGTGACACACACACACTCCCAAGCGCGCGCGCGCACACACACACACGGACACACACATGCACACACACACACACACACACACACACACAACCACTAGCTCTTCCCACGTGCACCTGTGGGCCCGCCCATTTCCAGGGAAGGGGATGAGGTGGAGATGGGGTTCCTGAGGGCGAAAGGCTAACCTTGGGCTTAGGGCTAACTCCTACCACCTCCTTGAAGGGAAGGGTCCTTCTGGAGCCACGGAGGGTTCCGTTCAGCACCACTTCCAATTCCGCCCTTCCTCTTCCACCCTCGTGATCTCTTCACTCCAGGGTGCCCTGAGTGGTCAGGAGTGGGCCTCTTCCTAAAGGGCTGTTCAAATAGGGCGTAAAGGGGGACATTCTTGGGTATGGCAGAACTTGGGAGCAAGGACCCCCCCAGAGCATTCAAATTCCACGAGGATGTGGAGGACCGGCCCAGTTAGCTGTAGGATTCGCCTGAAGCTGAGTGGGGAGCTGAGCGAGGAGCTGGAAGTCTTGAATCCCCTGGGACCCCTGCTTCGGCTGGAGAGTCAGTCCCCTGGTGCCCTCCACTTGGAGCCTTCCGCCTTCTCTGACGCACAGCAGCTGAGCCTGGCGGCTGGGGACTGCCTGCTGAGGAGTGGGGGGTTGCTGTCCCCCTTGGCAGCTCTGAGCCCTTTGGAAGTGTGTAGGGAATTGTATCCCGCCTCCTTCTTTTCCCCCCAGCGCCCTGGACTGGCAGCTGAAGGCGCTCCCTCCAGGGATTTGGCTAGCGAGGTAGTCACCAGATGGCCGAGTGTAGCAGGAGCTGTGTAGGGAGACGTGGGTTTTTTATTTGTGTTGGTCTTCCACTGTTTGCACGTAAACATGGAGTGCACAATGAGCTCTGGGAGGGCCAGGCTGGCTGCAAACGAGGTCCGAGGGCCGGTGTGTGTGTGTGTGGGGACGGGGCTGGGGGCGGGGGTACTATGAGTCCTTTATGGCCTTACCATTCGCAGGGTGCCAGGGTAGCTCCATCCCATCATTTCATCCCCAGACCTTTTCAACAGCCTTGCCTAGTGTTTGTCTCCCGTGTGTTGAGCGACTCTTTCACTACTACTTCCTGGCCAGTTCAAGGGATTTGGAGATGGCACGCACCAGGGTTGCCTATGCAGTGAGTAAATGCCAAATCCTGCCACTAGTGGGGTGTGTGGAGCCACCACTAGGGGGTGATAGTGTCTGCCAAAGCCCTCGGGCTATGCTTGGGTGGTGGACTCAAGAGTTGGTGGTTGAAAAATGTTCCTGGCATGAAAGAGGGGGGTGAATAAAAAAATAAAAGATACAATCCCCATTTTATTGTCAGTCTAGTTGGAGGACTTCAAGGTTATTTTGCCCACATTGCCTACCATCTCCATTCACCAAGGTCACCCGCATACCTGGCCCTGTCTCCCTCCATTCTGCCTCTCTTGTTTGAGTTATTGGCTCTATTATTGATAATGTCTGTTCATAGTTCTCCTCTCCTATTGTGTTCCAACCTGCTTTATGTAGGTGGACGTTTACCCCAGAGCTGAACTTTCCCCCAGGTTTCGGTGTCTGGGCTTCTTTAGAATCTCATTATAAGTCAATGGCACTGACAAAGTGAATTTCCTTGAAAGTGAACAAGGGATAACAAATAGTTATTGTATCTTTAATGAGGTGCTAAGAGGTTTACTGTTGCCTTTTATTATTAATTCACATAAAATATATGAAGTGGGCATTTCTGCTATTCCCATTTTACAGATTAAGGAAGCATTTTTGGAGAGGTCAGGTGCCTAGTCCAAGGTCACACTGTGGGGAAAAGGCAGACCTGGTGCTGGAATCTTGTTCTACCAGATAGCTACGTTCTTGGTAGTTGCGTATTGGCAAATATGCATTGGCCTACATATGGTTACATTTATGTAGGGCATGGTGCGGGGTCCTGGAGAGAAATACACTAGTCATTAACATGGCGAGAACATTTCTCCAAAGGAATAGCAGCTACACTCGGGTGCTAACATATGAGAGTTTGAAAGTAAGTTATGACCTTCGATGACCCTGCCAGCACAAAGTTCCATGACTCATGGGATATCAGGGGGCATTTTATGTCATGGTGCCAATGAGTGATGGAGATTACACATTCTGTAACATCAGGGAGGGAACACATGTCTGTAGATTCAGAGAAGCCTGGGGAAACTTCCAGAAAGGAAAAAAAAAAATTGATGCCTTAGGATACGGTGGAAGAGAGGTCGGAACTCCAATGCAGCTTGGGAACTTAGTGTTGGTTTGGATCTGGAAATCTCAGCTGTGGCCCACTGTGACCTTGAACAAGTCATTTATCTCCAGAGCTTCAGTTCTTTGTGCTGTAATATGAGTGGGTAGAGAAGCCCTAAAATAATCCTTCAGTGTAGAGATTCTATGAACTCGAAGTGCCCTGATGCACTCTGTTACTCTGACTCGCTCCTCTTGTTTCTCACTGTCTCCTTTCTTTTGCTGGTAACACAGGGTGTTGGGAAGGACTGATTGAAAAGAAAGAATTTGCACAGGAGCAGCTGCCGGTACAGGGCTTCAGAGGGGAACCTGCACATCACTCAGTCCTCATTTGCCCCCAGGCAGCCCTGGAGTCTGCTTGTGGATTTAGCTTTCATGCCCACAGGTAGGGAAATGGCATCCTTCTTCCTGCACTTGACAGTGGCCGGGCTGGACTGTTTACCACCAGCCTTGATTCAGCAAAAGGGAGAAAAAGAGATAAAATGGAGTAAGCACTCATTGTCACCTTTTCTTTCTAAGTTGCCTTGGCATATATAACCCACAGCTGAGGAGTGTGCTCTGTATTTGGGGGAGGGCACGCAAAGAAGGAAAGCCCATGCAGTAGCATGTCTAAATGTACCTGAATGGGTAGATCTGGTCTGCAAAGATTCCTTAAAATACAAACAAAGATAGAGCGCAAAAGAGAAAAACCTCTTGGAAGGAATGAGGGTTCAGGCACCAAATCAGAAGGGTTGCTAGAAGTAGGGAGTGTAGCCTACAAAGGACAGTTCAGAAAGGGTAGGAAGAGCTGCCTTCACATGTCAGCAGGGAATGAGGAATGTGCTTTTTTCTGTCTGATTCAAAAGGGGCAAATGCATGGGGATGGAGTTCAGCCCCCACAGGGGGATGGTTCCCAGGGAGCTGTGCAGAACTCCGCATCCTGACCCCTAATGATTATAGGATTCGCGAAGCCTTCCAGTAGAGACTACACAGCGCCCCGGCAGGCATTTGGAGACAGAACCCAAGCCCTGGGAGACAGTGAGGCTATTTGCCCTTTTTGGTTTCTGATTTGATTTTGAAGGTTGATGCCAATGATTAACAGGGAGAAACAAAAAACAACCAGATACAGATAGTAGTAATCTGGGTCTTCTGTAGGGATTTCTGACCACAGAATATTCATTAAAACCAATTCCAGTGTTCTTTTCTGTATGGGCCAGAGAGAGAGAAAGAGAGATTGTGGGGTGGATAAGAGGGAGAATTTGATATCTTCAAACAAAGCTAGGTTTAAAAAATATATATGTTATTTTCTCAGTTGGGCACCAGGTCCCTTATCACTAAATAAAGTATTTGAGTGACACTTAGACTTTGAGGTCCCATCCTGCTGTGATGGTCCAGGTTTTGGGGGTATTGTAAATAAGGGTCCCAGTTGGGGGGGTGTTCAGTGGTCTCTGATCTGAGTCTTCTAACTCTTTCCACTCACTTCCCTCACTCGACCCCAGCCTCTTGCCAGCTCAAACCTGATAAAATATATTTAATAATCAGGGCAGATAGAGATGTATTGTCTGCCCTCGGAAAGTACCAAGTTGCTGAGAGGGCAGTGGGGCAGGGAGCGAGGTGGATTTCTTTCGGCCGTGTTACAGAGGCTCGTTCGGTCAAGGCTAGCCAGATTTGCTGTTTCGGGGGGTCAGTGACACCCGCTGAGATAGCAGGGCTCTGCAGGCTTTGGTGTGACCCACAGCTTGGTCGTTTTCCTGAACTGGGCCCTCAGGCTGTAAGAGCGTTCTATAATTTTAATTTACAGCAAGTTTGACAGGTTTGAAATGGCCTCTGGCAAGCAAACGCTCCTGCTTCTCACCTCCTTGCTTTGCTGTAAATTTGGCCCTGACTGCCACAGGATGGTGTGGACACGTGTGCATCGCAGAGAGAAGGATGGGGAGTGACAGTGACTTCTTTGGGTGAAGAACTTTGACTACGACCATTCGTGCTCACAGCATCACAGCATCTCAGAGCACACAGTATTTTATATGGTAACATGGGGGCCCAGACTGGGGAAGAAACGTACTTGAGGACCAGCAGTTCAAACTTGGACCCAGTGGTCTTGGGTCCCACTCTGTGCTTCTTTCCATTACCCTGGACTTTGAACATGTGGCTCTGGGTTTAAACCCACCCCAGGGTCTGAAACCAGGCTGAACATCATCGAGTGCTCCACTCTTTCCTCTCCCAACAACAAAACCAAACCAAAACCCCCCCCCAAACCAAAAATCTATGGAGAAAAATATCCCCAGGGAAACTGAATTTGTTCTCCTGCCCAAGTACCCAGCTGGTTGGCTCCAGTCTCTCCCGAGAACCGGAGCTGATAGGTTTTTGTTCTGGGGGAGGAGGAAGCCTCATTGCTTTTTACTCCAGCTGCTTTTGGGGGTGAGCAGAAGAAGCCTGCTCTTTTCCAGGAAAGGAAGGAAAGTCGGATTTAACCTTAAGGTGGAGCAGCATTGCGGGCAGGCTTCTTTAACAGAGCTCATGCTTCCCCAAGTTCTCTCACTGACCAGCTAGTGGCAACAGAAGATTAGCTATAGTGAGCGAGCGAGCGACAGGGCTGGTTTCTCTCCCTTCCAGCAGAGCTCGCAGCCTTCCTGCCCTGGAAGGAGGCAGGCGGCAGTGCTTGGCAGGGCAACCTCTACTCTCCATTGCTAGCGCTCGGGTTTCTCCGGCTCTTTGCTGTTGTCTGCGGCTCTCCTGGATGACAGCCCCCGTAAAGACTTCCCTTTGGATTGGAAGGGGGATGGGTGGTGACTACACAACATAAAGACTCAGGCCTGAGACATTTGTAGCTTCCCCGCTGAAGTGCTAGAACACGCCGGCAGCCCAGTCGGTGAGTCGAACATCGATGAGGCTGCTGTAGGGTGTGCACTGTCCAGGTTTTCACCTGCAGGGGATCGCCATAGCCCCTGGCAGGCTCAGACCTCAACGCTTCTCTCCACTACAATTTTAGCAGTCAACTCAATGGTCTGTTCGCCTCCACTCTTACCCGGTCTAATCTACCATCTGTACTTGCAGACAGAGTGATTTCATTAAAAGCTCAGATCTGATCTTGGCTGTTCTCTCCTAAAGTACCTCACTGGTTCCTCACAGTTCTTAGCATGGAGTTCAAGCTTCTTATTGTGGTCCAAGGTCCACGATCAGACTCTGCCCGGAGTGCCCTATGGTAAGAACCTTCCCTTCTTGTTTGGTAACTTTGCCCCTCCACGCCCCAGGAAAATTCCGTCTTACCTTTCAAGACTGAATTTATTTTTTTATTTTTTTAAAGATTTTATTTATTTGAGAGACAGAGAGAAAGAGCAGTGGGGAGGGGCAGTGATAGAGGGAGAAGAAGACTTCCCGCTGAGCTGGGAGCCCGACCCCAGGACCTCAGGATCAGACGCTTCCCCGACTGAGCCACCCAGGTGCCCCTGAAGACTGAATTTAAATATCACCTTATCTTTGCAGCCTCTCCCGACCTCCCACTGGAGTTGCACACTTGAGCCTTGGGGTTTAGTATCAGTGTAAAAGAGGACTCTAACAATGACTGGCCCCTTAACTGAGCACCTACAATATGCTAAGCACTGTCCCAGGTGCTTAGCAGAGAACAAAAGACAGAGATTCCTGTATTCAGAGAGCTCATATATAGAAGTGAGTGTGTGGGTGGGTGGGTGGTGAGCAGGGGATGATAACAAGGCACATAATAAATAAGAAAATTATGTAGTATGTGAGGACATGATAAATACTATGAACAAAAGAAAATTAAATACAAGGGAAATTTTGGAAATGAGGAGATGGGTTTTCATATTAAATAGAGAGGAGTGAGAGGAGCTTATTGAGAATGTAGGAGTAGATCCAAGACTTGCAGGTAATGAAGGAGTTAGCCAAGCAGATAGATAGGAGAAAGGCATTCCAGACAGAGAACCACTCTGGAGCACTCCTGGAATGCCCAAGGCCTGGCAAGAAGGCCAGTGCATCCACAGTGGAGTGAGCAGGGGGAGGCAGGACAGGACAGGAGAGGACGTGGGGAGGCACCCAGGGCCATACAGACCACTGTTGGGGGTTTTGCTTTCACTGTGAATGAAGTGGAGAGCCCGGCAGGATTTTAAGCAAAAGAGTATCAACATCTGAGTTATGCTTGAAAAGACTTACTTAGACTTCTCTGTACAGAAGCAAAGATGGAAGCAGGCAGGTCTATAGGAGTCGGTTCAGGTGAGGGATGATGGCGCCTTGGCCTACAGTAAGAGTCCATACGGGGCAAACCTGGAGAGGTGCTGGCATTCCACTCATCCGTCTTAATATCTGAGCTGAAACGCCACCTTTTCCATAGAGTCTTCCCTCTTCTGAGCTCCCATAGCCATTCCCTCTACCTTCTCCTAGATCCCTATTATTCTGGGGGTGTTGATGGGGTGAATAATGCAGTCAGTATGATTGGAGGAAAGTGTGTTGGGTTTAGGGAAGACCTCTTGAGAATCATGACAGGCAGATAAGGGATTGGAACCTTTGCATTGTGGCAAACAGAGAGGCACTGAATGTTTTGGGCAAGATGATACACCATGGTTTGGGGATCGCCAAACAAAACCCTTTTATGTAAAGATGGGGAAATCGAGGTCACGTTGCAAGGCAGTGGTGAAGCAGGAACTGGATCTCAGTCTACTGAGTCCTGGTGCAGTGTATCTCCTCCCACCTTGGGGAAGGGCAGCTGGGCCACTAGGGATGGGGGGGACCTGGTGTTCCAGGTGTTATAATTCTGGCATGGAGCAGGCTATGAGAGCGTTTATTGAACATGTACTGTGCCCCAGGTGTCATGCTGCTACAACTGTTACCTCATTCTGTCTTCTCCACAGTGCTGAAGACCAGATTCACCCCATGTTTTAGGTGAGCACTGAGGCTCAGAGAAGTTAAGGAGTATGCCCAAGACCACACAGCTGTTACACGGCTGTGCAGGGTCCAAACCCGGGGTCTGCCTGGTTCTACACCCCGTGCTCTCTCGCATCCCAGGCTGCACAGGCCTAGGAGGGCTCCTGAGTTTTCATCTGACAACCTCTCTTACTTTTTTCTCTTCCTGTTCTCATTACCAAGAAGTTGCAGTCGTTTCTCTATCGGAACTTCAGGTGTGACAGCCTCACAGACCCAAAGGACTGAGCACCTTGTTTCTGCGCTGCCAGGAGCTGACTCAGCATCTCCCCAGGCCCTTCGGCTCCGTGCCACTTTGCCAAGAGAGCAGCAGGCCTTGTCTCATTTTCTCTCGATGCCACTCATTATCCCTGGACTACTCCAGAAGCAAATACGTACATTTCTGTGCCTCCGTGACTCTCCCCTTTCCCTCCTTCCTCCCCCCATCTTTCCTTACTCCTCTCCCTTCTTCCTTTTCTACTCCCCTCTTCTCCCAATGCTTAGGGAATTCCCCCTTGTGCTAGGCATAGTGTTATATTGGGGGACCTGTTATCTAGTCCTTTTAGGCACGTGGTAAAGCTCTATGTTATCTTTCTAGAAATTGCCAGAGCATCCATTGTCAGAGGCACAGCCCCCTTTGGACCAGGTGCACTTCCTTGGCACTCCTCCTCTCCACCACTAGTTGAGTTTTGTCCACCGAGCACCTAATTTTTTTTTTTTTTAAGATTTTATTTATTTATTTGAAAGAGCGTGAGCAAGAGAGAAAGAAGGAACGGGAGAGGGGCAGAGGGAGAGAGAGAAGCAGATTCCCCGCCAAGCAGGAGGTGGCAGCCCAGCAGCCCCACGTGGGGCTCAATCCCAGGACCCTGGGATCATGACCTGAGCTGAAGGCAGACTCTTAACCAACTGAGCCACCAGGCGTCCCACCACCTAGTCCATCTTAGCAGCATCACGCAGTTTTTATGTCCCCACCTTGAGAATGGAAGTTACATGGCATTTTCTATACATATGGGATATATATATAATAGTATATGATATTTAGATATATCAGAATGCTGTAAAAATCCAAATAGTGTCTCCTTTTCCTAGAATGTTAGGACCGGGTAAAATAAAGCCTCTGCGATCCAGCCCAACTCCCTCATTTACCTGGCAAAGAGAAGGACATTTTCCAAGGTCCCAGGTCTAATACATAGCAAAATCCAGGCTCCAGCCCAGCTCCTCTAACTGAGAGGCAGTGTGCTGGGTGGGGGGGGGGGGGACAGGCACTAGCTCTAAAGACCCAGAGCCCCCGGCTTAAGTCCTAGATGCACTGCTTCACTGCTGACGTCTATATGAGCCTGAGCCTGTTTGCTCATCGGTAAAGTGAAGATAATGAGCACTTCTCTGGGTTGCTGTGATCATTATTTTTGGAGAGCCCTCCATAAACTAGATTTTCATTAGTGCCTAGCATCGTGCTCAGTCTATACTTACACTAAGCCTCTGAGCCTTACAGAGATGGTGTGTGCAAAGCCCCCTAGCACCCTAGTCTGGTAGGGTTTTTGCTCTATGCCTCTTAGCCACCTGGAATCCTTTTTTGGAAGGAGGTGGAGGTATGAATAAATAATGAATGCAAACTCCTTTTCCTTTCCCCCTCCTTCTACTCCAGCAGGCCCTGCTTACACCTCTCTCCTCCCCCACCTCCCCTTCTCCTTCCAGCAAGGCAAGAAAGGATGATATTGACCATTGATCTGTGCTCCTTCTCCAAAAGCAGGGGGAAGCCAGGAACTCCAGGGTTGTCTGAGGACAGCTTGGACAGAGAGGCTCTTAGAGCCTAAGTCTGAGAGGTGGGTGTCGGAGGAGGCAATCGGGGCAGAATTCTCTCCCTTCTGGTGGTGGCTGGCTGACAAAGCCTTGCTCTCAAGCACCCAGGAAAGTCACGAGTGGCTTTGCAAGCAGCCGAAAAGGGAAGGAACATTTCCATTAGCAGAATCAGCAGTAAAGAGATTTCCAGTCACAGTAATAGCTGCATTTGGGGGAATCATTTCAGTGGTGACTGTGGGCAGAGGAGGGAAGGGGGGTGGGTGGCAAGGAAAGTCACAGAGACGTCTGGTCTACTTGTACCAAGCTGAGAGACAGCACCCAAGGAGAACCAGGCGCCAAACACAGAGTGACTGTTTGGGAGTTGGGCTGGTGGTTGTACGAACATTCCGGACCTTTCGTTTCCCTCCAAATGGACAGAGCTCCCTCCTCAGGAGTCCCCACGGGAGGCTGCACCCTCACACTATCGCTTCGGGTCTGATTACTCGGGTTCCTCTTTTCAAGATTTCAGAGCCAGCAGCAGCTTCCTAGGCTCTTGGGATTTCTAAGAGGGAAAGCTCCCAGATTATTTAGCCCAGTTTCCCCTGAAGTTAACTACTCATTAGAATTACTTTGGAACCCAGTCTCCTGCTCCTAGACTCACTGAGGCCCCTGGAGGGGCCTGGGAATCTATACCTTAACAATGGTACCAACTCCTTAGTATGTCCCCTCAAGGACCTGCATCAGTGGCCCCCGGCTACCTCTTCAGCCTCACCTCCTGACATTCCTCAGGGCACTTGATGGCCTAGCCTTGCTGACAGCTTGCAGATTTCTGAAGGCACCAGGAACAGTGCCCCCACCTGACCCTGGTATGGAAATGCTATTCTCTCGGCTTACAATGCTTTTCCTGTCCCTGATTAACCTGGCCAACTACTAGCCTTAACTCGGCTATATACCTCCTCTGAGCAATCTCTCTCTCCTCCGAGGCTCAGATAGAGATTTTTCCCCCCACAAATACTCATACCCTCCTCTTAGGGTTGCCATACTTTGTGAATAAAAATAGACAAAAAAAAAAAAAAATAATTAAATAAAATAGAGGATGCTCAGTCAAACTTGAATTTCAGACAACAAATACTTGCTCAGTAGAATTATGTCCCGTGCAGTATTGGGACATAGTTGTACTTAAAGTGACTTTCTGAGGATCAGAAATTCAAATTTAACTGGGCAGCCTGTATTTTATCTGGCTCTGTCTTCCCATCAGGGATCACACTGCCACTATGTGATTAGCTCCCCAAACCTGTTCTTCCCGTATTTCCTTCATCTCAGGAGATGAGACTTCCATCCTGCCAATTACGCAAGCAAAGGAGTCATCCTTGAAATTTCGTCTCTCTCGCCCCTCATTCTTTCTGTCAGCCAACCCTGTTGGTTTTACTTCTAAAACGACTCTCAGTATGATTTGCCTATAATTTTCTACTGCCATAACCTTCATCCAAGCCACCGTCCTTGCTCACGTGAGCTGTGATCTCCTTCTCCCATCTTCCTGCTGCCTCTCTGGCCCCTTCCTTTCTCTATACTACATGGTATTCAGCACATGGGACAAACCCAGCTTGCTGCCTGCTGTTGTACAGGCCGTGAGCCTATTTATTTATTTAAATAAGTGAAAAGAATCCAAAGGAAAATAACATTCCATGACATGTGACAGTTACCTGAAATTCAAACATCAGTATCCATAAATAAAGATTTATTGGAACACGGCCACACTCAACAGCAGAGTTGATTGGTAGCAGCAATGAGTATCTGGCCCACATGCTTAAAATATTTACTAACTGTCTCTTTATAGAAAGAGTTTGCCAACCTTCGTATAGTCAGTATATTCAGTAGCCAGAGTGATCTTTTCCCCCAAAGAAGCAAGTTAGATCTCGTCACGCTTTGCTATTTAAAACCTTTGTTTCTCATTTCTCTTAAAAAAAAAAAAAAATCTTAATTCCTTTTCAGAGTCCAGAAAATCCTAAGAAGTTTGCCGCCTTCTCTGAATTCATCTTCCATTTTCTCCTTTGCTTGCAAAACTGAAATATCACCTCCTCTGAGAAGTCTTCCCTGACCAAAGTAGCACCCTGGTCCACCTTCCCTTCATAGCTTTCTGTTCCATTTATTTTCAAAAACCTTTCTGTAATGGCTCCTTGGGAATGTGCCTTGTTCATCCTTTTGCTCCCTGAACCATGTAGTGCAGGACACTGCATACAGTAGGTGCTGAGTGGATATTTTCTGAGCAAACGAAGGAACATGGACAACTAACTGTAGGAGTGGTGATGGTTGGTGAAGACCACCTTAGAGGGTATTTGCCTCATTGGGGGTTTTCTGTTGCTTATTGGTGAGATTATTAGGAGGATTTCAAGAATTAAAGTGTGTAGAGCACATGCTACCTAGGTGTTTGTTAAATAAATAAAAATAAATAGGCCTGCACCCTAACCCCTGGGGCCTTCCCCTTCCCCACTTTCTTTGTCCTTGGAGAAATTTAGGGCAATTCAAAGGAAGTCTTTTGAGTAAAGACTTCATGGAACCCAGGGGGCAAGCGTGAGCTGGTGGCCAGGACTACAAACCAGGAGTCCTGGCTTTGGTCTTAGTTCCGCTGGGTGTCAGTCATTTGGTCCCTTCCATATTTTGGGCTCCCCTTCCTGCTTCTAATGTGATGGGATTGAACTCTGATCCCTAAGGTTCTTCTCAACTCCTTCAGCTCCGCAGGAGCCCAGGAGGGAGAGAAGGGTTCCTTCCTGTTTCTAATGTGATGGGATTGAACTCTGATCCCTAAGTTTCTTCTCAACTCCTTCAGCTCCGCAGGAGCCCAGGAGGGAGAGAAGGGTTCAGTCAAGGAGTTTCTGAGTCCACAAGCTGCTGCAGTAGGGCAAAACCTCCCTCCCTTCCTCCCTCCCTCTCTGCATCCTTCCTGGGGCCTCTGAAGATCAAACCCTGGGCTCTGAATCCAGGTGCAGCTCAAATTTTCCAGCCCAGTCTCACACTAATTTGTTAGGGAACCTTCTTCAATTTCTTTCTTTCTAGTCTCCCCCAGGGAGGGAGACTGGAGAAGCTGACCGCCCAAAGTAACCAATTACTTATCTGCCAGTAGCGGGACTCCCCCTGTCCCTCCCTTCCTTTTCTCTCTTTACTTTCTTCTGGCCTCGCTGAAGCATCTCTCCTCACTGTGGAGGCCTCTAGGGAAAGGGTCCCCCTTTCCCCTGGCTCCCTGTTCCCAGCCCGGGACTAGAAAGCCATCCCTCCCCCAAGAGGGATAGCCAGCCAATGGGAAGGCTAGTGGCTGAGAAAGGGCAGAGCTGCAAACCTTGGAAAACCAAAAACCAGTTTTGCAAGTCTGCTAAATCCCAAACTGTGCTGGATTGGGAGGCAAATGCCTTGATTCTAGTCCTGTGTCTGCCATTTCCTGGCTAGATGACCTCAAAAGAATGACAGTTCCCCTTCCGGCCTCAGATAAGATTAAGGAATATTATCCAAGCCAGCTCTCCTTCAAGAAGCTGGGGAAGATTGGGCTGCAAGAGAGGAGAAACCTTCCAGTCTTGTCCACTCCTGGGATCCCAGGTGCCTGGAGCTGTGCCCATCACATAGTAGGCCCTCAGTAAATAATTGTCGAATGAAGTTAAGAATAAATGGAAAAGTAGGTGTTATCAGACATTGCTCATTAACAACTTAATCACTGCTTTACATCACTCCTCAAATGCTGTGCCTTCAGCCTGTTATCTACCCGGGTTTTGGTCCAGATGAATTCTATTTGCATTTTCTAGACAAAACCGGTTCATCTAAAACCCAAGCTTCACCTTAAGCTCCCCTTGCCTGGAGCTAAGCTCCTCGGTCATTATTCAGTGATCCTTCCATCCTGGTCTGTGTGCCCAGTCCCTGGGGGTGCAGAAATGCAAGGGGTTCACAGTTTATGGGGATAGTAACATTTGCACTTTTTGATTTAAAGAAAAAAAGAACCCTTCTTTTCATGGGTATTTTTAGTGTCTCCATAATACAGATGAAGACATGGCCATTCAGAGAGATCAAGTCAATTGTGCAAGGTCACATAGTAAGTGAGATTAGCTGCATTTATTTTTGAAAGGAGTCTTTGTATCACTGTCACAAATGGAACACCAGAATAACTTGCTATAAATAGAAGATAGCCTGTAAAAAGTAAGCATGTAACTATTAAAGGAATGTATAGTTACATTTATGCCCAAATAGATATATGTATATATTTACATGCCACCTAAATTTATCTCTGATACCATACTTTGGGAACGCATTGATCCAACCCACCACTGAGACAAAGATATTCATTTAAAATTTAAATTTTGCCCACTTAATTGTCAGATTTCCTCTAATATATACTCTAAAAAATAACTTTCCTGCCTCATAGCTACCACTACTCATCTTTTTTTTTTTTTTTTTTTTTTTTTTTTTTTTTAAGAGAGGGAGAAAGAGAAAGAGGGTGGGAGGGTGGGGAGAATGGGGGCAGAGAGAGAGAGCGAGGAAGAGACAGAATCCTAAGCAGGCTCCAAGCCCCATTTCAGGCTTCATCCCACAACGCTGAGATCATGACCTGAACCAAAATCAAGAGTCCAATGCTCAAAGGACTGAGCCACCCAGGTGCCCCTACTACTAGTCATCTTTTAAGATCCAGCTTGAATGTACCTTTGCTGCTTCCAGGATGCCTCTCCTGGCATCCCCAAGAACACGTCTCTCCCAGGCCCTCGTGTATTCATTGAAGTTCTTGTTTTCATGGAAATACTGTGGTTGGTGAATGGTCTGCCTCTCTTCCTAGTCTTTAACCTTCCTCAACTAAGCACCTTGTCTCTGTCACATCTGTAACTGTAGGGCTAGTACATGCACGCTTTTTGAATTTTAACTTTAACAAAGAGAATGCAAACTTACTATAACAAATACAAACTATTCAGGAATATTATAAAGGAAAGAGTGAGCACCCCCCCCCCCCCAGTCTTATTTCCCAGAAGTGATCATGCCGGGATCCTTGTGGAATGTGGAATAACTATGTGCCTTTGGTGACAGAAGTGACTTGTCCAGCATCTCTCTGCAAATTTCTTACAAGCAGCTCAGGGACACTGACACTGAAGTTGTCTTTTCCTTAGGGTGTTGGTTTTTCACACTGGGTACTATGATAAATCAGGGGAATAGGGGTCACTTGGGGCTTTAGCTTAAGAGGGGGTCCCCTTTTATGTGTCTGCGACACTGGAACCCCATTTCACTTGAACAAGAGATTCCATAACTTGAAAGAACGTTCTGTAAGTGGTATGCGTAGATCCCAGCATCATCCTCTATGTCCCATGTACAATATATTAGAAAGGACATGATTACCGTTCCTGCCGTACTGTTTTATGGAGGTGTCGTGATTGGAGAAAGCTCACTGACCGTCTTATATTCAATATGAAGCCAACTTCACAGAGCTCCTTCCTGCATGCTCAGGCCCCAGAATCTGCCTCCAGATTTATTCCACTCTTCAGGCTGGGAGTCGTCTTCTTTGCTAACCCCTGCTTGGAAAAAATGTTTATATATGAAATATATGTATATATTAAAATGTGTGTATGTTATATATGTTTATACACAACACATATATCCATGTATATATCAATACACACACATTATACATATATACAGATATATAGGAGAGAGGGGGAAAATAGGATAATGACTCTTCTGTCTGGAGAGCTAAAAGGAAAAACTGGATCCAGGAAGGGAAGAGCCGGAAAGGGAATGATTATCCCAGCGAGTCGAGATGGGGGTGGGGGTGGGGGGGGTGGGGGTCTCTCTCTTTCTGGCACCGTATTTGACATGACTGATAAAGCAGTTCTGCCCCTTCTACCTGAAACTTTTTCCTCACTTGAATGGGGAGACCTACTATTCAGGAAAGGGTTGCCTAGGGTTAGGTTGAGTTGCTTACTTTAGAAACCCTCCTCTGTGAAGCTATGTGGATTGGCTGTTGGTCAGTTAATAGAGGAAGTCTATTAAAGCAGGGAATCGTAAAAATAATAATGTACCTTAAACATTTTATTTTAAGATACGTCAATGTGTATGCATTTGCCAATTGTTTGATGTAGGCTCCAGAACTCTTCTTTGGGTCTGGGTCAGCGGATTGAAGTCCATGCCAGTTCCCTTGCATGAACCCTGCTCATCATGCACCAAATATGGTCTCCAATGTTGGTTTCATAAAGGGGACTGAGGACTTAAAGATGCTTGCCAAGTAATTCTCCCAGACTTTTATGATTCCTTTCTAAATTTTTATAGTCGTCCCACCTGACCTAGCTCAATAGCAATATTTAAGCGACTTTCTTTATTTTTATAGTAAAAGCAGCTTAGGCCTCCTAGAAACTACTTCCTTCTGATGCTCATACATTTTTAATTTGCATAATATTTCATTAAATTTTCAAATGACAACATAACAGGCATCCATAGGTTTGGAAAACAAATTGGTCCTCTGTAAAAATGCAACTGATGTGACAGCGAGCTAAGGATGCTGCAGAGGCAGTACGTCAGGGCTTGGGAACCCCAAGGATGTTCTATAGAGATGAGAGAGAACACTGGTTAACCTGTCAGTCGCTGGAGAGATGGCCAGCTGAAAGATTTTGAAATGCATACATGTTTCAGGTTAACAGAGACATTAAGTCACGGACCTTTAGAGGCTGCACCTTTAGATAGCATTCGGACTTAAAGGAGAGGAAAAAGGAAGCCATTTACACTCTTGGTGGAAATATAAATTGTTGCCGTCACTATGGAAAACAGGATGGAATTTCCTCAAAAAATGTAACATAGAATTACCATATAATGCAGCAATTCCATGTCTGGGAATACATTCAAAGGAAATAGAAACAAGATCTCAAAGAGATACATTCAGTTTCAGGTTCACTGAAGCATTATTCATAATAGCCAGGATAAGGACGCATACCTGTGTCGAAGGATGAATGGATAAAGACGATGTGGTATATACACACAATGGAATATTATTCAGCCACCAGAAATAAGGAAACCTGCCATTTGTGATAATGTGGATGGATCTTGAGGGCATCGTGCTAGGTGAAATAAATCAGAGGAAGATGGATATTGTATGGTATCACTTTAAGTAGAATCTAACAAAGCCAAACTCAGAAACAGAGGCTAGAACGGTGGTTACTGGGGTGTGAGGGAAATGGGGAGATGTTGGCCAAGGAGTTACACACTTCCAGTTATGAGGTGGATAAGTTCTAGGGCTCCAGTGTGTGCCATGTTGATTACAGTTAAGGGTGATGTGTTATATACTTGGAAGTTGCTTAGAGAACTCGTCTGAAATGTCCTCACTACAAAAACAGAATGGTAATGATGTGATGTGATGGAGGTGTTAGCAAATGCGACGGTGGTGATTATTTTGCAGTATATGAGTGTATCAAATCGATACATTGTACACCTGAAATTTACACAATGTTGTTATATGTCAATCATATCTCAATAAACCTGGAAAAAAATAATTAGAAAAATAAAGTGGGGGAACTGAATCCCAGAGATGAGTCAGGAACACAAATCGTTGGACTCATGGAGTTCATGGCCCCTCCTGGGACTCCATAGCATTTGTTCCTCATGCCCTTTTCCTTTTGGGTGGCCTTTTAAAAATTGATTTATAATTGACATACAATATTATATTAGTTTTAGGGTTACAACATAGTGTTCAATATTTTTGTACACGAACAAATGGTGACCTCAACGGATCTAGTTACCATCTGTTGCTATACAATGTTAGTACAATATTATTAACTGTGTTCTACATGACATCCCTGTGGCTGACACCCCATACTTTTTCCATTTTGTGGATGAGGAAACTGGTTTAGATGGTGAGCTAACCTGGCACAGGGCACAGAGCAAGCTAAAGCTACATTTCTGTTTCCAGATCATGTTGACTTCTTGAATGCCATTCCGAGTATTTCTTTGCCCGATATTTAAAAAATTTTTTAAAAAAGATTTTATTTATTTATTTATTTGAGAGAGAGAGAGAGCAGGAGAGAGCAGGGGGAGTGGGACAGAGAGGAGCAGAGGGAGAAGGATAAGCCGACTCCATGCTGAGCACAGAGCTAGATGCAGGACTCGATCCCACAACCCTGAGATCATAACCTGAGTTTAAATCAAGAGTTGGACATTTAACTGACTGAGCCACACAATATTTAAAAAAAAAAAAAAAAATCCTTATCAAAGATTTTTTTTTCCCCAGTCTATGACCACATAACACCTGATCTTTCCATCCAGCTGTGAAGGGATTAAAGTGAGCCCTCTTTGCTTGCACCACACGGCCCCTCCCGTGCACACACATGGCAGTACAGTGGCTCTGTAACTCTGTCCATTCATGTTTCAGCTCTCCAGACTGTCCAGGTTTTGAACTCTCAGGACCTCAGGCCTGTCCAGACCAGCCTCTGACCCAGATAATGCCAGTACCTTGCCTAATACTAAAGGCTGGGGCTGCGTCTGAATATAGACCCCAGTCCACCCTGCCCCGGGTCCTTTTGCCTCCATTGGCTTGCCTGCACAATTCTGGGTGTCCCAGCAAGCCTCCTGGGAGGATCGGGCAGGTGATGACAGGGCAGTGTGTGTGAGTGGGCTGCCAAGAGTTCCCGTGCTTTATGAGGTGCAGAGTATAATTCAAAACCCATTTTGGGGATGTCTCGCTCCATAAAATCTCCAGCAGGAATGGCTGGGAATTTGTTTTGACTTCCCCAGCACATGTTTTTTAAATACCTCTTCTCTCCATCTCATTTTCCTCTTTTCTTGGCTCCCCCTCCATTGTTTTTTTTTTTTTTCCCCCTACCCAATTCTCATTGGATGATAAGCCCCTGGTGGCTTATGAGGAGACACAGTAGGGGTGGTGCTGGGGGAAGGGATCCTGCAGGATAGGTTAATGGACTGGCAAGTGGTTGTGGAAAAGATCACCTTTCTTGGATGGTTCTTCCGCTGCAAAGACATCGGCTCAGGAAATGACTTCAGAGATCTATATGCCGTAATTAGAGCTAGACTTGCACATGCCATCCTCACCTGGGGCAGAATGAGGCTCCCGGACAGCCCTCGAGCTTGTAATCCAATAGCGGCCCCTCCTTCCTGGTCTCCTTTACCGTTCTTGTTCTGCCATCTCTCTCCCACGTTCTTTTTTCTTTTTAAAATTTTTATTTATTTGAGAGAGAGTGAGCAAGAGAGAGAGAGTGGCAGAGGGAGAGGGAGAAGCAGACTCCCCACTCAGCAGGGAGCCCGATGCCTAGCTCAATCTCAGGACCCTGAGATCATGACCTGATCCAAAGGCAGATGCTTAACCGACTGAGCCACCCAGGTGCCCCTCTTTCCCGCTTTCTTGATAGACTGCTCCAGTGTCTGCCTTTGAGTAGATATAAGGCCTGAAGGATCATTCCCAGAGGTCATTTCTCCCTTACTTAGAATCCTCAGTGATCCCCCGCCCTTACAGCATTAATAGTAAACTCCTTGGCCTCTGAGCCTCCCACCCAAAGACTGAACCCACCTATATTGTCTCTCTCTTACTTATTCTCTGCCAAGGCTTCAGCTCCCAGAAAACAAGCTCTGCTTCTGCATTTCTATGATGTTACTCATGCTGAATCCTCTGTCATGATGTCCTTGTTCGCCTCCATTTCTGCAGGTAGAACTCTCTTTTTAAAGCTACTTTCTCTCTCTCTCTAAGATTTTATTTATTTGAGAGAGAGAGAGCACACGAGCACACGAGCAGGGGGAGAGGCAGAGGGAGAAGCAGGCTTCCTGCAGAGTAGGGAGCCCAGTGCGGGACTTGAGCCCAGGACCACGGGATCACGACCCAAACCGAAGGCAGCCGCTTCACTGACTGATCCTCCCAGGCGCCCCATAAGCTACTTTCTCTTTGGAAACTTCCGTTCTTATTGATTCCTCCTTTTTCCTTCCTCCCCTGATTCAGATTTGAATACCTTTATTCAGAAAACTTAATAGCTATCCCTTATAGACCACTTTCTTTCTATTAAATATATATGTCCATGTCCTTTTTTTTTTTTTTTTAAAGATTTTATTTATTTATTTGACAGAGAGAGAGACAGCCAGCGAGAGAGGGGACACAAGCAGGGGGAGTGGGAGAGGAAGAAGCAGGCTCCCAGCGGACCAACCCAATGTGGGGCTCGATCCCAGAATGCCGGGATCACACCCTGAGCCAAAGGCAGGTGCTTAATGACTGAGCCAGCCAGGCGCCCCTATATGTCCATGTCTTACCTCCTTTTCCACCTGCATAGTCTCATATGGTGGTCACTGGCCACACGTGGCTGTTGAGCGCTTGAAGCGTGGGTATGACGGAGGGACTGAATTTTAAATTGTACTTAGTTTTAATTAATTTAAATTTAAATAAAGCTACATGTGGCTAGTGACTACTATATTGAACACACAGATATACAATGTGTCCACCATTGTAGAAAATTCTGTTAGCACTGCTTATGAGACCCTTGGAGGAGGGTGGAGTCCCGTCTTTTCTGTACCCTTTTGCTAGTACGGGGCCTGTTAGTGAGGAGGTGTCAACAAATGTTAGTAGAACTGGACTTTGGGCAAGACTATATAACCACTAATCTCAGAGAGCTCTAGTTTGAAGCAGGACATTCACAGCACCTTCCTTTAAAACACACCAAGTTTGCTACTGGAACATTCATTTGCAAAGTCTGGTACGTCAAGTCTAGGGTGTCTGACCTTCCTCCATTGACGACACTCACTGGTAGGAGTTCCAGGTCTCTCATGGGTCATTTCTCAGCCATGCCCCTTCTGGCCACCTGCACCTCGTCTCTCCCTACCGAGGTGAGGCCCACCGTACAGCAGAGTCATAGGAAGAGGAGCCCCGGGCATCGTCATTCCCTGGAGACAGGTGCGCACAGAGCCAGCCGACATGCACACACAGGTTTGAGCTCCCATGGCTGTTTCCCGGAGGATTTATGAGTGTTTCTTCGAGAGAGAACTCCTGAAAACTCTCTCCTGTGATGGATGAGATGGCAATGGAAGGCAAGACAGGCCTCTCCTCTCTTTTCCCCTCCCCCATCCTTGCCTGCCTTCTCTTTTCCTCCCGTCTCCTCTTCTTTCCTATTTTCTCTTGCTCTGTTTTATCCCTTTTTCTCTATCCTCCTTGTTTCTTCCTTGTCTTTCTCTTCTTTTTTCTCTTTACTCTTGATGTCTCTTTTCTTCTGTCTTCCTACCTGGCTGTGTGTATCTGTCTGTCTTTTTCCCTGTCTCTCTCACTCACTCTCTCTCTTTGTCACTCCCACAGCCTTGGCTCCTCTCTGTGGTCTCTGAGCACTGTCTGCCCACCCTGACCAGGGAAACCAGCCCAAGTCCCTTGCAACCATCATGGCCCCATGCACCGTGCAGAGCTCGCTGCCTCTGGTCAGAGCCAAACATTCCAGCACAGTACTTAGAGCAAAGGCGAGAAGAGGTGAGCAGGGGCTTGCAGGGGGCAGCTCTCTCCAACTTCTCATGTTAGGGCCTTCATGCACCTGACCTTGTCTGATATGATTCTGAATGTCCTGAGTGACTTCGGAGGCCTCAATGACCACTTGGTTCATATTTTTTTTCTTTTTTAGAGAGGGGCAGGGGCAGTGGGAGAGGGAGAGAGAGAATCTTAAGCAGGCTCCATGTCCAGTGCAGAGCCCAATGCGGGACTCCATCTCACAACCTTGAAATCATGACCTGAGCCGAAATCAAGAGTTGGATGCTTAACCTTCTGAGCCACTCAGGGGCTCCTTGGTTCATCTTGTATAAATTTTTCCACAACCTTGATTTTCAGTAAGAGGTAGATTTTTGAGAGCAGCTGGGAAAAAGGATCTGGGTGACTTATTCCTGTTTTGCTAAATAGTCAAAGCTCTTTTTTGGTGACTCTGGTGGGCTCCTTTTTCTCAAACCTCTTCTGCTGCTCTCGCACTATTCATCATCAGCTCTGTTTTAAAGCTTTTTTCCCCCTCAGGGCATTAGGAACATCTGCTGGAGAGTTTCAGAAGAAAAGTTGGAAGAATGATAAACTTTCTTAAGAGATCATCCCTTCTAAAATTTCAACCTTTGGCTATAACACGCAGTGAGTGACTTCTGAGTCAAGTTACCTTATCCTCGAAATACCAGATAACCTTTTTGGATTTGACCTTGAAGGAAGATGCTCAGCCTGCGAGGGTTTAGTGGTTCATTAAAACAGCGATCGGTCTTAAGTCGAGGATTTCTTGTTTCCAAACAAACAAAGACTAAAACAAAGATAGAGAAGTAGGAGAGGAAGAGGAGGAGAAAGCGGAGGGAGAAGACAGAAAAGAGGACAGGCTGGTGACTTTTGTGCCTCTTTGCAGGGTAGACTTAAATTTGCTTCTAGAGCTTGATTGGAAGTATTTCTTGTTATCCTTGAGTTTCTCCCTTTGTTTTCCTCCAGTTCCATATTTAACCGATAGCTAGAGCTTATTAGTTTTCTCTAACGTGTCTTTTGAATCCATCTCTTTCTTTCTGTCTCTGCCCTGGTACGAATTACTCTCATCGCTGACCTGTAATTCAGTAGACTCCTAACTGATCCCTCAGATTCGTTCTTGCTCTTACTGCCTCCCCAGCCCTTCCCAACCCATCCTCACAGGCTGCCAGAATGACTTCATAAGCTTTATGTCAAATCATGCCTCTTCTTTGTTTAAGTTCAAAATGACTTTCTGTTGTACTTATAGTGAAATACATGGTCCCTAACCAAGGCCTACAAGATCTTAAACCTTACCTCTACATCAGAATATTTGGGAAGCTTTAAAAAACGCTGGGACCTGGAATCCACCGTAGGCCAATTACATCAGCATAACTGGGAGCTGGACAATTTGGTAGTTTCTTGCAAAACTAACCATACTCCTGCTGTAAGACCCAGCAGTCACATTCCTTGGTATTTTACTCAAATGAGTTGAAAACTTGTTTCCATGCAGAATCCTGCACATGAATGTTTTCAGCAGCTTAAAGCTGCCAAAACCTTGGAAGCAACCAAGATGTCCATGAATAGATGAATGGATACATAAACTGTGATACAGCCAGACAATGGAATATTACTCAGTGATAAAAAGAAGTGAGCTATCAAGCCCCCAAAAGGCATGGAGGATCCTTAAAATCCTATTGCTAAATGAGAGAAGCCAATCTGGAAAGGCCATATGATTCCAAATACATGACCTTCTGGAAAATGTTAAACTATGGAGACAAGAGAAAGATCAGTTGTCAGAGGTTTGGGGGAGGGAGGAAGAGACAAGCAGGCATAGCACGGGGGTTTATCGCAGAGAAACCCTCCTGTGTCATACAGTAGTGATGGACACAGTTATGATACATTTGTCAAAACTCATAGAATGCAAGCCACAAAGAGTGAACTGCGGATTGCAATTAATAACAATGTGTTTATGTTGGCGTATCCATTTTTTTAAAAGATTTTATTTATTTATTCGACAGAGATACAGACAGCCAGCGAGAGAGGGAACACAAGCAGGGGGAGTGGGAGAGGAAGAAGCAGGCTCATAGCAGAGGAGCCTGATGTGGGGCTCGATCCCATAACGCCGGGATCACGCCCTGAGCCGAAGGCAGATGCCTAACCGCTGTGCCACCCAGGCGCCCAGGCTTATCCATTTTAAAAGATGTGCCAATACTAATACAAGATGTAAATAATAAGGGGAACTCTGTGTGTGTGAGTGATTGTGTAGAGTTGTACGTGGGAACTCTGTACTTTCCCATTAATATTTCTGTACACCTCAAAAATGCTCTAAATTAAAAAAATAAAGAAAATCTATGTATTAAAAAAAAAAAGTCAGTTCCTGGGCCCTACTCTAGGCCAAGTACATCAGAACCACCAAGCTTTACTATTCTGTTTTGTAATCTTTCCAGGTGACTCAGGGATTCTAATATACAGCTGGGGTTGAGGGCCACTGCCCAGAGAGGCCCTGTCCACTTCCACCTTGACCCATGCTATATTTTTCTGTTGCTTGCCAGAGGGCTCGTGGAAGCCTTCCCTGAGCACCCAATCTCAGTTGTACCTCGGTGTCTATTTTGTCCATGTTGATGGTCTGCTGGCTCTCCTAGACAACATACTCTTGGAGAACAGCCACCGTGTTCAACACTGTGCTTCTCAAAGCATTTGCTTCATAGTTAGTACTCAGTAAATATTTACTGAGTAAATGAACAGATGAATAGATAGGTCATAGAGCTTACGAGATTCTTCCCTCTTGCCCGCATACTGGCAAGTCAGAGGAGACTGGGGGGTGAGTGGTGGGTGACTAACGCTAGGTAAGATGAAGGATCCACACACTCCCTTCTAGTCCTAATGGGGGCTACAGAACACAGGAAAAATTCTCTTCATGACCCATGAATGTTCGTCTCTGTTACCTTTTTCCTCTATCTGGAGGCCCAAGTCCTGGGTTTTAGTTAGGGAGTGGATGGGTTAAATTTGTCTCTGTCATTTCCATTTTTCTTTCTGTGCAATAAAGTTCATCATCGCTTGGTCAAACTGCAGCATAATGCAATTAGGCTCATGTGCTCCCATCTCTTTCAAGTGCCTTGGGAGCAACTTCTGCTACTGTTGGAAACAGCTCTGTAGTCAACGAACAAGCTGAAAGAAGAAAAACCAAAAGCCCTTGTTGCCATCCCCCAGTGCCAGGCTCCTTTCATATAGGAAATTAAATTGCCTTTAGATTGTGAGCAAAGGGAAGAGTGATGTAGAAACAGGATATTCACAGGTGCTTTCTGAAGCAGGGAAAATTGCAAAAAAAAGTCTCTAATCCTCGCTGGGGTGGGAGGGACAGACACACATATTGGTGTAGCATAGTAAGGAAGCAGTTGAAAGAATTTAACTTGTTTTTGTTTGGCTTGAATCTGGCTCCTGGCATAATATCTACACTTGTTTCTCTGCTCTTTCAGATAACTTATTTTGTGGCCAATGAGGAGTGGCTGATGTCAGATTTATGGTGAAGGGCAGCAAGGGCAGGATAGCCTGAGAGTTCTGTCGGGAGGATTTAGAAAGGAAGGGAGGTGGCTATATATATATATATATATATATATATATATATATATATATATATATATTTTTTTTTTTTTTTTTTTTTGTCCCTGAGACTTAGGAAAAGAGGCTGGGAAGACAAGGCAGAAGACTAGGGAGTAAGGACCCAGTGAACATGGAGCTGCAAATGGTCAGCAGCCACAGCAGCCCCAGGCTGTGGTTGAAGGGCTCCGGTTTCTAATCTGGGGCGCACTGCTAGCTCTGAGTGCCCTGAGCAAGCCGTCCGGATAGTTATTTATTTATTTATTTATTTATTTATTTATTTATTTATTTATAATGGAAATAGGCCTTTTTAAATAATATTTTTAAATTATATTACATTAATCACCATACAGTACATCCCTAGTTTTTGATGTAAAGTTCCATGATTCATTACTTGCGTATCACACCCAGTGCACCATGCAATACGTGCCCTCCTTAATACCCATCACTGGCCTATCCCATTTCCCCATCCCCCGCCCCTCTGAAGTCCTCAGTTTGTTTCCCAGAGTCCATAGTCTCTCATGGTTCATTCCCCCTTCTGTTTACCCCCCCTTCTTCTTCCCTTTCTTCTCCTACTGATCTTCCTACTTCTTATGTTCCATAAATGAGTGAAACCATATGATAATTGTCTTTCTCTGCTTGACTTATTTCGCTTAGCATAATCTTCTCCAGTCCCATCCATGTTGCAGCAAATGTCGAGAAATCGTTCTTTTTGATGGCTGAGTAATATTCCATTGTATATATGGACCACATCTTCTTAATCCAGTCATCTGTTGAAGGGCATCTTGGCTCCTTCCACAATTTAGCTATTGTGGACAATGCTGCTATGAACATTGGGGTGCATCTGGCCCTTCTCTTCACTACGTCTGTATCGTCCGGATATTCTTGAACGGTATCAGGGTGTTGCAAACAACACAAACGAGCTCTGCTTATGTAAGCAGAGGGACTTTAGGGAAGGATCTGAGGTGGCTCAGAGAGGAGGGCAGAGCTGAAGAAGCAGGCTCAGAAAGTGCAGCTCTGGGGATCTGAGCATCCCCACAAGAGGGAGGGGCTCCCAGAGTGTGTCCACCCTTTCCCTTCTCCCTTCAGCAATCACTGACTCAACATGGCCTCATGCTTACCCCTCATCTAGGGAAGAAGAGGACACCCAGATTGACAACTCCTCTAGGCTGCATATGGCTGGAGGTGGAGCTATATTTTGAAAGGTGAGTCTGGGGGCTGATACCAAAATGGTTGCCGAGTAGCAGAAGAAACGGGTGTCTTCATCAGGGGCCTCAGTGTTCTTGTCTGGAAGATGATAGTGGGGTTCCAGATCTCCATTAACATCGGAAGCTTTTCTTCCTGTGCAATCTCGGGCAGCCCGCTGTAGGTAAAGCCCACTGTAAAAACCTGGGGAAACAAAGCTGTTCTGGTCAAGATGGGAGAGAGGGGGCCCCAAACCCTACCCTACAGGCCTTTCCTTTCCCTCTCCCTGCAGTGGTCCTTGAAATACCTACTTAGAACCTGAAGCTCTGTGAGGTTCACTTAGCCACCACTGGGCTGCATGATCTCCAGGACCCTTTTCAGCTTGGCCTTTGTAGCAAAGCAGAGCATCTCAGGTAAGGGATCTAGTAAGACCTTTGTGGAGGTGAGGCTGATTCATGGAAGCAGCTGCAGGGCTGAGGAAGTGGATTTGCCTGGCAAAGATGGTGGCCTCCATGTGGCCTGCTGCACTCATGCCTAACCCATGTCCAGAAGGGGCAGGGCTCAGCATCTCCTCCAGAAAGAGAGGCTCTGCTATAGGGAATTGATGCTAGCAAGTATATGAGCCTCAGGTTCCAGCACTGTTCACATTTCCAGCCTCACATTCTGCCATTCTCCCTGTTGTTCTCTGCGTTTCCATCTCCACTGGGCTTCTTTCAATCCCTTACCTGTAGCAGTCCCCTTTCTACCTCTGGGCCTATGCAGAGGCTGTTTTCTTTTCCTGGAAAGGTCTTGCTTGTACCTTTTTTTGCTTGGCTGACTCCTGCTAATTTTTCAGATCCTAAATTAACGTCACTCCTTACAGAAGCCTTTCCTGACTTCTCAGGTTAGAGTTGGTCTTCCTGTTTTATATATACTGTCTCTTAGTAACACTTAATCATAGGTTTTAGTTACATATATTTTTTTGATGTTTATCTTTTCCACTATATTATAAGCTTAGCAGAGGCAGAAATCTTGTCTTTATCAGGTGCTAAGAGATGTTTGTGGAATGAAGACATAGAGAGCACAGTACAATTCTCAAAGTGTTGATTCCGTTCACTCAGCATTTATTGAACACCTTCTGTATACCAGAGTCTCTCCTGGGGGCTGGGATGGATCTTTGAAGATGATACAGATCCAGGCTCAAGTTGCTTATTTTCTTGGGTAGCAGAATTTTTCCGTTTTTTCCACTTAATCCTTAAGCCATCCCAGGAGGTCAACAGAGTGTGGACTGTGAGGTGCAGAGAGGTCAAAGGACTTGACCAGGGTCACACGGTGAGTTGGGGCTGTGCCAGGATCAACGCCCGAGCTTCCTGACTCCTGGCCCAGTGCTCCTCTGCTTCTCCCCTTCTTGCAGAGAGTAATGCAGTTATATAAAATGGACTTCCTTGCACATGACACAGGGTGCTGCCCTTCTTTCTCCTAAGGAGAAAGTAGTCTTGGTTAGAGAAGGCTGGGGTGTGCGGGTGTAGAGAAGGGGGAACACTAGGGGAGGGGAACTCAGCGAAGAAGGGTGTGCAGCACACGCAGGTTTCCACAGTGCTGGATGCTACCCCCAGGGGTGCCCAAGGTGGCCAAGGAATTGAGCTGCCATTGCAGAGTGGTGTGCCCTCTGCTGTCAGCGGGAGATAGTCACCTGGGATTCTGCGGTGTCTGTGACCTCACAGACATTGCCTTCTCCTTTGTGTCCCTCATCCCTTCCCGCTCTGCAGCACTCCCCCTCTCTGTCTCAGCTCTGTCCTCTGCAAGTGCAGTCTGAAAGTGGCTCCTGCCCCGTCCTGGGGTCTGTAGTGTGATCCCCGAATGGTGGGGGCTGACCAGGTGCCGAGGCTGCAGCAGTCATTGAAGTCATTGAGACTTGCCAGACCACGGCGGTGAAACGGGTACACATCCCCGTTCTTTGGCCCCATGTAGCCTTGCTGGAGACTGCCAGGGGCTCCCTGTTGATGAGAAATAGCTGCTCGTTTCCAGCTCTCCAAGCTGGTGACAGGATGGTCGTGGTGAAGACACAGTCGTCTTTGACTGTAGGCAGTTTCGGTGACTGTTGAATTAGCGTTATTATTTTCTTCTTGTCTAAGAGTATGAAATGTCTGCTTTCGGTTTTTCCCCCTTCCCCCTGATCTTTGTCAGAGTGACAGCTTCTCTAATTAGGCAGTTCAGAAGGTAACCTTAGCAACTTAGAGCTGGCAGTGGAGAAGGAGCCAGGGTTCCAGGTGCCCCACTGGCCTGAGCACTGGGCTCCTCGGGCAAGGCACCACTGCCCTTGCATGCCTTAGCACACAGCCCCCCCAGCCCGGGCTGGGGCTGGCTCTGGAGCCGCCTCAGTTCTCTGCTGCCACAGGGAATGCAGCCTCAGCCTCAGCCCATTGCAGCCAAGGATTAAAACTCCTGGATGCAGAGAATTTTCTGCCCGTGCTTCTGTGCTTTCTCTCTCTCTATGGAGCTCTCCTTTCAAGTCTCTCCCTCTTCACCACTTCTCTTTTTGCTTTCTCTGCCCCCTCTGTCTTTCCTAGGGAAGGATAAAGGCTAGGGATTCATGCAGTCTTGGTTGGCACTTCTCTCACTGAGCCACCCTCCATCAACTAGGACACTCCTGCCCCCTTGGCCTTGGTCAACCAGTTGTCTGTATCCCCTATCCTCTGACCCTGTATCCCCCGACTCTGCTCTGTGCTCACCCCTGCCTGACTCCTTCTTACCTTCCAAAGCTCTTCTCTGGGAAATCTTTTCCATCTACCTGCCCCCCACATCCCCCCTACTCCCCTGCACACCATTCACAGATTTCTCTCTGCCTGACTTCTCAATTTAGTGCTTATTGTCTGCACCACATAATCTAGAAATATTTTTAAAATTTTTAATTCTTTATTTTTTATACTGCATGGTTCACTGGATCTGAGTCATGATTCCCAGTAGGTGAAGGATCACATACTCCCTTATGGTTCTTTCATACTTAGCACATTAATGGGCATGATGTGTACTTACAATTCGTGCTCTTACTCAGAAATAAAAGGAATGCTGTGGTCTCTTTGAGACTGTATATAGTGCGATTTATCATAATTTATCACTCCATATACTGCGACTGGACTATGGTGATGAAGGGTGTGTTGGGTATGGTCTGTGGATGTCTTTCCTTCTGTTTCTCTGCAGTAATCTCAATTGCCCTCTAGTTCATGATGCATCCAATCTTCTACCACTGATTAATCCATCAGCTCTCCAGCTACCCTTCCACCTTCTCATCCTTTATCCAATCATCCATTCTCCATGCCCACAGTGATGGCATCAGTGCCCTTAAGGAACATCCAGGCCGGGACAAGTAGGGATAGGAGGACGGTTGGGGACTCAACTGTGACCCATGGGGCAGTCTGTCAAGAACAATGAGATAAATGCCCTGGATCTTCTGAGTGGGCAAGAGCAGAGACCTCTAAATCTGGGAGTGTCTTTAGAGATGGTCATATTCCGTCCTCTGTATAATGCGGTGCCCAGAGGAAATGACTTGCTCTAAGTTACCCATCAAGTTAGTGGAGGGACCAAAGCTGGGTGGACAGAACTGCAGAGCTGAAGGAGATTGCATAGTTTGCTCTTCCCCTTTCACAGGTGGGGAAGGTGAGGCTCAGTGATGGGAAGGAGCTAGTACCACATTGCTAGTCACTCCTCTGGCTATGCAAGTGATGTCAGAGCAGAGATGTCGGACGTGGTTAGGCTCAGGCATGTGCTATGCTGAAAAAGGACCAGTGATGCGCTCAGATTATCTGGGGTTTCACTTTGGTCTTTGAATCACCAGCCCATTCCAGTACTACAGCCAATGACCCCACTCTGTCCCCAGAGTTCCCAAGACCCCTTGAGTTCTGGGTAAAACCTGACTTTGTGTCCAGCCCTTCCTCTGCAACCCAGCATCATCCTGGGCTCACCTTGCTGAGCAGCCCTGCCTGGTGGCGCCATCCCACTACCCAGATCTGGGCTCCTCTACAGATAGTCCCGGGCAGCACTGACACTGGCGCATGAAGCCAGATCCCAGGCGCCAAGGAGACGAGGTTCTTGGCCGCGGACAGGAGATAAGTGGAGACGTAAACGGTGATTTTCTGGCCTGTGAGCCCCTGTTCGTGGATTTCATCTTTTAATGGAAGTGCAGTAAATAAAAGACGATTTCACAATATGCCAAGCAACAGGTCAGGAACATCTGAGCCGCTGGAATTGATAGAAGGGAGCTGAGCGTAACAAATCTCCCCAAATTGCACCCAGCTCCACTTGTATCAGCTCCCAGACAGCATCCCCCAATTATTGTGCAAGGCAATTATTTCTGAGCTGGAGCTTTTGGAAAATAAGGCATGTGAATGGGAGTATACTTTCATTGCTTCTTGCCAAATAGAATGTTTCCCCATTTTTTTGTAAATGTTCGAGCCCTGATTGAATCTTAACTCCTATACTTGTCGATATTTCCTTCTCCACCTTGGAGGCTGAATTTATTCTTCGAGGATCATCCAGATGGCACCTCCTCCAGGCAGCCCTTTCTTTCTCCGTCCAGTGTTTCAGGTCAAAGCAACAGTGTTAAATTGAGGTTAAATGGACATACAATGAAACACACAGTTCTTAAGTGTACATTCCAAGGAGTTTTGACAAATCCTTGTAACTGAGAATATTACTCTATCACCCCAGATTATTCCCTAGTGACCCCTTCTAGTCAGCCCTTGTAGGCAACCACTGAACTGAAAAATATCACTGTTAATTAATTTTGTCTATTCTTGACTTCCTTATAAATGGGAACATAAAGTGTGGGAGATAGAACACTATGGCGTGTGGGCCAAACAGAGACCATCTCTTTTTTATATGACTGGTGAGTGAAGAATGGTTTTCACATTTTTAAGCAGTTGGAAAGAAAATCAAAGAAGAATGATATTTCATGACACATAAAAAGTATATGAAACTCCAGTTTCAGTGTTCATAAATCGTGTTATTGGCACACGGCCATGCTCATTGGTTTATGTATTGTCTGTGGCTGCTTTCATATTACAAGGCCACAGTTGAGTAGTTGTAACAGAGATTGTTTGGCCTAACATGTCCATCATGGGAATCTTTACTGAAGACTTTTCTCGGCCTTTGATAGAGAAGGCACTCTTGTTTCTGATGCCCTTGCTTGGTGTAGTATGTTTGACCCTCATCTCTTGTTCAGTGGATAGGTGGCTACTTTTATGCCCTTCGGCTAAATGTGTGTCTTCCTCCCTTGAGTCCCTGGAGCAGGAATGGCAAATATGGTGTGCTTTTCCCACTGCTGCCTTTCGTGCCCATGGCTTGCGTTCCCACTCACTCATGGTCTGGTTTTTTTGCTGGGCCTGGGCTCCGCTCAGAATTTATCTCAACCCAGTGCTCCAGGCAGTCACTACTAATAGATAAGAATTGAGTGTGTGTTGAAGGTCCTTTGCCATCACCTGCCTAGAAGCAGTGTATCATAGAGCAGGGATGCAGAGAACTTTGACTTCAGACAGACTTGGATTTGAATCCCTGTGCCACCACTTACCAACTCTATATTTGAACAAGTTACTTAACTCCTTTGAGCCTCAGTTTCCCAGGTCCTGGTACATAGTAGGTGGTGACTAAACGTCTCTGTAGAACAGACTTGTTCTGCTTGCTCAAATCGCTATTTTTCCTGATTGGTGAACTCTGAATCCTCGTAGTCATTCACTCCCAAAACATCAGTCATAGCCTGTTCTCTCCATGTGTACACCCCCACCCGCATCACCCTCTCTTGACCTGACATCTTTTCTTGCTTTGATCTGTGCAGCTGGTCGCCCTCTATGTTGTCCTTGGCTCCCTCCTGTTCATGCTGCCTAGAACAAGGAAAGTGAATGGATAACACACTACACAGCTCCCCACCTTACCGCCTTATTCTGAGGATAAAGACTAATCAGCTTAATGTGCCGTAAAAGCCACCCATGATCTACCCCTGACTATATTTCTAGTCTTATGTACCGCTAGTCTCTGTTGCTCCCAACACTCCAGCCACATTGACCTTGACCTCTGTTCTCCCCATGGACCACAGAACCACATCTCCCCTCCCCTGGCCATTTATATATTCTCTTCCCTCCAAGCACAACACTATTCTTATCTGTACCCTGTTCACCTCGTTCAGTCTTATATTTAATTGAGATACAATTTGCATACCATACAACTCACCCTTTAAAGAAAGTGTACATTTAAGTGATTTTTAGTATAAGTACAATCTCATGCAACAATCACTGCTGTCTACTTCCAGAACATTTCATCACCCCAAAAAGAAACTCAGTAACCATTAGCAGTCACTCCCATTCTCTTGCCCTCAACCACGAATCTGCTTTCTGTCTCTCTGACTTGGCCTATTCTGGACATTTCATGTCAATGAAATCATGCAATATGTGGTCTTTTGTGACTGGCTTCTTTCACGTAGGATGTTCTCAAAGTTCTTTGATGTTGTGGTGTGTATCAGTACTTTATTCCTTTTTATTGCCAAATAATCTCCCATTGTATGGATATACCACATTTTATTTATCTGTGTATCAGTTAATGGACATCTGGATTGCTTCCATCTACTATTTGGCCGTTAGTAAGAATGCCCCGAGGAACGTTTTGTGTACATGTTTTTGATTTCTTCTGGGTGTACATCTAGGAGTGGAATTACTGGGTACTAAAGGGCCTCTATTTTTAACTTCTTGAGGAACAACCAGTGGATTTAGAAAACAGGCTCACCATTTTACATTCTTTTTTTTTTTTAAAGATTTTATTTATTTATTTGACCGAGATACAGACAGCCAGTGAGAGAGGGAACACAAGCAGGGGGAGTGGGAGAGGAAGAAGCAGGCTCATAGCGGAGGAGCCTGATGTGGGGTTCGATCCCAGAACTCCGGGATCACGCCCTGAGCCGAAGGCAGACGCTTAACTGCTGTGCCACCCAGGCGCCCCTACCATTTTACATTCTGATCAACAGTGCTGTGCGAGCACTCTGATTGCTCCAAATTCTTAGCCAAACTTCGTGTTGTGTGTCTTTGTGACTATAGCCACCCTAGTGGACAGAGTGGTATCTCATTGACGTAGTTCATTCCTACTTATCTATTCTGTCCAAATAAAACATCACTCCTTTGAGGAAGACTTCCTCAGTGGCACCATCGCCAACTAGAGCAGATCTCACTGTTCTTTCATAGTATCCTGTGACCTTTTCCTCCAGAGTACTTATTATTGATTAATTAATTAATTAACTGGAGGGGGAAGCTGGGGAGGGGCAGAGGGAGAAGGAGAGAGAATCTCAAGCTGGCTTCATGCCCAGAGCAGAGCCTGGTATGGGGCTCCGTCTCACAATGTTGAGATCATGACCTGAGCCGAAACCATGAGTTGGATGCTTAACTGAGCCTCCCAGCTATCCCGATACATTTATTTTTATGATGTTCTTTTACTTTGTGACCCCCACACTCAACTCTAACGTCAAGGGGGGTAGAACCGTTATTGTATTTTGAGGTTCTAGCTTTGTACATAGTAAGTGCTCAAAAAGGAAAAAGAAAGAAAAGATCTGTTGGATACAAGCATGAACGGATCCCTTCATCCTTCCAGAGCTTACCCTTTCCTGGCACATACTCTCCTCGCCTGTTGTTTCTTATTCTCCACGATCTTTCACATTAGATTCTCATCTTTTCTCCCCCTCTGGCCTCTAGCTTTGTCCATTTTTACTTATCCTCCACAGAACTGTCAGATCGATCTCTGTAAAATACTTAAAAAAATTGTGACAGTTGATGGAAGTCCTTCAAGGTGACATGCACTGCACTTGAGTTCTTGATAAAATATATACAGAGGAGAGAACAGTTATGGAATTTTCTGTATCTTTTACGTAACTTTTGGATTTCCCCCCTTGCTTTCAGCTGTTTGGCACATATTTTACTGTTTCTAGTGAGCACTAAGCTCCTGGAGGGCAGGAAATTCTACATGCATCTTTGGACAGTCCCGCTACACCTCACACGTGCCTGGTTTAAAGCAACTGTCAGTAAATGTTTGTTCACTCGGATTAAATTTTATTATTCCTCCCAAGAGAAACATTTGTATGCTAACAGAGGCCTTCAAAGACTTAACTGGAAGGATTAATGGTGGAATCCCGGGTGTCTACCACAGGGGGTTGGGGAGATATTTGTGGGGCTAGCCAGTCACCCTCACTTCACCTTGTCAAAGCTGCCTGCTCAACCTGTACTTGGGGATGATTCTCCTTGGGTCAGTGGCAGATAGTTTAGCGACTGTTCTTGCCAGTTTGAGAAGAACATCAGGTCCCTTTTTTTTCTCAAGGGGCATCTTGCCTCACATGCCTTTTCCTCTGTAGACGACCTCTGGCTCTGGACCCCAGAGATGGGTGAGCACATTAAAACCATTGCTCCTGATGACAGCATTGTGACCCAAAGACATATTTGTGTTTCTTCCTGATAAGTAGGAAGGACCCAAAGGCATTCAGAAACTTGGCGGGAGGCAGCATTGAAGTGCAGAGAATACTTTCATACTTTTTCAAATGCTACCAGGTAGGTCTAGTGTGTAGCAGAAATTTAAACCCTTAGCTTTGGGACACACTCAACCTAGCTGTCTCTCAACTTTTCCAGGATTGGCATCCCTCTTAGGAAAGAAGGGGAGGGAACAAGTTTTGCATAGAAAGGAGGAAGGGAAATTGATATTTGATGTTCTTAGTATCTCCATAAGATAAGTGGTGTTGTCTCCATGTTGCAGATAAGAAATTAGAGGTTCAGTGGGAAAAAGTGACTTGGTTGAGGACCCAGGCCATCTAGTAGCAGAAATAGCATCCTGACCCAGGCCACCGAAGCACGCTGCCCCCAGGTAGTCTGATAATAACGGAAGTTCACGCACTATCTAATGGCAATTTGCCTTTGTAACATGGACATTCAAGGTCTCCGGACCTTGACAGTGGTAGAAAGAGCTCTTCACAGGAGCCTGGAGCTCTGGGTCAACTCTCACTCCGTTGAGTAACCTTGGACAGGTCCCTCCCTCCATCTCTGCCTGCCCTCCCCATCTGAGAAATGAGAGACTTGAATCCACCTGTCAAGCCTCTCCCTGTTCCCATTAGCTGTAGCAATGGTTTTCATTTTGTAACTTACACTTTTCTGAATTGCATAAGTAATACGTAAAGCCATTCTTTTGGTAAAAATATAAAGAAAGTAAAACCACATGGAGTAAAAAGTGACGGTTTGCTCCTGGTATTCCCTATCTCACTTCCCTACCCAGAGATAATCACCACGAACTGTTCGGTGTATATCCTTCTCAATTCGTTTTCTCTTTATTTATCTCCACGTGTGTATGTAAATCCAGATACGCATCTGTGTTTTCCCCATATGCAGGATCACTGCTCTATTATTCTCAGACTTGCATGTGTATGTTTTTCATGTAAAAATGATTAGAAATCTTTCCGTATCAAAACAGTCGGATCTACTTCATTATTTCTAATGACCTCATTCTGTATCATGGATATGCTGTAATTTATCCAACCCATTTTCCTCTTGATGGACATTTATGTTGTTTCTAATCTTTCATCATCAAAAGCACGCTACCGTGAACTTTTCTGTATACGTAGCTTTCTATTGTGTGTATTTCTTTTTTTTTTTTAAGGTTTTATTTTTTATTTGAAAGAGTGCGTGCACATGCGGAGGGGGGAGGGGCAAAGGAAGAGGGAAAGAGAGAGAATCTCCAGTGGCCTCCACGCTGAGCATGGAGCCCAATACAGGGCTCGACCGCGTGACCCTGAGATCATGACCTGAGCGGAAACCAAGAATCGGATGCTTAACTGACTGACCACCCAGGTGCCCCAAGTGTGTGAGTATTTCTGTAGGTGAGATCCCTGGGGGTAGGATTACCAGGTCAGAGAATACGGGCATTGTCAAGTTGCATGGATACTACTGAACTGCCCTCCAAAAATAACTGCACCGGTTTGTACTCAGAGAGAGTCCAGGTGGGATTTTAGATGTGGCAACAATGGTAAGATCATCATTTGGGCATGGGACACTGCCTCTCACCTCTGACAGCTGTTAGTGATTCTGTTTACAGGTGAGGCGGGTCCTGCTTGGAGCGCTTTCCACATCTGGTTTCTCATAGCTCAGTGCTTTCATGGCTTCCAACACAGGGTTTCAGTAAAGGCTTTCCAGAAGAGGGAGGTGGCTTGATTAATCTCCAGCCCAGCTCAGAGCCCCGGGTTTCCTGAGAAGGTCCCAGTAGATGGCCAGGGGCTGGTAGATCACTGACTAATAGGGACTGTGGCATCTGGCCTCACTCAAAGATCAGCCAAGTCCTAGGAGTTCAAATGACCTCTCCTGCCCCCTTGTCCCTTCCTGATGGCAGCCCACTACCAGATGCCCTGAATAATGCATTGTGTTTGTCCTCTCGGTCTGGTGGGTGGCTGCGTTTTCTGTCCACCCTCCTGCCTTCCCTCCTTGGTCTGCTGGTGTCCCTAAGCCTTCAGCCAAGCCTTGAGCACAGGCAAGAGAAGGGAGTGGTGGTTTTTTTAAAGATGAGTTGCACAGCTAGAAGTCTGTCTTCAAACAAAACCTGGATGTCTATGTTTCTTCCTCTTAAACTTAGGTCAGAACAGAGAAGGGAAGAAAATGAAAATGCCCATAATTACCGAGCTCCTACCCATGTACAGGTTGCAGTGTTGGGCACACACAGGTATTTTCTCACTGGCTCATCCCAGGCAGACATCACTGCCTCTACTGTCGAATGAGGAAGCTGAGCCCAAAGAAGTGACATAAACCACTCATGGTGGGCGTCAAGGTCTGGAACTCACCCCCAAACATCTATTTCTTGGTATTTCCAAAGACACGTAGCATCATATCATCCATAGCCATTTCCCGCCGATCCAGACAGAGTTGCCGAGTCTGTCTTGAAACCTTCCTGGATGATTGTTCCTTCAGCTCTGGCTGCCTATCCATTTGAATGTGCCAGATGGTTTATCTGTCTGTGACATTTTCCTGGGTCCTATGTGTGTTGTAGTAAGGGAGGAAATAGACTGAAGTTAGACCAATATGGGTGTAGATTTCTATCTTGCCACTTGCACACATGTCCCCAAAGACTCATTTTCCCTCTGTGAATCTCAGTGTCTTATTATTTATAGTTTTTACTATAGTTAAGTATGCTTCTGCTATCCTACGTAGACTGAATAATGCCCCCATACCCACGGATGTCTACATCATAACACCTGAATGTGTTCAGTATATGAGAAGAGAAACTTCGTAGATGTGATTTAAGTTAAGGATCGTGAGGTGGGAAGATTATCCTGAATTATCTGGGTGGGCCCCATATAATCACATGGGTCTTTTTAGGAGTGAGGCACGAGCATTAGAGTCAGGGAAGGGGATGTGGAGAGAGTCACAGGGAGACTCAAAGGTGCCATGCTGCTAGGTTTGAAGAAGGAGGAAAGAGCCAGGGACCAGGAACTGCATCTCTGGAGGGAGTTAGAAAAGGCAAAGGGGTTATTCCCTTGAGCCTCCAGGAAGGAATGCAGCCCAGGCAACACCTTGATTTTGGCCCCAGTGAAACCTATTTTGGATGTTTGACCTCCAGAGCTGTAAGATCACAAATTTGTATCATTTTATGTTACTAAGTTCCTCGCAATGTGTTAATAGCGGTGGTAGGAAACATACACATCCTTGCTAAGCACTGGGCTTCTTAAAGTCTCTAAGGCTTGGGGCTTGGAGAGAGCTTGGATCTCTCACTTCTCTATGTCAAACTACTTGTGACCTTGTGCCTCTTTGATCCTGCCTTTCCTGACATCCACTATGGTTAGTGATGACTCTTTAATAGGATTTGTGAAGATTGCATGAGATCCTGTGCTAAGCAAAATGCCTGGCATGAAATACATGCTCAGTCGTGAAAGTTATTATTTTCCTTGACCTACAGCCATGAACTGGTGGCACAGATGTCAGTTGTGGATAGCTTTGGTGCGCGTGGGTAGTAGAGACACAGATTTGAATGCCAGCTCTGGCATTTGCTCACTCTGTGACCTTGAACCATATCCCTAAACCTCTGTGAAGGATGATGAATCTTCTGAACATACATTCAAGCAAGATTAAGTGATGCACTACAAACCCCGGCTCAAACACCCTCCTCTGGCCTGGGCTTCTAGAGGGCAGAGCAAAGATGTCCGTCTTGTCCGTCTTCTGTCCTTAGGACCTAGCACAGTGTGTGACACTGAACCTGTGATGGGAGAGCGTTTGGTCTAGGATTATCAGTGAACCCCAGATCTTACGGGGTAGTCTAGGTAAGGACTAGGAATCAGGGAGTTCCATCAGGAGGAAGAACCCGTTCTAGAGATCAGCCTGCTGGTCAATTGGAAAGAATCGATGGGGACCACAGTCGTCAGGCAGGACCTGACATAATGGGAGTCTCGTTCTGGGCTGATGGTGTTTGGTTCCTCCAGATATGGAGGCTCCTGTCCAGCCTGACTCATTTCTCCTTTAGGCAATGCCCACAGCTCCTCTTTTGTAGGTGGTACTGGTGAGAAAGGAAACTAGTCCTTGTCTGGGCCTTTCTTCCTTTATTAACTCCAGGCCTCAAAATGAGGCTTCACTCAAGACTCTCCTCCTCCCAGCACCTTAACTCAGTCGTGCTGTGCATTACTAACTAGCCGGGAGGATTCAGGAAATGACATTATGGGGACTTTGAGCTCCCCCAGACTTGGTGCCTTCCTTTGTATTGAATTATGGCCACCATCATTCTTTGTTTACTGCCTTGGAGCTAATTTCTGAGGCTTGCAGTTTTGCAGCCCCTCCCAGCTTATTTGAATTAATTTTGCGAGGAGCGGTTTTGAGTTATTGTGGTCCAGATTAAGTCATCTTGTGATCTTTTCATCTGCCGTCTTTGTAATGCTATTGAAAAGCTATCATGTTTGCGGGTTGTGATTGGTGCTGTTTTTATAACCCTGGTGTTATGCAGTCTCATAATTCCTTTGTTTTCCTGGGTTGTGTCCAATTTGTTAATCTTTATTGTAGAAGAGCAATACAAAGGGTGAGACATGGGCCCTGTCAGAGCGAGGCAGAGACTGGGGTTGAGTCCCAGCTCAGGCCATGAGTAGCGGTTGTCCCTGGGCAGTTTGCTTCCCCATCTAGAGACCTGGCTTCCTGCTCTGGAAAATGGGAAGAAGCCAGGCCTGGCTTGTAAGGGGATGGTCCAGTGGGATGCTCTGTCTGCACGTGCCTGTCACGTAGCCATTGGAAGTATTTCTCTCTCATCTTAGTTCTTAAAGCAACTACATCATGTATTTTTCCTTTCTGTCTAAAAGATAAATATGACATCTGATGTTTTACAGAATTTAAGTATATACTCCGCTGCTGTTCTACCGTGACTTTTCAGAAATAATTGTGAGTGCTTCAGTAACTATATTAGCTTTTCTCTAGAACACCTTAGGATACATGCTGTCCAACCTGCTGATTTGTGTTTTCCCCCAAATCACTAAGTATTCCTTTAGCTGCTTTCTGTCATAGCTGTTTCTGTGAGATCTTAATTACTTCCTAATTGTCCACATTTCTTCCTCTTCTTCTTCTTCTTCTTCTTCTTCTTCTTCTTCTTCTTCTTCTTCTTCTTTTTTTTTTTCCTGTTTCTGGCAAAAGACAGATTCTCAAAGATGGGTGCAGGATCTTTGCCACCTCAGAGTCATCATTAATTTCCTTTCTCCCTCATTATGAAGGAAGAGATATGTTCCAGTTTGCGCTCTGATTTCCCACCTGGATTCCTTCTAAGCACTCTTGATAACCCCAGCATCTCTATAATCAGATTTCCCCTTCAAAAGAGGCCTTTCTAAGCAGACACGCTTCTAACTCTGTAAGAGCACATTTCACTGGGCTGCTTCCCTTCATTTGACCTGGTGGGTTTTCACTTCAATGGACAATAATTTAGGCACCGTGTGAGATCCTGGGGATGCTGAAATGAAGCTAACTCTGTCCTCTGTTTGAGCACCTCACGTAGATAAACGTGCACTCAAACAACACTTAATAAGATGTTAAAGATCCCATTAGCAGCTAAAGGAATGCAAGCCAGACTTATGGAGTTTGAGCAGGTGGGCATCAGAGAAAGTTGTAGAAGTGGGATTTTAACCAGTTTCTGTATAAGCATAATTTCTGCATCCGTAAAATGGGATTCAAATGGAGTTTCCGGTATCAGCGTAAAGTGAGGTAGATATTTCAATGCATGACTCATACTAAGCACTCAGTAATTATGAATATGTTCATCCACTAGCCGTGATAACACAGTGCTGGTGGTGGGGCGCCTGGGTGGCACAGCGGTTGGGCGTCTGCCTTCGGCTCAGGGCGTGATCTCAGCGTTATGGGATCGAGCCCCACATCAGGCTCCTCCGCTGTGAGCCTGCTTCTTCCTCTCCCACTTCCCCTGCTTGTGTTCCCTCTCTCGCTGGCTGTCTCTAATAAATAAAAATAAAATCTTTAAAAAAACAAAACAAAACAAAACAAACCAAAAAAAAAAAAAAAAAAACACAGTGCTGGTGGCATCAGCGAAAATGTGTGTACCACCCTTTCCCACACTCCTGTGCAGGTGACGCATTGGGAAATGCCATCATCCCTGGTGGAGAAATGAGGAAACTGAGTCTCAGAGAAATCCAGTGACTTCCCAGACCTAATGCTACAGCTTAGAAGTGTTAAAATCATGGGAATTCAGTGGAAATCTGGCTTCATATTCAAGTTTACCCTTTATGCTGCTTCTTTCCCATGTGCTTGCAAACAAGAACCTGTGTGATGTATTTTTCCAGGCAGCTACCATCAGCCAGGGTTTGCAGGGAAGAGGAGGTGAGCTGCAAACACCTCAGGATTTGGAGTGCACATTAGTCAGAACCTGTTTTTTAAGACTTAAAAAAACCCTGAAGTATAGTTAACTTATGATATTATATTAGTTTCAGGGGTACAATGTATCGATTTGACGGTTCTGTCCATTACTCAGTGCTCATCACAATAAGGGAGTCACTATTCAAAATTATTTTTAATAATGGGTTAAACTTACTCAGTACCTACTATGTGCCAGGCACTGTCCTGTATGTCTTGGATTTATCATTTCATGTAATTTTTGCAGCCTTTTGAGTAGATGCTCTTAATCTTCTCAGTTTAAAGAGAGACTGAGGCTCAGTGGGGGAACATAAGCGGCCTACATTCACATAGCTAATAAGTGGCAGCACCGGGATTTGACCTATCCAAATTCAGGATCCTAGCTTGTGACTGTGGAAACACCCCTGAGCTCTCAAATGTCCGTATGAATGGGGTCCATGTTTGCAGATACAGCCTTTGGACTAGAAGCTTAAGTAAGACTTGCTACGTACCGCCAGTGTCTGATCAGCAACTCAGAGGCTCTCCCCTTCCCTCCTCACCCTCTGGGGGGAAAGTGTCAGTGAGCCATGAAATGACCAAGGGACATCGGAAAGAGAGAGGAAAAGCCAGGCTCACGGCTAATCCACCCAGGACATAATCAGCCCTTGAATCATTGTATCGGCTGGCGGTTAATGTGCCCACACTGGCTCAGGGGACTGCAGTCTGGCCTCGTGCAGCTTCTGGATCGAGGATGTTCAGCAAGACATTGGAAATATCAGTAGCTGCTTTGCCAAGGAGCATTTAAGGATTCCCTGAAAACCCTGCTCAGCCAAGGCCAGCCACCCCCTCTCACAAGTGAGAAAAGAGAACTTGTTTTTAGGGGCACAGTCCCATGGAAGCATGAGGCTTTGAGAAAGGTGTGCGGATGCTGACGAAGACCCCCATCTGAGCCCAGGAGACTGCCTGCTGCTGGCTCTCTGAGTGCTGTGGGGTGGGGGTGGTGCCGGGCTTCCTGTTGCCAAGACTCTGTCTTCTCCTCTGTAGAATAAGCACGGTAGACTAGATGTCTCTGCAAGGGCCTCCCCGCCGGAGCAGCCTATGATCCGTCAGTGCTTTGACATCTGGCCATGATAATAACAAAATCTTATGAAATGCTTTCCATCTTCTAGACACTGTGTAAGGGCCCCAGGTATTACCTCATTAATCCTCACAACCCTGGGAGGTGAGGTGCAACTGCTTTGCTGACTTTACGGATCAAGAAATTGGGGCACGAGGAGGTAACAAGCCTTACTCAAGGGCGTGCAACCATTAAGGGCAAAGCTGGGATTCAAGGTTCTGTCACCTGACTCCTGAGTCCATATTTTAACAAAGGTGCCTCACGGCCCTTGGGTCAGGCTTCCTTGGACACTTTGCTCCCCGGTTTGCTGTGGGGAGGTGAGAGGATGCTCTGATAGGAATGGCACTCACGGAATTTAAAGCATTGCTTGTTTTGTTGAGGTTTTGCTTGGATGAGGGAGGCGAGGCAGGGAGTCATGCTGCCACATTAAAGTACATGTAGACCCTTTTATTTCCCGTGTCGGGATGAGCTTGAACTGGAGTAGAAAAGTCGTAGCGTGCATGCAAACGTCCAGCTGGACTTAGTCTTTGCTCTCCCTTGGGTCATAGGGACCCTTTGGTAATGTAGAGTTGAAGAGTGTGGGCCTGTGGAGTCACAAGGACCTGGGTTCAAATCCCCACCACTTACTAGTTGATACTGAGCATTGCTAATTACTCCCATCCAATTTTTCATTTATAAAATAGGAATTATAATGTTACCTATTTCCAAAGACTTTGGGGGAACATATGTAGGCAAAATGTTTTCTAAACCGTAAAGTCTTCTTTGTACTATTGATGGTGGCCTGGAATGGAGATGAGCTTTTGTGGGTCTGCTGTGTCTCTTCCCGATGCTTCTCTCCCCCACTGCACCCCGAGGACCCGCCCGGAGCTCGGAGGCCCTGCGCCTTTGGTGTTCGCCGAGGCATTGCTGGGCCGGGCGAGAAAGAGTGTGATTGATTTGCTTTGCATTGACTGCACACGATGAAAAGTTGTTTTCTTTTCTCCTTTCCTTCTTTAGTCCTGGGAATTATATTTTTCTTAGAGGGTTGTTAATGGAAAGCACTGAACCAAATTCCCTCAAATTGAATTTGGCTGCCTGAATTGTCAGCTCGGCGTCTCCTACCCTCTCCAACCTCATCCGCTCCCAAACAGGAGCCTCCACATTTATGCTCGCAGTCGTTCGTGGGTTTCCACCTGGGCTGGGGGGGTGGTTGGTGGGGCTGCAGGGGGAGGTGGGCAGTGCACCTGGGCTGAGGGCTGGCCTGCAGCTCCTCCCCGCCTCTCATCAGCTGGCTTGCCACGACACAGCAAATGCACATGCCGTGATAGCTGAGGCCTGTGGATGGCCCATCAGACAAGAGTCAGGGGGCTTAGGATGGGGTCTTGTCGCTAGTACTTACAGGCCGTGGGCCCTTGGGGACATCGCTTTACCTCTTTGAGTCTTCAGATCTCTGTTTATATTAACAGAGAAAATGCCAAGTGATCTCACCTCAGAAGAGGTGTAAGAATTCCCTTGTGTGCTGACTTCTTTATTCATTCTTTCAGCAGATATCCATCAAGGGCCTGTCGTGTTCCAAGGACTGTGGTAGGCCGTGGCATGACACCTCTGAACAGCAGACGTTCCTGCCTTCAAGGAGCGTTTAGTCTAAAAGGATGGCAGATAACAGATAGGAAACAGGTGATTTTAAGGTCCCATGACATGCCATAGTTCGAGAGAAAATGGCCCGTACCCTGGGGTCAGGCAGGCATGAGGTTTAATATCACCCCCGCCACTTAACGAGTTATCCCATCTTGGGTTAGTTGACCTCGAGTGGCCTCAGTCTCCTCCCATATGGAATGGGTGTTGGCAGCCTCCTTGCGGGGATATTGTGAAGATTATAGATATTGTGTTTACTGTTCACTGAACAGTGCCTGGCCCCTAAAAAGCACACAATGAATGGTAGCTATTATTATTAATAATGATAATATTAATAATGGATGGAAAGTGCTTTCTAAGCTACAAAACCCTACACAAATATAATGAATCATTATAATCACGTTACATAGAGACTCGTTTCCCAAGACAGTCCAAGAGCAATCAGGATCAACGGTGCTTAGAAAAATAAAATAATATTATTAACAACCAGAAGAAGAACTTTATGTTTGAGGAGCATTCTTCGAGTTTTAACAAATGGCCATGGCAGGGAAGAACACTGAAGTGAATTTATTAATCTGGGCTGGCCTGTACTTTTGTTGAGAAGTACTGTCCTGTGTTTGTCGTAAGATTTTCTGTCTTCATTAACAGCATGTTAGTTTCCCCTAAGTAAATGATGACTTATATAGATTTGCCCCATTTTACCTGACCTAAGTTCAGGCAGGACTCTCTGTGCCGATACCTGCAATCAAGGTTTGGGGCATTGCTTAAGCCTACAAGTGATTATTTTTCCTCCTGTGCTAAGTGCACAGTAATCCTTGGAGACTGGGCCGACTGCGGCTCTGTGATAATGGGATTTTATATTTATAAACCAACATGTTAAAAATGCGTGTTATTTTTATACATGTTTTTTAGATCAGAACTCTTAGCACATGGCAGTCATCATTCTGGTTCCTCGGAAACCAAAGCAGTGTTAGGATGTTTGCCGTTAGCCTTCGATAGAGGCTGGGGGGGGGGCGGTTCTCCCTCCCTCTGGGGCTCTTCACCCAGAGATAATTCATAAACGTACATGCATTGGGAAAATGAAGAAGTGGGAAGGGAGGTGCAATTATGGGCTTACCTTCCCCCAATACATGGAATTCGTTTATTCTAAAAACTTTGCAATGAGGCAGAGGCTGCATAATGGGAAACATGGATGAGAATCTTCTTTGACAGTTTTTTTTTTTTTTAAAGATTTAATTTATTTATTTGACGGAGAGAAAGACAGCCAGCGAGAGAGGAAACACAAGCAGGGGGAGTGGGAGAGGGAGAAGCAGGCTCCGAGAGGAGGAGCCCGATGCGGGGCTTGATCCTAGAATTCCGGGATCACGCCCTGAGCCGAAGGCAGACGCTTAACGACTGAGCCATGCAGGCGCCCCTTCTTTGACAGTTCTTACTGCCTTTCCAGTATTTACTGTACACATGAAAAAAGGTCACTGTTTAGTATCTTAGTACCTTGAGCAATTAAAAGAAAAGCCTGTGACTATTTTTTTGTTGTTTTTGTTTCAACAGATGCCTTTAGTTTGTACTGAGTATGAGATTCAACACCGTGAATTTATCCGTGTGTGTGTGTGTGTGTGTGTGTGTGTTTATGGTGTGTTTCCCAGAACCCTGGTTTGATTAAGAATTCTAGAGCTCTCAGGGTGCCTGGGTGGCACAGCGGTTAAGCGTCTGCCTTCGGCTCAGAGCGTGATCCCGGCATTACAGGATCGAGCCCCACATCAGGCTCCTCTGCTAGGAGCCTGCTTCTTCCTCTCCCACTCCCCTTGCTTGTGTTCCCTCTCTTGCTGGCTGTCTCTATCTCTGTCAAATAAATAAATAAAATCTTTAAAAAAAAAAAAAAAAGAATTCTAGAGCTCTCAAATCTGTTCTTGTCAACTATTGTACTTTTCCAAGGTCGATGAAGAATGACTGCATAAACATTATATGATTTTAGTGAATCCCTGATCTTTCGCTGCTGTTTAAGTCATGCCCACCTCCAGATTGTTGGCAGCAGGAAAGTCATTTTTGACTCACCCTCACTTTTTTTGCGGTCTGGTTGCGACCTGGGATTGCTATTCTGCTTTGCAAGTGAGAACCTGAAGCATTACAAGTGGAAATTGTTTGTTAAGGCAGCACATACCGGGCTGCCTGGGTGGCTCAGTCTGTTAAGCGTCTGCCTTCGGCTCAGGTCATGATCCTAGGGTCCTGGGATCGAGCCCCACATCGCGCTCCCTGCTTAGCATGGACTCTGCTTCGCCCTCTCTGTCTGCCCCTTCCCCCCCCCACTCGTTCTCTCTCTCTTGCAAAAATAAATAAATAAAATCTTAAAAAAAAAACAAAAGGCAGTGCATACCCCACAGTGTGTAAGGAAATACTGTACAGAACTCATCATATGGGAACAGGACAGGGCATTGCAGAGATGACTCTTGCATGTGGGTAGGGGCCGGTCTAGAGTCCCATTGTCCTCAAAGTTTCTGTGATTCTAAGCAAACCTAAAAATAACACTGGGTGAGAGCTAGCCAAGTTCTCTATGTCTGAGAAGCAACAGCCTCAGTGATTTTATAGATAAATTAGATATCTATGTGAACTCAATCAAGTCTTATAATAATTCCAAGAGTTTTTAAAGCTTGGAGTGTGCCCAGGCATTGTGTTAGTGGGGAAGCAGCCATGGACAAGCCAAAAAGGGCGTTCGTCTTTAGGTGCTTCCCATCTACAGGGAAAGCAGATGGGAGTGACATCATTCATGTGCTCAGAGCTTATCATGAACAGGTCCCTCTGCAAGAGCTTCATAGGCATTCTCTCCTTTGCCTTCAGAGCAACCGTAAGAAGATCAGGAACATGTCCCTACTTTACAGAGAATGAATTTGAGACTTAGAGAGGTTAGTAGCTGCTGGAAGGTCACAGAACTCAGAAGCAGCAAGAGCCCACACTAAAACCGAGATTTGGCTGTTTCTCCCCCCCCCAAAGATTTATTTATTTATTTGAGAGAGAGAGAGAAAGAGAGAGAGAGAGAATGCAAGCAAGAGTAGGGGGTGAGGCAGAGGGGGAGAGAGAGGGACAGCAGACTCCACACTGAGCACGGAGCCCTATGTGGGGCTTGATCCTATGACCCTGAGATCATGACCTGAGCCAAAATCAAGAGTCGGATGCCACCCAGGCGCTCCCAGATTTGGCTGATTCTTACGGCTCATGTTCTTAATCACTCGCTGTACCTCCTTTTCTGTCAGTTAATCTGTAGACTTCCTGCTCTTCATGTGTTCCGTGAATGGCCTTGCCCCACCCAATGTGCTGTTGCAGGGAATTGCTGAGAGAACCTTTCACAATCGTATGGCTTGTTTTTATTGCAGTTTATTTGTGTTTATCATTGTTATAAAATAGCACACAAAATGGAGTAGTGAAGTCATATAAGACTGAGCCTCTATTCTGCTCTGAAAACATCCGCACCAATTAAAGGACTCACCAAAGAACAAGGAGTTGATGCTATTTGCGGTTCAGAGCAGGTGTTTCCGAGAGCTGGGTTGCATGAGCAGGGAGGCAAAGTGGGTGGCTGCAGTGGCTATGGGGAGCTTAGACACCAAGTCTGAGGTCATGAGGATGACTCAGGAGTCTAATCTGCAAGATGCAGGGAAAAAGTTGTTGTACATATTACAGTACAGGCTTATTCGTGTTATAGGAGGAGTTGAGGAGAGGAGAAGAATTCTTACGGAAAGATCATGGGCAAAGAGTGCTAGACCTACACTTCTAATCTAGCTCTGTCTTGACTATCTTTGTGACCTTGGGGAAGTCCCATTACCTCTTGGGACCCCAACTTCCTCGTCTTTAACTCTGCTTCCCACATAGAGTTAAGGAGAACATTAAAGCAGAGAATAGAGGTGAAAGGGATCTATAAATCAACGCTCCATGCATGTATTTTTTTTATTTTTAATATTTATCATCAATCTTTATCAGTGGATCATTGACATTGCCAGTATTATCATCGTACATATTCCTTGGAATATCCACAGTTGGCTAGGCTGAGTCCTCCAAGCCATCATTTTCAGAAAATGTAATCCATTCATTTATTAAATAAACATGCAGGTAATGCCTCCAGTCTGTAAGGAACTGTGCTAGGTTTTGCAAGATGAGTAAGACAAGGCCTCTGCCCTCGAGTTTACAAGGGGAAACAACGAGGCCTTGAGTAACGGCAGCACAGGGCTCCGTTATGTAACGTGTCAGGGGCACTGAGCAAACAGAATGCTATGTTAACTTGTCACATTCTGCCAAGGAGGATCCGTGATCGGGAAGAGCGGGCAAGGAGCTCCCAGAGCATCACCCGCGTGCCGCAGAAAGGGAACGGCCTGCCTGGGACCCCCACAGACTCCCAGACCAGTGCCTTTCCACCGACGAATCCAAGCTGCCTCCACCCTTTGCTCAGCTCAGAGGCTTGCTGAGTCTCCCCACATCATCAGGACATGGCGGGTTGTCCGGGGAGGGTGTGTTGGCCCAAACTGTGAGTACTGCTTTGTCCGGTATTTGATTCTTCTCCTACCTGGGCTCCTGCTAGGGTTGCATTTCTCTGCCTACCTACTGTCGGATGGTTCAAATAACTAAAGTTGTGAGTGCCAGGGTTGGGTGCCACTCGCGGGCCAGGGCATTAACCTGTCAGGGAAGACATTCCAGCACTTTCTCTTTCCCTCTCCTATGGAGAGTGGCGATGTTTCAGATGGTGGCTGCCCCATTTGCCGGGGTCATTGGGAGTCTGTAATGAGTTGAGGCCCCTTGCCAACCAGGGATGAACGTCAGTCAGACGTACACCATTATCCTTTAAGCCCCCGAGGTTTGGGAGTTGCTCCCGACGCATAATCTAATGTTACCCGATACAGGAGCGATGCCACAATAGAGGTGGCCAGGGTACAGTGATGCCTGTTTTCTATTGACTGTGCCTCTTGATAGGGTCCTTGACGATGCAGTGTGGGGGCTCAGCGTTCCTGGTAACACCTTTTAACTTGGGTTTGAGTCCAACTCCTGTAAGGCTAGGCTGCTTTTCTCGGGCTTCCTCAACAAGTCTCCGCTCTTCTTTGAAGCTGCCAGACCTTTGTTTCCTGAGGCTTAAGTGCCTCCTGTTCTACCGCCACCTTTTATACCCCATCCCCCAGTTGTTTATCTCCTTCTGTAGTTTTCCATGAGGCGCCTCATCAACAGCGTTTGGAAAAACTAGGTAAATCATGCCTGCCTTTTATTTTGTACTTGATTAAACTTGTCGGAGAATTCAGGCAAGTTCGAAAGGCTCGTCATATTTCTTTCTGCTCACAGAAAGACTCACCTGGCCTGTTTCTGGTTTTAACCTCCCATCTGCGATACCAGACGGAATCAGCAAACTGTGGCCCATGGCCTACAAAACAAGCCCTTGAGGACGCGTCCTTTTTTTTTTTTTTTTTTAAGATTTTATTTACTTATTTGACAGAGAGAGAGGGAGACAGCCAGTGAGAGAGGGAACACAAGCAGGGGGAGTGGGAGAGGAAGAAGCAGGCTCCCAGCAGAGCAGGGAGCCCAATGCGGGGCTCGATCCCAGGACTCTGGGATCACGCCCTGAGCTGAAGGCAGACGCTTAACGACTGAGCCACCCAGGCGCCCCATTGAGGATGAGTTCTTTTTTAACTTTTTTTAAAGATTTTATTTATTAATTTGACAGAGAGAGAGACAGCCAGCGAGAGAGGGAACACAAGCAGGGGGAGTGGGAGAGGAAGAAGCAGGCTCCCAGCAGAGCCCAATGTGGGGCTCGATCCCAGAACGCCAGGATCACGTCCTGAGCCGAAGGCAGACGCTTAACGACTGCGCCACTCAGGCGCCCCGAGGATGAGTTCTAAGAGTGGGTCTTTACTGGGTTGATGCCTTGAAGGAGTCATTAATCTGCTTGGTGACTTTGGACGAGTCATTACCTCCCTGGTCCTTGATTTTCCAAGTTTAGCTGAGGAGGAGGCTGGACCACATTAGTTTCCTGTTCTGCAAACATTTATCGGATGCCACCCTGAATTAGGTACTACACGGGCTTCAAGGAGAAACATGTACAGGTCATGTTTTCAATCACATGGTTCATAGGTTAGTGGAAGTGAGTGGGTAGGACGAGACATGAGTTACTGTGAATTGAGTCCCGAAGTGTTAACTCTTAGATTCCATTACTATAATGCTACCAGTGGATTTAATCCATGTTTAAGTAAGTGGATATAAAACAAAGCAGCCCACCTATTGTAGATGGGGACTGAGGTTCTTTGAAAAAGCAGTATGCACTACACAGTCACAGTGGGTTAGGGGAAGAGGTATATCTGTGACTGTGGACAAGCCGTGGCTGCATTAGGTAGGGACTAATGGCTAATGACATGCAAGGTCTTTAAGCCGAGATTCAGCATATCTGTCCCATATCTCCATGTTATGTCAGCATTAACTGCGAATGGCCTTTCTCTGTGCTCATGGCTCATAGCGTGCTCTGTGTGTATCTCACCCCATGGCCTACCCCATATTGTGACATCATGCCCGTGTCTTCACAAAGAGGAGGAGGGTCGGAGTGGAGGCAGTCCTAGTTTCTTGCTTCCCCGTTGCCATGAACGAGCTATGTTACCTTGCACAATTTTCTTTTTGCACTTCAGTTTACCACTTGGCACCAACAATGCCAATTCTGCAGGGCTGTTGAGAGAATGAAATAAGATGGTGTGTGTAAAGTATTTGTTTCATTTCTTATAATACCGTAAAGCCGTCCTCCACCACCCGTTCCGCTCAGACACAAGGTAACTTGTCCAAGTAGGTGATTAATAGATGCTTAATGAATGGACACGCTCACGGACCTTCCATGTTGTACCAGGGTGCTAGCAGGAAAGAGATGGCTCCTTTCTTCCAGAGCACGTTCAGGAGAAGCAGCAGTGAGGGATTTACTGAAGAGCGTGGCAGGGCTAAGGGAACTGGCCAGGGGTCATGAGGCCTTGTACGTGAGCATCCGAGTGTTTCTGTCGCACTGCAAAACGGGATAATCCCAGCCCAAATTTAGTTTAGATGTTGAGATGATGATACCACATATACACAGAGCGGGTCTGGAGAGCTTGGTTATTCGCATAATTCAAGTCTTTGGGGTGAGTGGGGCAGGCTTCTCGAGTAGGTCCACAATGGCTTAAGAGACCCAGTGAAAGAGGCTGGGCCTGGATTTTTGTTCTGCTGCAAGGATGGGGCCAGTCAGGGCTTTGTGTAGTTGGAATCTCTAGCCAGCACCCAAAGGAGGGAGTGCCCAGGCTTTCTTACCAGCTTGCCCAGCTAGGGAGCACAGAGGAAAAGGTGAGGCTTTGAAGCTATCTGTATCCAAACATCAAAAATAGGAGCCAGATTCTTCATTCAAAGGGGGACGCTCTTGCCCCCCTGATAGAACCAGATGCAGGAACAGTGATGCCAGGAAGGACTGGTCACAGGTTCTCCCATCCACCGTTGAGACCACAGCTCGACAGGGAGGGAGTGAGGACCATATGTACCCCAACTTCCCTCCCCTGCCGCTCACTGATTTGCCAGTGCCTCTTCTGAGCAGACCCTACCTAGAAGCAGAAGGGCAGAGAAGCTGGATAATACAGACTGTAGAGGTCGGTCAGCCTCCTGGGGCAAAGGGGGTCACAGAAAGCAGTTTGGGAGCAGGGCAGATGACACAGGGGCAAAGCAGCTGATAGAGATCTCAGAGAACCCGGCGAGACCAGGGAGCTTTGCTAGCCATCATTTATTGTGCACTTGTCAGGTGCCGGGTGTCATCCTAAGTACCCGATATACAGAATCATTTTAAATCCTAAAACAACCTGAAGAAGGTACTATTTTGTGCACCTGAGGAGCCTGGGGCTCAGAGAGGTAAGGAAAGTCTTAAACATGGAAGGAACTAAAATTGACACCCAGTACTGTTAAACCCCATCACCCATATGCTCAGACTCACCTGTGCTGTCCCTTCTCCTTTCGGGGGCTGGGGAGCTCACCCACCTGCGAGGTACGTAGCACTAGAGAGCTGAGGGACCGTAGGTGTTCCGTGCCAGCTCTCCACGGAACCCCCACTTTGGTTTAGTGTCTACTGCTCTTCGTTAAATATTCTATGTATCCCATGCCTGTATTAGGCATTTCCACATATGCAATTTTGTTGTATCCTTTCGGCAGTTCTTTGAGGAGATGATGGCATCTTCACTTTAGAGCCAAGGAAACTCCGTCTCAGGGAGAATGGGATGAGGGGCAGAGGGCACACAGATTCTCGTGGGGGCAGGGCTCCGGCTTGGCCCTGCAAGGGCCGCAGGCTTGGGAGCTCTTGCTGTGACTGGCTGTCTTCTACTTACGCTCAAACTCCTTTCCTTCTGAAAATAAAAAGCAAAGACCCCAAATTGGGTCCCCTCAGGCTGCTGGGGGTCTTTGAGGTGCGTCCGGACAGAAGCTGCTGCTTTTGCCTTTTCAAGAAGGCTTAGCTTTAGGTGCCTACCGTTCCTTCCTTTTTTTTTTTTTTTTTTTTTTTATGTCCCCCTTCCCCCTCCAGCCTGACTTGGTGCAGCGTTTTCCTTGGGTGGAGTGTTGGAGCCAGGTCCCTGATGGAGGTCACAGGAGTGGCAGCCCCCATTTATCTCCATTCCCCTGGGATGGAGAATTTATTTGTGATGTCAGGCCTGGGCAAGATTTAGAATAATTCAGGGATTTAAGTCCTGAGGATATAAGAAATAAATAATGTCACCCATTCCACATAAAGGGGCATAATTTGGGAAGAAAAGAAAAAAACAAACTGTGATTCCATTAGAAGTAAAGAATGAATCCTGAAAATTGCTAAGTCATCCTGGAGCATAGGATTTTCAGAGTAGGAGGTCCGTCCATGAGTATCTGATATAACCTCCTTGTGGGGAGAGTGAGGCCGGAGGGGGGAAGGGCTCAGTTCCCATGTCCCCTGCACACACCTGCTGTGAGTACAGTCCTGGATATGGGATGGAACTTTCTGCCATGCCGGTTACCTGTGCAGCCTGGCCTGCGTGATTTTGGAATGCCCATTTCTCAACGCTCTGTTCGTCATTCTGGCAGCACCATGAGAGCAGGAATCGTGTCTTATCGCCATGTCTCCAGCACACCTGCTGTTTCCTTTCTTGGGGACAGTTTCCACTCTTCTTTGCCTGGCCGCCTTCTGATCATTCTTAAACTCTAGCATTACATAATATCTCAAATGGAGACCCTCTCTGATGACTGGCTAGGTCAGGCAGCCCCTCTTGTATATTCTCCTATTCTCTGCACTCTCTCCTGCTTTCCATGTGATATTCATTCTCATCATCTGTTTAATTGTCTGTCTTGTGCACTCGACTGTAAGTTCCATGAGAGCAGAGATTGTGTCTGTCTTGTTTACTCTTGGTTTCCCCAGGAAGTATGCTTAGCACAGGCCCAGACATATGGTAAGTGTTTGACAGACCCACGAAGGGCTGGAGCCAAGATGGTTTCAACCTCAGAGTGTGACCCACGGATCTCTGAGTGCTGGACAGCTACCCACACGCCCTGGGAGTCGTGAAGGCATTTACTGATGTCTGTTATTCCTGTTTAGCAATCAGTCAAAGCCAATGGGTTTGCACATACTTTCTCTAATCCCCTGCTTTATTCCCGCTGAGAAAAGTTGTTGTTTACCATTATTTTGACTTCTTAACTCCTGCCTCTGTATTTCATTCTTTATCTAGTTGTTCTTGGTTTATATGGTCATTGCATCTCTCCTTCCTGACTTTCAGGGAAATTGAGGCTCAGAGAGTAAAGTCGCTTATGCTGACTGAGTCACACCAAGTCAGAGCGGCCAGGTCAGACTCGGGTCTGTAACCCCTGACTTTACTCCCTTCCCTTGTCTCTGATAGTTTGGGATCTAAATTCCTGCATCCTTCCTTCAGTATATATTCAGAGAGCCCAGTCCAGCTCAGTTAAATATGCATGCAGTAAGTTCACAGACTGAGGACATACTGACACCTTGCTGGCTCCCCACCCAAAGACTCCCATACTCAGGATGAGGACCCACCGCCTTTAAAGAAATATGTGACTCAACAAAGTTAAGGCCCAGGAGCTCATTCTTCACATGGTGTTTTGATGCGCTCTCTCTCTCTCCTCCTGGAACCTAGATGGGTACATGGAAGGTGCCTAAGGATATCTTTTAATTCATAGTTGAATGACCAAACTCTATCCTAGCGTGCAACAGATAAATCTCAGAGAGTGTCTGCCTTTCTTGAGCTGGCAAAAAAGAGCAACGTCAATTTGTTACTTCCCGTACCACATCAGCTGTTCTTATTGGAGTGATAATAATAGCCATTTCTTGATTTGTGCTGCACATTACTGCCTACAATCATTTTTTAAAATTTTGCTTTCTTTAATCCTCAAAATAACCCATTAATGGTTAATCGCTTTCTTCCCATTTTGCAGTTGGGGAGTCTGAGGTTCAGAGGTGTTAAAAAACATGCCCAAGGGCATAGCTTTGGGAGGGAACTGGACCGGTACTCAAGTCAGGGAGAATGGGATGACAGGCAGAGGTCACACAGATTCTAGTGGGGGCAGGGCTGAATGCAAGGGGTCCAGAATGCAAGATTTATCCTCTTCCATTAGCTAGTGTTTCTTATTGCATCTATGCCTTGTGTTGCGCAAGAAAAGAAGGGGGGGGGAGCTCTGAGTGACATCTGGGTCCAACCAGTGTTTACTCATAGAATAATTACATTTGGTTGAATTTGAGCCATGGTTGACTCCCCTCCCCCCCCTCCCCCAATTCACAGGTGACAGACAGAGGTGGACATTCCAGAAGGGGGTAGCGGGAGGTGAGTTGGGCTAGGCAGATTCTTGGGGAAAGGTGGGATTTAGAAAGGAAAATTTTGAAGGAGGGGTGGAGCTTCAACAGCAGGGAGAGGGAGAGGTGTGGCAGGAAGTGGGAAACAGGAAGAGACCAGTTTTGGGGGAGGCTGTTGGACTCTTGGATGCAACTGGAGGAGATCACATTTTTCCAGCAACCCCCTGAGCTTTCTTCATTGCCTGGCTCTCGGGACTACTTGGGAACAGATGCTGAGAAAGTCACTTTCAGGCACCGCCTGTCTGTCATAAATTATGCGATAATTTCCACGCTCCAGACCAGTGCCACGAGAGGCTGGTGGTCTGCAAGTTTGTGATTAGAATAGGTGCCCAGGGTGATGTAAAGACAATTGCCCCCAGTTTAATGTTGGCCCCTTTCGCATTCAAACGATTGGAAGGGAAGTGGGATTTCTCATTCAGCTGTCAAGCCCAGAAGCAGGGTTTCTAACTCCAGGACGGAGGTATCCATAATGTGAGGACTCCTGCAGTGGGTGTAGCCTTGCCCCCACCCAGCCCTGTCCCCAGGGCCTGAACCTGGCATTGCCCATGATTTGCTCTGCGTGTGTGTAACCTGTCTGACCTTTACTTTCCCCCTTCAAATTCTTGGAAATGTCACTGTCTGTGCAGAAACCAATAGGCCTATCCTTGCTTTTGACAAAATAGAAGGCTTCTTGAACACCACCCAGATAGATCCTCACTATAGCACTGATGTTACTGTAAGGGATCTCTGATAGGACCATCCATAATATCTGGTATGTTCAGTATTTCAGGATCCTTTGAATTTGCCAGTAACTCCATATGCCGATAACTCACCTTTCTCAGACATGGGAAACTAAGGCCCACAAGAGGAAGTGACTTGCCCAGCTCATAAAAATTTATGACTGAATTATTACTATGGTCTATGGCTTCTCACTGACATTCGAGTATTCTGTCCATCCCTTAAGACATTAGGTAGCCAAACTCACAAATGGGTCTCATTACAAGGAATCCTTGCAATAATGTGAGGAAAGCAACATCTGTGGATTTTTCAGTCTTAAAAAGCAAAACTAAAGACTGTAGCTAGAATCAGCAGGATTTGGGTTAGGCTTAAAAGACCTGTTTAACCAGAGTTAAGATATTGATTCCAATCTCCAGGATACCATGACGTCCCAAGGACCCATAATAGGTATGATTTTTGAGATGGAGAAAATGATCAAGCTAAAGGTAACTTTAATTTAGCCTTTTCTGCTGGGCATAGTGAAGAGAGAAATGCCCATATGCACCCAGGGGCATATTTCCAGTTCTCTTGGTGTAATACTCCGGACCTCAGCCCTGCCTATGATAATCCCATGTGAGTGCATCAGCACATGCCTGATGACATTCTACTCCAATTTCACTAATTCTCATTAGTTCATTTAGCTCCACATTCAATGGCCAAGCTTATATAATAAAGAAGTCAGCATACAGGGCAACTTTATGACTTCTGAAGGTGTAACGCACTTTTGTCTTTGTGGGTCATTCGTCCATAACATTTAAGACAAATGACTTAATCTTATTGTTTACTTTGAAAATATTTTATAGTTGTGTTTATGTAAAGGTGATTATATTAGTAATGTATTTTGAAACCTTTTCTTTGACCTAAACATGCAATTACTTTCGCTTCTGGTTTTTAGAAAAATTAAAACATTTCCATTGGCCCCTTCAAGTCCCGTGGGCCCAGGACACAGTACCTGACGGGTAAGTCAGCCCTGCCAGAACGTGCTAGATAGGCAGTTGGTCATCTTTGCCAAGGTGGTATGACGAGAGACCTTCTTCTGCTCTACTCCTTACCTTCTCTCATTTGTTTTCGAAATGCCCCTTTCTTACCCACCCTTGACACACTTCGACTTTCTCTTCACATTTTAAGCAACTCTATTTTACATGGAAGTCTCTGAAAATTGGAAATCAGAGCAGAAGTGGTACCGCCATTTTACTGTAGCCCCAGCGCATTGGAAGGGGGTAAAGAAAGCTACCTTTCTGTATTGCTTTTGCTGCTCCGATCTGCAGGATAAAAATCCAAAGAACTTGGTCTGGTTTTAAGGGTCAGCCCTGCCACCTGCAGAAAGTGATTTCACCTTGCAGAACCAAACTCAGTTTCATCGTGCTGCACATGGGATAATAATCCCCACTGTACAAGTTATATATGGATGGAATGCCTCCTGGCACCTAGCAGGTGTCCAGGAAGAACTCAGATCCATGATCATCTTCCTGGGAAATCTAGTCTCTATCAGTATTTTCAGGTTTTCACTTTATGTTGGAGACTCGTGCTCTGGATTGTAGTATAGTAGTTAGAGTCAGGCTGACTTGGAATTCTCCACTCAGTTCTAACTTAGACCTTATAACTGAACATGACCTGTCCTTTCTACCAGCCCAGATGTGTGCTTCCATCAAATGGGGGTTAGCATATGGATTTCGTAAGGCTTCGAGAGGATCTAATGAAAAGATAAGTTATTAGTATTTGCACACCCCACAGTTTATTAGGGGTGTTTCCCTTGACTCCCCTGTGTCCCCTGCTCTCCCAGGCAAGCTGCTCTGCTTCCGAAGCATGTTTCATTAGCAGTGCCGGGAAGGGACAAAATCGGACATCTGCCTCTTGAGCTGTAACCTCAGGCGGAGCTGCCCCCAGGCCCCAGAGCCTAGCCCCCCAGCCACAGGCCAGCCTCCACCTCCAGATTTCCAGTTCCAGCTGCTTAGAGGTAGGCAGGGGCTGTTTGATTGCCCACAGACTCTGGCATCACAGCACAACGCAATCAACGCGCTTTCAGCGGAAGAATCCCCCTCAGATTGTAATCAGGGTCCATTCTGTCTCTCCCCACCCGGCTCTGGCCTCCAGGAATCCGGAGGGCTTGTTTGGCTTCTCTGTCCTGGCAGCGTCCCAGCCTCTCAGCCCTCACCCTGTGCGTTTCCCGGGAGCCAGGCAGCCTGGCCCCTCATGCGCGCTGTTACACGTGGCAGGACAGGCTCCCTCTGGAATGCAATCGTCCATATCTAGAAGTGGGTTTCATTACCCAAAGCAACATGACTGAAAGAATAAGGTGAGAGAGCATGCTTGACAAGTATTTGGTAAATGGAAAAAAAAAACGGTCCTCATCCTCAAAGCATCATTTTTGTATGTACTTTGCAGTAGACTCTTCAGTGGGAAACTCCATGTACGGTGCTAAATCGTTTCTATCATGAAGAGGTGGAGTGGTTCGTTTGCTCAAGGACGTCTGAACTATTCATTCATTCATTCATTCATTCATTCATTCATTCATTCAAAAAATACTGAATTTGCTGATCACTTCTTTGTGTCAGGAGCTGCCCTAAACCCTGGAGATAAAAGAAATACAGCCATTCTACAAATAATTATTAAGCACCCACCTGGATCCTGAGGATAGAGAAATTAATCCATGTATTCACAAGTAGATGCTGGGAACTTCAGATACGGCAGGAACTGTGGATGAAACTGTGAGAAAAAAAAAAAAAAAAGAACAAAAACAACAGAATGAGGAGCTTAAAGCCTAAAGAAAGAGATAAAAATTAAACAAACGCTTTCATAAATAGTTATTTAGACACATTTTTCCTTGAAGGCAAAAGCATCTTATATTTTGAGAACTTATAACTGGGACATTTATTTCTGTCTGGGAAATCAGGGAAGGCTTTCCCAAGGGGCAGAGTTTGAGCAGAAGGATGGGAAGGATGGGTTTGAGTTAGCTGGGGAGGGGTTCAGGCAGGAGGAGGAGAGGGGAGAAGGGCAAGGAGGAGCTCCGTGTGTGTGTGTGTGTGTGTGTGTGTGTGTGTGTGTGTGTGTGTGTGTGTGTTTTGCAGGACTCTAAGAAGGCTGGAGGGAGGCAGGGCTGGTGGAGCCTTCAGACATTGCCTGGGGCCAGGTCAGGCAAGATCTGATGGGGGCTGTGAGATGTAGCCTGGAGCAACCCCGAAGTTGTTAGAAGAGACAGATCAGGACGAAACAACAGTACAAGCTGTGATAGTTACTCAGGGCATGGACACGCCAAGGAGGGAGTAGTTAACTCTATTTTCCTGACTCAGGAAAGCATTCAAAGAGGGGAATTCGGATTTGGAAGAAGTAAGGGAGCTGGCCCAGCTGCACCAGTGGAGGGGTGAAGGAGGCTCAGGGGAATAGCATCTGCAAGGCTTGTGGTGAGGAACCACTGCTGTCTAGGGGGCGGTGAGGAAGGGGGCCCGAGGAGAGGCAGGAGCCAGATGCCGAGGGACCCCTCCCCTGTCCCCATGGTGAGTTTTAATGTTGTTTTTACCTCCTTTTTTTTTAAAATTTATTTTTTAAAATATTTTATTTATTGGAGAGAGAGAGCCTGCGCACATGCAAGAGCAGAAGGGGTGGGCAGAGGCAGAGGGAGAGGGAGAGGGAGAAGCAAACTCCCCACTGAGCAGGGAGTCCAATGCAGGGCTCCATCCCAGGACCCCGAGATCATGACTGCAGCTGAAGGCAGATGCTTCACCGACTGAGTCAGCCAGGCACCTAGACTGTGTTTTTTAGAGCAGTTTTAAGTTCACAGCAGAATTGAGCAGAAAGTACAAGAGTCATATACCCTCTGCCTCAGCGCCCCGCTCCCTGGCTTCCCCACTGGAATACCCCACAGCTCGTCAGCCCTTCGGTACATTTGCAGCTGATGAACCTGGCCTGACACATCATTATCGCTCAGCGTCCCAGGTTTACATTAGGGCTGTGCTTTCTATGGGTTTTGACAAACGTATAATGACGTGTATCCACCATTATTATTCATACAAAATAGTTCCTCTGCCCTAAACATCTTTGCGTTTTGCCTCTGTATCCCTGCCTCCCCCTCCCCCCTGCCAACCACTGATCTTTTAACTGTCTCCATAGTTTTGCATTTTTCAGAGTGTTATATAATTGGAATTCTACAGTATGTAGCCCTTTCAGACTGGCTTCTTTCACTTCGGGTATGCATTTAAGGTTTCTGTTTAGTGGAGTTTTCAGAAAGCAGATGACACAATCGGGTCTGCTATTATCAAGGCAGCTTTTCCTGATGGATGGATTGGAGGTAGGGGTGAACCAAAATCAAGGAGGCAGGTTAGACTGTGCTGGTACGCTTTGGAGCTTTGGGTTTATATTTTTAAAAACCAAAATCTTAACTTGAAAGACTCTTTGTAGTCGTCAGGATGTCATCATTTTATTACAATGTCTCCTTAGGCATTTGTGTTTCTCTTGATCTGTGCTATCCAACCAGTGACTGTTACTTACATTAAAATTAATTGACTTTTAAATAAAATAAAAATGTCAGTTGCTTAGGCAATGTTAGCCACATTTGAAGTTCTTGGTGCCCATATGTGGTTGGTGGCTATCACATCTACAGATGTAGAACATTTTTGTTTCGTTGTTGTAGAAAGTTCTATAAATCAGCATGGGACTACATCTTTGAGGACCTTTTTATGGTTTGCTAGAAAGATTACAGATTTTGGAGTCCAAGGTAGCTTTTAAGTTGCTGTCAAAACATTTACTAGTGATATGATTTTTTATTGTAGTTATATATATATATATATATATATATTTATGTACACACATATATATAATATATATAACCAAATTTGCCATTTTAACCATTTTCCAGTATACAATTCAGTGCATTAATTACATCCACAATATTGTGCAGTTGTCACCATTATCTGTTTCTAAAACCTGTTTATCACCCCAAACAGAAGCTCTGCAACCATTAAGCAGTAACTCCCCATTCTACACACACACCCACACACACACACCCCAACCCCTGGTATTCTCAGTCTACATCGTAGCTCTACAAATTTGCCAATTCTAGATATTTCATGTAAGTAGAATCATTTGGCCTCTGGCCTTTTGTGTCTGGCTTCTTTAATGTAGCCTTATGTCTTCAGAGTTCATCCATGTCGTAGCATGTGTAAGAACTCAGTTCCTTTTGATGGCTGTGTGATATTCCGTTATGTGGACCTATCACACTTTTTTGATCTGTTCATCTGTTGCAAGACCTCCGGACTGTTTCCACCTTTTGGCTTAGCGATACCATTTTGAATCATTTCTCTTTTCAGGAAAATGGGTATACTAATCCTTGCATTCTTGGATTATCATGAAGATGAGAAGACACACCAAAAGTAAAGCATTGGGATAAATTTCTAGTTCGGCGTTTGTTAATTTTCCTTCTCCTCTGGTTATCTCCGTCTCTACCAGCCCCTTGGTACCTAGATCCCTGTGCATTAGAAACTCAGCAGGTGTTGGCCAATTGTTGATTCTCTCGGGACCCAGTAGTTCAGCTCTGATTCTGGGACCGTAAAATACGAGGAGAATATTTTATTTGACCTCTGTGTTTAATGTGTGGGAGGTTCCAGGTTGGTGGAGATAATACCTCTCAAGTGTCACAAGTCCTGGGATGCAGATGACGGCCCATGTTCCTCATTAAACAATAATTCCTCTCAGGGGAGGTGCGGCGAAAATCAGCACTTGACATTTAAAGGTAGATGAAGTCATAAGGAGATTATGACTTGGCCTTAGATAGTGTTTCTTGAGCCAGATTAGAAATTCACATGAGAGAGTAATTGTTTTCTGGGGTCAGACCCGGTGTTCTCTCCAGTGCAGGGCTGGAGGCGTAGACTCTGAGTTCCAAGGGACTCTTTCTCTCTGATGGAGGTACCTAGAGAAGGCCAAATGGACTCAGATGATAGAAAATCCTCACATTCAATTCAATTAAAAAGATATTAAGCAGTGTCTTACTTAGGGTACTTTTACCTGTCCTAGAAACTTAGACAGTGAGGATGTTTAATTATCTCATAGGACAAAAAGCTTTGAGGGAAGTGACTTTGTGGCTCTAGATGCCCAGGGCGGGGGGCATCCTGCTGTTGTCTTAGCCTTCTTCTTGGGGCTCCAAGGTGGTTCTCCCACCCCAAGATGCATAAATGGACCAGCATCCAAAGCAAGGATGGAGGGAGGGCAAACAGAAAACAGATCTCTCCTCACGAGCTTTTTCCTTTACAAGAAGACAAATATTTTTTCTATGAACCTCCAAACATTTCAGCTTATGATTCATCCCATAGTGAGTCACATGGTCACCTCTAGATGTAGTGGAGTCTGGGAAAGTGAGTTTTTTGTCCTTTCCAGGGAGACTTAGATAAGCAGATGTCGGCAGGGAATGAGTATTGGGTAGCTGACCAATACTATGTACCTAGACATCTGTGTGTGATGATTGCAGGGGAAATATGGAGATCGATTGATAAGGGTGATTCCTGCCCCCAGGGAGACATGCATGTTCCCAGCTCACCAAAAACATCAGTAAGATACGGCAGAAGTCCTATAAGAGATGCACGAAAAGTTGAATTGTAGCAACTTGAAAAGCTGTGTGTGTAGTCAGGGAAGCCTTTGTGGAGGCAGTGGAATGTGCATGAAGTATTAAATAATAGGGTGGGATTTTGGCTCAAGTCAAAGCAGCTCAGGCTGACAGAATAGTTATTCAAAGGCACAGGAATTGGAAATTCATTTTTTTTTCCTTAAAAATGTGGTGTCGGCTTCCCCGTGATAAAATGCAGCAAGGAGGCTAGTGAGATACAGAGGTGGTTTCTTGCTAATATAATAGGCTTTGCGTGCCATGCTTAGGTGTTTGGACTTTATTCTGGAGTATTGGATAGGATATTCAGGTTTTTGAGTTGGAATGGCCATGACCCCTTCCCTCAATTCCTACTGTGTGTGTGTGTGTGTGTGTGTGTGTGTGTGTGTGTGTTTAAACCAAGTGATAGATTTGACATCATGGATTTATTGTAAATTTTGTGTGACTCTACTTCCTAGTTGTACCCAGTAGCCCATCTTTCCCAGAATCCTCTGCTGCTCGTTTGTTTTAAAGGGAGTAGCAGTGTAGACATTGGGTGGGAAGCAGGCTTCCCCCTTTATGGCCTTTCCAGTCAAAAGCATGAAGAGCACTCCACTTCCTCCCATGTACCATTCACCCTAGAAGTCATGTCAATGCAGGGCCCACATGGGATGGCTTCATTGTGATTTTACTTCTGTTTTCCCCACTTTGCTGCCTCACTACTCAACATGACTTGCTGTCTTTGCCAGCTCATCTGACTTCTAGACATTTTGTTCGTATTTGACAGGCTTTCTCTGCTCTAAATCCTTCATTGACTCACTAACATTCTAACATGAGGGTAACATTCTTGGCTTAACCTAGAAGATTCTTTATGCTATTGTCCACATTTCTTTCAGCCTCACCTCCCCCTGCCCCACCTGCCCTCCCAGCATACCAAGTACACAAAACACTCTGAACACATTCTCTGTCATTTTGGTGTTTCTCTCTGACTACAATGTCTTCCTATGATTTTCATTTCCTTCTCCCCCAAACTGCTTTACAGAAGTAATTAATCTCTTAAAACCCTTAGTAAGCACTCTTTTTTTTTTTTTTCCCTTAGACTTTTTCTTTTGGCATAGTTTTAGATGTATAGAAACTTGGCACAGATAGTACAGAGGCTTTCTGTATACCCTTTACCGAGCTTCTCCTACTATTAACATCTTCTATCCCCATGGTACAACTGTCAAAACAAAGAAATTGACATTTGTACGTGATTATTAACTATACTACAGACTTTATGTAGATTTCACACAGTTTCCACTAGTGTCCTTTTTCTTTCCCTGGACTCAATCCATGTTGCTTTTAGCCATCATGTCTCCTTGATTTCTTTCCTCTGTTATGTGGCAGTTTTCTTTAATTTTCTCCTCTTTCTTTTTCTCTTTTCTCCCTCCCTTGTTTCCTTCCTCCCTCCCTCCCTTTCTTCTCTCCCTCCTTCCCTTCCTTCCCTTCTCCTTCCCTCCCTTCTCCTCTCCTTTCTTTTCTTTTCCTTCTTAAGAGCTGTGGAAAAGTACTGGTTGAGTATTTGTAGAATGCCCCTCAACTTGGGTGTGTGTACTGTTTTCTCATGATTAGATCTGGGTTACATGGGTTTGAAGAAGCACCACATAGGTGAACTGCCCTAGCCATCTATCATCTCCTATCAGTACCTGGTGCCATCATTCTGATTTAACCCTGATCCCTTGGTTAAGGTGGTGTCTATGGGGATTTCTCCATTGCAAAATGACTATTTCCTTTTTCTTTGCTCTGTTCACCAGAGGTGAGTCACTAAGTCCTGTCTGCACTTGAAGGACAGGGGAATTAAGCTGCACCTCCTGGAGGGGAGAATAATCCTCTCCTTTTTGGAGCCTTTATAGCCCTTTAGAGTCAAGGAGTCTCTTTCTGACAATTGGGTGGTCGCTGTTCTAGCCTCCCCCTGCTAAACAGTGGACTCCTGAAGGCGGAGGCCACGTCTGACTTGTCTCTCTCCTCAGAATTTGGTCTGTGATAGATTCGCAGCAATAAGTTTGACCCAAAACTTAACCTTTCCCAAATGGGGTTGTTTTCCCCTCCTGTGACCTTGGAGACCTCTGCGTGGGAGGGGCCAGCGAGGGGAGGGCTGAGTCTGAGGGGCCCCCTCTACCTCCCCTCTGCTGCACCTGTGCTCCGGCTTGCCATTTGGATTTGAGGACAGAAGATAAAATCCTTTTTGACCCAGATGCCTGATGATCAATGGGCTTCCCGGCATGCTTCACTGCCTGCGCCCAGCTCTCTCTATGGCACCAGTTGCCACTCGATAAATCCATAAAGAGACAACTCAATTGTTTTGACTTTCGTCCACCTTTTCCAGCGATTCTTCTTTTCCAAGTTAATGGGGCAGAGGGAGGGGAGGCGCACGATTAGAAGCTACACATACTTTCTTTTCAGGCAGAGACAAATGCCTCTGTGTGCTGACAGCATCATAAAACATGAATTAAGAGATCAGTTATTAATGAAATACTACTACCTCATATCATAGCAATGAAGCCCTTGGCTTTACACAAAGTGTTTGGCATTTGTAAAATCAGAGGCTGAGATGTCCTTCCTTGCCTCTCTTTTTCCCACAGGAAAGTAAAGCTGGAACAATGGAAACCAGAGTTTTCCAAGTACGGACAAATGGCTGTCTACACCCAACCAAACACATACACAGACCCATTAGAGATTCATACTACAAATCAGCATAACAAGTGAATCGACTGAGCAGCTTTATGGTAGACAGACCCGTTTTCTTTGGCTTATCTGAACATTTCCTATATTTATTTGACCGTAGAAGGTCTTATGGATGCCATGGAACATAGTTTGAGAATCAAGCATGTAACTGACACTGCTCACACCTCCTAGATCATGTCTCTGCAGGCTGAGCGTGGTGAAGTGAAGTAAGAATCTATAGACTTAAAAGGCAGATAAAGCCGATCACCAGGACTTTGCTTTTGTTCTCAGCCGCCTTGATTCTTACAGTCAGAGTGGTATATTTTAGCTCGAAATACCTGGAAAATTGCCCCGAATTTCTGCTTCATTTTGCTTTTGGCCAAGTTGCTTAATCCTTCCCTGCCCCGGGAGCAGGGTTGACCTGAGCTCTCAGTCCTAGGCTGAGCAGGCCTCCCCAATTACCTTCCTACTTATAAACAGATTACACTCCTCTCTGATTTTAAGCTTGGTGCAATGTTGGTTGAAAACATTAAAAATAATGAGAATGTAAGTTAAGTATAATCTTCTGATCTGGTAATAGACTCTCTGATTAGCATTTTTTTGTTGTTGTTGTTTCCTCTAGAATCCAGCTAAACAGGATGCACAGGGCTTTGGAATCTAAATTAATTTGCCATTTGAGTCTTCATAAAGCTGCATGTGCACCACCTCGGTCCCTGGGCCTTCGCTGCCCTTTCTGGCACTGGTCACCCGGCACTGAGGGCTCTACCCAAAGGCATGACAGTGGATGCGCCTTTTTGTTCCCTTTTAGCAATTTCCTCCTTCTCTGTTCTCGAGAGCCTACTTCTGTCTTGTGTGGTTATAGCCATCACCTCCTGTTCCTTATTTATCACCAATTTCTTATTTCCAGAAACACATATGCATTTCTATATAAGGGACAGGGAGCTGAGTATAATGGGAAAAGGGAATTGCAATAGATGAAGTGGAAGAACTTACTCAGCGGCTGTGTGCTTCTGGGCAGATGGCTAACCTCTCTGAACCGTGGTTTTCTCATGTTTGCAATGGGACTCAAAGCAGGACCTACTTGCGGGGTTGTGGTGAGGATCTGAGGAAAGTCTGGCATACAGTGTGCTTAGCAAAGAGCTGACTTTTGAACAACAGGGACAGCCTCCGAGGATGGTGGTGAGAGCAAATGAGGTCCTGAGGTAGGAAGTGCCTTTATCATCGTTGAGAGCCCTCTGTGTGTGAGTTCTCCGTATCATGTGTTTATGTAGTAAGTTCGAACGTGTCTCACTCAAAAATCCTACCTTCCCGTGAAGCCTGTTAGTCATTATGGAGGGTGCTTCCTAACGGTCAACCCCTTTGTGATTTTGGAGAAATGTTGCACATGTCTTTTCTCCTTGACCTCACTTCCATCCTGTTTCCTATAGTCTCTGCTCTGAAGCCTTCTCCGTGGGTGTTCATGGGTGCCCGATATCCCAGGTCACCCTACGTCAGGTAGCACATGTCACTGAGGCAGCAGGATACCCTTCAGGTCGTAGGTGGGTGGTAGACTCGCAAGCTCTGACCGATGTCAGGGTGATTCAGTGTATCTCTGACTCTGGTCAGTCCCCTTACATTTCATCTGTTCCCAGAGTTACAGAGAATGTGCCTGCCTTGAGTACACGTTCTTTGTCAGCATTAGATTCAGTTTCTCACATGTCTTCCCATTCTCATATCAACCTTGGGTGTTTCATAGACAAGGAAAGTTAAGCTCAGTGAAATGACATAAATTGGTCAAGGTTAGCAGTGGTAGGATTTGAACTCAAGTCTATGTGATTTCAGCACCTATGGACTCTGTCCATTGCCTTGAGGGATTAGAGATGGCTCAGGACAGATTCGTTCACACCACCGACAGGTGAAGGAGGTGGAGAAGACCTCAGGCACCCGTATTACTCTTTCACATACGAGGGCAGAGTGATTTTTTTCTTCCATATTTAATGGCTTGTTTCTGCTTAATGACCTACTGCAGACCTAATTTCTGTTCTTGGCTTGATCTCAGTTTCCATGTCTGAGATGAAAGGATCAGGCAGCCCTCCTGGCACCGAGAAAACAGGATTGTAGAGAGTGAGTATGGGTGAGTGTGTTAGGAGTTTGGTGGATTATTTGGACAAATGCTGTCTGAATAGGTGGCTGGGTTCAGGGCCTAGAAGGACGTACAGATCTGAATTCTACTTGAGAAACTAATAAATGCTATATTGGTCTGTTTCCTAGTTTTCTATGCCTTCCTTTATTTGATATGGGCAAATGCTTTGAAAAGTAACCCAAACTCTGGTGGGAAAGTATGCTGCACTGGACAGAGAGTCAGCACACATGGCTTTAGTCTGGTCTGGAAACAATCTACGTGGGCCACGTAGTTTTGGGCAAATTTCATAGCATCCCTGAACCTCCTCCAGGGATTGGACAAGATAAAATCTAGAAAATGCTAGGTGTATTCGTCCCCTGTCCTCCTAACTTTTCTCCACCCCCCCCCCCCCAGTTGACTTAGCTGCAAGATGAGGATTAAAATATAGGCCATAATGGGAGCCACAAGCAGACTTGAATGATGGAGAGAGGGAACTAACTCATGGGAAGAAGGAAGTATAAGACTGGAGAGAGAGACTACTACAGAACTGAGGAGTGTTGGTGACAGAATGAGGGAGAAGAAGCAGGTGGGAGAGAGAGAGAAAGAAGTTACAAGATCAAGGAGAGTGGGCTAAGAAAGCAGCCATGTTTCTTGAAACAGTCTTCCTCTTTTGTCTTTTGATCTGGCTGACTTCTCATCCATCACCTCCTTCAGTTTAAATGTCACCTCCTCTGAGAAGCCTTCCCTGACTGTCCTGTCCAAAGGAGCCCCACCTCAGTTCCTCTATCAGGGCATCCTGTTTCTTTGCTCTGTGAGCAGTTGACATCACCTGTAACTGTGCATTTGTTTGTGTTTTGTTTTCTTTTGAATTTGGGGTAAGGACCAGACCGCCTGGGTTTGAAAACCCAGCTCTGCCACCTACCAGCTGCATGACCTTAGGCAAGTTCATGGTCTCGCTGAGTCACACAGCTTCCTCGTCTATCATCTGCAGATTTCGTGAAGATGAAATGATTTACTACCTTCTAAGCACTTAGAATTGTGCAAGGTACATTGAGAGCTCTCAAAAAGCAGCTGTAGCTATGATTCATACTTGTTTTTATCCTTTTGCTTCTCTATGTTGTAAATCCGTAAGGGCAAGGATTTTATCTTTTCCTTCTCCACCGATCACCCAGGACCTAGTATATATGTTTGACACATATCAGAAACCCCAATACGATGGTTGCATGAATAAAAGAATGCATATTAAAAAATAATTAAAACAGTCACACAGCAACACAAAGAGCAGGCATCATGGGCAAGCCTTGCAGGCTGGAGGATAGAGTAGGCCATGGGCTGGGCTCAAGGCAGTCCCTCCCTGGGCTCCTTTGTGCTGTGGATCACAGCTCCAGGGAAAAACCCTGGGGTGGCCTGTCCTCTGCTGTTGGCCCCTCCCAACCGTAACTCTGGCTGTCTTAGGATCCTGGGTCTCTTCATCGAGTCAAAATCTGTCTATGCTCCAGGGGAAAAAATGTCCCCCACTCTTGTATGGGCTGCAAGTGTCCGCGTTGCTCTGCACATTCTGGAGCGAAAAAAAAACCACACCACCACCTAATTTCTGTGTAGATGAAGAATACATGGGCGCCCTGAGGAAAAACGAGCGACGGGAGGGTAGCACTCACATTAGTATTGCGCACAACCCTCCACCAGGCTGCTCCCCTCCCCTCACTCCTCCTGCTTCACCCTTCTCATTACTCTTAGGTCTAGAGTTGAAGCCTGTGTTCATTCTTTCCTCTTTCCTTAGCTCTAGGCTCAGGGATGAAGAAAGGAAAACAAAACAAATCATCAAGGAGTGGCGTGGGGGTGGATCGCATAAAGGAAACATGGCTTTCTGTACTGGGAAGATGTGTTGTCTGTGATTCCGTGTCACTCTGTGGGGTGTCTGAGCTTGGGTTGTGTGTGTAGGAGCAAATGAACACCACCACCCCGAACACTGCTGTCTTCTGGGATCCAGATATTTTCGCCAAATGTTTGTAGTATTGGAGGTTAGCAGAGCCCCTTTCCTTTAGGGATTCCCAGAGTCCTGGGGGTGAATGAAGCTGGGGAGGGGCGGGTCTCTGGGCTGTGGGGCTGCTAGGGCTCAGTGGATCTCCACACAGCCAGTGCCTTCCTCAGCCTCAGCCCCAAACTGCTCGCACAGTTCATTCCCATATGTAGAGGGCTCTGAAGTCGTCTTAGCTGTGCCCTGGTGTGGGGTTTCATTTTCTGCTGTTAATGTTGTTTGGGGGATGGGTCTCTTTTCCACGTGTGTGTGGTTGTGTGGTTTCGCTGGCTTAATTTTTCTGTCATGTTATGCTGGAGATCTTTCTCTCTCTCTCCTCTTTCTCTCCCCTTTCTCCCTTCTGCTTTTCCTCCCCCTCTTTCTCCAAGTCTTTCTGTTAGAATTGATGATGGGGCCACCTTGGGAGTTGCATTTCCTGTTTCAGGAGTTTTTGGTGCAATGTCTAAGAGGGAGGCGCCCTGGGTGATCTGGGTGATCTTTTCCAAGTAGTACTGGCCCTTCTCCCTCCTCCTTCCCTCTTCCCTCCAACTTCCCTCTCCCCTCCTCCCTCTCCCCTCCTCCCTCCTTCTTCCCTCCTGTTTTCTCTTTCCTCCTGTCCTCTCTGCCCTCCTTGATCTCTTCTTCCTTGGTTTATCTCTTTTTCCTTTTTTATTTATTCTTCACTTAATCGTTTATTTATTCCTGGAAACAGGGATTAGGCCAGCTGCAGGAGGGGTACATTCCAAGAGGAAAGATGAAGCTGGTACAGAACTAATTGATGCCGGGTGGCATGGCCTACGGAGGAAGGCAGCGGGCAGGAGAGTAGACCGTTTGGACTGTCAGAGCTGGGTGCTGGAAACCAGGCAGGTGCATGTGTGGCTGGAATGCCCTTTCCACTCCTTGCTAGCTGAGCGACCTTGGGCAAGTGACTCCCATCTCTCCAAGTCTCAGTCTTCTTATCTGTAAATGGGGCTGAAAACAAGGGATCTGCCTCTTTGGGTGTTGGCGAGGCGGCTGCGGAGCTCTCCATATGGAGCATCAGCACAGTGCCTGAGTGTTAGTGAGGGCGGCACAAACATCTCGTTGCCAGTTGTCAATGGCATCCTGACAGTTCCGTTAATGTTTTCCGTGAGTCTCTCCCGGGGAAAAGCAAGTTCAGGCACTGGGGTGATCTGAGAGAGCTTCCTGGATGAGTTATTTTCAAACTGATTCTTAAGGGTGAGTAGGCTGCATACAAGTGAATTTGGGGTGAGAGCAGAGTGCCGTTCTAACAAAAGGAACAGATGAGCAAAGTCACAAAGGGGCCCTGGAGATTTCTCTTTATGTTTGTAGAGCTTAAAAACCTTCCATGGGTGAATTATCAGGTGTACTTGTCTGTATCCTTCAAGTTTGCACTGTGACTGTGAATAAGGAGCAAAGTGTGGTGGGCCGAATTATGCCCCATAGCCCTGCAAAGTATCCACAGCCTAATCGCTGGACCCCTTGAAAGCTACCTTATGTTTACCTTACATGGAAGAAAGGTCTGGGTAGATGCAATTAAGTTAATGATCTTGAGATGGGGAGGTTATTCGCTGGGGCCTAAAAGTAATCACAAGCCTCCAGATCGGAGGGGAGGCAGAAGGAGATTTGACTTTAGAGAGAAGAGGAGGCACTATGACCACAGAGGGGGGGGATTGGATGTGATGCGGGTACTGCCCTAGAACCTCCAGAGGAAGTGTGGCCCAACTGCACCTTGATTTTGGCCCAGTGAAACTGATGTTGGACTTTTGGCCTCCAGAAATGTGAGAGAATCAATTTCTGTTGGTTTAAGACACTGAGTTTGTGGTGATTTGTTACAGTAGTCATAGGGAACAAACAAACAATATAGGCATTTGCATAACTTTCAGCCCATCACAGGGATAGCCCTGTGATATATACTCTCCATGTGTGAGAATGAAATGACAGTGGAAATGACTCCTATCGGCTGCCTTTTGTTTCCTTCTCTCTTTTTAAAATATTTGTTTATGTATGTATGTATTTATTTATTTGAGCATGAGCAGGGGGAGGGGCAAAGGGAGACAGAAACAAGCAGAATCCCCACTGAGCGATCCTGAGATTATGACCTGAGCCAAAATCAAGAGTCAGAAGCTTAACGGACTGAGCCACCCAGGCTCCCCAACTGCCTTTTGTTTCTTGCAGTATTATGTCTCTCATGGGCTCTCTCAGCCTTGGTTTTCCTGTGGTGAGGGGGGGAAGAGCCAGCAGGGTCAGTAGCCAACTTTGGAAGCTAACGTCAGGAAAGAGACATCCAGTCTATCAGACTTCCCATGCCACTTCTCTGTGTTTGTCACAGAATGTCCTTAGAGGAGACCTCAGTGTTCCTGAGGCAGTGGCTTTCCCCCCTGTATTCCATGATGCCCTGGGGCTTTGCAGAGAAGGCACTGCTAAAGGGAGTCAGGAGCATGAGTATAAGGGGGACTTCTGGCCCCCATGTCCACTCTCATTTGTTATGCGTATTCTATTTCTATATAGAGCTGTGTTTGAAGGCAAGATTGTGTTCTGAAAACACAGTTTGAAAACTGCTCAATTGCCAAATCAAGTCCACCCCCTCCCATTCACGGAAGAAGCAGGGACCCAGCCAGGGGAGACAAACCTAATGTCCCTAGTAAATTAGTGGCAGTACTCAGAGTGGAATCTGGGGTCTCTGGGCTTCTCATCTGGCCCTGGAAACCCAGCTCTAAATCCACAAACTCACACAGAGAGGAGGGTGTTTCAGAGGTAGGACTGACTTTGGGAAGCCCACTGCCAACCAGCCTTTCCCAAGTTCTGTACCCTTCCCACCAGACTTTTCACTGTCCTTGCCACATTAACTTGAATATTGAATTATCCAACAAACACATATCATTTTCTGTTTCATTTTCACCTGATAAAACTGCTTCAGCAGGGCTAAGTGACCTGCTGACAGACAAGCAGCTAGAAGTGGCAGAATGGGGGATTCAATCTCCGGACCATCTGGCTCTTTAGCTTATGTGCTTTTCCATCTCTGAACCTGATCGTTGCATTCATGGGATGGGAATGCCTTCACGGGTGTGGACCATTCAGGGACCTGTGTTCAGTTAACAGTTAATGAATAGCTGGTGTTGCCTTGTAATAGATGACACGAAAGCAAGATGCAAAAATACCTCTCCACCTATGGGGAGAGGTGATACTTGACCAGGTCTCCACCTAGCCACCCATAAGGAAATAGCCAGGGTGATCCCTGCAGACTTGGGTCCACACTTCAACTTGAGTCAAACAGCTCATATATTCTTGTTTCCCCAAATGAAGGATGCACTCAAGCAATTGAAAACAACTTCTGGGACAATCTTGTTCCATTACGTCTAATGGAATTGAGTGTATGTGGCACACAGTGTGTGCCGATATTTTGTAGAAACAGGCGGGATTTTCCCATTACTCTGAGGATGGATGAGACATGCAATGAACTCCTCAGGGACCTCTCACTTTGTCACAATAGAGCCAGTGAGTCACGTTGGAAGATTCAGGGAACAAAATGCATTTTGGGTTCCCGCTTTGTATCTTTCTATACACTGCGTTTCTCTCTCGGCTAATAAATTGGATGGCAAGAGGCTCATGTAAAAAGGCCCACTTGAAAGGATTCGCCTTGTCATTTAAGGAAATGTCACTGTTGTTTGGAATACAAAGACCTTGCTCTGAATGTGGCATTGTCTTTTTCCTGATTGTTTGCTACTTTACATCCCCCCCCCCCCCCCGCTTTCCCTTTCTTTTTCTTTTTGTTTCCTTAACCTCCTGCTCACAAAGAACAGGAAAGTTTCTGCCTTTAGCTTGGAGGCTGTGTCTGCCTCTGCCTCTCACCATCTGTCTGTGTATCTCCGTCTCTCGTGTGTAGAAATGTTTTGGCAGATCATTCCTATCTCAATGAATAAAGTGCCCATGACAGAGAGAAACGCAGCGACCAGGAAAGAAACTGTTTGATTCATGAACATCGAGTCTCTCTGGGGTCCATTTCTACCTGAACTATTTCCTTCTTTCTTTCTGTCCTCACTTTTATTAAGTTGTTTTCTCCTCAGAGCATGACATGAGATTTCCTTACTCAAGAACTTTAAGAGATACAAAATGTCCCATCTCTCAAAATGTGAGAACTGCAGTAGTTCCAAGAGATCATCTGATCCGCAATATCTCTCCACTCTGACCTTGATCAAGGATAACCTTGGGTCTCTAGAGAATCCAGCACCATCATGGCTGGCCTCCTGAAATCGCTGAGTTGTTGTAGATTTGAGGCTGTGCAAAGGCTGCACAGAAGCAATGGCCCAGCCTAACCATGTTGCTGCTGGGCAAGCTGGGGTCCACAAGGATGAAGGGACTTGACCAAGGTCAAATGTAATAGTTTGCAGAGCTGCGACTGGTATCCTGGCCTCCTTTGCTTTCACTTCCCAACTCATCACATAAAGGAATGGGATGTCTTGTAAAAACAGCAACATTGTATGTTTTATGGCACTTTAGAGTTTATATTAAGAGCTGTCCTACCTATGACCTCATTTAACCATGGTGACAATGATTCTGGGCGACAAGCTAAGGCCATTATTAGCATCTCCTTTTTACAGAGGCAGGAAGTAACAGGAGCTGTCCAAGGTACTGAGGTAATCCAGCAAGGAAGGATCAGAACCAGACTCTCCTGCTCGATGGACGGGGTTAAGTGCTTCTGCTGCTGCCTTTTGGCTTCACTCCCCTTCATAGGGCTTAGCATGGTAGAGACTGGTGACCAGTGGGGCAGTTGAATGATTCTATAGCCCAGAATTCATCAGGGCACACAAGGCATTTTTCATCTACATCGGCTATTCCTGCCTATCTGTTCTCTCTCCCAACTGGGCCACACTTCCCCTTCTCTCCATGTCACTGTCTTCTGGCATGGAGGGGTATGGGCAGGGATGGGAGCATGATGTCTCAGGATAATAGTTCTTTATACCTCCTGTCCAGGGAACAAACGTTTCTCTCTAATCCTTGTCTTTTCCTCAAGAAGCCTCAGTTCCCATCTCAGTAAAATGCTACAGTGTCAGGTGGAGTCTTCTCTTTCTCCCTTTAAAAAAAAATTAGTAAAAGAGAATATTTCCAGACTTAACAGATCAGTGCATTAAAATCCATAAATATTTGATCAGCATGTGGTCCTCGGAGAGGCTCTTGGCAGAAAGCGGAGTGGGTATGTGTGCCTCTCTCTCCCCCTTTCTCCTTCTTCCTTCACCCCAAACATTTGGGCAATCTATTTACTAATGAACTCAATATTAATGTATCCATTTTTCTCCGTTAGTGTCAGATTTCATTAGGAAACATGGGAGGCCTGACATTAATTGTATGAAAAATGGGTCTCAAGAAAGCTGTTGGGTTCTTGCTTCTTAACAGAAAAAGTTTCTCTAAGAAAAAGCATGGTGTTTCTCTGCTAGTCCGCTGACATTGGAGATGTTGGCAGCAACAGATTGTGTGTGTGTGTGCACGCCATCTGAAAAATTTGGGGGAAAATATGCACATGGGTGAATGGATGAATGAATGTATGGATGAACACAGAAATGGAGAAGAGCCATGCAGTTGAGTGTTTGCACACTTAAAGAAGGGAGTTTGTAGGTATAGATCTGAGAATGAGTAGAAGCTAAATGGGACATTTTATTTGGGGAATTAAAAGATCGAGAAGGCAAATTCTTTAAGGTCATGTTGAGCATGGGAATGGCTCAGGAAATTAGATGTCCTAAAAGGCATTTTGAGTGGAAAGTAATAAATTTTTTAAAATAGTCCTATATTGCATAAAGGACTAGTAGTTTCACTTTCCCATTGCAAAATTGGAATCTTTCCTAATCCCCCTATTTTCTCTAGCTAGTCTGTGATGATGAGATGGTAATTAGGGAGTATTGGGAAATTATAGACAGATAAATGATAGATCGATCCATTGATCTTCACCACTTCCCTATTTGTTTTATTTTTCATTGAATAAGAACAGAATTAGGTTCCCATAAATCCAGAGAATATGGATTTTTGGTAACGGTGTGGCTGTTGAAAGATGAACCAGTTTATTATACCCATGAGATTGGCTGCCCAAGGACATTACAATTCATTCAGCTCACTGCCCCCTACCCCCATGCCTTGGATAGGAGGCTTGTGTGTGTGCTGCCTCTTCTCCCCTTGACTGTAAGCTAACTCAGTGTGCCCTATACTATTTTCTTTTAAAACAGAGTTTCTTCTTGTTAATCATTTGTAGAGAAGTTCCCTACCTTTTCTCCACTGTGATGCCTCATTTCCTGACATCTGCATCACTAAGAAGGAATCTCAACAGTGAAAATTATATGTGTTGCATTCAGACAAATGTGTACACTACATTTAAAAGTCATTTCATCTCCAGAAAGTCATTATCTTTCTCTAATCCTCAATATCCTCACCTGAACAATGGGTATACTGCTTTTACTTTGTGGGGTTGTTTAGAGAATGGGATGAGATAATGTTTGCAAACCACCCAGTTTTGTGCCAGGCACATTCATGCTTGTGATCTTGTGCAATGTATGGTACGTAAGAAAGACATGAAAATGACCTCTCTTTTCATTGCTCTTGGTTCTGACTTCTAAGATTTTTAGCTTGGGCCTAAAGTAAGGGAATTTTGATTCCTGGAACCCAGAAGTCATAGTTCTTTGCCCTGCAATGAAACAATTTTAATTCCTTGAATAAGCCAATTAACTTATGGCTGCTTTTCCCCCATTGGCCTCTGGGGACCCATCCATAAAATGGGAAGTCACTATTTCAAGGGAGTTCGTTGCACTGAGCAGAGGTACAGTAGGGAGATGTGTGATTCCTTGGGTTCCTCACATTAAATGTGATTTGCAATAGATATTTTTAAAGCCCATCTTCATTAATTCAGTGTTAATATTATTTATTCTTATTTATGTATTTATTTATTTATATTGCTTCTCTTTCCAAAAATAATGTTAGATGGCTTATTTATTCATCCAAACTGTGACAGCAAACAGATACATAGCGAAAGGGCAAAACGGAACGTCCGTACTTTTGAGTTTGTGTCTGATGGTGTTCTGCATTTCTTTTTAAATTCACCCTTTATGACAAAACTTGTAACAAAGCTTAAAACTTCCAGTTGTGGGGGGGGGTGAGGGGATATAGCCCTTCTGGGGGCACAGACATGCATGGATCTGGAACTTCTGTGAATGGAGAACAAAGGGGCAGGTGGGGCTTCTGGGAGGTGGAAGGAGTGGGGATGGCCATTGGCCGGAGGGGAGAGAATCACACCTCCGAGGTGAGGTCAGGAACACTGTGATAGACCTAGGCTGACCAGGACTTTGATGGCAGTGAGTTGGTGGCAGTTGCTATGGTGCTTGCAAAGCACTCCTCAGAGACCAGGAGCAGAGTAAAAATGAGATACTATTATTTAGTGTAATCTGGTGGCTGAGCTGGGCTTCCTTCTACAAATAGCAGTAGGTCCAGGTTAAGGCAGTCTTCCTCTTTGTTCCCGCAGGAAGCCGTGCAGCAAATGCTGATCACCCAGGGCTCCGGGGCTCCAAAGCCCTGACTTCCCCTTTTCACCTCTTGAAGAACTTTCTTTAATTCTTCAGAGATCTCCCCTGCTGAATGTCAAGGAAACAAAGAACAAATTAATCCCTGTATTAGGGGGGTGGAGGTTAATTTGTATAAAAGATGAGTGACATCTCACGAATGGATTATTCCCGCATGCAGTCTCGGGGGAGCTGTGTGCACATGTGAATGTGCGTGCACACACATACTCACACACCATGTGTGCACCTTCCTCAGACTTCTCCCGTACCCCAACGTCTCCTGTCTGAGCCCTTGTCTTAGAGACAGGCTTAGAAAAGAGCAGAATGGGAAGATTTCTGTGTGTCTGGTGGTCTTTTTTTTTTTTTTTTTCTCTTTCCCTTTCCAGACCTCCTGTCTCCTTAAGCTGCCTACCCTGGCTGCCAATTTGTTCAATGAAGCTGCCGTGTGTTGTTAATATTGTCAGGATTTATTGCAAAATGTGTGACTGGAATGATTTCTTTTCCTTTTCTGTTTCTCTCCAGAGAGCAGCATGGATGGCTAGTGGTGTGATTCCAACTCTGGGTACACACACATGTGGGATTTAGTCCTAATTCTGCCCCTTCAGGGCTGTGGGATCTTGGGCAAGTCCCCTTTCCTCTCTTGCTCTGAGTTCTCTCCATCTGTATGATCAGATGGGGTGACTTTAAAGGTTACAGCTCTAGAATTTTATGACTTGATTAATTTAAGGGCTTCCGCATTCATTGAAGAAGAAGACTGTGAAGAAGTCTTTGAGCCTCAGTTTCCCCCACAGCAAAATGTAAGTAGGCATGGAGTTAAGGGACCCCTGCACGTCTAATTTAATATGGAGATTAATGAAATAGCTTTCTCACAGTCTGAGTGCAGTGCTAGCTTTTGGCAATCAATGTCATCGGAGACCTAGATCATTCCAAACAGGGGATCTCCGTGCTCCAGGTAAATCGGCACCTAATCGAAGGATACATCATTAGATTGACCTTCCTAACAGAGAGGTGTTTGCACTGTATTCAAACCTAGTACTTCCCAAATGCAGGAGCTTAAGGTGGGAAGGTAATTCAGAAGCTTAACAGCAGTTTGGGGATCATCATACCTCCCTTTTCCTTTCAACAAATTTGTGCCGAGTGTTTACTATGTTTCAGCCTCCATTCTTTAAAAAACAAAATTGAGTATAGTGACACACGGTGTTACATTTGTTTCAAGTGTACAACATAGTGATTCAACAACTCTGTGCGTTATGCTACAGTGATCGCAAGTATAGTTACACTCACCATACAATACTGTGATTATATTCCCTATGCTGTACCTTTTATTCGTGTGCCTTATTCATTTCATAGCTGGAAGCCTATACCTCCACTCTCCTTCACCCATTTTGCCCATCCCCCCAGCCCTCCCCTGGTGACCATCAGTTTATTCTCTGTATTTGTAGGTCTGATTCATCTTTTTGTTTGTTTATTTATTTGTTTTGTTTTTTAGATTCCACATGTGAAGGAAATCATATGATATTTGTTTTTTTCTGTCCGACTTATTTCCCTTAGCATGATACCCTCTAGATCCATCCATGTTGTCACAAATGGCACAATCTCATCCTTTTTTATGGCTGAGTTATAGTCCTGTGTGTGTGTGTGTGTGTGTGTGCGTGGGCACATGCAGTTATAGCATACATACACACATACCACATCGTCTTTATGCATTCATGTGTCACTCCATTCTCAATTCTAGGAAGCCAGAAAGGTTCAGGAAGATCCTTATGGAGCTTACAAAGAACCAGAAATTAAACAAGTAAATGAACACATGACTGGTGAAATTTAAGGTGGCAGGTAGGGCTATGAGGAAAAGAAAGCAGGGTTATGTAATGGAGTGCATTGGGCTACAGGGTAGGGGTTGCTATTTTAGGGTATGTCATTAGGAAGATCCTGCTAGAAGTGGCAGTTGAGCTGAGCCTCAGAAAATGAGAAGGTTAAGCCATAGGAAGGTCTGGGGAACAGCAATCCAAGGAGGGAAGTGGTGAGTGTAAAGGTGCGGAGACTGGGGGTGGGGGTGGGGCAGGGCACCTGGTGTCTCCATTGGTTGGGCAGCCAGCTCGTGATTTCAGCTCAGGTCATGATTTTGGGGTCCTGAGATTGAGCACTGCATTGGGCTCTGTGGAGCCTGCTTGAGATTCTCTCTCCTCCTCCCTCTGCCCCTCCCTGCACTGATGTGTGTGCATGTGCTCTCTCATGAAATGAATGAATGGATGAATGAATAAAATAAAGGTGGAAGGCTGAAACAGGCTCTGTCTGCAAAGGGATCCAGCAAGGAGGGCTCTGTGGCTGGAGGCAGGTGAGTAAAGGGAGCCAGGTGGCTAAAGGCAGATGGTGGGAGATGAGGGTGGAGATTGGAGTTGGCCTTGCCTAGCATCATAATTCTCCCCCGTGTCAAAGGAAGTGCTCACATTCCACTTCTCATGCAATGCTTGTAATGACCCTGAGGGTGAACATTGTTGTCCCCATGATGCACATCAAACCAAATCTCGGGGATGGCTGACTTCTCCCTGTCTCAGAGGTAAGTGGGGAGAAACCTGGACCCGAGAGCAGTCCTGCCCGACTCCAGGTGCTTTCCACCCCACCGCATTGCCAGTTCCAACAGAGGCCCCGAGGAGGGGACTGTTTCTCATCCTGTGCCGTCCCTTTCCTCCCTGGGGACAGGAGGGACTAATTGCAGGCGATCTGTTCAGGGCAGAAGCCAGCAAGCACTGGCCCCCCACCTGTTTGATTGGAATCCAGCCCCACCCCTTCACGTATTGTCGATGGCTCCTTTCCCACTACAATGGCCAAGTTCATTGCTAAAGGCGCCATATGGCCTGCAAAGCCAAAAAATATTTACCATCTGGCCTTTACAAAAAAAGGTTGCTGCCCTCTGGTTTGGAACACGAGTTGGTGAACAGAACTAAGATCTGTGGCCTAGTCTTGTATCAGGCCATTAATCTGGACTAAAAGGCATGTGCGATGGAGGGGGAAGGAAACTGGCCCCCTGCCCAGCACTAATATTAGCTCACCATGTGAATCAGAGACCTTTCTCCACTCCTGTTTAAATTATCTTCTGCTTAAAACGGGCACGTTGGACAAGATCAGTGGCTTCCAAACTATCTTAGCAGTATTTTCAATTAAAGTCTTAGGTAGAAGCCCAAGATCTAAAATAGAATTTAGAAACTGCTCTCAGTTTAACGACCCATTCCCCCGCTGTGACCCCCTGAGTGACTGCGTGGGCATCTGTAGGGTATGGCACGTGGAGGGCAATTTGAAAATCATGAAGTTAGACCGTTTTATTGTCTCTTCTGACTCCCCCGTTCTCTGTTTATAATGAACACGGGTGGGTACCTTATATATGGAGATGTTGAGAAAATCAGTTTTCTTCTCTGTAAATTAAATTGTCTTTGGAAAGAGAACACATGATTTTTCCTCTCTAGCTCCAATTTCCTCGTTTATGAAATGAGAACAGTCATCCCCACCTCAGAGAGCCATCCTGAGGATTCAAGGCGATAGCACCTGCCAAGGGCCGGGTGATGAGGTAGAAAACACAGGAGCTGGGAGCCTTCCAGACATGGGTTCCGGCTGTAGCTTTTGTTTTTCGTTTTTGTTTTTAAACAGTTTTACTGAGATACAGTTCCCATCCTATATATTGCATTTTTTTAGGTGGTAATTCAATAGAGTTTAGTATCTTCGCAGATATGTGCAACCATCCCCGGTCAACCTTAGAACATTTTAATCATGTCAGAAAGAAACCTCTTACCCTTTAGCTGTGACCTCCCAAAGCAACCACTAACCCAGTTCCTGGTCATTTCATACAAAGGAAATCATAGGATATCTGCTATTTTATGACTGGATTCTTTCACCTAGCATGAGTTCAAGGTTCACCCATGTTTTAGCAGGTGTCAGTAGCTCATTGCTTTTGAAGGCCATCGAATATTCTGTTGTATGGATGTACCACAATTAGTTGATGACCATTGTATAGCCCTTTGACTGTTGTGAATGATGCTGTTACAAACATTTGTGTGCACGTTTGAGGGTGGGCAGGAATCTGTGCCTGCCTGGGGCAAATAACTTAAGCCCCCTGAACCTCCATTTTCTTAATTTTTTTCATCTCTCTCTCTCTTTAAATTTTCTCATCCTTCAGATTGGCTGCACCTGCATACTTACAGGCTTGTGAGGGAAACGTGATAAAGATGGTACAACATCTAGTACGAAGCCTGGCAGAGTAGATCTCTAATGAATAGTGTACTGTTACCATAAGATGACATAGGTCCTCCAAAAACAAAAACAAGTTCTAGTCTTTCTTCTTTCCCCTTTGTGTTCAGTCTAGAGGCTCCTTGATAGTGGGGAGCCAACCCCACATGGGCCTTCTGTTTTCTAGCTTTGCAACAGAAGCTAGGAGTCTGCCTGGTGACGTCTGAAAGACATTTAGCATCTTAGAATATATGCAAAAATTAAATAGAACACAAATGGGGGGGGTGTTGGGGAGAGAGGGACCGGGAAGAGAATAGAAAGAGGAAGGTAATTATCTTTCTGCTTTCTGCCTTTAAAAGGGCAAGGAGACCCTTATAAGTGGTTTTGTAGTCAAACCCAGAAATTTGACTCATGGACCTAGTTGTGGGTTGTTTTTGTTCTCTCTCCTCTCTGCTTGGCTTACGGTTTAATCTTCGAAAGCTCCAATGGGGAAGGCCTTTCAGCTCTGTGTTGGTAATTAATCATGTGTCAAGAGCACCCATAACGGGTCCCGTGCTTGGAGTTCGCTGTCCATTTATTCAGGAGTTCTTCATCCAGCTGGTACTATGTGCCAGTTTCTTTTGGCTAGCACTGGTAGATAGAGAGATACATCAGTGAGTAAGATAGACGCAGCCCTTCTACTCCATGTAGGTATAACTTATTTTATTTCATTCTCAGAACCCCATTTGATAGATGAGAACACTGAGGCTCAGTAAGTTTAAGCTGCCTCATAGGTGGTAGAAACCTATCAGAATTCTTGTTGGTCTCCAAAGCCCTTGATCTTTCTGTTAAATCACACTGTTTGGAGGTTAACACAAGATGTAGGAAATGTGATGTCTGAGATCAAGACACTTAACATTGCCATTGTCTAATGCCTTCTCCCTGTGTTAGTATTGATTCAGCGATGAGTGACAGAAATCCCCAACATTCCAATGACTTCCCTGAGATGGTGTCTGTCTCTCTTGTAGGTGTCCGTGCTGTAGGAAACCTAGGGTCCTTTGATCTTGCTGCTCTGTTGTGCACGGCCTGTGGTCCCAAGTTTGTCACATGGATCAACATAGCTGTCCCAGTGATACCTGTTGTGTCCAAATTCTAGATATACGAAGGAGAAAAGTTCAGGACAAGGCATGTCCCCTTCATTTCAGGAACCGTCTGAAAGTGAAGCTAACTTCCATTTATATCTGTTTAGCCAGGACTCCGTAGTCAAAAGTAGCTCCAAGGGAAGGTGGAAATTGCCTAGCTAAAATTAGGGGATTCTGTTAGTGCTGAAAAGCGAAGATTGTGTTTTCACACAATGGGTGGGATGGGGTGGGGTGGGGTGTGAGCCATCTCTGTTGTGTTCTCCCTCCCCACTTGTATTCATGGAGATTGACACAGAGGAAGGGGTAGGCTTGACACAGAGGAGTGAGCAGACAATAGGTTATTTGGGCTGGAGGCAGAGTCTTGCACCAAAGTCAAGTTCAAGTGTTGAAGTCAGGATGGGGGAAGGTGAGCTATCGGCTCCTTTCATACCTGGAGTCCAAGGCTCCATGCCTCCCTGTCCTCCCTTCTGTTCTCTGCATTGGAATCACTAAGCAATCCTCAGAGAGTCCTCAGAATGGGTTTGGAGAGGGACCCAAGATGGGTTTCCATGTATCCCTGACATTTGGTTAAGTTCTCTTTCTGTCTCGGCTGGGCTCATTTCTTGCCACATGAGTTGGGTTTCCTGCAGCCTTAGGCAGAGTGTATAAAAATGAGCAGGTGTTCTTTACCATCTTTAGGTCTGAGAATTTTTTCCTCTTGCGAACTGGCTGGAGCAACCTGGTGGGGGAGGGTGTTGTAGGTCAAGCCAGGCTCTCCTGGGTAGTCTTTCTTTCAGGGACTCAGACCGCATCAGCTTCTTTCTTTGGTAATGGGGAAGCTATAGGTACAGAGAAACAAGTCCTCAAATGGGTGCACTGTGGTTAAGCACCAGGGCTGTGGAGTCGCAAGGACCCGGGCTTGAGTCCGTGCTCTGCCAGTTACTGGTGACCTTGGTGAAAGTACTTAACCCCTGTGAGTCCCAGTTTCTTCACGTAGAAATAGGAATGATAATAGTTCACACTCCATAGGGCAGTTTGAGAATGAAAAGAGATAGTGCATGAGAAGTGCCAAGCGCAGGCTCCTAGGACACTGTGTGCTTAAAAACGGTGGTCACATCCATTATTATTTTAGTGTCGAGCCCAATTCCTGGAACACAGTAAACAATAAATGGTAGCTATTATCATTGCAATCTCCTGGCTTTTCTGGGCCCTGCATTTTTGACCCTAGCAGCAACTGAGCATGTCCACTTCATATGGAGTTCTGTGGGCTGACACCTCTTGCCAAGTCCTTTTGGAGAAGGAAGTACATACGGCCCCTCTTTTCACCTTCCCTCCCTGCTACCCCCTCCTTTCTCATTTAGTTGATTAAAAACAGCAGGGCTCTTTCTCCGCCTTTCTTGGTGGTTCTCCTCCTCTCTGCCTTCCTTCAAAACCCTCTCCTAATTCATCCTCACCCATCAGTGACAGGGACCCTGAATGCATGTTTAAAAATGAGGAACTTGAAAGCAATGCGTTGGACAAATTAACTGCTTAGCCTGATGAAGGCGGGGCAGCTGCCTCTTGCTCAGAGCAGTGAGGGTAGCTTGATGTGTCTGGTCTTTTTTTTTTTTTTTTTTTTTTTGAATCCGCAGTCCTTTTTTTTTTTTTTTTTAAGAGAGGTTCCACACCCAGCGTGGAGCCCATCCCGGGGCTTGAACTCATACCCCTGAGATCGCAACTAAGAGTCGGACACTTGACCCACTGAGCTACCCCAGGCACCCCGGACCTGCAGTTTTTGAGGGGTGGTCAGCTTAAATACCTCTTCTTCCTGTAAGTCTTCCCTGCCCTCTCGTAGAAGGTCGTCCAGCCCTGATTTTCCAGCTGGAAGTCACCCTTCTCTGCTCTTCTACCTGGAGGTCACCTTCCTCTGTTCTTCCTGCCACGGGTCACCTTTTCCTGACCCTCTAGTTAGAGGAGCACCGTCCACAGCCCTCTTACCAGAAGTCGCTTTTCTCTGCTCCTACGGCAGCAGGCCACCCTCCCCTTCTCTGAATCCCAGTGCAAGTTGGACCTCTCCCATAGAGTATAGACTCCTTGGGATGGTATCCAAGCCTTCGATTCACCTTCTGTTTGAAATGACACCCACTCTTCTTGTCCTCCCTATGAGACTGCTGTCCATCACCCACTCTGGAAAGGATTCGCCATCACTTTCTTCTCGAAGTGACTTGTCACTTAGCTCAATCACTCTGTGCCTCTTGGGCCAAGTCAGTCCCTAGGGCTGGTGATGAATAGCTGGAGAAGGGTCCTAAGTTCCGGTCCTGAATCAGCCTGAGCCTGACTGAGTGACCTTCCAGCCCTGATCTATGCCCATTTCCCTGGGATGAAACACAAGACTACATAGCAGTCACTGCCATGCACAGGGGTGGTGAGGGATTAATTAATAGTCATCAGCAAAGTGCTTTTCCCCAGGGTAGGGAGGACCTAGAGAACACCGATGAGCTCAGTAATTACAGTAATGCGAGTAATGGGAAACAGCAATGGCCACTTAGGCTGAGTCAGGTCTTGCCAGGGGCAGGTCAAGGTAGAGAGGTGGTTCTAGAAGTTGACAGCCATCCAGCTCCATGGCTCCGGGCAGCCCCAAAGCTTCCCACATCTTGCTTTTCTTCCCTTCCTCTTCCTGCTACTCTATTGTTCCAACTCTGGAGATTCTGCACATTCTATACTGTTTCCCTCCCCATCTTTCCCATTTTGTCATGTTTTCAATTTCGTATATGACCTTTGGGACATGGAACCTTGGAACTAGCCAAGCTCCTCGATTCTGCGATGCAGAAACTGACCCTCAGACTGGGAAGAGAATCATTCAGGGCTGCATAACCATTATGAAGGTTCTGGACACGCCCGAATCCTGATCTCAGAATCAGAGATCTTTCATGCCGCCAGGCATCTTCCCTCTCATCCATGCCTGGGGCTGTACTGGACGTATTCAGCTCGACCCTTCACTTTATCCTTTGGGCCTGTTCAGCTTCAGGGAGAAAACCAGTCCTGAGCATTTACTCTTTGTCAGGCTCTGTGCTTGGCCTCAAATGAATGGGGCTGAAACTGTGCTCTCAGAGGGTGCTTGGTCCATAACCAGGGGTACAGTAAATGTAAGGAATGATTGTTTGATTCATCACTGGATCCCCAGCTCCTAGCACAGTGCCTGGAACCTGGTAGTTCAACAAATATTTATCGAACAAGGATGAGTGAGCTCTTAGCAACCTCCCAAGGGACTTCTGCATCAGTTTTTAGCCTCTCGGTCACTGTATACGTAACAGCAGGTGAATCGTCCCCAGACGCGGTATCGATAGTGTCACCGCCTTTGTTCTTTGCTCACAAACTCGCAGCAACTGCTCATTTTCTACCTGATACATGCATGCTTCTTTGCTCGGCACACTCGGCCTTGTCCGATGTGGGCTCCACGTCCCTCTTCAGCCCAGCGGCCCAAGGCCCCCTTTGTGAATGTACCCTCCAGCTACATTGACCTTCACTTTCCAGCTACCTAAATCTCGTGCCTTTCCATATCAGGATCATTGCTTGTATGTTCCCACTGCCTGGTAGCCATGCCCTCCACTAGGTCTCAGATGGTCCAATCCTCTGTGTCCTTGAGGGTCTTAAATGCACCATTCCTACGCACTGGTAAAATAGTTACCCTTCAGACTCCATCTTCAGTGCCATCTTGTCTTTGAGGACCTTATCATCACTTCCCCATAGATTTAGCCCCCCCTTTCTTTAGCTCACCCCAGCTTCTTTTTTTTTCCTTCTTTTTTTGAGACTTATTTAATTATTTGAGAGGGAGAGAAAGAATGTGAGTGGGAGGAGGGGCAGAAGAAGAGGAAGAGAGAAAGAATCCTCAAACAGACTCCCCACTGAGTGAGGAGCCCAATGAGGGGCTCGATCCCAGGACACCAAGATCATGATCTGAGCCAAAATCAAGAGTCTGATGCTCAACTGACTGAGCCATCCAGTCACCCCGGCTCACCCCAGTTTCTTGAAGATACTCTTTCTTGGCACCTCCAACAGTTTATCACTCCTCTCAATGCATGGGTATGCTTCCCCATATATAAGATTCTTACATTGCGACAATACATGGTTCAGTCTCTTGTACGTGAAGCCTTTGGTCTACCCTTCCTCCTTTTCCCACAGCCACCCCTGGAAGTGATCTCTTTCTTTTCTGCCACAATTTTCTTTGTGCGATTTGGTATCTCTGTATGCACTCATTGATATTATTTACATGTCTGTTTTCTTCCTGTGATCTGTGATCAGCCTCTGGTTTTTAGCATTGTGAAAGGCAGAAGGGTGGTGAGCGTAAGCTTTTTTGAGTCTTGGCTCAACCATTAACTTGCGTGGTGACCTTGGGCAAGGCGCTTTTCATCTCAGAACATCCGTTGTTTCCACGTCTGTAAACAAGGCGTTGGACTAAAATTAGCGTTCTCAAACTGGCTGCCCACAGGCCACATCTGGCACGCAGATATCATTTTGCTTGGCTGGCAAAATATTTTGTTTGTTTTTTTGTTTTTTAAAGCTGATAGGTTTCCAAAATGAAGAAAATGAGAGATTTCACACAACAGCTGGGTTTCTAGCTTCTCTGGAAGGATGGGAAGAACCACCCAAACTGGGCTAACTGCATGGTAGTGTGCCCACATTGTGTTGCCCCTTCTGGAAGGGATGTGAACTCCCCATCCCTCCTTCACGATCACTCCGTAAGACTGAGTTGCCATTTATCATCGTGCATGTGCTGCTGATTTCTTTTTTTTTTTTTTAAAGATTTTATTTATTTATTCGACAGAGATAGAGACAGCCAGCGAGAGAGGGAACACAAGCAGGGGGAGTGGGAGAGGAAGAAGCAGGCTCATAGCGGAAGAGCCTGATGTGGGGCTCGATCCCATAACGCCGGGATCACGCCCTGAGCCGAAGGCAGACGCTTAACTGCTGTGCCACCCAGGAGCCCCTGTGCTGCTGATTTCTTTCTACCTGTTCTCCTCCACTCATTTGACTGCCTGTCTGGGGTCCAGAGGCACTGAGGTTGGGACTTCTGAATTATGGTTAAGGGCTGCTTCGGCTCTGAAATGTGTCGTTCCACCTACTGGTTCCATTCCCATTCCTCTCACTCCCGTTCTGGCTTCTCCATCTCTAAAACTCCCCACATACTGCTCGGTCATTTGTCAGGGAAGGGGTTGGTGGGAAAGTGGCATTATCTTGACAATGGTACATTTCCCCCTTCCTGTAATCCCAGCATGTCCATCCTAATTACCTCCTTATCAGTCTCCATGAGGACCTACAGCAGGTAATTAGTAGGGGAATTGATGAGACAGTCTTCATCATTAAGGAGTCCAGTGGGAAAGCGAGAAAGGAAGAGGAGACTCCGAATCCGGGAAGGAGACGGGGGTTCCGGCCCAAGTGCCCTGCTCCCTGGTCACGTGACCAGTCTAGGTCGGCCCAGCCCTGACTCAGGACTGGCTGGGCTGGCTGCTGTCAAGAGTGCCTGGAGAGCCCATGGCGACAGAGGCCGCGCCGGGAAGGCTGCGCTATCCCTGTCTGGTGGTGGGGCCAGAGGGGGAGAGGTGAGCCCCAGCGCTCTGGCACAGACATCCTCGTCTGGATAATCCACGACAGTCTCATGCCGTCTGGAAGGGCAGGCCAGACTCTATGCAGGACCTGCAGGAGTCTGGCCTGTCGTCAGCCTCTCCCTCAGGGATCAGGGCCAAGAATCTACACTTCGGATGGCGTCTCTTGTCTGCCTGTTTTATTATTAAATAAGTTACATGAATGATGCCGCAGTCTCTTGCCAGCCAGCTGCTCCAGCAACATCCAACCCCTGTCCTTGTGTGTTTAATGTTCCTAAAGCCCAACACACCCTGTCCTAGACCTGCTGTTACTCGTGATGCCCATCCTTGCCTCTCCAGCTGTAGGGTCATGCAGACAAGGCCTGCCTCCTGTAGTAGGTTTCTCTCAACACGACCCCTTCCCCGCGCCCAAGTGCCTTCACATCCCGTCTCTCCCTTTTGGAGGTAGGGAAGGCAGAGGCCAGCCTACCCATCTTGTCTCTTTTGAAGCTTACTCTTGGCAGTGGCTCCCCATGGACATCAGAGGAAATGCCACCTCCCAAGCATGGCTGGCAAGTCCTGGCGTGATTGAGCTGCAGCCCACCTCTCTAGCCTCATCACTTGCTATGGCCTCTCCCTGCTTCCCCAAGTCTGTGTCTCAGCCATGCTGAATTTTTTTTCTAAGTTTTTCAAAGGTTCCATATTCACTGTGTGTTCCTGGATATTCACAGCTGCCCCCTCTGGATGGATGGGGTGCTTTTGTTCTTCTTCCCCTTGGAAATCTATGCATCCTATAGCCTTAAACATAGATGCCATGTCCTCCAGTGAGTCTGCAAGACCATAGCTGGGTTGGGTCTCCTCCTTTGGCTCCCGTGGCCACATCTACCCCATCAAGTGCTTCTCACATGGTGTTGGGCACCATATGGGCTGATGAACACACGTTTCTCCCCAGGTAAGATGGCACATGGCCATGTCTGTCTTGTCTCTCATTGTGTCCCCTGAGTCTACATGGTACCCAGCTGATAGGTAGGCAATTAGTAATTCTTCGTTGATTGATTGCAGGAGTCAAGTTAAATATAGGTAAATGCAGCTCAGTTTTACTCTGAGGCTTTGTATCTTCATCTACAAAATGTGTGTCAAAATCTTACCTGACTACACTAAGGATGTGAGCAAAAATGCACAGGAAGAAAGAAAAAACAATTAAAATGCCTGCTACATTCTTCCATATGAGGGAAATAATTTATATTAGGATGAGAATCAATCCTGGACGTATTTCACACTGAAAACATGTTGACTTGTAGTGTTGAAGGTTTCTTTGTGGTCATGGTATCTTCCTCCTCACTCCCAGTCACTTTTCCTGAATGCAGTGCTGGTGATTCAGGATGAAAGGAGCAGGGGGGTGCCCTGCAGGGTGGGGTAGGAGTGAGGCTCCTGTAGATTGGTAAAGCCATCAAGCATTTTGGCAATGAAGGTCCATGTTACCCAAAGAAGCTCTAACAGAAGGGCTGAAACCAGGCATTGAGAGAAAACAGGATCAAATGGTGGTAGAGATGGTCAGCTAGAGGGAAGGTTTTAACTGATTGTGAAATGTCAGTTTGCACCTGAGAATGTGGCTTTAGGAGTCAGAAGTAGGGGCAGACCGACTGGGCCCAGATCAATTTAATGCAGCCGATTTCTTGTTTTTGTAAAGGAAATTGTTCTTTTCAAGGCGTGTGTGTGCGTGTGTGTGTGTGTGCATAAAAATGGCTCAAATTCTACGTCTTGGACCAGACCCGTTATGGGAATGGATAAACTTCAGCCCTCAGGACTGTCAATCTACCATCACGGCTAAAACTAAATTAAAAAAAAAAAAAATCTGCAGACAGGAGGAATTGGAATGCCTTATAGTATTTTTTTAACCTTTATTAAATTCTGGACTTGACTGCAGGAGGGGATGGAAATCATTGTTTCTGTTCCAGCCCCCAAAGGTCCCCATTACTGGGTGAGTTGAAGGAGTGTAATAACACCTCAAGAGATGGGAGGATGTGTTGAAAATGCCCACAGTCCTCTGCTTAGGTCTGTGGTGCTGTGCGAAGAAGCCCGGCTGCCTAGCTGGACCCCCACTGGGCCTTCGCTGGGGGCCAGGGCGCACACATCATCACCACCCACACTCTCCTGCCTGCTGCTCTGCTGCTCAGAGTCAACAGGGTCAGGGGGGCTGGTGAAAGGGAGCAGGGGGGTGCCCCTTAGGGGCCAAGGTCCAAAGGCAGAGGCTGCTTTCGGCAGCCAGACAGGCGAGCTCAGAAGTGGAAAGACGGAAGGTCAGACTCAGAGTGGGAGCCGCACAGACTTTAGTTCCCATGCCCAGTTGATCCACTTGCTGCCTGTGTGACACTGGGTGAGTTATCCCTGCTCTCTGGGAGTCCCTTACGCTCTGGAGGCATGTGGTGCTAATTGTCTAGGATGCAAGCTGGACATCGACGGGTGGATGTGCTGATAGGACTCACGGTGGGCCTGACATATAGCAGGCGATCATGAAGTGTTAGTCTTCCGTTCATGCATTTATTCATTCAGCCTTTGGCCATGGCGTTGGCAACTGGAATTTAAGCACGAATAGGGCGGGGACGCTGTCCTCACAGAATGCGAGGTTTAGTTCAAGGGTGCCAGGAAATAACCCCATTGTGACAGACCAGAGCGCAGCTTGCTTTAAAAAATTCGAAGTGTCTCTCTGCCTTGCTGGTTTAGAAGGCCCTGGAAGAAGTGACCCCTGAGTTGAGGAGAGTAGAAGCTTGCCAGATGTTGAGGTGGGAATGGGGTCAGGGGGAGAGAAGATTCCAGGAAGAGAGACCAGAATGTGCAGGGTTGAGTGGCAAGAGATACCGTGGTCTATTCAAGAACCTGCGATTGATTAGTACTGCATTATCAGATTAGCAGATTTTTGTTATTTTGTCATTTTCATTCTAGAGCATTCTCAACAGGAAGCAATCTTGCCTCCTGGAAAACATTTGGCCATGTTTGAAAATATTTTTAGTTGTCATAATTGGTGGATGGGGCGATGCTGCTGGCATCTAGAAGGTGGAGGCCAGGGTTGCTCTCTGGGAACCTATAATGCACTAGAGAATCCCCACAATAATGATTGATAATAGTTTTGAGGTTGAGAAACCTGGTTCTAGAACATCAGAACCTGGTGGATTTGATTTTATTTCACAGACTCATTCCCTACGGTGTTTCAAATTTCCCCTAATGCTGTCACAGTGCTGACCATGCCCCTCTTAAAATTGAACATTCATGACAATGAATGAAATGCAGATCTGGTCTAGGAGTTGGTTTCATCCGTGGGAATTAGTTAGCAGCCATTTATACCTTAGCCTGATTGGTTCATCCGATTATCCGGGTGTTTAGCAAGCAACTGCAAGAATGAGACATCTAGCCTTGAATGGAGGCCTGGGGAGTTCTGGAATGGGTTGCATAGTGGGCCAGGAAAACCAGATAGGGCTCTGTGACCTAGACTGATTCCTGCAGCAGAGAGGTATAAGTGGTTTTCCCAGAGGCACAGATATTTGGTGGAGCACCTGCTCTTGACCTAGGACTGATCTAGGCATGTCACTGTATAATTTCCTACAGGCCTCATAATTTCTTCCATTCACTCTACAGATATTCACTGAGCAGGCACTGTGTGGAGTGCTGGACCTCATGGTTTGGCTACTACCATCCCATTTCACAGGTGAGGAAATTGAGGCCCAGAGCAGGGATGCCACTACCAAATGCCACAGGACCCGGACTAACAGCCAGGGCTGCTATTACCAGGCAGCTCTCCTTCGCATGGACTGAAGTGGCTGTGTCCCTCCCACCAGCTGGTTTGGGTCTGTGTTGGAGAGCATTCAGTGAAGGAGGCTGGCAGAGTGCAGTGCCTGCCCCTGCTTGACAGAGTGGTGGAGGAGATGTGCATTTTTATGCATCTAGAATGTGCATGAGCGAACAAGGAGCTGGAACATCAGGCTGCCCACCTGCCCAGGCTGCCTCTGCATGCCTCACATTTTAATTTCTTTTTTTTTTTTTTTTAAGATTTTATTTATTTATTTGACAGAGATAGAGACAGCGAGAGAGGGAACACAAGCAGGGGGAGTGGGAGAGGAAGAAGCAGACTCCCAGCAGAGGAGCCCGATGCGGGGCTCGATCCCAGAACGCTGGGATCACGCCCTGAGCCGAAGGCAGACGCTTAACGACTGAGCCACCCAGGCGCCCCCACATTTTAATTTCTAAAGGCTTTCTTTGATTCCAGCTGTTGCGTGTGTCCCAGGCAGGGATGCAAAGCGGCAATGGTCCACTTTTTTCCAGATGGGCTGTGCCGAGTGACGAGTTGTGGGTGGGTGGCCTGTGGGTGGATGGCAGTTTGGGGTTGTGGAGGGCCGTCTGACTCCTTGGGTAGGCTGTAGGTAAGGAAGCAAAGAGCTATGGCCGGGGCAATTAGTGCGTCTGACAGGGCTGTCCAGAGTGTTGGGACACAGCAGATGTTTTGCTCTTCAGAGTGTCTTGGAAGGAAACGTGATGTGCTGGTCCTTGTCACAAAGAAGGAGCAGAGTGACAGTATGAAGTTAGACCTTCATGGAGTATGAAGTCCAGAGCGACCACTGCCTAGCTCCATGACTTTGGGCAAGTTACTTAACCTCTCTGAGCCTGTTTCCTAATTGGAGAGAAGTAAATATGATCCTATGTGGGAAGAGCCTGGCATGTAGTAAGGTCTTTTCGTTTTCTCTCTCTCTTCTTTTTTTTTTAAGATTTTATTTATTTATTCGAGAGAGAGCAAGAGCAAGAGAGCACGATCAGGGGGAGGGGCAGAGGAAGAGGGAGAAGCAGACTCCCTGCTGAGGGGGAGCCTGATGCCGGGCTTGATCCCAGGACTTTGAGACACGACGTGAGCCGAAGCCAGACACTTAACCGACTGAGCCACCCAGGTGCCCCTTGTCTCCTCTCCTGAGAGGTGTGCAAAACAATTTCATTTGACGATTCTCATAAGGTCACCTCAGGTAGAAGCTGATTAAAATGCAGATACCTCGGCTCAGGCCAGATTCCTGTTTGAGCCCAGTGTTTGCAGGCCCTGGGAATATGCATTTCCATCAGCATCCCCAGCGTCCTTCTTGCCACAGTTTCCCCAGTAGTGAAATGGGGGAACTAATGTTCGATGAGCTCTTAAACCAGTGAGTGTCTTCAGGGCTACGAAAGCCAGCTCACTGGACTGTTTGATTTGACTCTCCCTGCTGCCCTGTAAAATTCAGGTGTTCATTGTGTCCATTTGTGCATGAAGAGGACCAAAAGGCTGATTTAGAACAGCTCCTACATTTGAGCCGACTCTCAGTGTGTCGTCTCCGACGTGATTAACTCGAACCCACGGTGAGTTGAGACATGGGGGTAGTTGAGCAGCCTGTGTCTACCACTCAGTGTCTCGTGGGGCTTGGGCGTTGCTGTCTCCATGTTCACATCTCTTGGCCTCAGTTTCCCAATGTGGGAAGTGGAGGCCACTTCCAGGCAGTGAATTCAGACTCCTCGTTGGCCCTTGAAGTAGCCTGGGATGCATTTGTTAGTCTCATTTTACAGGACAGTCACGTGACTTGCTTGGGGTTGTACAAAGTGGTCGAATCCAGGTTTTATTTTATTTTATTTTTCCTGCTGTGTAACTGCCTTGCGGGGCTGCTCAGAGAAGGCACAGGACTAAAATGTAGGTGAGGTCTCAGTGAGTATTAGACTGTCACGTGGCAGGTCCAACTCTAGATCTACATAGAACAGCCCGTTGTAGGGCCTCCCTACCTATTTAATAAAAAAGGCCCCCATCCACAGAGGAGCACGGCCCCTAATGATTACTTCGATCTGATCAGAATAAATGGTTCTCTTAGAGCAAAAGCTCACCCCTTGGAAAAGAAGGAATTTTTCCCAGGAGACTTGGGAAGAAGCAATTTTCTAAGTGGTGCCCCGCATAAAACAAATGTGCCTTAATTTGCCTCCCACAGTGACTAGTTGAGTCCCCCCTCCACTCAGAGGAGCAGCAGAACCAGTGCCAGGCTTGGTCCTTCTGGAACACTTTGTTTTGACAAAGTGCTTTATAACCATAAGGTCGCAAAACCTCGGCCACCCCAGGCCTTCCACAGAGCAGCACCGTGTGAGGGACGCAGCAGCAAATGGCGGACACACAGGACTTAGGTTATCACCCAGCGTGGGCTCCTGCCGGGGTGACTGTGGGCGTGACGCTTCTCCGTGGGGGCCTCCGTTTTCCATCACGCGATAAGGGCCTTGAATGTGTTCATTCTAAAGCCCCTCCAGTGTGACGTTCGGTGGCTCTGCGGGCACATTTGTACCTGGAGCCTGTTGGAGAGAGCCCCACGCTGGGCAAACAGGAAAGGGGTGACTCATCCCACAGAGAGCACAGCGCAGCCCGCTCAGCCCTGCCGCTGGAGCCCCGGCTTCCCGGGAAGTCCCAGAGGCTCTTCAGTGTCTGCTGCCCCCCCAAGTGTCTTTTCCTTCTAGCCAGAAAGAAGGAAAAGTCCAAGATGGGCGGAGCCTCGAGTAGGGACCCGGAAATGTGGAGTCACCTATACTCGAAGACTGCCACAGCCTTGTTGGTTCGGACGCACCAGAGTAGTAAGAACAGCTGCCGTTTATACAATGTCATGTTCCTGCCAGGCGAAGTTGTGAGTGCACTGCATGTATTAACATATCTGATCCTCCCCAAGTTCAGTGATAGAGGCATTCTTAGTATCCCCACTTTACGGATGAGAAAACCGAGGCAATGGGCACACGATGGGGAGCAGGTGCAACTTTTGAAGAGCAAGCAAATCAGTGAGTGGCAGAGGTGGCATCTGAGCCCAGTCAGGCTCTCCCTGGAGCCCACACCCTGACACGGGTGCCACACTGCTTCGTCGATGAGTGTCCCTGGCTGTACAGTTCCCTTCTGCCTGCATTCTACTGGGGCTCCAACAGGAACCCCAAGAAAAGGAGGGGGGCTGTTCTTGGCTACCTTGGACCTGGTACCTTGCTGAGTTCCCAGGATCTCGGACCAGGGGTGGGCCACTGTTCCCGCACCCGGTCCTGCTGGCTTTCCGTGCTGGGTCCCTCTCTGGAGTGGACAGATAAGGGCTGGCACTTGGCCTGGCTGCACAGCGGGCCAGCGTGCTGCCTGAGCTGTGGCCAGTGAGAGCGGCCCGTGTGTCCAGGACTCAGCCCTCTGGGGAATCCTCACATCAGTTCTCCCAAGGCTGAGGGTCGGGCTCTGCTGCAGTGTTAATGGCTGGCAATGGATGGAAGTGCTGCTTCTCCCCAGAGAGTCTGCAGGCTCACGGGGGCACTTTCAGTGCCTTCAGTGAGAGCCCTGGGACTGACAGCCCTGATTGTGTGGCGATTAAGAAATGAGCTGGGCATCAGGAAATGTACCTTAAAATCTTAGATCTGTTATGAACTCACAGTGTGATTCTGGGCAGGAGACTTAGCCTTCCTGGAGCCTTGGTTTGCCCACCTATCGGATAGGGTCAAGATCTTGCATTTCTTAATTTGTTCATTTAACAAATCTGTAGTGAGTACCTGCTACTTTCTGGTATTGTTTTAGGCTTTCTTGACTGAGCAGTGAGTAATAGCAGAGGAGGACCAGCCCTGAGTTCCCTTTCAGTCCTGGCATTCCATGGGTCCAGGGCAGCCACGGAGCTTGTGGTAGCAGGGGGTAAGGGATATGGAGGCAGAGATATGGGGTGCTTCCTGAGGCTTTGAAATGCCATCTAAGGGTGCAAGGCTATTTGAACAATATAAAAGGCCCCACACTGGTCTACTTTCAGGATCTTGAAGAAGGTGGAATTCTATGGGTGTGAGAGTGAGAGGGAGTGAGAGAGAGAGAGAAAGAGAGAGAGAAGTCACAGAGGAAGAACAATAGAAGGAAAAGGGGAATCAATGGGGGGAAAGGAGAAGTAACAAAGAGGAGAGGTAAGAAGAGGAGAGAATAACCAGAGCAAGGGGCTCTCCATTTATGCTTCTGGGGCCCAGATAAACCCAGAGTGGGCCCTCCTCATCTCCATTTATAACCTTTGTCTTCTATGGACGCTGGGACAGCTTCTGATCTCCCTTGGCTCCCAGTGGCAAAAGGATTCCCCAGGACAGAGTCCTTATTGCACCAGATTCCCATCAGCTCTCTGTCAGGAAGCTGCCTGCCCCGCACGCTGGTCTGTAGTTTTTCTCCTCCCCACAAGGAAACCTGAAGGTGGGAGGCCCAGTCGTGTTTGGACTTGAGGGAGTCAGAGTCCAGCCATTCTGCAGGGCAGAGACACGTATCTCAGGGGGTAATATCTCAGGCAGAGGGCATCAGAACTGGGAGAGTATCCTCCCTTGTCCCTCTGGGGCAGGGTTCCAGGCTCCTTCCTGGCCACTTAGAGTACCGAGGCCCAGAAACCATGGTCTGTGAACCATAACGGCACCTCTCCTCCTTTTCCCCTGCAAGAGGTTCTTTTTTCTGTTTTTCTTTTTTTTTTTTGCCCTTAGATTTTATTTACTTGAGAGAGAGAGAAAGAGAGAGAGAGCGTGAGCTCAAGTGGGGAGAGGGGGAGGGAGAAGGAAAGGGAGAGGCAGACTCCCCCCTAAGGGGGGAGCTGGCCATCCCAGGACCCCAGGATCATGACCTGAGCCGAAGGCAGACACTTAACCGACTGAGCCACCCAGACCCCCCGCAAGAGGCTCTTGTGAGGGTGAAGGTTAAGATACTGCCATGTAGAGTAAGCCCCCCATAGCTTCTCCTTGTCTCTCCCTCTCTCTCTCTGTGCATTTGCAAGTTAGATAATTTTTAATTACCCTGTATATGGATGAGACCCCCAAGCACAAAGAGAGGAACTGGCTTACCTGGAGGTCCTCTAGAAATCTGTGCTGGAGCAGACACACCTCATAATGCTGCCCACTTCCAAAGACCACAGTCAAGGAAGCCGTGGGTGGGGGAAGAGTGGTGAACTGCTGGGCTGGGAGAGCCAGAGAGCAGAGAGCTGGAGTCTGAGCTTTGTAATTAGTGATCGGTTATCAAATCTTGGAGGCACTTCATTTTTTTTCATCTGCACAATGGGATTGTCATGAGTATCTGCCTCCTAGCATTGTGAAGGTGACATGAGATATTCCATTTCAATCACTTTGACGTGTGGGCACGTGGCAGGCACTCGGTAGACGTGACCTGTGTGATTACCACTGCCCATGATTTTGTGTGGAGTCAGGCCAGCCCCTACCTCCCTGCATGCCTAGAGGTTTACTCTCTGAAGCTCTTCTATGTCCAAATACTTCATATTGAATTTTTTTTTTTTCATTTTCTCTTGGCGAGTGGGAGATTCAAATTAAGAAGTCTTGCGGGCAGAGATGAATCTCAAATGGTCAAAATTGGAGAGAACTGGCCCACTCTCTTCAGGGCTAAATTGAGGGAACTGAAAGGCCACATCAGAAAGAGTTCTGTGCATGGATTCAAAGAAACAATTGTGCAGAGGTTTGGAGAAAGAGACAATAGAAAAGCCATTTACTGAGAAGTGCCCTGTGCACCAGATTCAGTGCAAACCACAGCAGCCCTGGCTGGGGAGGTGGCGTGATCCTTGCTTCTAGATAAGGAATCGGAGCCTTAGAGAGGTGGAGGGGTTTGCCTGAGTTCACCTGTGTGGTGAGGCGCTCAGCGGAGATCATAATGTAGGCTGGCCTGAGAGCCGTGTGCTTTGCCATTTACCCATCGTGGGCACAGGTGGGTGGCTGGGGAGAAGCCAGCAAAGCAGTGAGCCTCTGCGGCCTTCACACTCACTGTCTCTGGGTTGTTCTTTTTTTTTTTTTTTTTAATATTTTATTTATTTATTTGAGAGAGAGAATGCAGAGCGAGAGAGAAGAGAGAGTGCACACAAGAGGGGGTGGGGCGGGGCAGAGGGAGAGGAAGAAGCAGGTACCCCGCTGAGCAGGGAGCCCTATGCAGGACTTGATCCCAGGACTCCGAGATCATGACCTGAGCCGAAGGCAGACGCTTAACCAACTGAGCCACCAGGTACCCCTGGGTTGTAATTCTTAAAGACCTGGAAGACAGGCACAAGAGTCTCCCTGCTGAGGACTCCATAGATCTTCTTAAACATTACTGTGCTTATTCCTTGAAATACAGAAAAAGGGACCAAACTATTGTGTATAATATTTTGAAGTTCATAGAACATCTTAAAATACCTTAGGTCATTTAGGAAGGTATAATCCCTGTTCTAGCAAAGCTAGAGGCTCCACATTCATGGGATTTTGATGGAAAACATCAGAGTCGATTGGAATAAGTATTTGGTCTTAGTGCGGGCCAGACAAGAGGTGCCCTGCTGAGAAATTCTCCTGTCATGAGTCTGCTACGGTCGCTCAGTGGAATGTCCTTCTTGGTTCCTTCTGTTGAGAAGCACTGCCCAAGAGTTGTTTGTTTTTTGTTTTTTTTAACTGATACAGGGGACCTCAGAGAACAATCTCAGGTGAAATGTTGGTCAGCAAGAGTCTGAACCCACCACCTATAGAATATTACATAGTAGAACACAGCAAGGGTAGGTTTTGGTGACCAGTAGAGAAAAGACTGAATGGAATTTGTCATTAAATAACCCTAGGGAGGTTAGAGATGAGGAGAGGATGCATTGAGAAAACGCAGGCAGTTAAAAGGGCAACCGTGGGGACTTAGCTTGGAGTTTGTAAAGATGGAGCTATATTTAGATCTTGGCAAGAGGGATCCAGACTAGGTTTTGGGAGATGGACATGAACCCTCAGGTTTGGCCATTGACATCCATTCTCTGAACCTGTGTCTTCATCAGAAGTGGACCTTGGTCTTCCTGGGATGCTGTGTGTTCAAAATGAATTAACTTCCATCTGTATGTCATTCGGGGTGGGGGTGGGTAGACTAACTCTGTGTGCGTGTACCTGTGAGTGAAACAGACACTTCTTGGCAGTGTTTTATGAAAACAATAAAATCCAGAGCCCCAATAACTACGGATTTTCTATCCTTTTCAGTGAGGCGTCCTTGGGGATTCAAGCCTTGAGGCACCGTCTAGCAGTGCATTAGAAATCTGTTAAAAAGCCTCTGCCTGTTAGTTAGGGAAGTGATACGTAGTGCTTTTGTTTCGTTTCTGAAAAGGAGGGGATTTAAGGGCCGAGCGGGCACCAAGGCAAGCTTAGGAAGCAGGGGCATCGTGTCAAACAAAAAGGAAAAAGAGATGCAGAGAAAACGTGGAAGGTTGAGACCAGGTCTCATTGGCTGTGTTTTTCAAGAATCTCTGTCCTCGTTGCAAACTGCCTTGCTACACTGAGGTCTTCTTCCTCCATGCATATCCGCGACCGTGTCCTGAGCCGTCTGTTCACAGATGGACCGTGTGTGGGACATGGCAGTCCTTCTGGAGCGTCTGATACCTGTTGCAACTGGGAGTGCTGGAAGCTCATGTCTCGGAGAAGTTTGGTGGCTTTCCAAGATCGCCCAGAAGGCAGTGGCCCCGGCTTGGTGAGCCAGTGACGCCCACATGACGTGTAGATCCTTAGTGTGGTGTTTCGCACTTTTGCGCTCAGAAAGCTTTCCCCACCTTCACCTTTATCTGTCCAGTCTTCATGACCACATTCATACATCCCTTGTCCAGGAAACTTTCCATGCCGGCCCCTTCAGGCGAATTTGATCACTGCCTGCCCTGTGCTGTGTGTCACGGGCATGTGTCCACAGCTGGACTTCTCCTGCTGTATCATGGTGCATTGGGTGAGCTGGACATCCACCCCACCAACCTGAGCCCTCACTGAGGCAGGGGCAGCCTAGTCTGCTTCCCCCTCCTTCCTCTTGGGCCCCTCAGAGCTCCCAGGCTGCCTTGGAGCTGGAGCTTAGTAAATATAAGCTAATCCAAACAGAAGAGCCAGGTCGGAAGCAAAGCCTACTTTCCACTTGCCTTGAGAATCTGCCATAACCACATGTGCCCTCCCCAAGGTGCTTTCTGTTTAACAGCATACAGGGACTTAAGTGCAGACAGTGTGGGGTGAAGGAAGTTGAAAGCGGCACCCCAGTGCTATGTGTGAACACCCTGGGTGCCGTAATGAGTGAGGTTTCTAAACATGGGTTCTTAAATGCTGTCTTTATTTCCTTTGTCAGGAGTGAGGTGGGGAGAGGAAAGTGACATAAAAGTGAAACCGTGTTAATAAACAAATTGGCACCCAGGAGTCTTTGCACTTTGCAAACTTTCATCTGGGAAGGAGACATCATGGAGACAGGCAGGGTGGCCACACAGCCTTGATGCATTTTCCATGGGTTGGTTACAGTTTTTATTGGAATCTTGAAAGGATTCAACACGTTTCAAACATTTTCAAAGCCTGGGACTTCTGATCCTTTCATTTTAGAGACAGGAGGAATGAACCTGGGGAGAGGCGTAGGCTCGTTCCAAACCACAGGGCGTAAGGAGCTGGCGGGGCCTGGTCTGAAGACGTGGACCCCTCCCCCTGCCTCGGGGAACTTATGAGTCAACCCTAGACCACAGTGTCCAGACCCTACTCATTTCAGGGACATTGTCATCTCTTTGGCCATATCTGCATTCACATTTTCACTTGATTTTTTTTTTCCCTAAAGCGATATATGCCTGGTAAGTGGAAACTTTAATATTATAAAGATGAATGGACAAGTAGCATCACTTACTAAAATTAGAAGGCCGCTATGAGAGTAAGTAGAATGAAAGCAAAACAATGCTCTTACCTTCTAGCCAGCTGGTGCTAGCTGCCAGGGGCCCTGAGCCTGAGGTCTGCTCTCTCTGGCTTGTTAAAGACTTGATAGCCCCTCGCTGACACTTTCTCCTTGAGGTTAGCAAAAGGGCCGGAACACGCGGGAGAGAATGTAACTTCCTCATGTTGTTATTCTCTGTTCATTAATTTAATGAAAATGGATTGCATGCAGTCATCCTCTGCACCAGCATTAGTATATTTTCTATACTTTGGAAAATTTCCCCTCATATATTAGCAGCAAAAGCAAGCCCTTGGGGCAGGAGGGCTTCTCTTTTTATCTTAATAATAGCTAATCTATACTGAGTTCTTACCCTAGGGTTCGTTTTACATTCTGTACTTCCTTTAGTAAGTACCCGCAGCTGCCCTATTTAGAGATGGGGAGACTGAGGGCGAGTACGTTGCCCAAGGTCTTGTAGAGGCTGTCTCGTGGAGCTAGGGTTTATGGTGGTCTGGCTCCAGAGCCCCCATTCTAACCATGCTGTTCTGATCATAGTGGGGGCTGGCTCTGAAGCCCTTTGGATAGAAGTGTTGTTCTCCCACTGAGGCAGGCCAGGAAGAGCTTCAACAGGGATATACGATAGGTATCATGAGAAGAGCATTTGTTCATTAATAAATATTGAGCTCTTAATATGTGGCAGGCACTGTGCTAGACTCCAGTGACCAAAACAGGTGGAAATCCTTGCATCTGTAGAGCTTACTTTCTAGTATGTATGTGTGTGTGCATGGGACAATTACAAAGAATTAACAAATCAGTAAATGAGCTTTATTAGGAAAATAGGTGGCAGGCCACCTGGTTTCTTCATCTGAACTTGCCCTCCACACACTACAATCTTTGGGCCTATTTCTGTCTCTTAGTTTCTGTATCTGTAAAACAAAGGGGTAGACAAGATGTCTGTTCTCTGGACTCTGAGCTTTTGGGTGCCTTTGTGCTTCCCTTCTGCTGCTAAGGTCAGGAAGGAAGTGGATGGTGATTTCATGAGCTTTTACTTCTGAGTCTGTCCTAGGAACCAGAATGACTGGCATGTGCCTCTGGTGGGAAGCGGGGCCCTGAAAAATCATTCCTGACTGGTCATGAGCAGGGTCTGCCTGGAGATGATTTCATTAGGAGGATAAATTTAGAAATCAATTATAAACGTTCTGTCATCTTCCTCATATCTTCTTATAAAGTGGCTTTTTTTTTTTTTTGGTAGGCCTACCATTTATTGAGGGCTTGTGTCTATGCCCGATGCTGTATTAAGCACTTTACATGCATTATCTCAATTAAGCTCACAGCAGCTCTGTATGAAGCAGACACTGAGAAGAGAAGATGAGTTCAAGTAATTTATCTGGGAGTTGGTCCCAGGAAGCATGAGTAGGGCAAGTGAGGCAGGCGGAGAAGGGAGCCAGTGAAGGAAGGGTGTACAACTGGGAGGGGTGCTGCTATAGGCATCTGGAGCTCAGTCCCCTGAGGAATTCGGGGGAATTCTCAGGAAGTCCCCCGAGAGAGCACGCCAAGCACTATCCCAAGCTGGGGCATTTATGCTACACCTCCCATCTCTCCTTGCTAAGGGCTACTGCAGGTTGAGGGCTGGGGGGAAACGGGTGAAGGACATTAAAAATTAAAAATCCCTGGTATTTCTGGTGTGCCTGGCACAAGGGTTAGGAAAGTGCTAGGCAGAGAGCAGGTGCCTATGGGAGAAAGCTCTTGTGGCCTCTACTAGGAAGGGGATGTGGGCAAGACATAGACTCCCTGTTAGGTTAGCCCCATTACTAACCTCATTCAAAGTTGGGGGAACAGAGGCTCAGGAAGATGAAGAGACAGAGGTAGGCACAGCTCCATAATTTGCAGGGCCCAGTGTAAAAAGAAAATGTGGGGCCCCTTGTTCAAAAATCATGAAGACTTTCAAGATGGTCCCAGCAGCAAGACTAAGCATGGCACCCTTCTAAGCACTACACGTGTGAACTCACAAGTCAGACACCCATGAGCCAGGCCCGGTCAAAGATCTCAGAGCCACTAAGTGACACATTAGGAACTGCTGGTCCGTCTGACTCCAACACTCGTCTTCTCAGCCTCTGCACTGAGTGGCTTCCGGTGCTCTTCCGGAGTCGATTCTGTAGGAAAGGACCCTGGGTTTTGTTGGAGAGGGCTGCTCTGCAGGGATGGAAGGATTGCTTTCCCTCCAGCTTTCACCCCTGCATGGGAGAGCAGAGCTCAGAGGCATGTCCACCCTCCCATCTGCTTTCCTGTGTCCAGGTCAGTGACCTCAGGATGACGAGAGCTCATCCTGAAAATGCATAGCCTGCCGTAAAGCACACTGGGGAAAGAGCGGTGATCTTGGGGTCAGGAGGGCAGGCCCTAGTGCCCGTCCAGACATTTATCGTACGGTGACCTTAGCCAAGCCACGTCACCTCTTCCGACCTTAGTTTTGTTGCCTCCAGAGTATGTCTTAGGGTTCATCCAGCTGTGCTGTCCTATGCGTGACAATCAGGATTGTGGAAATTAATTAGCCACCACACCCCCAGTATTTGCAGCTGCAGAGGAATGTGTTAGGGCGAGGACCCTGAGCTGGGCTGAGTGCGTCTGAATGCCACTCCACTGATGAAACCCTGTGTGATCGTTGCTAGCGTCTTTGTTTTTCTGAGTCCAATATGTGTGCATGTATGTGTGTGTGTGTGTGTGTATACATGCGTATGTGCATACACACACACGAATATACAGTGAGACAGAGTAGCTTTCTTGAAAGGTGGTTGTGAGGATTATGTGGGAAATGTGTGTCTAAGTCTTGATGGATCATTAGTGCTCGTCCTTGTGGGTAGACGGAGGGCATGGCTATGTCGGAGGGCATTTTGCACCGCTCTTTCGTCACTGATCTGGAAAGTCATTATACGAATCTTTTAAAAACATCTGGTCAAGCTTTAACCTGACCTGTAAAACAGACATTGGCCCCACTAGTCCAGGAATTCCCTGGATGGAAAGCCTGCCCGGTGCCCCCCCGGCAGGGCTGGCATCTCTTACGGGCCACACAGAAAAGGCGCTCGGCCCATGCTGTTAGAAGAAGAGACAGATGGAGTCTGCCATCTCTTAAGGCTGCCTTACTTGCCCGTCATCTCTTCCTGCCCTCTCCCCAGTACCAGCCCATCCCCCTTCCTGGTCCCCTTATCCAGTCCCTTTGTCTGTAGCCTTTCTGTCCTTCCTGGTCTCCTTATCCAGTTCCCAGTCCTTGGATCAGGCTGGGGAAATAGCTCTGCGTCCCACTGAGTGCTCTTCTGTGGCCTAGAACTCTTGCCAGTGCCACCTGAAAAGAGGAAGATTCCAGAGGCTGGGCAGTGACACATGGTTGGCCAGCTTCTTTCCAGATGCCCCTGAGTTTAGAAAGTGCTCTGGGGCAAACGGACCTGAGTTCGAATCTCCATTCCTACTCTTTGTCAGCTGTATTCAGGCCCATAGGCAAGGCCCTTCACTTCTTTCTCTGTAAAGTGGGCTTCCTTCTAGCTCCCTTGAGAGCGTGCTGAGGGTCCTGTGACGTGCAGTGTGTGGCAGTGTGGAGCGTGGTATGTGGCTGTAGGAAGGGCAGGGGGAGTTTTATCCTGTTATTTCTCCTTCTGGATTCTCCTGCCCCTGCATACATGGTGCTGGCTTCGACTGTGTGGCCAGGCTTCCTGCACAGTCCTTGGAGTCAGAGCCCCATGGGAATATCACCAGGGCCGCCTGGGTCCCGGCTTCACCAGGCCTCTTTCTGCCTCTCTTTCAAGGACACCAGGCTGAAGGGATGAAATAGCAATTCAGGGGAGTTTTTTTCCCCATAACAAAATCAGAAAGGATTAAGTGGATGGACAGCCCGGGAACAGAGACTGTTCTGCTCTCCTTTGCTCCACGATGGCCTGTCAGTCATACTAGAAAGGAGGAAATAGCTTCCACAGACTGTATGGGAGAGGATTTGGTCTTTCTCTTGGAGTACAAAACCAGGCTCCTTGGAGAACAGATCCAGAGATATTCCCAGGGCTCAGAGGGACCTTTCCTGATGTCAGTTCTATGCCTGTGGATGTGAGGGCATAAATGAGGGCTTAGGTATGTCCTTAGGTTAAAGGTACCCATAGCTGTAGGCAGGTGCATGCCTGCACAGACATTAGGGTTTCTGCACATGAATGTGGCCAAGACAGCAGCCACGGACGTGTGAGTTTGAGCGTGCAGGATGGGGCATGCACGGCAGTGAGCAAATGGAGTGGACCAGTTGAACACATTGGGAGAATGTGCATCTGTGAGGGCCCCGTGTAAGCCTGTCACTGCTGTGTTAGCCAAGTGTCCACGTGTGTGTGTGCCCATACTCGGAGATGCCTGATTATATGGATCAGGGAGGGCGCCCATGTGATGCATGCAGATATTCTTTGTGCCAGTGTAAGGAAGGGAGCAGTTTTGCAAAATGTGCATGGGAGTCCACATTCGACATCGTGTATTTGGTAACAGTGGTGTTTGTGTTCGTACACGAATACATCAGTCCGTGCTTTCATGAGTGCGTAAGAGGAAATGACTTCACGTGGACACACGGCCTTTGTGCTGCGAGGGGATTAGATTCATGAGAAGAGGCGTGTGTCTGTGAGTACACTTTTGCTTTAGGAGCAGAGACCTATAAATGTGGCCTCATCTAGCTGGGATCTCTGCAGCTGTTTTTAGGTTATGCAAACTTGACTTCCTGGCTACCAGTAACTCCCTGGCATGATGCTGTTATGTATTCTGTAGAGGTGATTTCTCTAACTTGATCCTCACTCCCAGGGCCAGCCAACTACCCGGTGCCCTCTGTAAATAGGCACACTTGCCTATCATAAGGGCATTCTGTCAGCATGGTTCCTTCTGGCATATTCCATATCGTGCAGTGGACAGGAACCAGGGTGGTAGCGACGGTGATAAGAGGTAAACCACCAATGGTGTTTAAAGAGAGATCTTCAGGGAAGGTTAAATGCCGCTAGTGGAACTGCATGGGATGCTAGGTGGGTGGGTCTCTGTTCCCAGAACTGACACATGTGGATGAACCATGGAGTGGAAGGCAGAGCCCTGTGTTCTCTGATGGCATGGCCATTTCCATTAATGTAGAGAAGGTCCTAGCACCTTGCCCACTAGGGCATTCTCTCCTCACTACTCTGAACAGCCCCTGAGCATGGCTGCTCCCATTTTACAGTTGAGAAAAGTAAGGTTCAGCAAGGGAAGGCACCTTTCTCTGGGTGACACAGCAAGTCTGGCGGAACCAGGAGGCTACTTGGAAATTGGCAGGTGCCGCACGGCAGTTAGTCCTCGAGGTCAAGAGGCTGGAATCTCGCCAGCCCAGTCCCTGACTTACTATGTAATCTGGGTCAACTCCCTGTACTCCCTGAGTTTGGATTCTCTTTTTTTTTTTTTTTAAAGATTTTATTTATTTATTTGACAGAGATAGAGACAGCCAGCGATAGAGGGAACACAAGCAGGGGGAGTGTGAGAGGAAGAAGCAGGCTCATAGCAGAGGAGCCTGACGTGGGGCTCGATCCCACAACGCCGGGATCACGCCCTGAGCCAAAGGCAGACGCTTAACCGCTGTGCCACCCAGGCACCCCTGGATTCTCTTGACTCTAAATGAGAAGTGGAGATTTAGGGAAATGAGGCCTGCATGCTCCAGCAAAGGGCCTGGCATAGTGAAGCCTCCCCAGAAACGTTTGCTGAGTTGACTCAGTCTCTGTTTGGTTCTGTGGTCCCGGAAGCAGAGGTGAGGGTTGGGGATGGGGCGGGTCATGGCAATGCAGAGGTCATGATTTCTAGTCCTGCACCCTGCTGATATTCTGGATTGTGACCACAGTGCTGTAAAGAGGTCATTGGACAGTCACGATTCCTCTTCTCCAGAAATTCACAAAGGCAGAGCTCAGTGCTTGGGAGCACACAGTGCCCACTGTGTGTCGTAACCGGAGGAAGAGCCATGCATTTGTCTAGCACAGAAGAGGCAGGAGGAGGAGCAGTGGGCGCTGTTGAAGACCTGATGGAGCCAATGCCAGTGCCAGGGCTCGTGCTGTCATATTATCTCGACACTACATGCACGTGGATTTATTATTATCCACAAGTCCTCGGGACGGTGGGAGGACGGAATGAGAAAATCTGTGCAAACAGCCGGGAACAGAGCCTTGCACACAGCAAGCACTTAATGAGTGCCAGTCATCCTGTTATTTCAGATGAAGTGGCTACGTTTTTCTGGACGCTGTTCTAGGCCCTGGGGCACGGCCCCGCCCCTGCCCTCTTGATGCTTGCTCTCCAGTGATTATTATGATGTTATTCTCCCAGGCTACTTTGAGGAAGGTAAGTCCTTGAGAAGTTAGGTGACTTCTGCCAGGTTCCTGAGCTAACGGCTAGAGTGGCAGAGGTGAGCCTGTGCTGCATTAGGGAGCTGGAGTGTTAAAAATGGGAAGGGATTTTAGCCTTTCCCATTGAGCCGTGTGGTTTCATTTTCCAGACATCTTCCATCAGGTGGATTAGGATGAGACGTAACCATGACCTTGGCACAGAGAACAGGTTATGCAAAATACTTCTCGTGAATTTTTCCCTTTCCTTTCTCCAGTGACCTAGTGAAGGAGTCAGGAGAGGAATTAGCCCTCCCATTTGACAGACAAAAAGACTGAGGTCCAGAGGTACACATGCCTCACGTAGGGTCACAGAACCAAGACCAGAGTGGAATGTGTCTTTCCTGACTGCTAGCCTGGAAGTGTGGGACCAATATTCCATCATCTCACTGGGAGTCTGGCATTCACTTTTTTTTTTTTTTCTTTTTTAAAGATTTTTTTTTTTTTTTTTTTGCTAGAGGGAAAGCAGGAGAGAGAGCGAGAGGGAGAAAGAGGGAGAGCAAGCACGCACGGGGCGGGGGGGGATGAGGGGCAGAGGGAGAGGGAGAGAGAGAATCTCCAGCAGTCCCTGCCAAGCGAGGAGCCTGATGCAGGGCTCCATCCCACGACCCTGAGATCGTGACCTGAGCTGAAATCAAGAATTGGTTGCTTAAGCAACTGAGCCACCCAGGCGCCCAAGGAGTCTGGCATTTAAAATCAATAAAAAAAAGATGTGTGTTCAGTGGTCCCAGGAGTTCTTGTGTCCCACACTGCTGGAGAAAGCCATGATTTGCCATCATGTCGGTGCTCACTGTCCTGGTCAGGAGGGACACTGGGGACAGCCTGAGCCTTTTTCTTACCCTCCTCTAATGCACTCTGAAAATCAAGAGGGTCCTTCCCCCGTGCCCACCCCCAGCCTGGCCTCCTCTCCCTGTCCCTTCCCTGTCCCTACCCTGCCTTCAGGGCACCATCTGCAGTGGGTCTAAATTGGACTGAATGGTGTGGAATTGCAAGTCAAAAGGGTCCTGTCATCCTCCGGCCGCCGGCCTGGGGCTGTGCTCCGGCACAGTGTTATAAATGAGGGTAACGGAGTGGACGCTGCCTCGCAGTCAAGGCCACTGTGAACACACGGAACAGGCAGGGGGCTTTTTTCAGGAATATAGGGGCAGATTACACTCCGGAAGGTGTGCAGCAGGAAGCCAGTCAATACCCACTCACCCTCTCAAGTCAGGGCTGTGGAGACCTTGATTCGGAGGAGGTGGGGCCGAGGGCAATAGGGTAGGACCCCGCCTGGGGGACATTTTCTGAGTCCATTCCTTCTGTTCTGCACATGCCCGTGGAGCACCTACTTGGAGCAGGTGTTAGGGGAGAGCAGGCAGTGAGGGAGAGCAGAGGGTAGGTGAGGTGTGAAATCACCAAAGCAATGATTAGAATACAGCATGATAAGCACAGCGGTGAATAGAAGCAGAGCTCCCCCCATCCCAGTGTTGGGGGGTGGTTAGGGAGGCTTCACAAAGGAGGTGACATTGAGCGTGTAACAAAACCACCCAAAACTTAGTGGCTTAAAGCATTTTTTTTTTTTAAAGCTCCTAATTATTTGGGGCTTGTAGTATGGGCTGAGCTTAGGTAGAGAATTCCGCTGGCCTTGGCCAATCTCCATCGGGTTTCCTCATGTGTCTATAGTCAGCTGGGGGGTTTTCTGGTAGTTGGATGGTCGGGCTGGCTTCTCTTCCATGTCTGGTGGGTAAGCAGCAGGCTTTGGGGCAACACAGGCCAATGGGCCACGTTTCTGTCCTCATCCAGCAGGTTATCCTAGGCTTCTGGCTTTTAAGTACAGCAAGAAGAAAGCATGTCCTGGTACATAAACACTTACTTTTTAAGTCCCTGCTCTTGTCATTTTTGGCATTGTCCTTTCAGCCAAAGCAAGCCATGCAGCCAACTCTGATTCAAAGGGAGGAGAAATAGACTCGCCTCCGTCTGGGGTTCTGCAATGGGGCACAGTACACAGCTGGTTAGATGGAAGGAGAACTGTTGACTGTTTAGTCGACTTATAGCTGAGTTCTGAAGATTAATAGGCAACAAAACACGAGAGCAGTCTTGGGAGAGAGAAGAGTATGAACATGAGCAGGGAGGCATCTACAGGGATGGAATGACAGCTGGAGACAGGCACGTCTCAGGATGCTGACTGGCCTTGAGTTGAGCACATCAAATGCCATGTGATGTGAGCTGGTGCTGTTTTGGTAGCTGCTGCAGGGATGCTATGGTGGGATGAGGGTGAGCTGAGGGGACAGGTGGACCCATATGTTCTTAGGCCTTCACCTTCACCTGGTTCCTTCCACTTCTGGGTCTTGATTTCTCTAAGTACCTTTTCTACCAACTGTGCCTCAGTTTCCCATCTGTGAAACTGGAGTAGGAAGTCTCACCCTCTTGGGCCTTGTTTTTTTTTTTTTTTTTAATTTTAAAAGATTTATTTATTTATTTGAGGGGGGAGGGGCAAACAGAATCTTAAGCAGACTCCCTGCTGAGCACAGAGCCTGATGTGGGGCTCTATCTCAAGACCCTGAAATCATGACCTGAGCTGAAACCAAGAGTCGATGCTTAACCCACTGAGCCACCCGGGAGCCCCTTGGGCCTTGATTTTAATCTTACATCGACCCATATTATCAAGCAGCCGCAATTGCAAAAAAAGTCTGGGATAGGAGAGATAATAGCAACTCTTGGTCCAGAAGACTCTCATGACCTAGCAAAGGAGATGAGAATCACACACTGGTGAGGTTAGTGAACCGGGGAAGGGAGTAGAAACCTGTCAGAGGAGCTTAAAGCTTGGAGGAGGGAGGGAGAGGGCATCTTGGGCAGGGATTTTCAGAGGTTGATTGAGCTAGATTTTGAAGGAGGGCGATGTGTGTGGTGCAGAAGTGGAATTAGGGCATTTCAGGCAGGAAGTTCAGCATGAACGGAAACTGGGAGGCCACAGTGCGGCTGGGGGCCAGTGGACTGTGTTTTGGATACAGAGGCAGTGGGTGTAGACCAGCATCTGGCACCAGGATGAATCCATCATGTGAAGGGATTCCTCCACGTCCAGCCTCTCCCACCTTGCTGCAAAGAGCTGGTGGCGTCAGTGGCAGGTCTGTTCACCCTCTTAGTCTCTGTTGGGCTGCCCATTTGCTTCTTAGTTTTTCCTCCCTTGGCCCCAGCACTGCATGGCACTGTGCTGTCCTGACTCGCCACGTTTTATTACCTGTCTGGTATGAACCCAGGCCTGTGGCACTCAGATACCGAACCCTCTGGGTTGAGGTGAGGGTGTTGGGGATTGGCAAGTGAAACCGAGCAACAGAGACCTAAGGAACCATCATGGTAGAATCTTTAGGCAGGGCTGAGGGAACGCTGGAGGTACAAGGGAATTCTCCCCCCTACCCCCTTGCTGGTAAACCACTTTTAGGTATCTGGGAGGTTCCACCTTTCACCTCTGGCCTGCCCCCACCCCAAATCTTGGTCTCCAGCCCCTTTATGATTCTTGAAGAGCATTAGATTATGAGGCTGTGTGACATTATGCAAGTTGCTACCCCTCTCTGGTCCACATTGCCCAGTCAGTAAAATGGTGGATTAGATCTTTGATCTTCATCCCTTTACACTCCTTTATCTGTGAGGTTTTCTATGATTCCAGGTTGTAGCCAACAGAGATGATTTAAAAAGGGGTGGGGAGAACTGGGGCCCCAGACAGAAGGGTCATGGAGACTGTTTCCAAGTGAAGTAGGATGTTTGATCTGTAACCTCTGCCTCCTTTTTCTCTGTATTTCATAACATGCCATCCCCCACTGCTGTCGAACAACCTGATTCTTGTCTCGACAGTGGTGAGATAGGCAAAGATGACAAGAAGACAGACAGCTGTCAGGGAATATGCAGGTGCTAAATGCTGTGCTGGCTCCTTCCAACATGAATCGCTCTTAATTCTCAGGACGTTTGTCAGAGATTGCTTTTAGGATCCCCATTTTCCATACAAGGCAAGTGAAGCTCGGAGGGGTGAACCTAAGAAGGTAAAGGTTGCTCAGTAGGAAGGAGCAAATTGGTCTTGAAAACTTAATTCACCCCCAGACAGAATGCTTCAGATACCTCTCCCAGGACAGATTTGCATTTTAAAAAAAGAGGGCTCACCAGCAACACTTGACCCCAGCAAATGACTTCATAAAGATGGAATGTATGAGCCTAGCATCTGGAGAACTGGGAGGTGCTGTCACATTAATTGCGTACACCCCAGTGTGGACTTGGTTCCTCTGTCTTTTTATTCAAACGTGCGAATTCCTTTTCTCAGCCTGGTTAGGAAAGCAGGGAGAACACTGGATTCGGAGTAAGGGAAGTAGAGCTTGAATTCATGCTCTGCCACTTCCTAGATGGAAGATCATGGGAGAGTCCAGTCACCTGTTGGGACCTCAGGTGGCACAGCTGAACAATGGGTGTCCTCCTCTCTCCCTTATTCATCTGGGTTTCCCGTCCCTAGCTGAGTGCCTGGCACATAAGCAGGTGTTGGTGAAAGTTAGTCCCTGTCCCCATTCTTTGGGCTCCCTCTCCCCAACAGTTTGCAATGTTGTGGAACAAGGGAGGGGGAGAAAAAGTCGTTGATCGTTTGGGCGCATTAAGAAAAGACAGTGAGGAACAGTGAACACATAGAGAAACCAAGGGCATAGAGCAAAGTGAAACGACAAAGACCAGGTGAAAAAATGCAGGAAGGAGGGAGGTAAATGGTTCAGGAGAGAATAACCAGGAATAATAAGATTCAGTTCCATCAACTATCCATCTATTTTCAAATGGAATCTGAAAGATGTGCTTTTCTCCCTTACCAATAACTCTTAATTCTCTTCCCCTCCCTTATTTAACCGGATATAACTGTATTATTTATCTCCACTGGGTGGCTAGGGAAAACAGTTTTTTTGTAAAAGACACAGTTCCCCAAGGAAGTGGGAGAGGGCAGACTGGGTGGCGGGGGGTGGGGGCAAAGGCAGAGATGAGCTGACAGATAGCAAGGAAGGAGAGGATCAGAGGTACTCTTGGGGTGTTCTCCTCCACCCTCCACTACCCTGGCTGTGTCCCAGCCCCCCGTCTCTCTCTCCCCTTTCTCCCCCCTCCCTTCTACCCTCCCCAGCTGCACACCACAGTGATGTGTCTATGGACATGTAACCTGCTCCGACATCAGGATCTCTTAGACTTCTAAAATGTCCAGATTATAGACTCTGCCTGCTTACCTTGTCTGGACCCCTGATAAATGAGGAACGTTAACTCCCTCCTCACATGTCTTCCCATAACACCCTGTGAATGCTCTCTCGTGGCCAGTACCGCGGGATTGTCACCTTCATTGATTTTCCTTTTTCTGCTCTCCTAGATAGTGATTTTGTTGAGGGCAGGGAACTCATAAAATGTGCAGCGAGGGGTGCATTCATTCAACAGATATTTATTGGGTACCTACTGTACTGAGGATAGCAGTTACCTAGACAGGCAGGATCTTGCACTAGGACTGAATGAATGATTGTTGGGTAAATGGATGAAGAAACTGAAGGAGGGGAAGACGCTGTGTTGTTGCTGTTTCGTGGCAAAGGAGGAACATCCATCCGGGAATGGAAGGTCCGTGAGGGCAGCAATCAAATTGGCCTCTTTACCTAATCTATCCATGGGACCTAGCACTGTCCTTGGCACATTTTAGACGGTCAATAAATATTTATGGAAACTATATTCTTTTTTTTTTTTTTTTTGAAGATTTTTATTTTAAGTAATCTCTTCACCCAACCTGGGGCTCAAACTTACAACCCCGAGATCAAGAGTTGCATGCTCTACCGACTGAGCCAGCTGGGTGCCCCGTGGATGCTAGATTCTTGAACGACGGGGATAATGAGTACATTTGCTTTTAGCACTAAGTGTGGGACTTTGCAGATTTCCGAGCACATTGCTAGGCCTGGCTTTATTTTCTCTTAATTCTATGTTAGGTGGGATACAAGTAGGACAGCTGGCTGAAGTTTCTTACACACACACACATACACACACACACACACACTTTACAAATAGAGAAAGAAAATCATAGAGGCTTCCATTTATGGTATTTGGAGAGCTTCATTAGCCTCTAAACAAGGGCTTGGTGTGATTGCATGAAGGAGTCCCAAGTGGGACCTAATAGTTCTTATTCTGCTGGGAGACAGCCTATAGTTAAGACATGGCAGCCCCCTCTTTACGTCCCTCTCTGCCTTCAGTCTCCGTTTCCTCTGTAATGATGAACCTCTGCCTTTTCTACTGGCTTCCTCCCACTGGACCCCTTTGCACGTCTGCAGTCCCTCCTTCTTGTCTTTGTGCCATTCCTCCATCCACAGTGCCCTCTGCCACATGGCCACTTGTTGAAATTTTGCCCATCCTTTAAGACTCCTCCACAAAGAAACTTTCTGGATCCAGCCAGAAGTCATCTCCTCTCTTTTAAGCTTTCTACTTCGATTTATACTTATTTATAGCATGCTTTTTCTCCGTTCCTTGGCCCAAGCTCCTGAGGATAGAGTCCCTCAATGCCAGATCTCAGAAGAGATTGGTTGACTAAATGAATCTTTAAAGCGAGCATGTGTCTGCATCTAGCCGATGCAGAAGTAATGTATATGCAATGTAGAAAATGTAGAGAAAAATGAATCAGATCATGATTAAAATCACCTCTGATCTCACCATTTAAAGAGCACTGTTCTTGATGATCTGGTGTATTTTGTTCGAGTCTATTTCTTTCCAGCCGTATATATACATACTTACGTCTAAACAGAACCATGAGATTGTCTATTTTCTCTATAAACTTCCTGTCTGTCTCCATGAGAATTGCAAACTCCTCGAATGTTTAAAGTCTGCCTTTCTCTTCATTTGCATTCTCCAGGGTACCTAAACTTGAGCCAGATGTTAAATAAATTTCTGTAGTGCTGTTACATGGGAATCAAGCCATCATGGCTGTCCTGAGTTGGCGTGTCTTCTTTCTGTCCTCTTGGAGTGCCCATTTGAATTCGGATATGGGGACAGCTCAGTTCAACTCAACAAATGTTTATGGAGCCCTCTGCCCTGCATTTGGCCTCTGTTTCAGGCACTCAGGTATACAAATGGCTCTGCTGTGTCCCTGCACTAGAGTCCAGTGAGAGAGGTCAGCTGTATAAACATATCATTTTAACATAGGTAAATACCAGATACCACATACATAAATACCAGAGACCAAGACAGTGGTACAGTAGAGTGCTATAATAATAGTGGTATGAAGTAATATGTAACATGTGTAACTGGAATGCTTAGTGAGGATCAAGATTAGAGCTAAAAACATGTTATCTCATTTAATTCTCAAAATAACTATGAGGCGGGTGCTGTCATTATCCTCATTTGACAGATGAGGAAACTGAGGCACAAATAAGGTGGAGTTTGTCCAAAGGCACACAGCTTGAACACAGGGGAGCTGGGATTCAAATTTAAGCAGTTGGTCTCTCAGGGTCTGTGATACTATATAGAGCACAATATCCCCACTTCATGAAAACGTATAGGAATGTCTAGCTTATATGGGGGTCATGGAAATCTTCCAGAGAAGGGATGGAGTTGACTCGTGGAGGCTGTCCCAGCCTCTGAAGAAGTGTCTTCAGTTGAGGCAACTAAATGATGTGTTATAAAATTAAACTGATTTCTCTTGGCCTTAAAAAAAAAAAAAAAACATCTTCAAAGACATTGAATAAGAAAGAGCATAGTGGATTTAGAGATTGCTTAAATATTTGATCAGATTTAATGTGTCAGTGCAGGGAAAGGAGTGAAGAGAAGTAAGTTGGGAGAAACGCGGGTGCCAGGCCCCTGAAATTAGGTTTTATCCTGAGGGGTTTCAGGAGCCATCAGAAGGTTTCAAGCAAGAATGATGTGGTCAGATTTATAGGTTAGAAATATCATCCTGGTGGTCATTTGAATGGTGGTTGGAAGGAAGCCTGGAGGTAAGCATACCAGTTGGGACCTTCCAGATGATCTCCATTGGCCTCTTAGGATCCACTCTTCACCCTTTCTTCCCTGCTAAGGGCCTGGAAGGCTGACCTGTATGATTTGCTCCACCCTTGGGTGTTTGGTTGGAGTTGGCCCATGTAAGGCACCTGCAAGAGATTAGCAGGTAGAGGGAGAGTAAGGTTGGAGCATTTATTACCCCGGCACCTCCATGATGGGCCATGCCTTGTCAGTAGCTGGCTTATTCTACTGAAGGCCACAGCTCCTGTCTGGTGGTCCTTTCCTACAGCTGTGGCTGCTTCATGGTTTAATACATCTCCCTCCCCTCGCCCCTTCAGGCCTAGGGCGGTGACAGCTCCTCGCTGTTGCCAACCTTGAGATGCTTCGTCACTGGTTTGCCTTAATCCTGCCTGTGATGATTAATTTTATATGTCAACTTGACTTGGCTTAAGGGATGTCCAGAGAGCTAGTAAAACATTATTTCTGAATGTGTCTGTGAGGGTGATTCGGGAAGAGACTGGCATTTGCATCAGTAGACTGAGTAAAGGAGAAAGGCCTTTATCAATGCAGGCAGACATCACTCAACCCATTGAGGGCCTGAATAGAGCCAGAGGGTAGAGGAAGGGCGAATTTGCTTTCTGCTAAAGCCAGTACATCATCTTCTCCTCCTCTTGGGCGTTAGCACTCCTGGGTCTTGGGCCTTGGGACTCAGACTGGGATTTATATCTTTGGCTTCCTTTATGCTGAGGACTTCAGATTTGGACTGGACTATGCCACTGGCTTTCCTAGGCCTCCAGCTGGAAGGTGGCAGATTTGGGGACTTCTTAGCCTCCATAACCATACAAACTAACCCTTCATAATAAGTCTTTTTTTATATATCTATAAATCTCCTGTTGGTTCTGTTTCTCTGGAGAACCCTGACTAATGTACTTCCAAAGTCTTTGTAAACAGTCCCGTCATTAAATACTTACCAGTGACCTCACCGAGTGTGCCTTCTCTTCTGTGATGGGACCCTCACTGGCACAAGGCCATGTGAGGTGTTTCACGAGAGAGAGGATGATGGTCGGCATTAAGGCAACCATTGTAGAGATGAAAAGGAGGGCGTGCGTGTGTGATGTCCATTTCCCAAGGTCACTCGGCAGGACTTGCTGCGTAGAGATGACCCCCCATGAATGCTGGGCCGGCTAATGGCAAGGGCGGTCGAAGTCAACATCTCTACCTTCCTCAGTTGTTTGTACCTGGGCAGGGAGTTCATCTCACGGAATGTCTGCTCTCCCCCCCAGTGAAGCTAAGACTATTTGCAACCTCATCAGAAGCGCTCTCTGGCCTTCTGCGAATAATCTGCCGGAGGGTCAGCGGGAGCCGGAGCATGAGAAGGTGGCTTAGTTAGCCCCTTGGGAGATGTTACCAAGATGGCTGGTGATCAGAAGAGCTGCTTATTTTCCTAATGACCTTCAGGAATTAAATAAAAATACAATGAGTGCCATAGATTAGGAAGAACAAGCCAATTAAAAGCACAACACGCCTTCGGGAGTTTTTATTTCTTTTCCAGGAGGCTGAAAGGCATCTGTGGCTGCCGAGGCAGGATGGCGGTCTACCCAGAATCACTGATGAAGGCTGATCCTCTTGCTTGGCTTTAGTGGGGCCGTTGAGGGGATTTGAGCCTATTGAATATTTCACGAGTTGCAGCCCATGGGGGGAGAACAGAGAAAGGTGAAAAGGCAATCCCTGTGTTTCTGTATGATTCCAATAGAAAACCAAGCTCTCTGAGGTGGGAGGGAGGCAGGCGCTGGAGTCAGCCTACCGCCGGAAGGCATGGTGCACCAATTCTCCCACTTTAATATCTGCTGTTTCATTTTATATTCATCATGTCAGCATAATCTGCCTTTATGGGAATCGTCTTGGTTCCCGACCAAATGCGTTTAGTCCCCCTTTTGCTTTAAGTTTGATTGTAATGTGACTTGAAGACTTCAATGAAACGTTTATATGGAAGGACTAGGGGAAGAGGAAGGGGGAAATGCAATTGGAAAATCAATCAGCGGGGAATTTCAAGAGCTGGCCTTGGTTATGCCAGTATTTCTTTGACCTGTTTTTAATGGACACAGGACTGGCTGTCTGATCAAGTGTACTTTGCTGTTTCCCGACTGCGTGCCAAAGAGAATATACTCTATCGCGAGGGATTCAAAGCCCTTAACCCTTGTGTCTGATGTACATTTCCAACTGACATTCTGCCACACTCCTCCTTACACCTGCAGCTTCAGTGTCCAGAGGTACCCAATTGCCCAGGCCGTCCCTATGCCTCCTTCTCTCCTCTGAGGGCCACCGTTATGCCCATTCTCTGCAGTGCTCAGGGTACTGTATTTTCAGAGTAGCTCTTTGTCTCTAAGCTAGGACAGTCCTGTTGTACCTTCAAATTCTCAATGGACCTTTACTTATTCTTTCTTTAATTCTGTAATGAGGCTTAACCGTACCTCCATAATCTTATTATGGATGTGTGTGTGTGTGTGTGTGTCCATCATTGGCAATTCAGTAATTTTTCAATGAGCACTTATTATGTACCAAGCACTTTTAAAAGTACTTGCGATATGGCAGGAAATAAGCAAGGTCTCTGCTTTCCTGGAGAGAGAGGCATTAAACACATGTTTCAGAAAATATATATGATTCATTTCTAATAGTGACAAGTGCTATAAAAAGGCTTTGTAAAGGGGATACAATAGAGCGTAGATGTGTGTGGAGAGGAGAACTTCAGCTAAACCTGGCAGAGCCTCTCTGAGCAGGTGTCCCTGGGACTGGGAGGCCAACGCCGAGAAGAAGGTCGCTTGCAAGGTCTGGGAGGAGAGTCCTGGCAGACAGGACAGAGTCCTTATGCCCTGAGATGAGAGTGAAGCTGGTCTGTTTGAGAAACAGGTGCAAGTCCTGCAGAGCTGGAGCATGTGAGGAGGGGATGGCAGTAGTGGGTGTGTCAGGATAATGTGCAGTGTCTGGGGCCACGTTATGTGGGCAGTACGAGCATGTGTGGGCAGTGAGATGCCAGCTGGGGAGTGGGTAGAATTTCTGCCACTAAAGGACTGAGTTTCCTAAAGGCAAGACTGTGCCTCATTTCCCTCCATGTTCTGAGCTACTAACATGCCCACAATTGAGTAGGTCCTCAATAAAGTGTGTTGGATGAGTGAACAAACACACACATGAATGAATGAATGAATGAATGAGGGGATGAATGAATGAGAGAATGAATGAGGGAATGGTGAATGAATGAATGAGGGAATGGATGAATGAGGGAATGAACGAATGAGTGAGTGAATGAATGAATGAATCAGGGGATGAGGGGATGAATGAATGAGGGAATAAATGATAGGGCCTCCTGCTTCCAGCAGGGCAGTTTTCTCTCTGAGGCACCATGGCCCTCCTCCCCGCCTCAGCAACAGTTTCCTTCTTTTGTAATAGAGTGAGTCCAGAGCTGATCTCTGTGATTCAATATTTACTGTGTTTCACACACTGTTATTATCATTTAACGTTTACTGTCTGCTGACTGTGCACTCATCGCTGAAGCAAACAAAGAGCTCAATCTAGTTTTGGTTCATGGCCTAATTTAGTCAAGGAAAAGGAGATGTTGTAAGAGCTAGAGGCACAGTAACAATTGTGTGGACTGGAAATCCACTGGGTCCGGCTGGGTATAAATTCACCAGTGGCCCGAAGCAAGGGACTGACCCTCGGTGATCCTCTGTTTTCGAATCCGAGCGTGGGGAGGACGGGCTTCTTCAGCCGTGGGATTTCGAGCACAGGCTGCGGAGAGCTCCGGGAGTGACGAGCGCAGGTTTCAGCGAGCCGTCCTCCGCTTACACCACGGCCTCCTCGATCGCAGACACGGTGCGGCAAGGGCCTGCCCGACCACCGGCACATGAGTCCTTTTCCTCGAGCTGCTGCACAAGAGACCGCTATTTCCAGGGACAACTTGTAGCCCTGGGCTCCCTGGGGCTCTGGTTCTGGGCTTTGATACATTGAGAGAAACGTGAGTGAGGGACTGAGCTCGGCCATTTACCATGATGTCTTCACCTTGCCTTGGCCCAGCTGGCCAGCTGCCAGAGAAGCTGCTGCCAGCGCTTCGGGTGCTGAGGCCAGGAGTGGGGCAGTGGCAGGGGGGAGAAGGTGCTGGGAAGAGGCCCGCTGCACACCCTGGGCACCCAGCCAGTCTCCTCCCCCCGGTGCCCCACAATGAGCTCTTGGGGTCCTTTGGGGCCCATGGCCGAAGAGCCGATGAAGGCTCGTGGTTGTCTCCGTCCCCGCTCAGCTCTTGGCATGGCAAGGGAAGCCCAGGCGGGTGTTCGCTTGAACCCCTCACTTACTACATCCTGGCCACCTTGTCTTTTCCTTGGAAAGAGGTAGAGGCTGTTGAGGGTTTCGAGCCGAGGAGTGATGGGAGCGAACAGGCTGTGGCAGGAGTCCTCTGGCTTCTGGGTGAGGATAGACAGGAGAGCGAGGGAGCAAGAGGAGTGTCCAGTCAGGAAGCCCGTGCGGTCAGTCAGGCAAGAGAGGGTGGAGTGTTGGCCGAGGTGCTTGCAGGAGGGGAGCCGAGAAGGGATACCTTTGGGGTGGGTTTTGAAAAGGTTTCCTGGTGGACTGGAGGAGGAGGGGGAGAGAAAACAAGCAGTCAAGTGTGTCTCAAGGATTTTTCCGCAGCAGCTGAAGGGTGAATAAGATCCTGTCCCTGTTAATAATAATAATGATAATAAATATTAATAGCTAACTTTTTATAGCACTTATTAAGTGCCAGATGCTCTTCCCCAAGGACTAGGGGACCTCAAGGAGTTAGTCTATGGGGAGTGGACGATACAAGAATAATTCAGTAGAACTTGGTGAGCAAACATCATCTCGTCACCGTGACTCCTTTTCCTTCAGCGTTGCCAGGGTCTGCAGAGTGGGGCACGGGGAGAGCTGCTTGGGTAAGAAGTCCTAACTCGGCTTCCCCGTCAGTCCTCCTCAAGCGTGTGTGTGTGTGTGTGTGTGTGTGTGTGTGTGTGTGTGTGTACATGCACATGTGCATATGAGGTCTGCGGTGACTGTGGGAATACTGCCTCTAGGTCAGGTCCATGTCTTGGGAAGATGGTCCAGAGTTCCAAGCCTCAGAATTATTACAGCTACTTGTCCACGATGGAGTGCCTCCATCTCTATGGTAACTCTTGCTTGAATGAAGTCTTGATAGTTCTCCAGGAACCCTATCACCCTTCCCCTTTCTTCAGAAGACATCGTGATAGGCCTTGTCCTACTAGGACATTTCCAGGGACGCAATCCCTCTGGTGGGCAGCAGTATGAAAAGATTATGTGATCTTAGTGCAGGGACACTTCTGGTTGCCAGTGCTCTCGCCCTTCTTACTCGGTAAGAGGCCATGTTGGTACGCTTCTATTGGAAGGAAGTACTATTAATCATTTAAAGACCAGGTGACTGGGGGCGCCTGGGGGGCTCAGTGGGTTCAGCGTCTGCCTTCAGCTCAGGTCATGATCTCAGGTCAGGGTCCTGGGGCCAAGCTCTGTGTTGGGCTCCCTGCTCATCTGCTTGTCCCTCTCCCTCTGTCCCCCCACTGCTCGTTCTCTGTCTCAAATAAATAAATAAATAAATAAAGTATTTTAAGTGCATACATACATACATACATACACACTGACCAGGGGACTGTAACTTGCTCGCAGGTCCTAACTTCCGCTTGGTCATATGAGAACTCTGGGGTGGGGCAGTGGCTTTCCAAGTATTTTTAAGCCATGGAAACTTGGGTGCCAACACTCCCTTGCTGGTCATGCAGTATAAACGCTAGCAAAAAATGGAGCTGCTCTGACCGAAGCAGCCGAAAGAGGTTCAGAACAGCCCACTTACCAAGCTCCTTTCCTATAAAGGATAATCCTGAGGCTCTTAGGCTGGGCCAGATGTTCTCTCGGGCTTTCTCCGTGCTGAGGTTCTGCAGTTAGCCTGTGAGCATTTCCAGCTCAGCTTGTAAAGAATTCACTCTAAACCCCTGCTCTTCTCAAGGATGGAGGTGTCCTCCGTTCACCTTCTCCCAGTTCCATGCCCTCAGGAGAATGTAAGCACCTGCATCACTTGCATAGTTTGGTTCCTGTTGGTTTGATTTAGAGGAACGAATCATCTTAGCACACATGGTGCTATACAAAAGGGCCCCAGACGGACCTGGGTTCACCCTCTGCCTTTGCTGCTCCGTCGCTTGGGGAGATTCTTGGTCACAGGGGAAGTGACGGTCTCCAGCCCATAGATTCGATATAGGGAAAGGCATCCTGGATGGTACAAAGTAGGTGCCTTCGGAGCTCCTGAACACGCGTGGCTCCTTCCCTCCCTGGAATACCGAGGCCAGGCGTGCCGCTCACCCAGCGCCTCCGGTCTTGTCTTGCAGAGATGTCTGGCACGGCAGCGGACATCTCGCTGGTGCACTGGAGGCAGCAGTGGCTGGAGAACGGGACCTTGTATTTCCACGTCTCCATGAGCAGTGCCGGCCAGCTGGCCCGGGCCACGGCGCCCACGCTCCAGGAGCCCTCAGAGATTGTAGAAGAGCAGATGCACATTCTCCACATTTCTGTGATGGTGAGTGAGCGGGAATGCCGGGAGGCGCTGGGGGGTGGCGACGGTGAGGTGGGGGGACGAGGGAGGGAGGCGGGGGCTTGCCAGCCGAGGAGGGAAAGAACTGACTGAGCGCGAGAGGTAAGAATGATCAACAGAAGGTCAGGTGGATTCTCTGGTGTCAGTTGGACTGATGCATACCCATCCATCATCTGTCAGCTGTGACAAACTAACCGTGCTTCAGAGAAGAGAGGAAAGGGTCGCCAGCTCCTTGGCCTTTTGGCTGACCTCTCTGGGAATAGCTGTTTAACATCTGTCACGTGGTTGGCCTGTTCTGCCGGGGGCTGAGATTCAGTGCTCCAAAATTCAGCTGGCCTTTCCAAGAAGGACTGAACAAACAAAATTGGAACCAAAGTTGGAGCATGCCCGTCCCCAAGTGCCCTTGATGTGCTGGGTATTCTGACCCTCATAAGACCCCCTGCAGTGTGGGCAGCGCATGGTGGCCCTTGGGGCAGGACTAGGCATAGCCCCATGACACATGGATGCCCCTCCATTACCCTCATGTTATAGTTGTGAATACCGAGTCAGAAGGGCCAAGACGCTTACCCAAGGTCACATAGCTCGTAGGAGATGGAGCTGCTCTCGGCTGTTGGAACCCCCAAGCATGTCTGGCTACAAGGCCTGAACTATGTCCACTTCACTCTTTCCGTCAGTGCAAGTATTTATGGATCAGCTAACCATGTGTCCAGCACTGAGCTGGGCACATTTGTGGACATCACCTCATTGCATTATCACCAAGAAAGCATGAAGTCCGGCATGTCACCTCCATGGGAGAGCTGAAGTTCTGGGCCCAGAGAGGGGGCAGTGGCCTTCCATCTCTGCAGGCCCCATGACCTGGAGCTCTTGGAGTCTGCTATCTCTTCAGAGAAGGCGGCTAGGGCTTAAATCACTTGAATGGTCGTCTAAAATGCATGGAGGCTCATATTAATGGTTTCTTTAAAAAGCTGGACTTAATGGCTCTGCATGGTGGATAGGAAAAAACAAATTCATTATGCAGAATGTACAGGGTCTAATTGGCTCAAGAAGAGATCTGATAATAGCTACGAGTGACATCCCCCTAGTGCTTTTCACTCCTCAAGTCATTATTTTCTCTTTTAGCACAACTCTCTCTGCCAGATGCATGAGGGTAGGAAATGTTATTCCCAATCCATGTATGAGAAAGGTACAGCCCAGAGAGGTGAAGAAATTGGCATAAGGCCACGCAGCGCGGTAGCACGACCGCCCACGCCTTTCTTTTCCGTTTCAACAGCCAACAGTGTTTACTGAGAGTCTACAGTGGGGCAGAGTTTTGCTTTTGGTCTCGGTTCCTCTGGTTCCTCTAACGCTGCATTCGATATTCTGATTAAGGCTGAGTAAGAGCTTGGAAGTTTTCTCTTTTTGGAAAAACACACACATAGCCCAGCCAGACAGCAGTGTTAATTTTGGACCTAACGCATGCTCGTCACGTGGAAGAACAAATCAAGGCCTTTGTGTTATTCATGGAATGAGTGTGATAGACTTTTCCCATATATATATTTTGCAAATGATGCAGCCACATGCCAAGCCAAGTGAATGCCTGCATGCTAACTTTGGGGTGCAAGTGTGTAAGCACTATCCCAGGGTCCTCGCTAGAGTCCTCATGGGGCATGGGCCACCATCTGATGCTAAGATGTTTTGAGGGGGTGCGACTTCCTTATTTAATGTTTGAGAGTGAGGCTCCGCTCCATTCTGACTAATATTTTTTAAGTGTTTTTGTTGGTTGGCACCAGATTTACTTTTATGCCTCCTTCCCATAAACCAGTAACCTAGATGGTATAATGTCATTTATAAATGAGCCCTGAATGCACTCTCTCTGCTTCCAGGTTCAGTGTTAGTTCCACTAAATCACACTCTCCCCGAGGACTGTAGGTGTTCTTCCCCTTTTTATTCTGCTCCGTGAGTTCCGCTTAGAGGGAAGAAGTCACTCAGACGCACACGAATCTGGAATTCGCTGTAATTCAAGATGCGGTTGGCAGAGAGGCAGGCACTGGTTGCCACCACCTAGATCTTCTCTGGCCACGCACTAAAGTGGCCCAAGGCTACCACCTTGTGGTCCCTGTGGTTCTTTTCTGCCTTCAGGGCTCCAAAATCTGGATCTTTCTTGTCCTCACCTTACTCACAGGAGACAGAGTCAAGTCCGGGAAACTTTGAGCCCCAAGGCGTTCACTGATGGCAGCGCGGCTTCTCTGAGGTGGGACACACCTGCCCCCTGTGCAGAAGGTGGGGGACATGGAGGTGAATAGACACAGACTGCAGAGCTTGGGTGCCTGGATGTGAAGTCCCACGGTTTCGCCTACCACCCTGGGTGATCTGGGGCAAAGTCTTCAATGCCTCTGTGCCTTGCTTTTGTCATCTCTAAATGAGGGTGCCACTAATACCTGCTGTGTCGGGACAGCACACACCTGCCTCAGAGGAGCATGGTGTATAAGACCGTAGGTTCTTATTCTTACGGGCACTTCAGTTGAAAACTTTAAGATGCGTTTATTATACCCTTTCATTTCATAAATGGATAAACTGGGGTCCAGCTATAGACCACAAGTTGTCTGTGATCCCCCAGCCTGTCAGCACGGCTTGGCCTGCAGGGCATGCCTCTCAGTGGCTTAGATAGACTCTGTCCTTGCCAGTCCGGCTACAGACAATTCAGCAGGAACAAAAAGAGTGTTGGCTTCCTTCTTCCCTAAGCAGACGTTCAAAGTGGCATTCACAGTGGCTGGGTTCTGTTTCCCCATTTCACAGATGAGAAACTTGAGACACAGTGAGTTTAACTGACTTGCGTGCCTAAAACTGTGTGGCTAAAAAGGAGGCAGTTCTGGAACCAGGCTCTTCCCGAGATTTGAAACTCATGTCCCATGGTTACTTGGGACAAGGTGGCTCCTGGTCTCTTAGATTTTTGTATTGTTTTCATCTTTGGTAAAGATCTGAAATTGTTAGTGAGAAGACCCCAGTTGTCCAGTCACATGTCAAAGAAATGCCAGGGTCCATGTCCTGCACTCCCTTTGCTCAGCACAAACTTCCTGCTCACCCATGCAGGGCAGCCAGCCTTGGCTCAGTCATTGGAACCTGCTACAATCCATGCCTACTGGAGTGGAACCGGCATGCTCTTTGGGCTTGTTAATTCCTGAGCCTGAGATACTAACAAAATCAGTAGCTATTGGTGTGACTTTGGTCACCCTAAGATTAAATGGTAAACCCAGTATTTCACTCTATATAGGCTGATTCCAGAGCCTTCACCCTGACAGTGCAAATATAGACCACCATTTCTCTTCTCTCTGCATCAGCTGATGGCTCAAATTATAAGGTCTAATGATCAAATGCCTGCACAGCCTCCCTCTTCATAGCGAATCTGTGGGTACGTTAAGGGAGGGTTATGATTTGGAAGTCAGCTCCAAGGCTGAACAGGATCTCTGTTGCTAGTTTTATGACCTTGGTCAAATCAAAATCATCGTCTGTGAAATATGGGATAATATTCTCTAATTCTGAGAGTTTTTCTAGGTGCTAAATGAGCTGACCCATGCCCATGTCCTGCACAATGAAAATAACGGCCACCATCATCGAGGGCTTTCTGTATGCCAGGCACAGGCAAGGTGTAGCACATATATCATTCCATTTAACTGTTCTAATACTCTAAAAGATCGATACTCTTATTTCCCTCATTTACACACGAGGAACCTGGGAGTTAATGAGGTTTTGCAACATGCTCAAGTTCATACCACCAGTGAATTCTGAAGCTGGGATTATGACTCTAGTCTATCCAGATTGAGTCTTTGCTCTTGGGCATGATTCTGTATGATGCAGGGCCTGGCATTCACTAAGTGCTCAAAAAGTGGTAGCTGTTATCCAAATGTTAGCTGTAGTGACAACATTGGTGACACACCTTGGTGACAAATGTTGAGAAAGGGGATGAAAGGAAATGTTGGGTTTGATGTGGAGGGGAAGAAGGTCTTCGAGAACACATCTTTCCAAAGGACCATCTTACAGAAAATGCTGCAGATTTTTACTGGTGCGTCCCAGTGAGGGGGCGGTGACAAGGGACCAACATCCCTGTCCATGGCAGGACAGATCTTCCCAAGTGTTTGAGCTACCTGGCACTGCACTGACTGAGTCATGGGGGTAGTGAGTTCCTTGTCTCTGGGGGTATGCAAGAAAAGGCTAGAGGCCCTATTCATCAGTATTTTGAGAGGAATAACAGTTAAGTTAGATGCGTATTGTGGTTCTTTCAAACTTACAGGATCTATGATTCTATGGCATAATATTATATAGGAAAATACTTTGAGGATTATAAAATGCCACATAAATCTAAGAAATTATTATTACTATTCTCAATCAGAAGCTTTGTTTAAAGGATTTGTGTGATATGGGGCTAATTCTTTTTAAAGCTTTCTGTGAAAAATGACTTTAGATCATTGCCCCAACCATTCCAGTATTTATTCACAGCATACCATGCCTTCCTTAGTTCATTGATTTAATCACTCAATCATGCGATGGTTTACTTGTCTACTAAACCTAACAATGACAATCTTATCTGCAAAAAAAAAAAAAAAAAGGGAAAAGGGGGAAAAAAAGCTTTTAAAAAGTCAACCACACGCTCAGAATGAGCCAACTGTCTGGGCTCTGGTTGCTAAAAGTGGCTCCACATTTTAAGTTGTGTTAATGAAAGATGAGTTTTCGGAACAACTAGTTTTAGAGGTTCTGGGTGAGACCTGAAACAGTGTGTTTACTTTTGGGGATCACATGTTCAGAGAAACAATAGCTGAAAAAATGATGAGAAAAGAGAACAGTGAAGAACCTTCATGTTAACAAGAGCTGCTATAATGCTTCTTGTAGATGATCGGCATATGTTTAACTTACTCAGTTCTTTAAATAATCCCAGTTCAGCAGCTACCGTCGTTACTCCTGTTCTACTTTGGAGAAAATGCAGGCACAGAGGATGTAACTAGTGTGCAAGAACTGTCGATCGGGGTCCCCAGGGTCACATTCTGGCCCCATAACTGACTGGCTAGCCATGTAACGAGGGCCTCTTTCCTCCCTCTGCTTCCACAGCCTTATCTGGAATGGGGTGAGGATGGAAGGACCTGCCTAAGGGGGTTGTAGGATGACACATGCACATAGGACACAGCCTGACACGTAGTCGGGTCTTTGGAGATGTTAGGATTCTGCTCTTTCTCAGTGTATTAGTTTCCTAGTACTGCCACAACAAAGGACACACACCGAGGGACTTACATGTGTTGTCTCATGTTTCTGGAGCCTAGATGTCTGACACAGATGTGGGCAGGGCCACTCTCCTTGTGAAGGCACTAGGGGAAAGTGTTCCAGACCGATCCCCCAGCTTCTGGTAATTCCTTGGTTATGACTGCATAGCTCTGATTTTCACACGGCCTTCTCCCTGGGCGCCCATCTGTCTCTGCGTCTACATTTTCCACTTTTTATCAGGACGCCAGTTATATGGGGTTGGGTTGTACCATGGTGACCTCACTGTAACTTGATTACCTCTGTAAAGACCCGATCTCCATAGAAGGTCACATTCGGAGGATCTGGGCAGTAGGAGTGCAACATATATTTTGGGGGTAGGGGACAATTTCAGTAATAAGTGCCATTGCTGTATTATTTATAAGCAATATTATTGAAGAATGGCCCAGGGCAGCCAGGGCAGGAGAAGCTAAGTTGTTACAGACTGCAGGTCCCAAAAGCCTTTTGGGTAGAAAGCCGAGTCATGGGGAAAATATCCTAGGAGAGATTATTTTAAGAGGGAAGGTGACAGAAATCTAATGGTGGAAGAAACTTGTGATACGCACAGCCCAAGAAGCTGTGGCCTGGGACTCAGGTGTCCCAGGCTTGCCACTCATGAGCTGCATGACCGTAGGCAGGTCACATCCCTCCTTAGCCTTAGGGTCCCCATCTGTAAATCGAGATCATCAAGCTTCTGTCAGTTGCAAGACATAATGAAGTTTGCCAGTACAAATACATTTTTATGTAAGTGGGCCATACCACATAAATCCCATTTATTTTTTTTCCAGAAAGTGGAATTTAAAAATCACAAATACACTTAGGAATTTTGAAAAAATTGAATCACACGGACCTTGTAGCTTGGCCTTGACTTGCTCCAACAACAAGGATTCAGTAATAGCCTGCAGGGTCTCTAGCTAGACTTAGGGGATCCTGAGAAGAATAAGCCATCCAGGAAATGTGCCCTATCTCCCACAGCGTTTGGAGATGCAGCGTAGTGAAGTGGAGACCACGTGGTGTGGTGTCAGGACCCCGAGTTTCAAGTTCAGATTTTACCTCATCGCAGCTGTAGAACTTTGGATGTCTCCACCTCTTGTTCGGTCATTTGGAAAAATGGAAATAAAATTAAAGTCATCACGTGGGGCCGAGACAGTGCACATGAAAGCATTTGGCTAGGTTTCCCCAAAAGCAATAGAACTATAAAATATGGTTGGAACGTTAGAGTTCACAACACCTTAGACCTTGGCGAACCCAACTCTTCTGGATGAGTCAGCCCTCACGCGTTTATTCCACAAACAAATCACTGTGAGTCTTGGTGACTGACCGAACAGCGCTTTACTGCTCGCGGACCCTTCCATGTTGGCAGCTGCCGTCGCTGTGGCTCGGCTCTGCATGTCTTTTCCTTCCGCAACTTTGGCTGAAGGGGAGTCCCAGGCTGAGACCTTTGGTTTCCATGGCAAAGGGAATGAGCAAAAGAACTGGCAGGAATCTAGGCTGCTGCTTAAACCCAGTGCTGAGATGGGGGTTCTCTCACATTCTGTGGCCAGGGCCAAAACGCATCGTGGCCAACCCCAAAGCCAGTGACAGGGGAACGCAGTCCTTTACAGAGAATAAGCATGTGGGCAGTTGCAAACGGCAGCAGATGATACCCCACCTTCGTTTTGCAGGTGGAGGAAATGAGGCCAGAAAAGGGATTACCCCATTCATCTGGGCCAGCAATCAAGCCCAGACAGAAAATCCTGGAGGTGGCAAGAAGCAACCTAGAAAGACGGCCCAGTGGCTTGAACCTTCTGGCCAAAATGGAATGCAGGATGGGAAAAAGGAAAAAAAGTTGTGTATAAAAAAAAAATCTGCATCATGTCAGACAGAAGGAGGCAGAGAGAGACAGAGAGGAAAAATAGACATCTGCTAGTATTTATTGAGTACCTCTTCCATGCTAGGTATATGGAAACTACCGGATACAGAGAGAAATAAACAGAGAAGAAGGGAGCCAAGGACAATGAGAGAGAGGTAGAAAAATACAGGGAAATCGGCAGGAATAGACAGGAAAGGATTTAGCATAGAAGCAGAGGCAGGGAAGGAGGAAACAATAAAAGGGAGGAAGGAACCACACAGGGAAGTAAGCAGGGGAGCAGAGGAGGAGACATAGAAGCAGGGGGAGGGGCAGACAGAACCCAAGCCCAAGAAAAAGTGGTGGAGGGGCTCCAGGAGAGGAGAGGGCTGAGAAGGAAGTGGGGGCACACAGGGAGGTGGGTGCCAGCACAGTGGATCTGAGAAGAGGCAGCAGAGGGGAAGGTGGAAGGAGCTGAGGTGCCAAGGTCTGGAGAAGAGAAGGGGGAGGGGAGCTCCAGAGACTGCAGAGATGCTAGTGGGGGGTGGGTAGTAAGCAGGGTGGCAGAGTTGAGGGGGATATCCCCTCGGTGGCCACTCCCCACCTTAATACTCCAATTTTTTTTTTTTAAGATTTTATTTATTTTATTTGAGAGCAAGAGTGAAAAACAAGAGAGTGTGTGTTGGGGGGCGGGCAGAGGGAGAGGGGGACGCAGACTCCCTGCTGAGCAGGGACTCAGGACCCTGGGATCGTGACCTGCGCTGAAGGCAGAAGCTTAACCCAGGTGTCCCTGCACTCCAGCTTCTTGTAGCACATATCATCTTCCTTCATAACCTGGGGCTCCTGTGTCGTATTCTAATACCATAGGTTGAGTTCACGGGGTGTGTGTGCATGTGCAGTGCAGTGTTCATGCTGTTTACTCCCCTTCTCCCCATGCCCTGAGTCAGCCCACGTGCCAATGAACTTGGCTTTGGACACAGTAGAGCTTCCAGCTCCCTCTTCAGTTCATTCCCCGCTTTCCACTCTCCTGATCCTCAGAAGACACCTTGGTTTGAAATAACATAGGTTTGGACAGACAGATGTGGGTTCAAATTGTCTCTTTGCCTTGTTGCTGTTTGTCCTTAGGCATATTTCTGAACTTCTCTGATTCTTACTTTCTCCTGAATCTACAGTGTCGCTGTGGATCCCTCATTCATGTGGCTGAGGAGAGACATAAATGATAAAAGACACATGAAATATTTAGAACAGCACTCAGAGAAGATCCCTTTCTTTTCCTTTTGCTCTTTTAAAATATTTTCCCCCAATTCACCCCCACGCTTGGCTTTCACAAAAATTCTTTGAGCTAAGTTGGGTAGGAGTTATTGAGAATATTGACTCCAAAATACTGATAGAAATAATAGACTAAATAAATGAATGAGATAGAAGAGATAGCTCTTTCTTATGGTCGTATCCCAATTAATAAATGTAGAAGGAAAGAGGGAAAGTGGAAAATCACCATTACGCAGTCACCACTGTAATAATTACTACTGACAAGATGCACTGATGTATACTAAAATTAATGGGTGAAACTTCAAGAACAAGCAGGATATTTGCAGAATCTCAAAGTATCACCCCCTGGATATTTCTTAATTATAAAAGGAAAAGGGTGGCTTTACAGTAGAGAATCTAGGGGATACTAGTATCAACTTCCCAGGGCTAATGTAACAAATAACCACAAATGAAGGGGCTTAACACAATAGAAATTTATTCTCTGATGGTTTTGGAGACCCAACGTCTAAACACAAGGTGTCATTAGGACTGTGTTCTCTCATCCTTGGGGAGAGATGGAGATAATCTATTCCTTGTCTTTTCTAGTTTATGGAGGTGCCAGGCATTTTGTGGCTCATGGCTACGTAACTCCAGATGTCTGCCATCATCTTCATGTCACCTTCTCCTCCATGCCCTCTTGTCTGTGTGTCTCTTGTAAGGACATGTGTCATTGGATTTAGGACCCTCCTGGATCATTCAGGATGACCTCCTTTTGCAAGATCTTAACTTAATTACATCTACAATGACCCTCTTTTTCCAAATAAGGTCGCGTTCACAGGTTTTGGGGACAAGGGTGTCAACTTATCTTTTTTGGGTCCACCATTCAACCCAGTACCTCACTTTAACCAAGTGGTCAGGGTTAACATCAGGCATCATGAGTCCCCTGATAGGAAGCACTGAGAAGGGCACGATGCCATTTCTGTGATACACTTGCCCAAAATGCGTACCCTCGTTCTCATGAGAATACATCAGACACACCCCAAAGTGAGTGACCTTTTACAGAATAACTGTCCAGCACTCTTCAAAAGTGTCAAGATCATGAAAGACAGGAAAGGCTGAGGAATTGTCACAGGTAAGGGAGGACTGGGGAGACATGGAAACTCAGTGCCTCGAGGGGTCCTGGACCAAAACAGGAACATTAGTGAAAAACCTGGTAAAATCCAAGTAAGGTCTGTGGTTTAGTTAATGGTATTATGTCGTTGTTAATTTCCTGGTTTTGATTATTCTTTTATGTGCGATTTTAACTTTGGCGGAAGCCGAGTGATGAAGAGTATAAAAGAATTCTCTGTAACAGCTTTGTAACTGCTCCTGAGTCTATAATTCAGAATAAGAGGTTTAAGAACACAGAGTATTGAGTCTGGAGCTGGACTGCCGGGCTCAGAATCCTGACCTTACCGCTTAACTGGCAGTGTGACGTTGGTTAAGTTACTGTTCTGTGCCTCAGTTTCCCCCACTAAAAATGGTGAGACTCATAGTTTCTACCTCATCAGATTAAAATTCTCTACAGATGTCGTGTCATCAATTTCATTGATCTTGCTACTATGCTGTTCCTATTGGACAAATGACAAAACCAAGGATGAGGAAGTTAAGACATCTCTATTCTAAGGTCACACAGCCAGTGCCTGAGCCCAGGATCAAACTTCAGTTTCTAATTCCAGAGCCTCCTGCCTGGCTCAGTCAGTAGAGCATGAGACCCTTGACCTCGGGGTCATGAGTTTGAGCCCCACGTTGGGTGTAGAGTTTACTTAAAAAATTGTTTCTGAGTCCAAGTGATCTCTCTAAGACATTTCTTCTCCTACCAGAGCAAAGAGGGGAAAGGACCTTTCAGGAGCCCATCTCCACAACCATCTAGTTACACCATGCCATGTGTTGGTAGGACAGGCTTGACTCTGGACTGTGGAAGGTGGCAGCTGGATCTTCCTCATCGTGAATGCTTGGAAGTGAGGACAACAGACATTTCTGACTTAGTTCTAAAAAAAAAAAAAAAAAAAAAAAAATCCACAAAAACTTCAGCCTCTTTAAAACACGTCTAGTCCAATGCCCTCCTGTTAGAGTGAAAATACAGAAACGAAGCCCATAGGTCTCGAGGTGACTTGGTGTCACGTGGCAGGTCAGTGCCAGAGCTGGTTTTGCAGGCTAGACTGCAGGACGGCACACATGTGCTTCCTTATGTGTCTGTGTGGGTGGGGGGTCCCCACAGCACCGCACTTTCTAGACATCCCCCAGCTGTGATCTGCACTCCGCAGAAGGCCTCTGGCTGCATGCTGCGGGAGCCGCAAACATAGGTTCCGCGCAGCTATATTTCAGTACATCGTGGTAATCATCCTGTCTGCACTTCCACCAGTACTGTCGAACAATTACCCAATTCAGACTTCTGCAGCTAATGTTCCCCAGCTCAAGGGCGTCTTTAATAGCAAAATAATACTTGTTTTTTCTTCCTTCCCTCTCTGTTTTTTCCTAATCTCTCCCCAATGAGACATAACATTAATTACAGCAGTTAACAGAAATTCTGTCTCCATTACTGCCTGCCACCTTTTCCATCTTGGCTTCCGCCTCCGAAATTCCTTTCTTGAACGAAGGGGAGGGGGGTTACGCAGATGTGTGATTGTATTTATTTATCGTTTCTCTGCTTACCTCCTTTGTGCTGCATTTCAAGCCTAGCAGAATCCGTGTTTTCGCTGGGGTGGGGGTTGCACATGAGTGTGAGTGCGTGTATGTTGTTTGCGTGTGCCTGCTTCCTAATCTAGCTGTCATTTTGAGCTAATTGTGTTGTTTCCTCTTGTGTGGAAGGAAATCTTATCTGTTTTGGATTAAAATTCAATGAAGGTCATAACGGCTGGAAAACTTACCAGACTGCTGCAATTAATGTTCATTTGGCTTTGATAAATTGGAACGTTCCCCTCAATAGGACTGGAGTGGATTTCAGAAGCAATAATTCTTCCATTAACTCAATGATTCCGCCTGTGATGGAGGACCTTGTCCTGCTTTTGTTTGTTTGTCATCTGTCACTTGGAGGAGCTGGGCATATGTCGGAGATGATTTATCGTGATTGCAGTGCCTGGTTGTATCAAAGCATTTAAAACCACCAATTATTTTTGCCCTCTGTAAATTGCTTGGTTAAACAAAGTGTGAGGTTGGAATTAAGGTGGAAAAAATCTTTTGTGCCCCCGTTTCTGCTCATGGGTTTCCACACTTGTGGCGTATTACAAATTCCTTTCAAGGTCCAGGTGAAAATGAATCTGTCATAAGAATAAGGGGCGCCTGGGTGGCTCAGTCTGTTAAGGGTCTGCCTTCGGCTCAGGTCATGATCCCAGGGTCCTAGGATCTAGCCCTGCATCAGGTTTCCTGCTCAGTGGGGAGCCTACTTCTCCTTCCTCCCCTCCCCCGCTCATGCTCCCTCTTGCTATCTTTCTATCAAATAAATAAATAAATAAATAAATAAATAAATAAATTCTTTAAAATTAAAAAAAAAAAAGAATACTGAGCACTTATTTTCCAGGTAATGTGCTGGGAGCTTTGACGCACGTTGTTTTACTTCTTAAAATAATTGTTTAGGGTGTTTTGCCCATGTCACCTGGGAAAAGACCAAAGTCCATTGATAAGTATTTCCGGCATCGTGAACAGCAGGAGATTGGAAGCCAACTATCTTGATTCTAAAGTTCTTGCATTACCCTCATGCATTAGGATTTGTTTTTTAATTGCTTAATACTAAGCCCTACCGTTTACTGCTGGTGTGGAGCAAGATCTCCTTCCCACGTAAGAATTACCTGGAGGTGTTCGTTAAAGAGGCAGTTTCCTGGGCTCTGCCCCAGGTATGCTGGATCTGAATTCCTGGTGGGGGTTTCTGGGGAATCTGCATCCTGGAAAGCCCTGCAGCTAATATTTGTGGAGAATCACTGACCTGCAGCTCATTGAGACCAGCAGGGAGAAAGTCATACCCTTGACGTGCCCATTTAAAAAATGATGGCATTCATCCGAAAACCCTGACAGGTGGGCATTGCTATCTCCATTTTATAGATTGAAATATTGAGGTACATCAAGTTAAATGGTCTTCCCCAAGGTCACACAGCTAGGGAGAGACCAAAATGGGACCTAGACTCTGCATTTGCCCTGCTGGCCAGAATACTCTGGCTCTCATAAATCATAAACCCCCTCTCATCTGCTCCTGTCCTTGTCCAGCTCTGTCTGCAGCCTCCCTTCCTTCTCTAAAACTCTGCAGGGGCCCAGGCAAGAGCAGCTCTGGGCTTTCCCCGTAGACACCCTCTTCAGTTCCTCTTTTATTATAGTCCTTATGTGTCCTGATGTTCCCCTAATGAAGCGTCTAGAGGCTTGCCCTGCCTTGGCCTTCCTTAATAAGGAGTGAAATGTGTTGGTGTCTGTGCCAGGGGCTTTGTTTAGATGATTCACAGAGCTACCAAAGGCCTTCTAGAGGGAGATGTGGGGCAGGCCCCCCTCCCCTCATTGCAGACGATCTCAGGTAAAGGAAGCTCACTTGCAGGGCAGGTCTGTGCTGTTACAATAATTACAGCAGCGTGGCTGAGGGGAATGGAGAATCAGCTGGACCTGGTTCTGTCAGCCTTTCGCTGTGTGATCTTGGGCCAGCTCCTTGCCCTCTCTGAGCCTGGAGGTAAAAGAAGTATAACAATGGTACCTCCTCTTCTACAGTCATTTGTGGCGATGACGGTAGAAGAGGAGGTACCATTGTTATGGTATCCATGTTATGTGCCAGCTTGGTATCCAATAACTAGAAATTTCTCAACAGATTGTAGGTATCCTTAAAGCCCAAATGCTCTTGACCCACAAACATTAATAGAACATGTTCCCATTTAACATTTCATTAAAACCTCCTGACAATATAGTAAGTAGTTTTTTGTTTTTTGTTTTAAGATTTTATTTATTTATTTGACAGAGACAGCCAGCGAGAGAGGAAACACAAGCAGGGGAAGTGGGAGAGGAAGAAGCAGGCTCACAGTGGAGGAGCCTGATGTGGGGCTCGATCCCATAACGCCAGGATCACGCCCTGAGCTGAAGGCAGACGCTTAATGACTGCGCCACCCAGGTGCCCCTAAGTAGTTTTTTTTTAAATGTCATTTTATAGTTGAGTCTCAGAGAAGGGTCTTTCTTAGAGTCACACAGTTGGTCAGTGCCAGAAAAAGGAATTCCTGGATCTCTGCCAGAACTATCTAGGTGGGGCCAGGGGTGGACATTTGCCTAAAGTTTTGTAGACAGGTCATTTAAAGTTCAGGGTGGAATTTGGTCTGGACACTCTGGCTGCCCTCATTTTGAGATTCACAGTGGCAGGTGTTACAGACTGAATTGTGCCTCTCCCCTCCATACCCCCCCCCAATTTTCATACACTGAAGCTCCAGCCCCCCCATATGACTGTATTTGAAGATGGGGCTCTTAAGAAAGTCATTAGGGTTAAGTAAGGTCGTAAGAATGAGTCCCTAATGCAATACGACCGGTATCCTTATAAGATGAAGAAGAGACACCAGGGATGCATGTACATAATGGAAAAGGCCATGTGAGGACACCATGAGAAGACAGCCATCTGCAAGCCAGGAACCAACCCTGTCAGTGCCTTGATCTTGGACTTCCAGCCTCTAGAATGGAGAAAAAACAAGGTTCTGTTGTTGAAGCCCCTCAGTCTGTGGAATTCCGTTAGGCAGCCTGAGCTAATAGGGCAGAGTGTTGTGGTTTTTGCCACACCGGCCCCCAGTGGCTCTGCAGTCATTCCTGAACAAAGGAGAAAAGCAAAAAGAGTGGGGGAGGGGGAGGTGATCACAAAGCAGAAAGGGGACAGAATGGAAAGGGAAGAAAGGAGAGGAGAGGGGTTTTTAGAAGCAGGGGGGAGTGCCTGGCACATAATAGCAGCTCAGCAAAGTCTTAGGTGAATGGATTGGGAGATAGACAGTTGGATGAGCTTGTCATGCGTTCCAGTCATGAACTTTTCACAATGTCAAGTGCTGGGTGTAGCCTCACAGATTGCAGGGAGACAGCTGATGATTGCAGCTTCTGCTTAGTTATTGCAAGGAAAAAATTGTCGGGTGCCTTTTTAATATGTCACTATCATCGTTGTCACACACTACTTCGTTAAATTTTACTAAGTTCCGCCTGTTAATGATTGTTTACAGATGAGATGTATAAGTATGTGCCCATTTGTTGGATAAGAAAACTGAGATCACCCAAGGTCACACAGGACCTGGATTCTGAGAGGAGAGGCCCACAGCTTGCTAGGTTTCTGTTTCTCCATCTCCTGCCTGTATGACCCGGAACAAGTTGTCTAACCTGTCAGAGCATCCCAGAGGTGAGCGAGGCCTCAAGGAGGTAATGGGGAAGTGCTCCGTGAGTGGGAGCTGTAGGGTACAAACTCTCTCATTGTATCTCCAAGATCCTGGCTTCTGGGCTTTAAACTGAGGACTGTCCTTCATATCTTCAAAGATTGTATTGAATGAATGAGCTAAAACAGTAGAATCCTCCGGATTGCGCCTGGCACATAATAGACGTCAGTTCATGATGACTGTGATTATTGCCCGTGTCCTCCTGAGCGCCATGTGGATGAGAGGTTCGTCCGTTGGGCAACCTCTTCCATCCATCAAAGACCAAGCTGATGGTTTTCTGGTCTGTTCCACCCCAGGCTGCTGTTGGGAAAAGGCCAGCAGCCAAGGGAGGTGATGGCTGGGGTCTCGGAGCCACCCCCGGGGACCACCTCCCGCTCCTCTGGAGGTGAAGACATGGCTGGCCTGACCAAGTGGTGCAAAGTGAAAAATGAGCTTGTGAAACGGTAACAACATCTGTGTCATCATTTCTGCATCAGGAGGTCAACCGGCTTCATAGAGCGCTCTGCTGCCAGAGCAGTCTTTGTTTAGGAATTAATTAGGAGCAGCGAAGAACTGCTGCCCGTGCAGATTTTGGTTTCTGGAAGTTATGAAAAGCAGATGGATTTTAAACAAATGTGTTTTTCACCCTTTACCACTATGTGAAAGGGTATGTACCCGAGCAGGGGCGCGGGGAGACGGGCATTGAAAAGGAACACCTGGGCCCTCCTGCCTATCCTGCTTGCACGAGTCCGTGTGCATGGCGCATCCTTTTGGCTGCTGCATTTGGGGTGTGGGTAACATTTCGGTATTAATACTAGCATAGCCTTCTGAATCTTTTATGTGCCAGGCACGGTACCTTATCTAATGTCTTCTTGACTGCCTGTGGTATGTGAGAAAACCAAGAGGGGAAGGCTCTTTGATTAGAAGTGATGGAGCTCAGGCTTGAACCCTGGGTTGTGAGAGGCCAAAGTCTGTGCCGCTAGCTTCTGAGCTATAGCAGAACCTCCTCATCTTCCCAATAAAATGTTCCAAGTAACCATTTGAAAGTGTCTGTTAAAATCTGAGTGAGGATTTGCAAAGAGTGATCTTGCAAACCACAGGGATTCTCTGCAGGGACCAGAGAGGACCATTTAGGCTTTCGTGAATCTACACTATGTTGACATAGAAGTTACCCTCAATGAATGCATTGCACCTTATTAATAATAATAATGATGATGGTGATAATGATGATGCTAGCTAATATTTATATAGTACTTTGACAGTTTTAAGATAATAATCACACATCAGCTGATGCATTTTATCTTCAGAACGATTCTTCGTTATTTAGGCATTGATATTGTAGCTATTATTAGTAGTATTAATAGCCCTGGTTGAAGCTTAGAAAGGTTTATCATGTCTAAGATCACCCAGGGACTCAATAGTAAAGCCAGACCTCCTTTTACCAATTATCTCAGCATCCCCTGGGGATCATTAAAGGGTTAGGGATGCCCTGAGGTGGCAAATAGAGAAGACCCCGAGTCAGAGAAACACAGAAAATCATGGCATTTTAGAGGTATAAGGAAATTTGAAGATCTGTGTTTATAAGACCCTAATTTTTAAAAAGATTTTATTTATTTATTTGTCAGAGAGAGAGAGAGAGCACTTGTGAGTGCAGGAGGCAGAGAGAGAAGCAAACTTTCTGCTGAGCAAGGAGCCTAGAGAGGGGCTCAATCCCAGGCCCCTGGGATCATGACCTGAGCCAAAGGCAGACGCTTAACCGACTGAGCCACCCAGGCGTCCCAAGACCCTCATTTTTAAAATGACGAAAACTGATGCCCGATGACAGGAACTCACTTCTTCAAATTCGCACAGCAAGTTAGTGTGACATTGAGGATAAAAAACGTATACGTTTGCATTTAAATCCTAGATTTATATTACCTCTACTTACAGCCTTGGACAAGTTAATTAATTTATTTCAGCCTCGGTTTTCTCTTTCGTAAAGTAGAGATAACACTACTGAATGGGACAGGGATTCAATGAGATGATGTGTAGAATGCCTATCACAGAACATGTCCCCACTAAGTGAAAGTTGGGACAGTAAATGAGGAAGACACTCTGCCTGGGGGCTAGCCAGGCCTGAGTTCAAGTCCAAGCTCCTCGATCATTAAGTATGTGACCTTGGGAAAATGACTCAAATCCTGCTCACCTCAGTTTCCTTCTATAAAAATTGAAATGGTTTATATTGACACCATTTTGTGTGCTTTGTGTATTGAAAATAATCTGAGGGGGAGCTCAGCCCAGAGCCTTGCCCCCGGTGAACGTCAGCTCTCATAGGTCCCAGTGTGTTCTGCTTTTCCCATTCCGCGGCTTTCTTTCTCAGCTAGATGTTCTTCAAGCAAACAGAGGAAGCCCGCAGCTCCTTCCTTGGAGCACCACTGTTGACATTTTTCCTTTGGGCATTGGAGCTAAGACGCAGTTCTGGATCCCAGCCATTTCTATAAAAATCTTCCCAACTTGGTGGAGTTTTGTGTCCCCTCCAAGCACAGAGCTGGAGGGAGAAGATGGTATTAAGTGTAATTAAATATGCACTCCTGTGTTTGGGGAATGCATTGGGGGGATTTGTCTTTAAAGTGTCATTCTTGAGCAAAGACACCTGTTATGCTAATGGTGCTGTGTTAGTCTCTCAACTGGGGGCCTGGATGTTTTCTTAGTGGAGCTACTGTGAATACATTATACCCCATGCTGCACCCCATGGTCTAGCATCTTTTGCTTTTTCTCGAATGTAAGCACCTTGGATTCTTAATTTGGCCTTCATAATGAAGCACGTGGCTGGGAGAAGTGCGTAAGTTAGCCCCCTCATTGGAGAAAAAACCTGATGGGGAAAGACTGGAAGAGAAATAAACGTTTATGGAGCAATTGCCATGCACCAGGCGTCTTGCTGCATGTACAACTGTGCTCTGCTGTTTAATCTCACTATGGCGATGCGAGGTAGGCATTTGTATTACAGTTAAAGGAACTGAAGCTCAGAGAGGCTACAGTTTAGTTATTTATTCAACTAATATTTCTTGAACACCCACCCACCTTGCCAAGTACTGTGTTAGACCCCTGGAGTTGTGTGATCTGGACTATCGTGTTTATTAGCCGAAGGCTGACTTGAGATTGTGGCCCCAGGGACATTACGCAACTTGTCTAAGTTTATGCTATAGGAACTGGCAGAGCTGGGATTCATACCTACACCTGTCAGAGTCTTGTTTTGAGCTCCTTGAAACAAGGAGGCTTAGTGCGTACTCATTCGCCACTTCAGTGTTCAGGGGACACCTCCTGGGCACAAAGCACGTGGTGCTCACAGGAGGTTCCAAGATGAAGGCTTCTGTGTATTCGGGTAGGATTGCTGGGTAAAGTATTCAGGGAAGATCCGGCAGCACCTTGTCAGAGGCACAGACCGGAGACAGTGGAAACACAGAGGAAGAAGAGGTCACTTCCAGCTGGAGGGATCAAGGGAAGCTTCTGGGAGGCAGGGAGAATTGATCCAGGTCTTAAAATGTGGCACGGATGGGGACATTAATTTACGACTTTGCGTCTTAGTCAAGATCTCTTGGCGGTAGATGATATTAGCAAGACTCTGGGGTCAGGGATACGTTTCACACTTGCTTTCCAAGAGGTTAGTAGATTCCTAGCATCTGACTCAGCACCAGTTTACCTGGTACCGACTACTCTGTCCCACAACAAAGGCTGGGGAAACAGACATGGCTCCGGCCCACAGAAAACTCCCGGAAAGGGAAGGGAGTATCTCAGTCATTCTTCGTTAATTCAGGGAAGACATGGCGGGGGAGGATGAATGTAAGTTTAGCAAGGAGTCTTGTAAATGATCTATTCCAGTACTTTTCAACATTTTACACCAGAAAGCTTTCATCAAATGAAATGTTATATGGACGCCTGATACACCAACGTGGCTCTACTCTGGCTGGGGGCTTGGAGGCGTTGATGAGGGAGACAGGATCTGTTTGTTTTTGTTCGCCCCCACACACCACCAGAGTTCTGTGCTAGTGATCATGGCTTGAAAACCACTTAACCCCTTCTACCCCACATCATGGAACAGATGGAGGGACTGTGTTCTGAGAGGGGAATTCCTCAAGGCCAGAGCCAGTGAGCAATCTGAAGCCAGGAACCAGCTGTCTTCTATCCTATCCCAAGGCTTTCTACACCATGGAGAGAAGCAATTTTTTTGTTTGTTTGTTTATGTTTGATTGTGTGTTTTTTAACTTTTTATTTTGACACAATTTTAGGTTTACCAAAGAATTGTGAAGAAAGCACAGAGAATTCCCGTAGACCCTTTAACCAGCTTTAACTAGCTTTCCCTCTTGTCAACATCTTTCTTAACCATGAGGCGTTTTTTAAAACTGCAGTGTTAACATTGAAACAACACTGTTAGCTAAACGTTTTATTCCTTTGGCCTGAATTTTTTCACTGATGCCTCTTTTCTGTTCCGTAATCCCATCCCAGGTACCGCACTGCCTTTACTTGCCCCGTTGCCTTAGTTTCTTTCTCCTCAGGCTTTTCTTGCTTATCACCTTGATATTTTTGAAGAGTAGCGGTCAGGTACTTTGCGGGATGTCCCTCAGTTTGGGTTCTTCTGATGCTTTGTCATAATTAGACTGAGATTATAAACTCAGAGGAAGAACACCACAAAGGTGAAGTGGCCTTCGGGCATCCTCATATCAGGAGATACGTGCTATCAATAAGACTTAGGGCAGATCACGTTAAAGTGGTGTCTGCTAAGGTTCTCCACTCTGAAGTTCCAGTTTTTCTTTCCCTGTACCCTATTAGAAGCAAGGAACGAAGCCCAGCATGCACAACGAGCAGGGGATTAAGATCTGCCTCCAGGAGGGAGGTGTGCCAAGGGTGTGTGAATGTTTGTTGAAACCACCAGCGTCATTAATAAATATTTGGGACAGAGACGTTGAGACTCTGCAAACATCCTGTTTCTTCTTAAGGTTTTCCCCACTCATTTTAGCATTCATCAGTGATCTTGCTGGCAGTGAGGTATTACTGCAGTGGAGGAAAGGGATCTGAAAGCAAAACAAAAACAAAAATATAAAGAAAAAAAAAAGGAGACAGGAAAGGAAGAAGAGAAAAGGTGCACACTAAATCCAACCTCTTTTCTAGGTGGTAGACTCAGCTTAGGGTGGGTGTCAGTGAGAAAGGGGCTCCACGATCCTTACCAGCTTTGCTGACCTCATTCTAACATAGGGGCGTTTTAACTGACATCGCCATGGCACTGTCAGTAACTGTCACACTCGGAGGCCCAGCTTGGCTCTTTTTAACTCTATTAGGAAAAGGTCAGTGTGGATCAGTGCAAGAATACGTAACTTGCCCCATTTCCCCCCAGGTTTTATTTTAAAATATACCTAGATGAGGAAGTGGGTAAAGATATGTCTCTTAAGCTGATACATTCTGTGCTTCTGTATATGTGTTGTATGTTATGTACATGCTTCCTTTTTGCTTTGAACATGGCATTTGGGGAGGAAGAAAGTTAGAGATCCTTCCTTCTCCTCTGTCTTAGCTTTGGGCTGTCACTCAGAACAGCTTGAATTGTTGGCAGGCTTCCGTAAGATCTCAGTGACAAAATATGGCCGGCTTGAAGCTCAAGGATGGACAAGTGCAGGACCGTGTATACACTGCCCATGCCTGGCACACCTTGGGGGTATCTGGTGTGGGTCACTGGGAGTTAAGCATGTTAGATTAGCTGGTTTAGCCCTTAGAGCAAATCTCATGGAAGAGGTGGCCTTTGAGATGGTTCTTGAAAGACTGAGGTTTTCAGGAAGTGTTCCAGACAGAAATGAGCATGCAAGAACCTCAGGATATTAGGAAATTTCCTACCCATTAAAATAGTGGGGGAATTCTTCCCATTTACCTAGAATTATTTCTGATTCTGAAGAACTGTTGTATAGGGATGTGGCTACTTGCCTCAACAGAATAATCAAGCACTTGAATATTTTCTCTGTATCTTTAACATTTCAGAGTATCAACACAGTATTAATAATTGTTTCTTAATTGGTTTGTGGGTAGGTTGATCCACTGGTTGGTAGCTTGAAGCCTATTCAGAGACTTTGTCTCGTTATTATTTGAACTTTGCCACAGACACAGTTGGGGTCCAGCTCAGATACCCTTTGCACTGCCCCTTTCCATGAATCCTGGCCCAACCTCCAGTTGCCAGCACATATGACACTGGCTAAAATCTCTGTGGAAGCTTGGTGCTTTTCTGTCCACCCTTGAGCAAGCTAGAATGTCATAGAACCATCGACCTCCATTGACAGCTCCTAACTGATGATTGTGGGTGGCGGTGTTGGTCAATACATACCCCACTACCCTTGCCACCCTAGCAGGATGAACCTCTTTCCTGTTGCCCACTGTAACATCTGACTGGCTTAATAAATCATCCCGCATTGGCTTCCTTCCTTTCTCTGACTCATTTCCCCATCTCCTAACCAGTGTTTCCCTATAATCCCTTCCCAGACAACCATGTATGCTCAAATCCTTGCTTTCCAGATTTCTTCTGGAGAAAGACAAACTCAAATGAGCTTCTCTTATGGCCTGTTGACCCAGGAAGTTTGAACCCAGAAGAGAGGGAAACAAAACAAAACAAAACAAAACAAAAAAACCCACCTCAACTTCTAGTTGGTTCAGCAACCTCTTCTGGTAGAAGAGGAGCAAAACACTGTCATTATCTGAGCCTATATTCCTTACCTTGAAGGGGAGAGATTGGCTCAGATGTTGCCAGAGCCTTTCCAAAGTTTTCGTTCTGAAGTTTCAATTCCCGAACACCTTTGATTTCTCCAATATTTGTATGATTTTCAGGAATTTACTTAATGTGTTTTAAGGAAATCTGTGTGCTTTCTGCCTACCAGTTCCCATTTTTAAGATGAACTCTCTAGGGTAACATGTCCCGGATTAGGGAAGTTTGGGTGTCCTGTTTTCTAAGAGCACTGGTCTTTGACTTTGGATGTAAACCCAGAATATATAGGAAGGCTAGCTGTATTGCCTTACTCCCTAGTTCCCCTCCTCCCCCTGGTCTTTCTTTGTCTCTCTTCCTGCACTAACGTTTCCATTTGCACACGTGGAAGAGGACAATCCTGAGATTGAAAGCTCTGACCTATTTTTTTTCTGACTGAATATAATAGGTACCATTTTCTGAGAGCATAGTACATACCAGGCAGTGTGCCAAGCGTTTTCCATATATTCTCTTGTTTGTTTCTACCACAGCCCTCGGTGGAAGGTACTATTACTGTTTGATCATGAGGAAGCTAGGCTTGGGAGGGATTATGCCATTGTCAAAGTTCATGCGGCTGTTAGTGGTACAGCCAGGATTTGAATCCAGGCTTGCCTGGATTGAAATCCTGTGTTTTACTCATTACCTGCTTCTCTACCTGATGCAATTCAGTAGGTGTAACTGGAAGGGCCTCTGTGCGCTTCAAAGCATTATTCATAAGTAAAGGAGGAAGAAGTGTAGGGTGTGCGCAGAAAGGGGCAGAGAAGTGACTCAGTGCCGGTTTGGAAAAGCAGATGTGGATTTTACTGGATGGTAAACTGAGTGAAGTAACGGTGCTCAACAACAACAAAGACTTTCTTTTTTTTGACATCGATTTCATCAAGAAGAGGGTCTCACCTGGAACGAGGTTATTCTGATTTGGTTAGTCATCTCCTGGGATATTGTGCTTAGTTGTGGTATTATCCTTAAGAAAATTGTAATGAGAAATGAGTGTGCCCAGGGAAGATTAACCACAGGGTAGTGAAAGGCTTCAAAACCATCTTACCACGATTCTGAAAATAACTGGGAAGACTTAGCCTGGAGAAGAGAACACTTGGGGATCTTGGTGGGGATTATTATTTCAAATCCTAAATATCTCTTAAGGAGAGGTGGGAGTTAAATTTGTCCTGTGTGGCCTTAGGACATAAGAAGCAATGGGGAGAAAGCCACATGGCAGCTGATTCTAGGTCTATTTTAAAAAGACACAATAACAAAAGTACCCAAAATTGGAATAGGATATTTCGAGAAGTGGTGTTTTCTCCACTGTGCCTATGTTAGGATTTTTTTTTTTTTAAATTTGCAAGTGATATAAATCCAACTCAAACTGGCTAAAGGACAAATAAGGTCTTTAATTCCTTAAGGAACTGAAGTATCTAAGGCTACCTTTAGTGCAGGAAGGGTTAGATCAAAATGTCCATACAACATCGTCAGCAGTATGTCTCTATTCCCTCACTCTGGTTTCCTCTGGGTAGGTTTCATTCTAGGGCAAACTCTCCCCAGGTCATGATAAGGTTATTTGATACTTTAGGATCCCCGGGAAGGAAAGACGGTGCTTCTTATTTTTAACCAAAGTGCCTGGGAAGACTATTATTTTCTTATGTGTCCCGTTCCGTGTTAGTGTTCTGTTGGTGCTGTAATAAATTAGCACAGACTCAGTGATCTAAAATGACCCAAATATATTATCTTTTGGTTCTGTAGTTCTCAAACGTATGAAATTTTTCTCAGTGGATTATCATCAGTGTCATGGCAGGGCTGTGTTCCTTCCAGGGGCTCTAGGGGAGAATCTCTGTCCTTGCCTTTCCATCCTGCAGAGGCTGCCCACGTACCTTGATTTGTGGCCTCTTCTCCCATCTACGAAACCAATACAAGTGAGCTGAGCTCTTCTCAGACCACATCATTCTTACTTCTTCTTCTGTCTCCCTCTTCCATTTATAAGGACACTTGTGATTATACTGGACTCATCTGTAGAATTGAGGGCCACTTACCCATCAGAAAGTTAACTGAGTAGATGTTTCAGTTCCATCTGCAACCTTAATTCTCCCTTGCCATGTGGCCTAACATATTCACAGGTTCCAGAGATAAAGATACCAGCATCTTTGGGGCATTATCCTGCCTACCACAAACCCCAGAGAAGTCACTGTGATGTGCCAACTGGTCAATCCTGGGTTGGGTGACCCCTTCCTGAACCTAGACTTGGGTAATCCAGAACCAGACCACGTATATCGAAAGTGTTGAAGAGGGTATCATTTAGAATCTCAAAGGAAAAGTAGGTCCTTATTACAGAAGAAGAGGAAAGAGATGCTAAGGAGGTTTAAAAAAAAACAAACACATTGTGGGGTGGGGTATCCAATATTAGGTAGGCAATGAAATTAGGAATTTTTAAAGGTTTTTTTTTTTTTTGGTTTTGTTTTGTTTTTTATTCTGATGTTTGGAGATCATACCCTATGGCTGTGCCTAACACCAGCAAAAACAAATAACTAGTCCTAATGACATAGATTCTATTCTCTATTCCTAGATAAGGCTCTGGGAATCCCTGGGCCCAGATTTACTATGTTGTTTATGTGGTTTCCTGGTTCCTAGATGATGAAATCAACTAGTGAGACCCATGGGAGACATTTTAGGAGAAGTGATGTGGTATTTTTTTCCCCAGATTTTAGAGTCCCAAGTGTTTAAGCAAAAGGCTAGGATAATGCTGATCAAAAAAAGTGTTGGTATAATATTTTTTCTACGAAATAAAGAATACTATTTCCCTCTCCCAAGAAGGATATTTTTAAGGACATATCCTAAAAGATTTCATGAAAGTCTTCAGCAAAATAATTCCAAAGGGAAAAAGTTCTCTAGAGGAAGAAGGAGGAGGAGGAGAAAGAGGAGGAGGAATAGGAAGAAGAGGAGGAAGAGAGAAAGAACAGAATGAAACAACAATAACCTTTCTTTCCAAACTTTGTTTTAACAAAAGCAAAAAGTATGGTGTTGCCTGTAACTGAACATTTTCCCCTCCTTGCCTGCTGCTAGCTGAAATTGGATGGAACCATGAAATCCTAACCAATTTCAATCCACCACAGGTGCCTTGAGTGATACATTTCCAGTCAAATGCACACTTTAGGGCTACAGATGGTGGAAGAGATAGAAAGCAGAGGTAAGAATGAGGAGAGAGTCATGGGAGACATTTTAAAAGAAGTAATGTGGTATTACTTTTTATTTCTGACTTTCAAGCCCACAGTGTTTAAGCAGGAATCTTGGCTGGGCACTTATTGAGAAAACCTTTGCCTATATAGACAACTCCTGAACAAATTAGGCACTATGAAAGTGGCATCCGGTCCTGTATATACACCCACATGCTTTGAGGCTCTGTAAGGTCTTTTAAGCCCAAGTCAGTTTAACAGATGAACTGCCTTAGCAATACCTAAAGTTTAAGGACTAGATGGGATGCTGTCCCTGGTGCTGAAAATTCATATTCCCCAAACTACTGTACTCCTTAGCCTGATTTCAGCTGAAGAGCTCAGCCTCAACGTGTCTTGCTTGGTTCCTATTTGAGATCAAAGGCCCATCTCTCATTCTGCCTTTATAACTAAGTGAAAAAGCCTATGGTTCCTTCTTATCCCTCTCAAATGTGACTTTTTTATCACTGGAATGGAAGCTTTATGAAAGTAGAGACTTGATTGTATTTACTATTCTGTCCACAGTGCCTCGAATAACATCTCACTTATACTAAATTTGGGTCAGAGGGATTTACTAATTGTATGGCCCTCGTGTTTACACTCTCTCACTGTAATAACACATACACACACATATACATACACATACAATCGAAAGAATTAAAGAGTATTTCTGTAGCACACTTTGTCAGTCTTTCCAGCTGATTTAATCTGTATGGTCTTTCTCTCTGCATCTGTGTATAGCTCTGCGTCTGGAAGACACATGGTGGGTGCCCAGTATTTTTCATTGAACTGAACTTGGTTAATTTTACAGATTAAAAAACTAAAGTTGAGAGAGAAATGGATGGCCCAAGGTTATCCAGTTAGTTAATGGTGGGGAATTGTGACATTCCCTTTACCTCCCCTTTCACAGTGTCACTCTCCAGACCTTTCAATTCCCTCACTTGGTGATTGCATTTAAAGACCACATCAAGAAATCACAATTCCTGACCTTTTTTTTTTTTTCTTCTTCTTCTTCTCGATAACATTGATGTTTTCCTGACACCAGGTAGGAGGTGGATCTCTGATATACAGATTCTGACAATTTTGGGGAAATTTACACATGTGCTAAGGGATATGATATATGTTACCAAGAAGTGAGGTTTTGATCTGAAACCACATGGCTTTGGATCTTTCCTCAATCTTGGCACTTGTTTGCTAGGAGGTAGATTGGGATGATGAGATGAGCTTCTAATGATGGGTCCTTAGAAGAACAGCAGGAGTTCTCTCACCTTCTGTTCACATGGTGACTTGCTCAGAGGAGCCCAGAGCCCAGCACGTGTTAATGGTTGGCAGGGGCAGAATCCCTGCCATCTCACTGCTCTGCATCCATGTGTCCTGTTGAAAGGGTTGTGCCATGGTTCTCAGGGATAAATTTAGGCTGTACCTAACTCCCTTCCCCCCAGGCTACAAGAGTTTCAAAATCATACTTTGGGGAGAAGGGAGATAGTAGGGGCTAATAAGAGAGGAAAGGAAGGAAGAAAGGAAGTAGAAGAGGATACGAGATAAAGAGGTAGAAAGCTTTTGTTGAGCTACTCTGTACCCCATCCTGTGTTTGTCACTTTTCCGTTCATTGTTTCAATAATTTGCATCTGACATATATATACAGAAAGCTAGGATGAATAAATGATGTCTTTCAATCTCTCCAGCTCTCTAAGATTCAGTATATACTTTATATATAAAGAAACTGAAAAACAGAGAAATGAAGCACAGGGCAGCTAAGAGAAGGATTTTGGAGAGCAAGAACTACATTGATAATTTCATCCAGGGAAGGCTCTCAAAGGCACTGGGAAGGCAAAGGGCTGAAGAGGAAAATGGCCTTCATGAGTAGTCATGCTAATATATGTGTGGGAGCTAGTTTTATTATTTTTATCATTTTACATCTGGGAAAACAGAAGAATAGAAACTAGAAATGCCTTGTCCAAAGTCATGCTTTCATTAATTCGTTGATTCTACTTATATTGAGTGTCTACTCTGGGCAAAAGGTAAAACAGATGATCTTTGCCTCTGAAGGATGTGCTTGTTTGGCATTTGCCTTTTTCTCTGGCCAGCATCCTCTGGATGAAAGGGTGGTGGATGTGGGTGAGGTGGAGAACAGAGGGGAGCAAATAAAGGCGTTCCCGTCAGAGTGCACAGCACATGCAGATACATAGAGGCTTCAAGATCTGAGGGCACAGCACTTTTTTGGGAGTGGAAGTGATGTGTTGTGACGGAGGCACAGGTTGCTTGGGGAAGCATGGTGGGCGGAAAGGGTGGAGAAGTCTGGTGGTAAATACTTGGATTTTATTCTGCTGGCTTTGTAGAAGCAGCAGGTACTTATAATCAAGCAAAGAATGGGCTTCAGAAACCAGAGTGCAAAGTGGTGGAGTGGGGAGGCTGGCTCCGGGCTTTGCGTGGTCCTCTGTGAATTCTCGCTTCTATAGTCCAGCCACCTCCCCTGCTGCAAGCTGTAGCAAAGACAATGACCAGGCAGGTGCTTCCAAATGAGCAGGGGAAGGGAACAAATGAGTAACCCAGTTTGAGTCTGAGTTGTGGTTGAGAGGCTGAGCTGCGTGGTAACAATTTGCAACATTAAATTGAAATTGAGTCTGATTGGCTGGAAAGCACTTGGCCTACATTAATGCTGGAGGAGACTCTCTGGGTCTGATTAAGCTGCAGATTTTCCCGGGCCCTCTCCTGGTGATCCATCATTATTCATGTCAGCACCAGGCTTGTCAGCCGCCCTCCACCACCAAAATTAATGAATTGAACTCCATGACCCACACATTTGATGGGATGAGTCTGTCTAAGTCAGCACAAGGCCATGGGGATGGGCCATAATTGTTCCTTCCTTCTTCCCTCAAAGGTGTAGCTAAGTCACTCCCCATTCTTCCCTTTACCTTCCTCAGCTGCTGAGCTGGCATCATGAGCAGGGACAAGGGAATCCAGGATTAAGGCACCAGGAATACCTAGAAACTGAGAATCGCAATAGTCTTTGGAGATGTAGTTCAGCTGTATCCCTACTGCATAGCTGGGAAAAATGAGGCTGGCCCTGTGTCCTACAATGAGAAAAGAAAGAATGGGGACTAAAACACTTCTCCCCTTTTCTCTGACTTCCTGTACTCTTTTCTACCTTGAATTTCTCCCCTGGACTGTTATTTTGCTCCTCATTTCCTCTATTTTCTCCGAGTGGAGAGAGGTGTATCAACCCCCCAGTTTGCCGGTGGAGCCAACATTCGGCATTTCTTTTTCCCCTCTGTGCTCTCTGACTCTTACATCAAAGACAAAATTTCCTGTGATGGCTGCTGTCATAGGGAGAAAAATGAGAAAAAGACATTAAATTGCATTTCGGACCTAGAAAAAAACTTAGAGGTCACCTTCAATTCCATCTACCGCATCCTTGTCAAGTGATCTTCAGGATAACTTGCATAGCTCCAGTTCCAGGGAACTTACTACTTCCTAAGGCGATCTTTCTATTTCTGGACAGTTTTGCCTATTTAGAAAGACCTCTTTATTTTGACCTAAATTTTGTGTTCACATATTTTCCACTCTTTGGTCATAGTCCTGCCATTTCTAGCAGTGAAGCATCAATCTACTTTTTCTTCCATGTGGGATTCCTTTGGATCCTTTGAGCTACTTCTCATCCTTTTATGCCCTGAAAGTCAGTCCCATGTTTGACTCATTACTAAGATATTAAATCCATATAATGATTCGGGACCAGCATTTTCTGCAACCAAATGGAGTGGGATGGAGTAAATATAAAGGGGAATATCAGAATGCATTACAGAAAGTGAGGACAAGCCTTGTTTCTGAAATTTTGATGTTTGTGTGTGTGTGTGTATGTGAGTGGACTGAGTCCCATTGAAAACTGTTTTCTTCCTTGCCTTGACTGTTGTGGATAATGCTGCAATGAGCATAATAAGGGTTCAGATAACTCTGAGATAGTGATTTCCTTTCCTTTGTATATGAACCCAGATGTAGGATCACTGGGTGATATGGACTTCTCTTTATAATTTTTTGAGAAATCTCTGTACTATTTTCCATAATGGCTGCACCAATTCATATTCTCACCAATAATATGTAGAGAAGGGGTCTTAAATATGTATAATATTACTTGTCAATTATATCTCAATGAAGCTGGAAAAAAAAAAGGAAAAATATTTTCTTACTATGAGTGGCAGTATAAAAGCATCCCAAGGAGTATTGTTCAAAGTCTTCCCTTTTTTCAAGCTAAAACTTTGTGAACTCAGTTCCATTCAGGTTTGTAGATGACTATCCATCAACAATTACTTAACCTTTCTGAACCTCCATCTCTCCATCTCTAAACACACAGAGAAAGTGGGATGTGTTCTGTCTTCTTCACGACATCAAGTATGATGTTGAATGTGAAACTAATTTAGAAAGGGAGGGGGAGGATGTGAGTTACAGTAGCGGTGGTGGGATGGTAGTAGTCACGAGAGAAACAGTATTACCAATTTCTCTTCTTTCTTCTCCCCTTCCTTCTGCCCCTTTTATACTTTTCCCTTTGTGTGCTAGTTTAGCACAATCTAGAGTTCCCATTATATCATAATCAAGGGACATCATAATACGGTAAGATGAACTTGGGCTTTGTGTACACACCAATCTAAGTTCGAATCCAACCCCTTTCACTTATTAGTTGGATGACCTTGACAAGTCTTTGAATCTCTCTAAGCCTCAGCTGCTTTACCTTTACCATGGGAACCCCCACACATAGCCTGTGGTAAGGTTTCACAGTTGAGTGAGTTATCCACCATGCACACATGACATGCCATAGAACTCAATGAATAACAGCTCCCTTTATCCTCGCCCACCCACTCCCGAACTCCCCATCTTAGAAGGACTCCTATGTGCATAGGTTGGAGTCAGTGCCTTCACTCAGGACTGGGATGAGTTCACACTCACCAACAGGGAAGGGAGATGTGTCTGAATCTCTCCAAGAGGTGTTTTTTTGGGGGGAGGGGGAGGGGATGATGAAGTTTCTCCCATATGCCCTTCTGGAAACAGTGGCCTTTCTGGGGCTTGTGCCTCAGACTGAGAAGCAGACACCTCTGCTCCATTTTCCTAAGGCCTCTGCATAAGGAATGGGGAATAGGTTCCCTGGAAGGCATGGGAAAACGAGGCACAGGGCTGTCACAGGAGGTCTGGGTGAGCCTGGGTCTTGACCCCCATGTCTTCATCGCCCCATCATCCAGTAGAGAAAATGATCTTCTCTGCTTGCCTTTTGCACAGGCCGGGTGTAGGCATCAATGAAATTGAGAATGAGGCAATGTTTTGTTAGTTATCCAAGTGGGAGGATTTTATTTATGTGGACATCATTTTAATTCAGACCAAAATTCTTGGAAAGATGGCCATCCCTAGATGTATGCTTCCAGAGAAGTAATTGTTTCCTGCCATGAACTGTGCCTTTCCCACAACTGGGCTGAAGCTTAATCCCAGCCAGCAGCCTGTCAACCCTGCCCTTCAGTGTGGCCTGGCCCTGGAGGGCCCCAGCCAGACACAGCTCTAGAGGGAGCTGAGCTGCCTTCCGCCTCCCCTCTCCCTGTTCAGTGTAACTTTCAAGCATCACTGAGATTCTCTCATGCATTCTCTGCTTCTGCAAAATTTGGCTCCTCCATGTTCTCCCAACATACCTTGTAGTTCCAGCCTTCTTGCTGTACTCTACTCACACTATTCTGTTTTTTGAGAGGCAGGGAAGGGCTTTCCTTCACCACTATGGACAGATATATCTCCAAAACCTCTTCTGATACCCCCTCTCAGACAGTTCCAGCTACAAGTAAAGAATCTGGGTTCTAGCAACCTTGGTTTAAATCCCAGCTCTACTGTGGATCACTGCATGACTGGAGGCTACTTCTGAGCCAGTGTCCTCATCTGTAAAATGGGTAAAAGCCCAATAGTCTCTCAAGGGAACCGTAAGGGTTTAATGAGATGCTGTGTGTAAAATCCTTTAGTACCTGATGGGCATTTGATATAACTTCCGTGAGGGCAAGAAGTGTCATGTTTCCTGTTGTATCCCCAGCCCTAGCACTAGGCTTGGCACGTAGGCATCTGATATGTATACACAAATTAACTGAATTAATAAAAGATGTAAATTATCCCCTCCATCTTTCCTCTGAATGCAAGAGAAGGGGGCTTTTTATAATCAATTTCAGCCCTAAACTGTCCTCACCAATTAGTATGTGTCTCGAAATGTGGAGATGCCCAGTCAGTCAGTTCTGGGCCCCCACCCTCTGCAGCCAGAGTAGCTCCAATTACTTGTTTATAATTGTTACGATTCTGGCGTTAGCTAGGATTTCGTTTCAAGAATGTTTCTCAGCTATACATAACTAGCTGGTTTATATCAGTATTTTTTGAAGGATGGGTCAAAACCTTGTAATGGGTTGTAAAATACTAAGTGGCTCACAGCAAGTTTTTTTTTTTTTTTCAAGATTTTATTTATTTGACAGAGAGAGCGCACAAACAGGGGTGCAGGAGGGGGAGAAGCAGGCTCCCCACTGAGCAGGGAGCCCGATGCAGGGCTCCATCCCAGGACCCTGGGATCATGACCTGAGCTGAAGGCAGACACTTACCCAGATGCCCCTCACAGCAAGTATTTTTAAGAGAAATGAAAGGTAAGAGAATAGAATGGAATTAAATAGAAAATAATAGAACAGAATACAATGGAAAGGAACAAAATAGGCCAGAATAGAATGAAATAGGATAGAGAAGGATAGAAAGTGACAGACTGGAGGGGCGCCTGGGTGGCTTAGTCGTTAAGCGTGTGCCTTTGGCTCAGGGCGTGATCCCGGCATTCTGGGATCGAGCCCCCCATCAGACTCCTCCACTGGGAGCCTGCTTCTTCCTCTCCCACTCCCCCTGCTTGTGTTCCCTCTCTCGCTGGCTGTCCCTCTCTCTCTCTGTCAAATAAATAAATAAAATCTTAAAAAAAAAAAAGGAATGGGATGGAACAGAATGTACTGGAATACAATAGAATAGAGTAGATTAGAGTAGATTTTGGCATACAGCCATTATAGTAAAAGGCAAGTATTTTTGTGTGTGTGTGGAACTTTTAGGTCAGATATATGTGTGTGTATATATACACACAAATGTGTACAACTGTATGATTGTGGGCTTCAATGGGAAATACAGTAAATGCTATACTTGATTTTTTTGGTAGTCAGGTGTACCCTTGTTTTATTGCTTACGTTGACTCTAAGCTCCCTGATAAGGAACCACAACTGATTCCCATCTGGTTCTCCCCATCCCCTCGACCTATGAAGTCCTAGCCCTTCATAGATGCTCCTGAACTGTTGGTCGAATCGATTGGCTGAGAAAATGCTGTGCTCTGTTGTAAGCATCCATGCAAAGACATGGTAGCTGAAATGGGCAGTGGACTTAAGGAAATATATCAATTATAACAATAAGTCTTAAGACTATTAACTACTCTTCGCATGCTTAGAACAGGGTCTGTCACATAGTAAATGCCCAATAAATGATAGCCTTCAACATTAGTACCCCAGTTCCTCAAGTACAACCAGTTATCTAATGCTTGCTAGCTGCTTCAGTGCCTCTTGCCGTGTATTCCTACCACCATCCTGAGGAGGTAGCTGTTAATGTGCCCATTTGACAGATGGGAAAATCTGAGGCTCAAAGAGACAGAGTGATTTGCTTAAGGGAGTAACTCCCCATAGAAGCAGAACCACCCTGGGAACATACCCTCTCTGTCAGGTTCAAGAGTACCGTGCCCTCTTGGCACTTCAGAGGCTGTTCAAGGCAGGTAAAGTGGACCACGACTGTTTAGACTCAGAAAGGCTTCCTGAAGCTGGCCTTTAACGCACATACAACCCTCTGAGTGTGTGGCTGGATAGGATGCCCAAACGTAAGGCACAGGTGTGGATCAGGCAACTGGATTTCTGGAGTCGGATGTCCTGGAGCTGAGTTCAGCCTTATTCTACTCCCGGACGGTGACTGGGGGGAGTTGGGGTCATCACAGACCCACTCTCCCCTCCATTGTGCCCTGAACCCCACCCTCATGACTGCTGGACACAGACATTAGATATTGTCTGGTCAGAGGGACAGAGACAGCCAGTGACTGTGGTTGGACCTTTCAAACTTCCATTTCCTTGTATTCAGTGGGGCAGATGATCCCTGCTCATTTTAGAAATGCGATGTGAGTAAGAATGGGGAATGCAGGTAGAAGAGGCAGAGACCTCACTAAATGTGGGTATGCTTTCCCCTTTGGAGGCAATGCCCAGCTGGACTGGACTCACCGGATTCCTGCCATGTCAGCTTTTTCTAGCCCAGGGGAGCCTTTCAGCAGGAGGGAGACATCCTTGACAGTAGCCAGAGAAAGTCTTCAGGAATGGACCCAAGCCTGGAGCTCTGATTGCCACTGGGCATTCCAGAGGGCATTGTTATTCCTGGCCTCATGACCTAGCACCTCCTTCCACCCTCCCCTCCCCTTGCAGGAAAGAAATAAGGCATGACAACATAGATGTGGGAGATTGCTATGACCTTCTTAACCTATAGCCCCAGGTATGGGGAGTAAAACAGCCTCATCAAAGGGCCCCTTCTGTGTCTAGGCCCCGTATTGCCCTCCAGAGCCTCAAGAGTTCCTTTCAGCTGTGGTCAAGCACTCCCATTCTGCTATAGATGACCGCCCAATGTGCCAGGCAGCAAACTGGACACATTATGTACCATCTCTTTAAGTCTTCATAATTCTGATCAAAACTCTGATTCATCAGTGTTCCCGTTTCAGAGGCAGATGTACTCAAAGGTGAAGTAACTTACCTTTTACTGACAACAGCAGCAAGGACGGATAATCTCATACAGCACTTATCAAGAGCCAGGCCCTGCTCTCAGCGCTTCAAGGCCCATCACGTGATGCACGAGGCTGCACAGGACCCCGCCAGGGCTTTGGCGAGAAACCTGACGTGGGTTTAAGTCTGTGCTTCCACATCACAGGCTGCCTTGTGTCTGGCAAATCCCTACCCATCTCTGAACCTCAGCTTCCTTCTTTGACAAATGAGAGTGATGATAATTGCCTCCTAGAGTTGCTGATTAAATGGTACAAGACGTGTCCAGTTCCTAACAAATAGAAAACACTCTAAAACATAATGATAATTTGATTTTTTTTTAATGGCCTCGTGCAAAGAACACAGGCAGGAAACATGAGGCCATTCACACCATGTGGGCAAAACTGGATTGGTCCTCGCTGGAAGTGCTGTGTCTGGCACTTTGGAGGCTATCAGTAAGCATTCATTGAATGACTCTCTGGTGGCTTGATTAGCTCAATGAATAAATGAACAAGTGAATGAATGCAATTAGATTAGGTGTTTGCAGCCTCTTCTGAGTTTCTTTCCAGGTTCTGTTGGAATGAAAACCACCACCTTTTAGTTCTGCCTCTCCAGTCTTGGCCATAGATGGGCATACATGTGCAAGAAAGTGTGAAAGAGACTAGAAGCCCTGTCCAGGGGGGCACCCAGCGACCCTTTAGGTATCAGGCTGTACCCTTGCAGAGAAATCTGCCTCTCTGACTATCAAGTGAGCCTGGTCATGACTCCCATAGGGTTTGTTCATCCCCATTATCATTAGGCAATGCAAAACTCTTCCCTTTTTCAAAGACACCGCTTCTCCAACCCATTGAGGGTAAAATTTTATCAGAGGCTATTCTGGAAAAATTCAATTTGAGAGACTATTTCAGCCCCTCTCATGTATAATCCTCAGAAATGAGAAGATCTCTGCCTTCCTGGATGTGTCCTTCCTTCTCTGATCTCTTCTCTTAGTTGGCTCTGAAGTCTTGGGTGGATGGTCTGCCTGTGGCTTTGGGTTCATTGGCGGCCTTTCCTCTCCCTCCTGCTTGTGGCCAATCTACACTATCATCTTCCCTGGCAAGAATAGTGTAGTTGCCCCTTCTCGGTTTTCCTGGCCTCTGGATCTGCCTTTCTCTGCAAATTCATTCTCCATAGTGCTACCAGCATGGATTTTCCAAAGGTAATCCTGTCTCCTTATTCTCCTGCCATAGCCTGCCAAGGTCAAAGGCTCCCCATCAGTCATAGGAACAAAATACAGCACTGAGTATCAGGGTTTTATATAGCTTGGAATTCGTCCATTAATTCAACCTTTCTTGAGTTTTTTCCATGTGCCAGATGCTGTTATAAGCACCACATATACACAGTGAATAAATCCAAGTCCTCATTCTCATGGGGCTTATGTTTTTGTCAGAGAGGTAGATAACGCACAAATACGTAAGTTTATATTATGTTATCAGACTGTAATAAGTGTCATGAGGAAAAGTGAGGTAGGGGAATCGGAAGAGAATACTAGGGGATTCTACTTTAAGGAAACCAGGAAGCACTTCTCTGGGAAAGTTGCATTTACCTGGAGTTGAGAATGAGGCAAGAAGATGAGCAAAGCATATGGGTATCTGGAAGGAGTAGAGTCCTGGGTTGATGTTCTACCTCCATTGCTTTCCATCTGTGCGTTTGGTTTATCACTTCATCTCTGTTGTTCTCAATGTCTCCTCTGTAAGGAAAGGATGCTGCGATAGTTCTGACTTTGTAGCTTTGCTTACAGAACCATTCATGCTCTGATCCTTGGTTATTCCTGACCCAGCCTCATCGCTGACCACTCTTGCCTGGTCCAACCACACTGTAGCATGATAGCCCCCACTCGCCACCCGCTCTTCCCTCCATCTGGATGGTCTTCTGCTTCCCTCTCTCTTACCTCTGCTCCACTGTCTTTACCTCGATCACTCTAATGCAACCTTCAGATACTCACTCCAACATCACTTCTTCCTGGAGGCCTTTGGTGACTCTCCCAACCCAAGGCTGGAATATGTGACCCTAAGTAATTCCATCCCCCTCTGTTTCCTCCAGTCCTAGCACTGCCCATGGGATCAATGGTGTCTATGCCTCTCATGAGACTGTGAGCCTTGTGAGGTCATCAGAGCCAGGGTTTGGCACATAGTAGGTGCTTCCTGAGTTTGGTACCTACTATGTGCCAAACGCTGGCTCTGGTGGCCTCACAAAGCTCACAATCTCATGGCTGTGGTGTAGAGGTCAGGACCAAATAATGATTAGAAACATCTTTTCAAAAAGCATCTGTTAATAAATTAATAGACAAATGGAAATACTTAAGTATTAACTGAAATTGATGAAATACTTAAGTCCTGCCTAAGGGAAAATGATGAAAGATTCACCAAATAAAATCAGTGCTTACGTGTATGAAGCACTTTACGGCTTATTGATCCTTCTGCCTGCATTATCTCAGTCGGAGCCCGCAGCAGACTTTCGAGGTGGCTGGTGTGGGGTATGAAGACCTCGGGAGGCAAAGAAACTTGTTTCAAACAATACCAACCAGGTTGAAAAGAATGCAGCCTGCACTCAAACCCAGTGTTCTGACTCTTGGTTTACTGCAGGTTTTGCCGGCTCCTTTGTGTGCGGCACTGAAGAGTCTGGGTGTGTGTGTGTGTGTGTGTGTGTGTGTGTGTGTGTTTGCGCGCATGTGCATGTGGGGAGGGCAAGGCATTCCAGAGAAAGCCTTCTGGTTCCTCCTAGACTCAGAAGTCCCAGTCGGGGCAGCAGGCTGTGGAAAAGCCCAAGGCTCCGAGAATATGTCTGCCAGGTCAGGAGAGGCTGATCTGTCTGTTTCCAAGAAGCAGAGCTGGCACCGGGTGTGGGTGGCTAGTGCGTTGATTCTCCAAGGGAAGGGAGAGAGGAGATGAGGAGGCGGCGGCATTCTCTGGGGAGAGTATCACCTTGAGGGCCCTTGAGGCTGAGGTGTCAACGGGCTGGGACGAAGAAAGCAAATGGAACAGTGGCATCCACGTTGGCCCGGGAGACCTGGATTTTGCTTCTAGTCTGCTGCCAGCCAGCAGTTGTAGCTTGAGCAAGTGCCTTCTCCAGTCTGGGATTCAGTCTCTCCATCTGTAAAAATAGGCATGTCGTAGGTCGATGGTTTTTAAATCGTGCTTCTTAGGGCTGCAGGGATTTGTGGCTGTTTCTGGGCCAAGGGGAGAAGGTGGTGGAGGGAGAGGACAGGATCCACGTGCTCCCTCACTCTTACAGAAACATCCCTTTTATGGCTTGTACAGTGAATTTTAAATATAAAATATGATTCTGAACAGAGGGTGCTGCTACAGAGTGAAGTTTGAAAACCTCTGGCCAAAATGATCTTAAATGGCTTTCCAGTTTGGACAGTCTGTGAAGGGAGGACCAGTGGAAATGAAGCCTCCAATGTGGAGTACTCAATTGTGGAGAAGAGGCCGGGCTGCAGGGGGAGGGGGCAGGTGTGAGATTAAACAGAAGGGACAGATGGCAGCTGCTGTCATTCTCTGTGGCTGAGATTTACGTCTGGGGAGAACAGACTTTCCACATACCCTTTCTTCCCTTCCTTTCCTTCAGCGTTTTATTCCCTTTTCTCCTTCTCTCCAGCTAGCGGCTCGGAGAACTTGATAGCATGTCAGTAGTTATAGGTCACCAAGCCATGACTTGATAAAGGTACATTCTTTCTTTCTCTTACAAATGTGACAGACCTTGGCCATGAAATGGATATTGTAAAAACTCGCTAAACAGGCTATTGGAGGTGGAACGCATCCCATGCCAGAGGTAGAGACGGCTACAGGGAGCGTCTGGTTCAACCTGCTCATTGTAGAAATGGGAAAATTGAGGCCTGGAGAGGGAAGAGCCTTGCCCAAGATCACACTGTCGGCGGTGAGGAAGCCAAATTGTCTAGCCAGCCAGGGTGTGTCATTCCTGACCGGGGCGACACAGTGGTTAAAGAGGGCGTGGGCATTGCCAACCCTGAATATAAAAGCAGATTGTGGGGGCGCCTGGGTGGCGCAGTCGTTAAGCGTCTGCCTTTGGCTCAGGGCGTGATCCCGGTGTTATGGAATGGAGCCCCACATCAGGCTCCTCCGCTACAAGCCTGCTTCTTCCTCTCCCACTCCCCCTGCTTGTGTTCCCTCTCTCGCTGGCTGTCTCTGTCTCTGTCGAATAAATAAATAAAATCTTTTAAAAAAATAAAAATAAATAAAAGATTGTGGACACCGTGTCTCCCACATCTCTTACCTCCTCTGGATGGCCCGTTTGGGGTCCGCCCTGCATGCCACCTTTCTGCGTTTGGATCTAGCATGTGACTGTAAACCACACAGATACACGTACACTCTGCTCCCGTCTCCAGAATGGTACAGTCAGCACGGACTTTATTTTGTTGAGGTTCAAGATCACTGGACAAGGGCTGAGAGGTCAGCCCGGTCACCGAACACACATCTGTTCGTTTCTTCTCCCTGCTCGGAATGTTCCCTTCTTGTTCTTTTAGGGATTCAGTCCTAGCTCCGCAGCCTCCCTCCTGAGGCTCCCCGTGATCCAGCAGCAGGAAGCTGCCCCGTCCTCTGCCACCGCACCACCTCCCACTGAGGTCTGGATTAGACACCGTGACTTTCCTGTAGCGTCTAAGGTGCCCCAGGATGTTCTAACCAGAAGACCTTTGCTTACACTGTTCCCTCTACGTGGATCACACACTCCTCTTTTTATTTGATTCCACTTAAGCCAAAGTAACTACTGCTCATTGTTTACAGCTCAGTTCAAGTCTTAGCTTCTCTGGGAAACCAGCCTGGCTTTCAGCCTCACTAACTGAATTATATAACCATTTGAAGTGTGGACAGATCGTCTCAAGCTTACTTCTGCCCTAATATTTCACTCCATATAGTCAAGGTGCCCCTCGTCCTCCCAGCTGTCCTGCAGGGCGGGGAATGGTGTGAGATCAGAGACGACATCCTCCTCTCCTGGGGGTATTCCAGAGTCTGGCATATAACGGCGTTAGGTAAATAGACCTGCACGTGTCTTTTTACTGAAAGGCACCTACGTGAGCCCTTTGGAAGTTCATTTTCCTTGTCTGTGGGCTGCAGAGACTAATAAGGACATGGGACAAGTGACCCTGAGAGGAATAAATTTTAAGACTGTATGTGTTAAAGGACTTCAGAAGCCATGCCTCCTACAAATATAGAAGTTGTCACTATGACGAGCCATGTACACGGAGGGATCTCATGAGAGCCTGGTGCACCCCAGAGCCTTATGCCAAGTGCCTGACATATCTAGGAAGAGAGGACGCTACAGCCCTCTACCTCTCCTCCACCCTCAGAAATGAGGCTCTGTTTCCCCAAGGGCCGCTCAGCCTGATCTGAGGGCCAGTCCCTTAGGCATGTGGGTAGCAGCTGGCCTGTGACCGTGGCACTGCCTCAGCTTTGAGGAAGGGGCTGCCAGGCTGGGCAAGAGCACCTATCCCCTCCTTCTCCGTATGCCGGAAACCCAGCGTCACGCCAGCCCTGAATCTAGGACCAATTATCCCATCCCCAAGACCCTTACACCTTGCTTTTTTTGCCTTCAAAGTAGCTTACCAATTTTCTTATCCAAATAGGTTGAAGGCGGGCACGGGGCGGGGGGTACAGGAATTCAGAGAGCTTGAGGAAGAAGCTGGCGCCTCCCTTCGCCTGCACTCTAAACTACCCAAGGAGGGAGCATCGGAAGACACTACATAGTGGAAGAGATATTTCATTGCAGACGTCCCCTCACTCTTTGGCCAGTGGGCTTTTGTAAAAAGACAGTGAAGAGACAGAGTGGAAGGGGTGTTTCCCAAAGCATACATTAAAGCAACACCCTCCAGCCCAGGGTCCATTTCCCCTAGCCAGAGTTCACCCAGTGCCTCTCCCCTTCCCATCCCTTCGCCTCGTCTTCTCTCCTTGCAAACTCTAGAGTCTGGTTGCCTCGTATATGAGATCCTTTCCAGCGGTGAGGTGTATGTATATTCATTTTATAACACAGTAGTATTTAAAGTTACAATATGCCCCCTTCATTCACTCACTTATTAATATTTTATTCAGTATCCACTAAATATTAAACACTGTCCTAGGTATAGGGTTCAACAGAGTCCCTGCTCTCATCAAGTCTGAACTCCACCAGACTCCAACAGACATTTTAGATTTAAACAAAATTAGGATGATCTTAAAAGTGTAGACAGGCCAGGCGCACTTGAGTGACTGAGTCGATTAAGTATCTGACTCTTGATTCCGGCTCAGGTCATGAGATCGAGCCCCGTGTCAGGTCTTTGTTGCATATGGAGCCTGCTTGAGATTCTCTCTTTCCCTCTGCCCCTCCCTCTGGTCCTTCTTCATCATGTGTGCATGCTCTCTTGTTCTCTAAAAAAACAAAAACCAAAAAACAAAAAACTTTATAGGCCAAAAAAAAAAAAAAAACCCACAAACTTTTTTTCCTTGTGATTCTGGTTAAAAAAGTAATTTTGCCAAAAGTATCATGTCTGTACCATGGGAACACTTTCATGTATATTCTCATATGATCCTAATAATGGTCCCTTATGAAGTCATCAGGATTGGAAATTCCCATTTTATTGATGAGGAAACCAAGGTCTAAAAGGGTGGAGTCATTTTCCTAAGGTTCCCAGAAGGCAATTAATTCTTTGCAGAAGAGGCATCTACATAACTTGGCAGGGTTTTTGTCTAGGACCAGGTGGTAGGACTGGAGGGAGGAATGTTTAGGGGGTTACCAAGCTTTGGGAGCAAAACTGCACAATAGGGCTCTGTGTGCATCTGTCCACATCTGTTGGGAAGAGGCTCTTCTGAGCCATAGGACCAGCTCTCTGATCATGGATCACAGTTGCAGGACCTGGCTGCAACAGCAGCAGAAGACATTTGGGTTGGCACAAAGAGCCAAGGTCTTGGCAGGGCCCTCATCTCTTTCCTTCTTGGCCTCAGGGCCTATATCTGCATGATAGGGATGATGCTTCCCTACTTCCTTCCCAGCAGCGTCGAGTGCCCAGGGAGGCACGGCAAGCTCCGTGAGCATAACCCTGTGCAAGGCATCTCACTCCCCCACGCCTGCTACATAGTGAGGGCTCAGTGTTGTTTGCTGGTCGTGGGTCAGGAGTTAGGCAAAAGGATGAGTGAAGGGGAAGGACGTGCGAGTGCTTCTCTGTGCTAAGAACTAGATTCCTTCCTTTTTGACTCTCCCATCACTCTGTGATGTAGGTGTTACAGATCGGAGGGGTTAAGTAACTTCCCCACCTCACTCAGTGCAGGTAGACCAGAGCAGGGGTCAGAATCCATATCCTGCTTTCTCTCTGCTCCTTGCATCTTCATCAACGACAGAGGGTCTGTCTGGGCAGGTTTCTGTCCTGCAGCCAGGAGCACAGCCTGAGTGATGAATGGTGTAGGCAGTGCATGGCCTCGGAAGGCCTTAAGATAAGGAGACAAGCCATTAATCCTTGCTTTTTCGTCTTTATCTTTACAAGTTCCTTATTAGGCATTCTTTCCTCATATTTTCAATTAACATACCTTCCTGATCCCCTCTTTTTTCTCTCTCCCGCTTTGTTATACTTGTTCCGTTTCCATTCTTTTCTCCAAAATTCTGAGTAGATTCCTGGCATGGTTCTTCCTTATCAGTGCTTTTGCCTCTTGGCCTCTTTCCAGAATGTTCTTTCAACTGGTAAATCTGACCTGATCATTTTCCTGTTCAAAATCCCTGACAAGATAGAATCCATACCCTTTCACCAATTCCAGAAAGTCCTTCGAGATCAGACCTGAACAATCACTCCTGGGTCAGTGTCCACCATGCCTCCATCCCACCGGCTCACAGCTCTGTAGAAACGCTGTTTAGTCTTCACCTGCCTGCTTGCCTCACCCCTCCACCACTGGGCTGGAAGGTCACTGAGGGAAGGGCATGTTGGAGTCACCTGTCATCCCCTACCCTCTACCTAGCACATACCAAATGCTTAGGAACTACTTAATGCACTTAGTGGAGAAATGCATCAGACACCCCACACTTTTTTTTTTTTTTTTTTATCTCTGTCTTCTTCCCTAGGATTTAGAGAGCAGAAATCTGAGTTCTAACAAATACTGTTCGGGAGAGACACCAGCAGGATGCTATTGAAGTGACACTTCCATCACATTCTACAGATTACAAGTCATTCTATACACATTAACTGTGTTTGATTTTCACAACAACCTGCGAGCTTCATGGTGGAAATTTGAATTCCATTCTAAGCGGGAGGATGCTGGGACTCAGAGGGGCTGTGTGGCCCTAGACAAGTGTGCCATCGTGCCGGGACTTGGCGTGTTTTCTGCGGCTCTGGACCTTGGTTTCTCCCCTAACAAAAACACTATGTCTTAATTACAATGAATGAGGGAAGGAAAAGCCAGGGTAATTATTGGTGACACATTGAGGAAGTGTGAAGCTCTTGCAAGAATGGGAATGCTTTATTTCTGTACCTTCAAGGACTTTTTCATTACTGCTAATTCCTTACATTTGTATATCAATTAGAGATTTGCAAAGTGATTTTTTTCCATCCCAGATTCCATTTGCCTCTTACCCAATTCAGTGGAATGGGCAGAGCAAGGCTTAGCAAACACACTTTTATTTTGCGTGTTCTGTGCCATCCACGATCCCAGACACCAAAGATAGAATCGTGAGCAGTGAGAGCTGGCCTCTGCCATCCTGGAGCTTCGAGTTCAAAGTGGGAGGTGGAGTAGGAAACGTAGTTGCAACAGAGTGTGATGTTTATTGGGACCCTTGAAGGGATGCTGGGTAGCACAGAGAGCCCTAGTTAAGTCAGCAGTGGCTGGAGAAGGGTTTCTGAAGGAAGCAGCATTCTAAAGAGTAGGAAGCAGTTAACCAAGCAAAGAATGGTGGGAAAGGATGTCCTAGGTAGGGGGACTAGGTGCAAAAAGCAGAAGACGGAAGTCAGACTGGTTCAAGGTTATTGTAGCACTGTCAGGACAGCCAGAATATGGAAACAACCTAAATGTCCAGTGACGAGTGGAGGAAAAAAGTAGATAGACACACACATACACATGCAGTGGAATATCAGTTGGCCTTAAAAAAAGAAGGGAATCCTGCCATTTGTAACAGCATGGGGGTAAGCCAGACACAAAAAGACAAATAGTGCATGATTCCATTCATACAGTATATCTAAATTAGTCCAGTCCCTAAATGCAGAGAGTAGAAATGTGGCTGCCAGGGGCTGGGGGATGGGGTAATGGAGAGTTGCTTTCAAAGTGTATAAAGTTTCAGTTATTCAAGACAAGTAAGCTCTAGAGGTTGGCTGTGCAATACAGTGCCTGTTGGTAACAATACTATATATTGTTCACTTAAAATTTTGTTAAGAGAGGGGTGCCTGGGTGGCTCAGTTGGTTAAGCATCTGCCTTCGGCTCAGGTCATGATTCTGGGGTCCTGGGGTCAAGCCCCACATCAGGCTCCCCACTCAGCAGGTAGCTTTCTTCTCCCTCTCCTCCCTGCTCCTGCTCTCTCTCTGTCTCTCTCCAATAAATAAAATCTTTAAAAAAAAATTTTTTTTTTTGTTAAGAGGGTAGATGTAAAGTATTAAGTGGGCTTAACCTCAATATTTTTTTTTTAAAGCTTGTAATGCAAAGGAGTAAATTGAAACCACACAGGGGAAGGGCCTTGCTTGAGTCACCCGGTGGATTCAGGGTGGATCTGAAGCCATAGCCGAGACCTCCTGCCTCCCAGTCCATGGCCAGCCTCTGTGGCATTGCGTGTCTCCACTTTCCAGGAAGCAGAGGGCAATTAGAAGAGCCTGGGCTGCCTGCATCTAAACCCAGACACAAAGGACTCGCCAGAGCTGGCTTGAGCTGCCCAGACCCTGGAGCCCCAGAGCCCCTCCCGCTGCTGCTCTGCAAACTGGGCCACCCGCCACTTGAAGATTAGTCACAGATGCTGCAAACGCATCCACAATATTGTGTCAAAAAAAAGACGTGCAGCAGCATTCAGATGGTAGGCTTATTAGCCTGTTATTATCCATTCACCCAAATATTCCGACTAATCAGCCTTCAGATGGGCAGGATTAATTGGTTACAATCCTAGCACTGGGCACATCTAATTGAAATGGATGCATTCGCCTTTCAGAATGGACAGCTTATCCATTGCCATTACACAGAGAGCATGCCCTGGACCGTGGATTTTGCTGTCAGGGCCATTACGGTGGAGGCCATAGAAGGATGAATGGAGCCCTTTCTCTCACCTTTGTTCAGGGCTGTAACCACCTTCTTGTATCTTGGTTATCTGTTTGCTTTGCATATCCATCTCCTCTGCAGGACTGTGAGCTACTTGAGGGCAGATCTGGATCAATTATTGTTAGGTCTGACTACATATAACAAGAAAGCCAGAATAATTGTGCCTTAAACAAGATGAAATTGATTTTTCTCTCGTAGAAAACAAGTCTGATGATGGGATGGCCAGGGCCGGCATGGTATCTTCATCATGCCTTGAAGGACTTAGCCCTTCCTTCTTTCCCTCCTCTCCCTCCCTCTCTCCTACCTTCCTTGCCCCCTTTCCCCCCATCATCCTAAGGTGTGACCTCCATCCTCGTGGTCCACGATGACTGCAGGGAAGTCAGCCGCCCTATCCAAGTCCCAAGCAGCAGGAAGGAGGAAAAAGAAAGGGTTAGGGAGGCATGCCTCCCAGCTGAAGCAATTCCTTTTAAGGAGCTTCTCAGGAAGGGTCTCCCAGCACTTAGACTCATGTCTCCTTGGCCAGAATCTAGTCATCTGACTCAGATGCAGGTGTTAGCTGGAGGCCTACCCATTGCAATAAAATCAGTGCACTAAGGAAGAAAGCGAGAATGCACGCTGGGCAGGCACCTTGAGATTCTTTGACGGGATGTCTGGGTCTGATTCTGCTTCAGCCTCCCTCGCAACAGGATGTCTGGGTCTGATTCTGCTTCAGCCTCCCTTGCAAAGCCTTCCTTGCACATCACGGGGTTAAGAATTTGGGTTAAGAATTCCGGGTCCAATAGACCTTGGTATAAATGCTGGCTCTCCTGCTCACCAGCGGTGTAGCTTGGGCATGCTTTGTTTAATTTTTTGAGCCCCGTGTCTTTATTGCAGTAACAGTCACACTGACGGTTACAAGGATTCAATGGGTGGATTCTGTTCCAGTGCTTAGCGAGGCTTCTGGCACGTCAATAATTGCTGACTCCCAGGATTGTTAACGATTGTCGTCATCACGGAGGGAACACTGTAGGTGGGAATTCTATTGTATTTTCAAGAATGTTGGGTTCAGAGTCAGAGGAGACCTACGAAATGGCCGTGTGGTCTCTGGCAAATCAATCACTTGTCCGAGACTCTGTCTCATTTCTAGAAAATAAGAGTAATTAGATTTACTCTCAGTTATGAAAATCAAAGACTTCCTTTCCAACACACTACAAAACATGATAGCATTCTTAAGGTAATGCTCAATCGTGAGAAAACCATAGTCCGGGGGGTCAGACAACCCAGCTTCACACCATAGCTCTGCCACTTCGTAGATGGGTGTTGTGAGCCATACCCCATGATCTCGATGCGCCTCGGTTTCATTATTCGTAAAAGGGAATAGCAATACTTTCCTTGTAGACTTCTTGTCAGAATCAAAGGGAATTATCTATGCAAATGTCAAGTGTCTGAGACGTGGGAAGCTCTAAATAAATGACGGTGATGATTAAGGTGGTTATTAGGATGATGATGGCGAATCACTCAATATTTATGGAACGAATGAATAAATGAAAGGAGGAAGGACTGAACGAGAAAACCAGAAGTCTGGACTTAGTGCCCTCCCTCTGCAGAGCCACACAGATGGGAACACACAGGCGGTAAGTTCCCTGTGAAATTCTGAAACCAGCTTTGGCTCTGGGCAGCCCCGGCCTTCCTTGGCTGGCTCTATGCACCAACAGGGACCGCATGATAAGTGTCGAGGGACTCCCTGAGGGAAGTCTTCTTATCGTTGCGTTAGGAAAACAGGTTCCCCAACCAAACATCACCTGCAGTCATCCTTAGGCCCACTTGCCTCCTCCTGGGCATTGACTTCTAGCAGCGGCCGGATCCTGCTCTGTGTCTCCAGGCCCCCTCTCTGTGTGTAGCTGGGCAGGGCACCATAAAACGTTTACTACACAGAGATTGAGATGATCACATTACTTATGCTTTTCTCTTCTAACAAGAGGCGATAAAACCTTTATGATACCTCTAGCCCGCGTATCCCTGTTCCGTTTCCGTGTTATTCTTGCTTTTCCTGACTCCTCCCGACTTTCCTCTATTAAGTACATCAAGTACTAAGAACTCAGAGCTCATTTGGTACAGAGAGAAACTCAATTATATCCACCAGCAGAGTGTAAAAGGAATGGAGGTTTGAGATATATTTATAGGTTACAGCCTCTAAGTGGAAACTTGCCAATTTTCACTCCAGCATTCTATAGGAATGCTCAGGAGGAGGTAAACTAAGTCCAGGGGAACCATTCCAAATGGGAAACACTCTCTAAGAGGATTTATAGTAATGCAAATGTCAAAGTTAGCTCCAAGTTAAATGAAACTAATTAGACCCTATGGAGCAGAGTTTGTAAACGGAGGGCCCAACGCTGTACCTAGGGCACAGATGAGCCTCCTTTTGTCTCTGGTTCAGCCTCCCAGTTAAAAAAAAAAAAAATAGGTGTCCAAAATTTTAAAAATCAGATTTGAATGAAAATATTGATGGTGTGTGTGTGTGTAGGGGAGAGACCGAGAGACAGAGCGAGAATTGCGTGCTCTATCTGCAATGCATCTGCATCTGTAGATGGTGTCTGGGCCTCTTCTTTCAAGATACTCACTGCTTGGACTGATACAAATGTCAACATGACCTCTAGCTTGCATGCAATCAGATGGATCCTTTAGAAGCTACTCCTGGCTTGTAGGAGTTCAGTTGTCAAAGTTTCTTCTAGCTGAAAATGTACCCAAACTAATCCATTAGAAAGAACTCATGAGTCATGCCGACTCTGAGGAGCTGTGGTGTCAACTCTGTAAAGCATCAAAAGGACAAATTCACCTCGCTGCAGTTTTGTTTATTGGGCTCAGTTCATGTCAGAGCTGAGGGTCCCACTGGCTTTGAATGGCCTTAGGCTGGGAAAGAGCAGCTGGCATGGAAAGACTCGTCCTTTTGTCTCTCCTCTTGAGTGGCTCTTTTATGGTGGACAAAGGGGAAGCCCAGAAAAGCCTATGGAAAGGAGAATTGTAACCAGGTCTCGGGCAGTTAGGGAGGGAATGCGAGCCTCACGTGAAAGCCCAGCGGTGGGCAGAAATTGTGAGCTGAGAGGGTATGATGTCGAGCACTGGGAAGTGTCTGCCCAGGAGCCACAGAGCCTGAATTAGATACTCCATCAAGCCCCTAAGGGGCTCAGTGAGTTTGGGCCAAACCCTTCCTTTTCTGGGCTTTCGACCCCCATTTGCAAAGTAAGGATTGGTCTAGATAAGTAGTAGAAACCTTTCAGAGATCCTTATCCTAGAGAAAGAATGAGCACACATAGCTGAGGAAAGATACAGACTGAAAGCCAAGTCTGTAGGAAGGTGTTAGCTAAGGGTATGTCTACCGTCCACTCCGAATTTACAGCAACCGCACTGAGTTATTCTCACTGACTGGTCTGTTGGCCCTCTGCTGCCGAACTGCATGATACATCCCCCACCTCACCTCTTTTCCTTTCCCCTCCCTGACTCTGCTCCAGCTCCATGGATTTCATGTTCTGGGAGCATGCCCAGTATATGCCTGGGACAGTACCCTACTTCTCACTTCCTCCTCCTTGAAACCTTTCAGCCACCCTTCCCCTTCCGCCATCCTACACACACACAGCCACACCCAGTCAGCTGGCTTTGGGATTCGAAGCCCAGCTCTGCCCTTTACGGAGAGCACCACCCAGTTTGTGGGGATGGCGAGGCCAGGCATGCGGTGTCCCAATTCTTTCCATTGTCGCTGGACCTCCCACTGCACCAGGGGCCCATCTGAGGCACCAGTGTGACCACAGGCAGGTTACTTGACCTCTCTGAGTCTCCATTTCTGCGTCCAGGAAAGGAGGATGAAAATCCTATTCATTTCGTAGTGTTGAGAAAATTAACGAGGTGAGCATACTAACGAACCACTTGATGCTGTGTCTGGTACCCGGTCAGCAGACAGCAGGTGTTTTCCGTACCTGTTAGAGATCAGGCTGCGTTGTGTTTGCACTCGCTTACAGCCCAGGCCAGAGCGGAGGCGACAGCACGATGCTGCTCTAGGAGTCTCCTGACTTTGTGCTTGGCCCGCGCTCTCTGATTAGTTCAATGATTTGGGGCAGGAGGCTGAGCCTTGGTTTTGCCTTCTAAGAAATGGAAATGGCTCTACCTGGCTTTCGGACAGCTGTCTGCATCACTCTCTGGGACTAATGAGTGGGAGTGGGCGGGGTGGAGTGTCTCTTGAAACCAGAGGAAGCACTATGCAAATGTGAGCTCTCTATTATTATTCCAAACACCAACAGCTTTCCTCTGGTGGCAGCCCAGAGCCACTTGCTGCCCCACAGCAGTGGCCCAGATGTCACCAACATCTGTCTGCTTCACTGGGCCTTTTGTGGGAGAGAGGGAACAGAGGAACAAGGAAGGATCACATTCTAGGGATGTGTGGACGGGTTTCCTTAACTCCTCCTGCTGCCCCTCCCCCACATGGAATTCCCCGAGGAGGAGGAGCCCCTTCCCATTTATCTCTGTGCTTGCTTCCCTCCACCTGCCCAATGCCTGAATTTTTAGAGAAGCTTAGGGAGCGCTGGCTGCAATAGGCTGTAGGGACTCAGGGCTGCCTTTTGCCTCCGGGGTGATGCTGTCAGCCAAGAATGGCAGGGGCTCTTGGTTACCCAAGTGGAAATATGATGAGCTTGGGATTCAGGAGTCCTGAGTCTGCTGCTGCTGCTTTGCTGTGTGACCTTGGGCAAGGTAGTTATATACACTCTGGGCTTCTGTTTTCACATTGATAAAGTGATACACCTAAGGTTCTGGGAAGAATTCCCTGCCTGATTGATCCCTGAATCTGGTGGGACATCCTATAGCTGGGAAAGACTAGGCAAAGTTTAATATCTACATGTGAATAGAGCATCATTCTTTCTTCCTTGTTGTCTGTTTCTATGTGAGAGAGTGGCAGCCTGGAGAGTACCAGCCAGTGTTTCTGAGTTGCTACTGAGTGCTGGAAACTTCACCCGCACTAGCTCATTTAATCTTTACATCATCCTTGGAGGTGAGCACCAGTATCCCTGTTTCTCTAGTGAGGAAGCTGAGCATCAGAGAAGAGAAGTCACGCTCTTAAGTCACACAGCTAGTTAGAGGAAGAGTCATCCAGAATCCCTTCCCGGGTTCTACACTACCAAGAAGTAATGAGTTTCTTCTCCTTGAAGGGTGTTGGGGGAGACCTTCAGCCACAGGCTGGCCTCAGCCAGAGTTATGGGCAGTGGCTTTATCAGTTCATAGACTCATAGGACATTTACCACCGGGAAGACCCTTGCAGACCATCTGGTACAATCACCTCTTTCATAGATGGGGAAACCGAGGCTCTTACAGGGGCAAGGACCTGACCAATGTATTTATAAGTTTCCCCAAGGCAGGCGACCTGGGTTTGAATTCTGTCTCTGTCCACTACATCCCAGATGTCCCACTGGAGACCGAAGGACATGCCTTTAGTTCCCTGGAAATGCTATTTCATGCTCTGAGACTCACCTGACTCACCTGCAAAACTGGTCCAAAAGTACATTTCCTCCCACTTTCACAGGTCTGCCAACTGCAGTACTGAGGGTGGGACTGGAGGCATGAGAGCCTCGCTCACTGTAGATGCAAGATTTAAAGGGTTGCCAAGAACTCAGGAATTCATTAATCTTGATTTTTAGAAATATTGTATTAAAGTATTATTTATCTTGATTAGTGAGTTTTTTGGCTCCCTTGTAAATTTTGCATGTAAGACAAGTGCCTGGCTGGCCTCACCCTGGTTGCAGCCCGTGACACGGAGCTGCCCAGATGGCGTGATACTACAGCAGAGGGCCTCTAAGCCTCAGTGCTGTGTGCAAGCAATGGGTTGTTAGTGACGGTTTGGTTTGTATTGTTTGCTCGTAGTTACAGCAATACACTTTCAGGAGGGAGAACATTTTTCTGGAGGACAGAAGAAACCCTCTCAGATTTTCTACTGGGTCTCACAGATCTGGGTTCTAAATACAGGTCTGCCCCAGACTAGTTTTGTGACCTCTTTGAGTTATCTTCTCTGCAAAAATGTCTAAATTAACACCATCCTCCCAGACTTCCTGACTCAGTCTGATAATGCATTGAATTTGTCAATGCCAAGGAAGGGCTTGATGTCTCCCTTTACAAAATGAGGAATACTTTTGTCTAGTTCTGCTCCATGGAGCCCTAGAAACTTCAGACTCCCAACCTCCATTTAAACTGGAATAGTTCTTTTTTTTTTTATATATATTTCTTTTTTTTCCATAAACTGGTGTTGATAAAAAAAAGTTTTTGAATGATTTTGTTTATTTGAGACAGAGAGCAAGAGAGAGAGAGAGAGCAGGAGCAGGGAGGGGAGTGAGCAGCAGAGGGAGAGGGAGAAGCAGGCTCCTCGCTGAGCAGGATGAGGGGGCTTGATCCCAGGACCCCGGAATCATGACCTGAACTGAAGGCAGATGGTTAACTGACCGAGTCACTCAGGCGCCGCAACTTTTTTTTTTTTTTTTAAAAGAAAGTGTCACAAGCGTTGAAAATCATAGTAATGTTGGCTCACCTTAAGATCTCTGAGTTTATTTCCAGCATTTGCAAAGTGAGAGTTTAGAAAGATGAGTGTGTCCCTGGGCTTCCCTCCTGCCCCATCTGAGCCTGGTGTAAGCACATGAGACATGTGGCCAGTCCCTCAGCAGGCATTAGCTGGTCCTGGGGAGGACCTGGAGGAGAATGGGGAGCCCGGGTCATGGTGCGGTGGCCTGGGCACCAGGCACATCTATGCTGTCTCTACGGAGTTACCGGCTTCACCCTCCTACCCAGACAGCATCTCTCCCTGCCTGAGGCCCCCTTTGCAGCCTCGTTGCAGGCAGCTGGGCAGCACTGCTGCCTTCTCTGGTCTGGGAAGACAGGTTGGCCCTGCCACTTGCCCTTGGCTGGGTCACATAGCCCCCGCCTTCTCCTAGAACCAATCTTCCTGCTGCCCAGCCCTTGTGTACCACATACTGCAAAGACACGACATTGTTAGCAGGGAGTCCTTGGTCCAGATAGAATTATTATAGGCAATTCCAGTTCATAATACAGATAGAAGCAGCATTTTATAACACTGGAGTCCTCTCATATGTACATTGAAATTTGCATGAATTAACTTATATATATTTTATGACAGGAGATACAGAAACAGAGATAGGAAGTTAGGTCATTTTCCCCACCATTACACTCAATGAACATCTGTAATGTGGAGTGAAAACGGATGGAAACATGAAACTGCTGTCTTCTTTGGTCAGTCTCAATGCCCACAACTCGCAGTCAAAGCCATTCCGCCCTGAGTGCAATTCTCTTATTCAAATATATCCTCTTCCTTTTTAATCACGGCTCTAAATTCAAGCCAATTATTTTAGGTGCTGAGTTAAATAGTAACAGGCACACTTCAGCTGGATTTGAACGATAAGTAGAAATGTGTTTAGCAGCTTTCAGTCTTTATGATGCAGGGGTAGTTTTGAGAATATGTTTTAATTTTATATATGTGCGTGCACACATACACACTCATATATAAATAGCACTTCATAATTTTCGAAGCCTCCCCCCTGCATCATCTCCTGTGATTCTCCCAACCACCCTGGGAGTCAGGGGAGGTAAATCTTTGTTGCCACTTAACTAGTGAGGAAAAGGAGGCAGTGGGAGGGAGGTTGAGTGACTTGCCTAAAATCTCATTAAGGGGATTAAGGTCCCAGCACTTGGCTTCCACTGAGCCTCATACTGGTTTAGGTGCAGTGATTTTTCCACAATATCTTGCTTTTGAATGAGGACCCAGTGCTAGAGGGGAACTGGAGACAGGGTGTCCTTCTGGAGTAGCAGCCCCTCCCTGGTTGTTTCCGAAGTCCTGAGGCCAGCCTCCTCTGCCTCTAGAAGGGCATATAGCCCTGCATCCAGGAGGGCTCCTTGACCAAGACCCAGGGAGCATTAGTCTCTAGTTAGACCCCCTAGAAAACTCGCTTGTTGGCAGCCGAAGGAGAGGGCCTCTGGAAACCAGGCACAGACAATGGGAGGGAGGGAATCATGCCAGGACCTGTCCCTGCACAGAAGAAAGGAGCAAATATTCGGATTGGAAGGGTCCACGGAGGACCAAACATGATGAATGAAGAACAAAAAGGGAAAGAAAAGCCCATACCAAGATGCTTTGTGGTGCAATTTCAGAACGGTGTGGATAAAAGGGAGGGGAATGTAAAAGCTTTCAGAGAGTGAGAGAAAAAAGCCAAAAAAAAAAAAAAAAAAAAGAAAGAAAGAAAGAAAGAAAGAAAGAAAGAAAGAAAGAAAGAAAGAAAGAAAATTTCCCTACAAAGGAAGGAGAGACAATGGAGTTTCTCATGAATGCAAAAATAATCACAGAACAATTTACTGAGAACATCCTATGTACCAGGTAGTGGGGATTGGGTTTGCAGAGGCCCCATATTTTCTCCACCTGAATTCAGAATAACTTGAAGGCTTTGGAAAAGAAGTAAAGCAAATGGACATTGGAACTTTGTCTTTATTATTAAGAAGGATTGGTTTGAAGGACATGGCAAAAAATGGGTACTTCCTCCATCAGGGTAAGTGCTAGGTACCTGGTGTCTTCCCACATGGGAATCTGTCCTTGTGAAGTGGAAGGGGTGGAGGCGCAGATCACGAGGATGCTTCTGGAGGGCAGCTGGCCCCCAAAATGAAAGGGCAAGAGGGAACGACAGAGCTATGGGAGCCCAGGTCCTCATTCCCCACTCACCCATCAGGAGAATCAGTTTACCCTGGAGGGAAGAGGAAAGGCAGTGGGGCAGGAGACAGTGTGTTTGGGGAGGTTCACCGTGATCACATGATGCCTGCGAGAGAAATATTTTCCTCCAACACTGTTCAGAGTGCTTCGGTGCCCAACATCATTTGATGCTACGATAAGTACAGTAAATCCTATTACATTAAGTTAGGACCATCATGATGCCTGTTGAATAGATGAGAGAAAGAGGCTCCTAGAGGCTTTGATCAGACATTCCCCTTTTGCTGCTACTTTTGTAACAGAGCTTACTGGGTGGCTTTTGTCTTTTTGTTATAGCCCTAAGGACATGGTGGGGCTGGAGTTCTACTTCAGTTCTGCCTGACCCCTAACTCCTCTTCTGCACTGTTTCCCAGACTGGGGCTCGTAAAGGCAGTGATGTTGAAGGGAAGGTGGACTGGGCATTAGGTGGGCAGGGGCATACCTGGCTGACACAGTGGGCAGCCTCAGGGTCTGGACTGGGAACACAGAAACAGTTGTGACCACAGTAAAAGAGATCCCTGTGTATGTAATGGGCTGAGGAATTTCTATGCCCGCCAGTTGGGGTCCTTGAAAAAGAGCCACTTTCTCCTCTTGTTTCTTCTACTCCCACCTCCTCTCCCCTTCCCACTTTGGACTCTCATCCCTTTTTCATTCTCTTCCTAAATCCTTGGCTACTTGGACTTATCCAGTGACGAGGAGCTCCCTTCCCTCCCACTCCTCCCACCCCTCCAAATTCACTCTCATTTTTGATTTTAAGTCAATTCAAGCCCATATATCGATTACTTTGTTTTATCGACACAAACATATGAGGTAGAATTGCTTATCAGCCACATTTTCTAAATACAGAATAAAGTAATTAGTCTAAGGCCACACAATTGGAAGAGTCATCCTAGGATTTAAATTCAGATTTGGTGAATTCAGACTCTGAGCTTTCACCAGTGTTGGGGAGGGGAAAGTTTCCCCTTACTCCTCTTGGTTCTTTTGGGTGGACTAATAATTAATTAGATTAATAGGCAAAAAACGAAAAACAAATTTAATTTCATATATACAGGGGCCCCCAAAATAGGAGACCCAAGAAGTGACCAAAACAGACTGTTTATATGCTTTTAGACAAAGAGACAATAATTTTATGAAGAACTGACCCAAAAAAGGATACAAATAAAAAATACAAATAAAAAAAAATTAGTAAAGAAACCAAGCATACTTTTTTTTTTTTTTTTTTTTTAATACATAGCCTTCTTGGCCCTGAATTCCCTATGTCTGGTTGTAGGGATGTTGGGATGTCTTTCTGCCTCTTGCTATAGGGAGAGTACATGTCATGTGGGAGATTTATTTTCTGCTTTCAGGGGGGACAGAGACGAGGGTCAGAATGCCAGCTGTTTCTCAAGTAACTTTAATTCAAAAAACTCAATATGCCGAAGTGGCATATTCTGGGGTGGACTGCCCTGAAACTTATCACCAACAGGCTAAATTGGCATATATAAAAGACGGGAAAGAAAGAGGTCAATCAGGGATGCTCTTCTTCTCCATATCAGCCATGTGTCAATCACTAGGTCAGCTTTACCAAGCCTCGCTGTCAGTAAGGACCCTGTAGCTGATTCGGTAGGGCTTGGTAAGGCCAGAAACAAGTATTTTTTAATGAGAGTCCCCAAGGGATTCTTATGATCAGGCAGGTTTGGGAAACATAGCTGTCGTCGTCTATTCAGGTGGCTATCACAAAATACCCCAGACAGGATGGCTTATAAACAGGAGAACTTTATTTTCAGGCATGGAGGCTGGAAGTCTGAGATCAGGGTGTCTCTGCGCTCAGGTGAGGGCCCTCTTGGGGACTGAAGACTTCTTATTGTATGTTCATGGTGGAAGTGTGAGCTTGCTCTGAGGCCTTTTACGTAAGGGCATGGAACCCATTCATGAGAGTTCCACCTCATGGCCTCACCCCCTCTGATGGGCCCCCCTTCCTCATACCATCACTTTGCACATTAGTTTCGGAACATCTGAATTTTGGGTGGCCACAAACATTCAGGCCACAGCAGTGTGGTTGGGCCACACAGGGTTGTGGGAAAGGGCATCATCATCTCCATCTGGGAGAGTCAAGAAGGAGGCATGCAAGCTGTGTCTTAAGACGTGAGTTGAGTTTGCTATGATGGGAAGTGTTTTTTTTTTGTTTTGTTTGTTTTTTGTTTTTAAGGATTTTATTTATTTGAGAGAGCACAAGCCGGGGGAGCTGCAGAGGGAGAGGGAGAAGCAGGCTTCTGGGACCTTCCCATGACTTAGAGATCATGACCTGAGCCGAAAGCAGACACTTGACCCACTGAGCCACCCGGGTGCCCCAGTTTTTGTTTTGTTTTGTTTTTTGGTAGTCGGGTATCTTCCTGTAATTTCTCCTCGTTGTTCAGATGCCGCCTCCCACAATGCATGCGGTCTCTGTGTTCTCCGCCTCAGCAAAGCCATGCAGGGAAAGGAAGGATCTTGCTACCCTCTCTTAGTCCTTTTCTTTCCTGGCTGAATTTTCTTGGTTCACGTATTATGCATTTTCTCAGAGACGTGTGAGTCTAAATAATGGACCTTAGATATCTTTCTAGATCCAGTTGGTTGAACAGTATCCCCCCAAATTCATCTTCACTGGACCCTCAGAAGGGAACCTTATTTGGAAATCGGGTCTTTGTAGATGTAATTAGTTAAGGATCTCAAGACGAAATCATCCCAGACGCAGGGCGTGCTCTACGTCCAATGGCTGGTGCCCTCATAAAAAGAAAAGAAGACACAAAGAGGCACAGGGAGCAGAAGGTCATGTAAAGACTCACACAGAGATTGGAACGATGCTGTCTTATGCCAAAGAATCTCAGGAGCCACCAGACACTAGAAGATGCAAGGAAGGATTCCTCCCTAGACCCCTGGGAGGGAGCATGGCTCTGTGGGCACCTTGATTTTAGGCTCCTGGCTTCCCGAACTATGAGAGAATAATTTTCTCTTGTTTTAAGCCACCCAGTTTGTGGTGATTTTTATGACAGCCCTAGGAAACGAATGCCCCCAACTTCTTTGGAGGCCCAGAGTCAGAAACGAGGAATTTCTCTGGGACAGACCCTATCCTACCTCTACCTGTTCTTCCAGAAGATTCTGACTGGTTCAAAAGCACAAGGTTGTGCCGGAGCCCAAGGCCCTCACCAGTACGGTCAGCAGGTGGCTGTATGACATGGGCATTTAATCCAGCAACTACGGGATTAACTGCATCTAAGTCAGGTGCAGTTTAGACAGTTCCTGGGCTCTGCCAGACCTCGTCCTTTCCAGCTTCAGGCTCTCCCCTCAAACAATACGTCATTGTGGGTGGCTGGCTTGGGGGAGCTGTCACTGACCCCGTTAGGCTTTGGGTCCCTGTACTCACCCCAGATTTAAGCTAAGGATGGTGTACAGTCATGTAAGCCCAGCTGGGACTGGATCTGAGGATGGGCCTTGGAAAGGTGTAGACGCAGACTCTAAGGGGTGGGGGGGAAGCAAGACCTAGAAAGCCACCTCGGGGCAGCACGGCTTGTGACAGCAAGGTCTCAGGGAGCAGATTTTGAGGTGTTTAGCAGTCCTGGTGGGCTGGAGAGGTTATCGGTGGTACAATTAGAATGTTCCCTGAACAAGGAAAGAAAGCATTGCCACCTGATGGCTCCTTCTGCAGCCTGGACCCTGGGATACCTGGGGCGTTGGCTAGGTGGAGGGCATCTCAGAGGTAAGAGGGGTTACTAAGAGTGACGTAGTAGGTATCTGCTGACTTGGGGTACTCAGGAAATGCTAAATTCTATGTTTCCAGAAAACTCCTGGTGACATGGAGCAGGAAGGTGACAAGGGAAAGGGTCAATCCTACCAGGTCAGCCCCTGGTGGGTGCAGCAAGGACCCTGAGCAGCTTTTGCTGTCAGCTCCTGCCACAGCCCGGAGCAGCCTCCAGTCGAGGCGTCTCTCTCTTCCCTTTTCTTGGCTCGGGGTCTTGTGCTTGACTCTCTGCCCTTAGTAACTAACTTTCCTGGGGTTTTCCTGATCAAGCCCAGTAGGGGAGATCCCGAGGCCATCACAACACACCTTCAAGACAATTGACAACTCCATCACCAGTGCTGGGAAATGGCAGCAAAACAGTGCCTCTAAAAGACCCCTATTGTGTGACTTGTAATAAGTTTCGGGGGAGCTTATGAACAACGGTGGAGGCATCAGAAATAGCAGAAAGCCTCTGGATTTGTGGCGTGGCTTTTTGTGACTGTGGTTATCGTCTGCCTGAGTTCCCACTGGTTGGTTTCTTCCCTCTCTTTTTCAGCACTTCTTTTACTAAGCACCAATACCTATCAGCAAAATCACTCAGCAGCATAAAAAGTTCTCTTATAAACTTGATTCTCAGTGGGGTTCTTGCATAAAGGGGCAGAGACACCTGTTGTCTTCATCATTTTAAAGCTGGGGTATCTCAAATTCAGAAAGGCAGAGTGGCTGGCCCAGGGCTCCCCAGCACAGCAGCAGCACTCGGGATTTGAACCAGATCCAGTGTTTTTTGAGCTGCATCCTAGATGCCCCCTTTCCTGTAACGGCCTGTCATTTCCATCCAGACGCGAGAACAGGAACAGCAAATAGATACAGCTATCAGCTTGCTTTCTGTGGAAGGTGATTGTGCAGGAATAGTTGGGTCAGACATCCCCTCACCCTTTTGCTTTCTGGGTCAGTGTCTCTTCAATATTTACAAATAAATATTAAAGAAATTTGGAATTGAGACTCACTTCTCTCCTCTGCTCCGGTGGTGGAAAGAAGCAGCCACACATTTAACTAGATTTGCCTCTTAATTACTTCTATAACAAGTGCCCCTTTCCCAGGCCCCCCGGGGGGAGGAACTAATGGCAGTGTGTATGTGTGTGTGTGTGTGTGTGTGTGTGTGTGTGTGTGTGAGAGAGAGAGAGAGAGAGAGAGAGAGAGAGAGAGAGAGTGTTTGTGTGTGTGTATTCACTAAGTGCCTTCCAGCCTGCTGGCCGTGGGGCAGGATTCCGAGATGATTGCCCTTTAGAGTTTACCAAGTCATTTGGGGAGATACATATCCATCCATCCATCCAAAGACTATTTAGTAAGCACCAACAAAGCACTAAGTTGTCTTGATGATAAATAAACAAAACAAAGCCTCTGCCGTATGGAAGTTCTATTCCATTAGAGCCATAAACAAAGTTAACATATCAATGTTAATATAACAGCAGAGAGAAGAAATGCTACAAATAAAGTTAAAGCAAGGAGAAGAGATAGGTCTGTGTTGGAGCCAAGAGTGAGGGGCACTGTCCCCTGGGGGTGCAGAGGGAAGTCTTCTCAGATGAGGCTCTGTCTTAGTATTAGAATGGCACCCCAGCTGGCCCCCCACAGTAAACTTCCTTTCCCCCTCCATGATTTCCCAAGAAGCCAGCTCACTTTGGAACCTTGCTGCCTGTAATGAAAGTTATTTTCCATGAGTTAAGGATTAAGTAGGCTCTTGGTGGCCTCCAGCTCTTCTGGAGTCTTACCTCTCCTTCCCATCTCAGAAGGCCGAGTTGTTGGGCACAGTGGCTTACAGTGGGCACAGTACTAGGGATCTCTCTTTGGACCCTGTGTGTCTGCACATTCCCAGAGAATAATGCCCCAAGCGGAGGATACAGACTCCGTTTACTGCCAGCTCTAGGGACACATGGAGGGCCCCAGGATTATTACAGTTGTCTGCAGCAGACAGACTTTAGATTCTGGAACCTTGGGCAAAGTCACCTCTTGGATGCTCACTTCCCTCATCTGTCGGATGAAGAACGCTGAGCTCATGTGGCTGCTGTGGCCACCTTGTTTAGAAATCTCTGCAAGGACCCCGGAGCATCCTGAACACTTCTTAGTTTATAAAGGGGCTAAGGATTGGGACTAAAATGTTCTGATTTCCTCCTCAATGTGTTTTCCCTCTGCCAGAATTTTTGAAACCACCATTGATTGACCACGGCTGTGTTCTAGACACTGCACTGAATCTCTTTTGTGCATTGTTTGATCTCACAATAGCCCCTTTCAATGAAGACTGCTGACAAAGCTGAGCTCAGGAAAGTGCCGTGAGCCACCCAAGGCTCCAGGGCTGGTCGGTGATAGTGTGGGTGCTCGGACCCAGGTTCTTCAACATCAGAGCCTGCATCCTCAGCCATCAGGCTGTGTAGTTCGCCATCTGCTCTGTCACGCGATCAGGTGTGGGTGCCCCTGATTGGACGGGCCAGCCCACTCCACACCTTTCAACTTGACTGTAGTTGGAATTATGAGGAAGTCCTTTTTGTTCCCACTTCCTCTATGCTCTGCACTTAGAAGCTTTAAGAAACTCTTTGCTTCTCACTATGTTTCCCTCCGGCATAGAGCTTATTGAAGTATGCATTACAGTGATTATCTGCTTACTTATCTGTTTCTGCAAAGCAACTGCAAGTTCTTCCAGGCCATATCTGTGTGTTCCTAGATCCAGGCAAGAGGCTTGCATGGGGACAGGGTATCACAATACATTACTCAGTAACAATGAAGCCAATATGTACTGGAGACTAAATGTTTTCCGTAGGTCAAGGGCTGTGTGAGGTCATGCAGAGAGATACATCAGTTTACCTAGTTCTCACAACAGACCTCTTTGGTGAAGGTATTATTCCCATGTTGGAGCTCACAGAGTTTTCCAAGGTCACACCACTGGTGGGTGGTAGAGTAAGAACTTGAACTCTGGTCTGCCTGCTTCCAGGTGTGCCCTTAAGCTGGCAAATGAGTACATGGATGGATGAGTGCCACAGTCCTCTCCAGTCATCTGGGTTCATCAGTTTGTCTTCAAGACCTAAAGAGGAGGAAGAAAATCAATCCTCTTGAAGATGCTTTCTCCCACCCTCTTCACTCATCCATCCTTCAGAGTGGGATTTCAGACAGAATTTGAGAGGCCACCTGAGGATTTGGAGTAGGGTACCGATTTGTGCTGAATGGCTCCTGTGAATTATCTTCAGTGTTCTCGCACACAAATGGAGAATTGCCAAACAGATGGAGGTATATTTCAGCCACCTATCCTCAGAGAGGAGTTTCTAATGGACTCATTCGTTAATTCTTCTCACCAGTAATTGAGGATCTACTATGTGTCATGAAACATTCAGATTTGTTCAGAAATAAATAAAACCCGGCCCTTTCCTTCATTCTCTGTCAGTGTGAAAATACAGTAAGTGCATAATGAGGCCTACTCCGTGTCGGACCTACCCAGGCTGGGTCTTGGGTGCACAGGGGTGGTGAGAGGGTAGTTGGCAGACGGAAGCAGGAGTCACTGAGAGGTCTGAAAGTCGTGTATTTAACCCAGCTAGAGAGAGCAGGTTTCAGAAAGGCTTGTTGAGAACTCATGACCCAAGAGCTGAGATTAAAGGACTAGACAGAGAAGCAAAGGAGGCGTATTTCCGGCCGAGTTAGCCACGTGAGCGAGCACACAGGTGTGTGAGATGGTGGGAGGGACACAGGACATTGAACCCGAGTCATACCTGTGTACACAGTGACAATGCTAGGCAGGATGGCGTAATATGTATTGCATTTGTTCAGGAACGCTTCTCAAGTTTGCCTTTGCCTTTCTAGAAAATTGAAGCTGGAGCTCCTGTCAGAAACCATCCAGCCTCACCTACAACCCCCAGAGAAGGGAGGGACGTAGTCAAGGGCACATTGCATGAAGCCTGAGAGAGGAGAGCAGGGGTGGTCACGGGAACGCAGTTGGGAAACTGCACAGAGACTATCTTACAGTATCATGGAGGGGAAGTGGTGGCCTCACCACTCCTTTGCATTTAATTTTCCAGGAAATGAGGTCTTGCATCAATAATAAGGATGATGGTATTTCCTGAGAGCCATGACTTGCAAGTCACTGCACTCATGTTCCATAACACAGACGCATTTAATCCTCCCCAGACACTCTCGGCTAGGGCTACTAACCCAATTTACAGATGAGAAAATGGAGGAAACTCAAATCACATACCCAAAGACACACGACTGGAAGGTAATACAGTGTGGCTGAAATCCACGTCCGTCTGATTCATGGGCAAGCGCCGCTGTCCTGATGTTCGTTCATTAGCTTTCCCCTTGATAGATTTCCCTAGGATTCAGATTGATCTCTCAGGATTCAGGCCTCATTTTGACCTGATCTAAAGATGATTAAGGGAGGTTGATCTGAGTGGGGAATGACTACGTTCCAAAGAACTGCTACGTTTTTACTTTATCCCCTTGGCATTTTCTTGCAAAACGGTGTCTCTAATAGATACATTATAAGTAGATGTCTAGTTTAAAAGAAAAAATGTTTCATTTTCTACAATGGGACCTCCTTTATTAAATAGGTCACCTTATATCTGTCTAGACACAAAGAGATAGCTATAGATAAATATAGTTAACTATAGAAACATAAAGATAGGTGTGAGTGTATTTTTATACATATGAATATGTAGATACATACACTCGCTTATATATGTATATATAGAAACAAGTCTTTATCAGTTGTTGTACGTTCGTCTTCTAATTGTTCACACATGTAACTTATCTCTTCATTTGATTATGTGCTGGGATCCTTCACAGACTTCTGGGAGCTTCCCTAGGAAAAAAATTAACGTGGGAGTTTCCTCTCTAATCCAGTTGCAGAATCCACACAGTGGTGTCATTGTTGGCTCCTTCTTCCTCTCCTTTCTTGCTAATCAAACACCAAGTCTTCCCCATCCCCTGGCATGTCTTGTTTTACCCCAATCACTGACTGTCTCCTTTAACTGCCCTACCTGCAGGTCTTATCACCTCTCTGTTAGAACAGGGCTTCCTCAATCTCTGTACTATTGACATTTAGGGCCAGACAGTCTTTGTCGTACCAAGTTGTCCTTTGCATGTAGGATGCTTATAGATTCCCTGACGTTTACCCACTAAATACCAATAGCATCCTCACTCCAGTCATGACGACCAAAAATGTCCCCATTACCAAATATCTCCTGGGGGGGGGTGCAAAATTGGGAACTGCTGTTCTAGGCTATTGTGACCAGCTACCTCAGTGGTCTCCTTACTTCCATTCAGTGCGATCTTGCCACCTTATTGCTTAAAGAAAAAAAAAAAATCTGAGAAACATGAATGCCTAAAGAATGGTCATGCCTTTTGCAATGTAGTTCTCAGCTTGTTCTTCCTCAAGGTCCAGCAGACATTTCCAGTCAAGAGAGTGAGCCTGCAGTTGACCAGAGGCTGCCCCAGTTGGGAGGCCTAATCCCGTATACTTGCCACCTTGCTGGGTCCTCTCAAGCAAGTTTATATTCTGAGCCTCACTTTTTTCATCTGTGCAATGGGTATAATAATCTAACCAGTAGGGGCGCTAAGTTCTGAGCACCAGTAACTCTAATACAAGGTAGAAAATGTTAAAAGCTTCTTACGTGAGGGGCGCCTGGGTGGCACAGCGGGTAAGCGTCTGCCTTCGGCTCAGGGCGTGATCCCGGCGTTATGGGATCGAGCCCCACATCAGGCTCCTCCGCTATGAGCCTGCTTCTTCCTCTCCCACTCCCCCTGTTTGTGTTCCCTCTCTCGCTGGCTGTCTCTCTCTGTCAAATAAATAAATAAAATCTTTAAAAAAAAAAAAAAACTTCTTACCTGAAGGTTCAGGTGAAGCACCATGGGAGTTCAGAGGATAAAGGGATTTCTTCTGGCTGAGCCTGGAGAAGGGAGATCCCAGCAGTTTACCAAGGAGATTGCATTGACCTTAGCCTTGAAGTCTGGTGGTATTTGGATGTGTAGATGAGGTGAGGGGCAACAATGAGGGTGGCATTCCAGGCAGAAGAAATGACCTGCGTGAAAATATCAGGAATGGTCATAGAAACAGTGAGTTCTGTTGTGGTTGGACACTTAGCACTGTGCCTGCTCTTTATAGTAAGTGCTTAGTCTGGTTGGTGGCATGTGTGGGTGAAGCATATGTTTTGAGAAACGTACCTCAAAAGCATATGTTTTGAGACCCGATTATCCAGAAAGGGTGGGGTCCTGATGGACGAGAACCTGTCAAACCACAGGATTCTCCAGTTTAGTCAGTGAGGAGGGTCTCCGAGTCCAGCTGTGCCTCAGTCATGGTCGAGAAGATGGACCGAGAACAGTAGGGGAGGGGACAGAGCCTGAAAGATCATCCAGAGTGTATTAAAAGGATCACGATGAAACGCTGCGGCGGCTGGAAGATAGGTCAGCCGTTGGATGGAGAGAAAGGGAAGGCGGCCGAAGCTACATTATAGATAACTGTCAGGATTCACACGATTTCTTGGCAGCTTTGGGGGAATATGGGCTGCACATCCTGCCACCAATACCATTTTAGGATGTTCTATGAACTTGGTCAAGTCACTTCTCTCTGAATCTCAGTTTTCCTTATCTGTAATGCCAAAGGTCTGGATTGGTTTCCAGTAATCCTTCCATCTTAAACATAGACTGAAGCCCAAAAGGAGACTTCCAGAGAACTTGGAGCCCTTACCCTCCTAGCTCCGTCGCTCGGCAAATGGCCAGGAGTACTCCCAGTGGATCATCAGTCTTCAGCCATCCTGGGGCTGGCTGTCGAGACCAGACACAAGTGACGAGAAGAGAAGGACATTACTTGGGAGAATATGCATGTTCACAGCTCTGAGGATTAAAGGCCCGTGTTCTTATCACTGCTGAACAGAGTATTATAAATCCAGTCTTAGAATACCAAATCCCCTTGCAGCTTGGCCGTTGTGAGGGAATATTAAAAAGGCCGGAGACAGAAATAATCAGTTTCCCAATGACACATTGTCAAATAAAGCATTTCTCACATTATCCTTTTTTTTTTTTCCCTTTCCCTGGCTCCTTCTCCCGTGCCTGGATAGTTAACATGAAAAAATAGATTAAAATGAGGCCAGGCTGAATGAAGTTCTAAGTTTGACTTTTCAGAAGGTTCTCTCAGTGGGGTAGTTTGGGGTACTTTCTATTTTTCAGCTTTATATATTTTTCAATGTTTGATATTGTGTCTGTAAGCAAATCAGCTGGAGGTACTGGCCTGGGGATAAAGGTAGAGTGGCAGGGAGGGTCCATGCAAGGATTGGTCAGGTGCCCTTTGGATGCTGAGGTCAGAGCTGCTATGCGGACAGTATGATTTCTATTTCTCTGGCATGGCTGGTCAAGATTTTAGGCTTCTGGTTATTTATTAAGCACCTTCTCTGGGCCAAATACTGCATCTTAGGTTGGGTAAATGGTAGGGATAGATGGCGGCCTAGGACATACAGTGGGAACATGGTCAACCAGATGACCGTATTGCGATAGTGCAGTAGATGCCTGAAAACCACAGGGGCTGTGAGAGAAGACGTCACAGACTGCCCCCAACCTGGAGAGGCCGAGACACTCCCTGAGGAAGTGATCTCTGAGCTGAGATGGCCAAGTGCGTTGAGATGAGCAGATGAAGGGGAGTATATTAGGTTCCTACGGCCGCCATAACAAATCACCACAAAGTGGCAAGCTTTAAACAACAGAAATTTATTCCCTCACAGTTCAGGAGGCCAGAAGTCCAAAATCAAGATGTCAGCGGCTTAGCTCACTCTGGAGGCTGAGGGAGAATCTGTCCCATGCCTCCTCATAGCTTCAGAGGGGTGTGGGCCATCCTAGGCTTGCCTTGGCTTGTGGATACATCACTGCGATCTCTGTCTCCACCATTACATGGCTTCCTTCTCTTCTGTGTGTGTGTGTGTGTGTGCGTGTGTGAGTGTGTGTGTGTGTGTGTGTCTGGCTGTCCGTCTGCGTGCTCTACTCTTCTTATAAAGCCAGCAGTCATTGGATTTAGGGCCCACCCAATCCAGTATGGCCCCATCTCAACCAGTTACAACCACAACAACCCTATTTCCAAATAAGATCACATTCTGAGGTTCAGGTTGGTTCTGAAATTTGGGGGGTCATTATTTAAACCATGATGGGAGTGAGAGCAGCCTGGGCTGAGGACGCAGCTGGTGTGGAAGAGCCCAGAGCATCGCGTTTTGGGGGAATGCTCATTGCTCAGTGCGGCTCCAGGACAGGGTATGGGACTTGGTGGGAGCTGGGCATGAGAATGAAGCAGGCACCTCATCATGAAGGACCTTGGGCATCAGGCATGGAGTCCGGACATTATTCTGAGGGCCCTGGAGATCCAAGAAAGGATTTTGAGCAAGCGGAAGGTGCAAAAGGATTGGTTTGGGTTAGAGGAATAGAGAGGCTGATATTTGTTGAGTATTTGAGTGCCGGACCTTTATTTTCTTGTTTAATCCTTGGCATGACTTTTCACATTGGGGACTATCAGTGCATTTTGTAGGCACCTGTATGCAGTGCAAGGAGGTAAAATATTACAGCCAACTTGTCACATATGGCCAGGAGGGAATCAGTGATCCCCACACTGGTCTCTGAGCCCCCAGACACCTGTGTTCCCCATCATGGCACTCTGTCCTTGACATCGCCCACCCTCGCCCTTGTCTGGCTCTATTGGGGGATCTGCGACTCACCATCAGTAACAGAATAAGAGAGGTGGGCTGATCCTTCTCTAGAGAGACTTCTAGTAGGGAAGGCTCCATAAGAGACAGCAACATACAATGCTCCTGCCGTGTCTTCCCCACTTCCTTCCCGACAGCTTAGTGAAATCCTCAGATCTGTAAGAAGAAGGGAAAACTGATCACCCAAGACCTGTGATGCTTGCAGTCTCACACAAACCAAACCCTGACTAACAGACTGGCATTTTTATTTCTGGAAATCACTGCCACTTCTCCAACCTTGTTTGTCTTGGGCTGCCCGAGAGTGAACACAGTCCAAATCGGATTTGGCATCCAGTCGTCCCTGAGGCCAGCAGGGCCTTTGCTCGTCACCCCTTGAGCCGTGGTCTCTTCTTAACCTGCTTTCTAAAAATGCACAGCCTTTCCCTGCGTCCTCTTCTCCCTTCTTGACTTGCTGTGGCCCTGCAGTGTTTTCTTCACCTCCAGGGCTTGTGTTGGCTCCCGGCATGCAGACTCACTGGCTGGACACTCTGGCCTTGCTTACCTTCCTGGTGTCATCTCCTGCTTTTCTGTTGGCTTGCCCTTGGTGGAGAAAAACCACAAGAAATGGGGTACAGCTCTGTGTGTGTGCTTAAGACAGCAGTCTAGACCAAGGCCCATCTGAAAGGATGCAGATGACGGGTTCTTCTTGCTTCTGAGTTACGTGTCTTCTTTCTTAGGGTGGAATGTCCCACTGGGAATAGAGGTGGCCACATGGTTCTCTAGAGCTTCTCAGTTTGTAAGGGCTATCACAGCAGTGCTCAGATTGCTTTGCCCAGCAACCCTGTGTCATGCATGAGTGAGAGCTGATCACAGATTTACCACGTACCAGGCACTGAGCGCAGCTCTCCACAGCCATGAGCCCACATCTAACCACCCTCTCTATGGATGTTTTTGACCCAGTCTTATGGATGAGGAAATTGTGATTGGGAGATTCATTCCTTTGTCCAAGGTTGTCCAGCTTCTATGTGGTAGCCTGAGAGTTAAAGAATTCTTTCTGACCATTATAGTCTTTGCCCCCAGCTATGCTGTACTATTCCAAGTATTGTTAAGTCCAATTTACAGTTGAGTAAACTGAGGGTCCATAGGGGAACTTGAGAAATTCAAGCTCAAACACAGTGAGTCAAGTTGAGTTAGGAAACTATTGACTGCCTGGTGGGAACCTGTCCACAGTGTCCTGTACTCCACCACTTTTTCAGGCTCTTAGGAACACAGAGCTGCTCAGACCTGCTGCTTGTAACATCCCCTGAGCTGCTACTATGTTTAAGGTGAAGTCCCCTCAGCTTTCAGGAGCCCAGAAGGGGGACATTTGTTTCAGTAGGTCATTGGCACAGTAAACCCTTGAATACTGAGATTCTCCTTGGGCCAAATTTCTGCAATGAAACTTTGATCTGTCACAGAAGCCACCTGGTGGCTGGCCCAGTGGAGGCTCATGAAAGCCGAGGTTGGGGCGAATAGGGAGGGCCAGAGCCACTGGCCTGGGATCCCGTCAAATGGCAAAGCCAGGCGTGAAAGAATCCCTAGATCGTTAAGCTAAAGGCACGCTCAAGCTCGGCCCGCATCAACGTGGAGCAAAGGAGTAGGCGGTGTTCCTCTGCACCACCTTCTGGAAGTTTCCTGTGCCGGAACTCTACACCTGGAATTGCCTAGGTGATGTGAGGGGGCACCTGTGAGGCGGGGCAGAGGTGACTCAGGCCTACGGTCCCCATGTCCCTTCCCACTCCGAGCAGAACTACAGAGCCATGCCGACACTCGTGGGGAGCTCAGCTGTGCTGCCTTGCTTAAGGGGCCTCCTGAGTCTGTGCCTCAGTTTCCTTCCTTCACATAGGACAGAGATACCTCACGTGCACACTTGTAAAAAGGTAAATGACAGAGCACCTGTGACATGTCTGGTCCAGATTGAGAAAGATTTGGGGACTCCAGACAAGTTGTGCAGAATAGGCATTGAGGTGCAGAAGGTCAAGCTGTTTATCCATTCACTCCTTCATTTATTCATTTACATTAAAGAGACCCTTGCTGATGCTGTTGACAATGGCAATAGCGAACAATGAGCAGCTGCCTCGTCCCCCACGTGGCACTAAGCGGTCTACACATACCTTGCTGAGCCTCGCGATGCCTCAGTGAGCCGACGCCGTGGATACCGCCCTTATTTAACCAATCACAAAGCCAAGGCTCTGAAAGCTGACGTGACTAGTCAAGGCCACACAGCCTCTAAGTAATAGAATCTGGACTAAAACTGTGTCGCTCTGAGGCCAGCTTCTGGCCACTATGCCAGATACTGCTGGCGGGTGTTGCAGGCAAAGCGTGGGGCTTCCTGCCGTCCAGGAGCTGCTCGTCTGGATTTAGGAGCTGATCCAGGACTGCAGGGGTGACCAGGGAGGGTGGATTGGATGCAGTGGAGGCAGGGAGGGGGTGGTCGTGGGTGGAAGTGGACAGTTTGGTTAGGCCTTATATTTCCCAGGTCATTGTTAATCCTGAGATCTGGCCACAGGGTCAAACCCTCAGAAACGGGGTGGGCGGGAGGGGCAGAAAATGAAGGGCCCTGGACCAGCAGGGCCCAATCCTCACAGCCAGGGAACTGCCCAGAGGTGTGAAGATAGGCAAGGAGATTTCCCCAAGATGTCAGTAACCAAAATGAAACACTTTGCTGAAGAACAGCCTTAGGACGTGCCCCTCGAATCCTGGATTTGAAGATAACGTTTTCCTTTTCCCTTCTCAGGATTTGCTCTCTCTTTCAGCACCTCCCCCATCTTTCCCATTTTCTCTTCTACTCCCTGAGGTCTGTGAGAACCATTATGCTGTGATGAAGCCAGTGGCTGTGCAATGAAGCCTTGAGTTCAAATCCCTGCTTTACCACATCCTGGCCTTTTGTACCCAGGTAGACCTAGGATCAAAACCTGTGTGACTTCAAGCAAGTTACTTAACCTCTCTGAACCACTTTTCCCTCATCTCATCAATAGAATAAACACTGTAATGCCATCACCTAGGATTGTCTTGAAGATCAAATAACATGAAGTAAAAGTAAGGAGAGGACCTGCTATCGTTTTAGCAAGTATTGTTCTTGCTTCCTCTCTCTCTTCACTGTCCTTGCTGTTACCTCTTCCCTTCATACTCCTCCCTCCTTCCCTCCCTTCCTCTGCCTCCTGCCTTTCTTCTCTGTGGTGGAAAAACTGACAAGTAGTTCTCCGTCAAATGAGACTTCTAGACGCAGAGCAATCATTATTGTATGTTCCGTGGAGGGAAAGGGATCTGTTCTTGTTTTGGGGGGGAGGGGCTCCAAAGGTCATGGACCATGCACGCCCACCCATTTTGCATATATTTGATAGAGTACTCATGCACCAGTGCACGTGCGTGCACGCGCGCGCGCACACACACACACACACACACGCACATACTTATAGATTTATTGGGTTTGGATACTTGTGCTTAAGTTCTGACATCCAGAGGAAGCTTCCTGGGGATTCCTCAGCAGCTCACTCCTGAAGTCAGGCAGGGCGGTCGGCCGTACCTGCACGCCTAGGGACCTCTTAGCACACTTTCCCACCCACTCCCCACCTGCTGTGGAGGTGATGAATTCCAGCTTACTGACCCGCGGGCCTTGCAAAAAGAACATGACAGCTTTCTGGTGCAGGCAGCAGGATAGCAGATTATTTTAGTAAATGGCGTTCTTCCTGGCCTAAGCAGGTATGCCTCACAGAAGTCACAGCCAGAAGTGAGGCTCAGCTTTTAGCCTGTTGCTCGCCGTGAGTTTCTGAGTCTCTCTATGTCTCCCCCCTCTCCCCCATGGAGTGAGGGCGATCCTTCCCAACCCCAGGGATTACCCCCAGGGACTCAACACAGCGGCCTCCAATCCCCCAGCCACACAGCACAGTATGTAAAGAAGAAAAGAAAGGTCAATGAGGGGGGCTACTGTGTTCACTGAAGATGTTTCTGGCACAGAGCGAATAAAGTGGAGCGAGGAGAATGCATTCCTGTCACCTCCAGCTCTTGGCAGGTGCCGTGGGGGATACAGACGTGTTTGTAAATAACCCTACTCTCAAGGAACTCACAGAAAGGGTATTTCACGAGTCTCACGAATCATGTAACATATGTTCATACACGGTAAACTGTTCCAAGGTAAGGTATGGGAGGTAGACTCAATTGAATATTTGCCAGTGGGATGTATTAAAGGAAAATAAGCTTCAGTTTACCTTAATGTTCTGATTAAAAGAGCCCTAGAAAGATATGTGTGTGTGTGTGTGTGTGTGTGTGTGTGTGTTTCCCTGTAGTCATTCCACAAATATTTTTGAAGCACTATTTTGTCCCAGGCCCCTTTTTGGGAATCATGTATTAGAAGACTAGTGTTTCTGGGGCACCTGGGTGGCTCAGTCGGTTAAGTGTCTTCCTTCAGCTCAGGTCATGATCTCAGGGGCCTGGGATCGAGCCCCGAATAGGGTTTCCTGCTCAGCGGAGAGTCTCCTTCTCCCTCTGCCCCTCCCCCTGCTCATGCTCTCCCTTTCTCTCTCAAATAAATAAATAAATAAAATCTTTAATTAAAAAAAAGGAAGACTAGTGTTTCTGATAATTAAGGAAATATAGACCATGCAGAAATTATGTTTGACCTTATAATGGTGTCTCATATTTGCAGCGGGTTGGAAAAAAGGCTACTATCTCTCGATCCCTTCATGGACTCATTCTAGAGATGAGGATGCAAAGCTGAGAGAGCATGAGCAAATGTCCTGGGGTCACTCAGCTGATGGGAGGCAGAGTTGAAATTCAGAGACTCACTTGGGTGAAGCCATAGCCCTTGACTCTTCCTAGGATTTAGCTATCAGCATTGCTCTCATGTGACCATTATCCGTCTCATTTGCTCCTCGTGGCAACCTAATGAAGAAGAGAGGGCAGGGATTCTTAATCATCCTTACACACGTGAAAAGCAAGGCTCTGAGAAGTCAAGCAGTTTGCCCAAGGTCACACAGTTCGTTTGTTGATGTGGAAACTAGGTTTGGAAGTAAATCTCTCTGGCTTTAAAGACATGGCTGGTGGTTCCTGAGTCTTTATGAACCACACCCAGGGATCTGGGCTGAGTGTAGTGGACAGGAAAACCCTCGATGGCACTCTAGCTCAAAGACCTGTGGCCCATTTGCTTGTCCTTCTTCCCTTCTGCTCCAGGGTGGACTCATTGCGCTGCTGCTTCTGCTGCTGGTGTTCACGGTGGCGCTGTATGCCCAGCGGCGCTGGCAGAAGCGTCGCCGCATCCCCCAGAAGAGCGCGAGCACGGAAGCCACTCATGAAATCCACTACATCCCGTCCGTGCTGCTGGGGCCCCAGGCCCGGGAGAGCTTCCGCTCCTCTCGGCTGCAGGCTCACAATTCTGTCATTGGAGTGCCCATCCGGGAGACCCCCATCCTGGATGACTATGACTACGAGGAGGATGAGGACCTACCCCGGCGGGCCAACCATGTCTCCAGGGAGGATGAGTTTGGCAGCCAGGTGACCCACACCCTGGACAGTCTGGGCCGGCCAGGGGAAGAGAAGGGGGACTTTGAGAAGAAAGGTGAGTCTTCCTTGTTGCATCCCACCTTCCAGGGGGCCTTTTGGGGAGCTGGGAAGAGGCGTGGATGCTGGCGGTTGGGGACACAGTTGGTGTCTTCTGGGCTAAGCCATTCTGGATTTATGGCCAGTCTGTCTGTTGGGTTATCAGAGTTTGTCTTCTCTAGCTCTTCAGTAGTGATGGGAGGGGGGAGTAGTGTTCTTGGAATTTTGAGGAGCATCAGAAGTTATGTGATTCAATATTCCTCTATTATCTCTTGATTACCTCCCTTGATGGCCTTCTCACTACTCAGATGAGAGAACTCATCTCATTTTCAGACACTACTATTAGAAAGCTTTTCCTTATGCTGCGTTGAAATCTGTTTCCCTGTCCCTTCTTCACAAAGCAAAGGAATCTGATCTTCTTTCTCTAAGGCAACTCTTGGAAAAGTTGACAAGAGGTGAAAAAGACACCCTGTTACTTCTGGAAAGCAACTTAAATAATCCATTTCTTCAGCTAGACTCATGTGACATAGTTTTCAGCCATTTCACCGTCCTGGTCACTGTTCTCTAGATGGAGAGTCTAATTTTTCATGTCTTAGAATGTAACACCAGAACTAACACCCCCTGCCTCAAGGGGGAAATGCTCCTGTGCTAGGCAAAATGGGACTTTCACCTCCCTCTTGCCAGCTGGTATTCTTCTGTTGATGCAGCCTGAGATCACATTTTGTGCCACTATTGCTGGTTCATATTGGGCTTTTTGATGACCGAAACCTCTCACCCTTTTTCATATGTGCTGCTGCAAAGACCCATGTCCCAGAAGTTGGTGGACACGACAGATTATTTGGGCATAAGCACAGAATGTGTTCATATTTGTCTTTATTAAGTGTCTGTGGTACCAGCTTGTTCATAGATGGAATTTGGCTCTTGTCCTATAAATGCTGCAAAAAAAACGCTTTTTTCTTCCTCATTGTCTTCGTGACACGGGTGATAACTATGGGTTAAAGGTTTGGCCTGGAGGCCCCCATTCTGACATCGACCCACTTCTTTTGTGAATTGAGAGAAATCCTCACTGCTTGGGCTGTTGCTAGAGCTCTGAGCTCTACATCCTACTTCTCTGTTTCTGGGGTCCTTCCTCTGGGACCCGTCTACCCGTAGTTCTCAGTGGGCTAGTAAGAACATGGGGGATTTCTTAAAAGGGGACATTTTTGTCAAGCCTAGAACCCTCACAGTGATGAGAGTGAGACAGTAGGCTAGTGTGCAGGTTTTGGAGTCATCTGGACCTGGGCTCAAATCATGACTCCTTTATTTATTGGGTGACCTTGGAAGAACAGGAATTTAGCCCTCCAGGTCTCAGTTTCCTCACCGAGGGGTTCTGGAAGGATTCAATAAAAAAACAAAATGTGTACAAAATACCTACCCCAAGGCCTCGTACGTGGCAGGTGTTGGATCCCAAGAGCTGTGTTCAAACCCCTGGTCTTAGCTGGGCTTCCCGAGTGTCCTTAATCCACGTCCAGTATTCACCTCCAGTCTCCTTTAACATTCCAGCCACCACGGTCTGGGTTTCTCTTGTTCTCCATGGTTGCTCCTGTCTTTGAACTGTTGGTTTTCTGACATACCCCCCCACTAAGAAGTGGAGATGAGCAGACTGAACTGAACCCCATTCCTGGGTTCACTGATGCCATGGCCTTGGGCAGCCGTCTCCACCATCCCCGCAAGGCTGTGCCTTCACCTCACCTGTTTTCATCTGACCCATGGTATTTTTTTTTTTAATGTTGTTCTGCCTTGGCTTTAAAATAAAGTACAATTTGAAATAACACAAAGCCCTTCACTTAGTCCTGGATCCAGCCCTCTTAGATTCAATAAGGATAGAAGAGGGAGAAATCCAGGCAAGAGGAAGTGGAGGGCACACTTTTCCTGACTCCACACAGGATTCTGGTCACCTTGACTGTGGGGAGGTGGCTGAGGGGCTGTTCTTGCACCTTTATGGTCCCTGAGCACCCGGTCCTCCTTGTGTAGACAGGAGAGGGATGGTTCCACTGGCCGATTGCAGAAGACCTCACAGCAGCTCAGACCCGATGAGTGCTCCGTGGCCTCAGTGGGAGCCTTGGGAGAGAACCACGAGGCACTGTCTTTTGTGGGGTGACCTGGGACGGGCTACGGGTTTTGTCAAGAGGAGACAACTCTTGAGAGGCTGGGCAACCCATAGAAAAATAATCCCACAGCCTTTTTGAAAGTATATTGCCAAAGGCTAATCTCATTTGCACCTTTCCCACTTCGATTTTGCTTATAAATTCAAACCCCTTCTCCATTCTCAAGCACTGTCACCTGCTTTTCAGCGGGACTTGCAAATAATAGAGAGAACATTCTGGAGAGCAGAGGGAAGAAGTTTCATGACCAAGCGGCCACTGCTTGGGTTTCCAAACCCCAAAAGCATCGTTTGACATTGAGCAGGTTTGACATTGAGCTGATACACATCTGTCTGGCCAGACCCTTTGTTAAATATTGAACTTCTTCTGTGTTGGTTGCTAAGTCACGCTCTATCCTGAGCTCTCCCAGTGCCTTCCTGCTGCCTGGCCATCCCAGCCCCTCCCCCAAGAACCCTCCCGAAGCTTCTGCTGTCTAGGAACAGGGTGGCTTTAGGATACTTCTCCAGGATTATGGCCGGCGTCCTTTCTTACTAGTTGGTGCCTAGGCCTTAGAAGTTCTCAGGTATTTTGAATCTCACTGCTGAATATCACCTCGGCACATCACTGCGGATTTATGTCAGTGTGTGAATGCTCGGTGCTGTGTTTGGTACGTAACAGAAACTTGATGCATTTTAATTCCAATGCTCCTTATCCATCCTTAAATTTATGTTTCCCTTCCCTGAATATTATGCATGAAAGCTCGAGGAAATTAAAATAACAAATTTATCACTTTATCAAGGGAAAGGGTAGGGGCATGGCCGAATGGATATTGGGTTTTCTTAATTTTGTTTTATTATTGTGAAAAAAAATGCATGTTTGTAATTGAAGAGAAGGAAGGAGAGAGAGGGAAATAGAAACAGAGACAGAAACCTTTATTTAGCTGTATATCTGCAGTTCTGGGAGCTCTCCATGAATTACGTCATTTACATAATGTCCTCACAATAACCCCGGGAGTTGTGTACTAAATACTGCTCCATTCTACAGAGCAGGAGACTAAGGCAAAGAGGGGCTGAGTAACCTGTCCAGGGTCACACAGCTGGAAAGTGGCTGAGCCAGGTTGCAGCTCCAGCACAAGAGCGGTCATGGTCGGGACAGAGCTGGGGAGTGAACACACCACCCCACACTGAGTGTCATGGTCTTGGGATGGCCCCGAGCTCTTACAGTCGCAGGGATAGCTAAGACATAGCAACCATGAACTTGCTTCATCCACAAATCTGGGAAGAAACACAGGTGGTTAACATCTGTTCTTGGAGGCAGGAAGCTGCTACGCAGTAATTCTGAGCTTCTAAATTGGCTTCTAGAAGGGACTTTGCAGTAGGGAGATCCTTTTGTGTGTGTGTGTGTGTGTGTGTGTGTGTGTGTGTGTGTTCTGAGAGGTTCCCAAGAGTACAGGGGACTTGTGTTGGTGTCAGTAGAGTACTCTAGGGTGACAGAGAACTGGAAAGCTCTTTATTAACTTACGCTTCTGACACCCCCAGTGAATGCCATGTAAATGTCATTGTTGTGTAGCACTTTCTAAAACTTCAGAGCTCTTTGTACCCAGCACCTCATTCCAGTGCCTTGGTGTTCAACTTCTTCACACAGAGGCTCTAGCCTAGGCTTCTAGCCCCCTCCGCTTCACCCCTGCCTAGCCATTTCCCCTTCAAGGTGCATCAGCCTTCCTGGCATGCCCCAGACACCTCATCCTCACACGTCTTCACTTTCATGCCTACCCTCATCCATGAGTTCTTCCCACAGCAGCGGCTTTGTAATCACCCCTCTGGTCATAGCGCTTTCATGCTGAAAGTTTTTCCAGAGCTATCACTGCTATTGACCTCAGCCCCTATACTCCAGCCAATGGCCTCCTCTCTGTTCTTCATGCTTGCAGAGCTTCTTCTACCACGGGTCCTTTGCATATGCCATGATTATCTTTTCTGGAAAAATCCCCCTCTTTCTTTCCCCAGTCTGTCATGGCTGACTCCTTCTGGTCATTCTGGCATCAGCATAAATCCCACCTCATCAGACAAAGCTCTTTTCTCTATGTGAGCTGTGTCCTTTTACCTTCTATCCACTCCCCTGTTTATTTTTCTAATTATTTATACTTATTTATTAACTATTTTAATTTTCTCACTAGATTCAGAGTTCCATGAGATCATGGACCAGTTCTGTTTGGTTTGTTCTGTGCCTAATGGAGCGTTGGGCATGTAATAGGTGTTGGGTCAGTAGATGGAGGAATGAATAAATTAATGAATGGAGAGATGGCTATCTTCCTGCCACTCCACAGGCTGATAACTCTGCATGGACTCCTTACTAACATTTTCTGTACCAGACAAACCTTGTTTAGTATTTTTATTTTTAAAAGACTTCTGTATTTACTTGAGAGAGAGAGAGAGGTGGCAGAGAAGGGAAGAGGGAGAGGCACAAGTAGACTCTGCGTTGAGCCCAGAGCCCAAAGTGATGCTCGATCCCACAACCCTGAGATCATGATCTGAGCCAAAACCAAGAATTGGATACTCACCTGATTGAGCCACCCAGGTGCCCCTGTTTAGTATTTTAAATCAATCTTTTGTTGACTGTTCCCACCTATCTCATAAGGAAGAAATTACCTTTACTGAAATTTGGAGATCATCTCAGTTATATAAGCTAAAAATAGCGAAGCCAGAATTTGAACCCAGCAAACCCCAGCATGCTCTGAAGACAACACCACATGCATTAATCCTGTCCATTTATTTGATCAGGAGAGGTAAGGCCTGGGCTTAGATGCTAGCAAGCCAAGTTTCTTTGAGCTGCATTTATCAAAAATATTGAACACCAGCCACAGGGAGAAATAGATTCTGCACTGAGGCCACACACACACACACGCACACACGCACACACACGTTCCCACACGTGTGTGTGTGTGTGTGCGTGTGTGTGTGTGTCTAAAATAAGTTTTGCAAAAGAATACTTACCGTTATTATATGTGGCATGCTCTGATAGTTTCTGTTCTTTTTATGTCGTCTTTTTAATGCTGGTATGAACCACTGAATTGGTTTCAGTTTATGAGTGGGACTTGACGTGAATTTCAAAGATCTCCTAATCCTCAGAGAGGGTCTAATGTACTGGGCGACCCCCAGGGGGACAGATCCCTGGTCACTGGATCTATGATACCTTCCTGCACATGCTCCTTGCCTGGAGATCTGAAGGAGGGGGATAATTCAAGGGACTCAAGGTGAGGTTTGGGAGGAGGAATTGGGAATGGTACATGAGACAGTTGTGGTTCATGTAGGGCTTTATGTCTTACCCCTGCTGTCCCTGTGGCCAATCCACTGGTGTCTTTCACCCCATACCATGGCCCACTGTTCCCATCGTCTGTATACTTTCTCTTGAAACTACTCAGCTGTTCCTCCCAAAGGACCCTTCAGGTGTCCTGCATATTCTTTCCTTAGGGGACACTCTCGTCCATCCCCTAAGACCCAGAAATTTCTCCCATTGTGCTCACTGCCTGGAAAACACCACCCATCCTCTAAGCCTCAGCTCCACACGTTCCTCTTCCCAGGGTCTTGGAGCCCCAGAGGGAGGTTCTCCAAGAGCCTGAGAAACTCACTCCTTAGTATCAGCTCCCATTTGACAGGGTGCTGCCAGAGCTCCCTGGAGGCCAGCGGAAAGCAGGATGGGTCGGATTGCTTTCCCCAGAGCTGGATTGCTTTTAACTGTCCATACATCGGGGTTCCACACAAGATTATTTTTGAAGGATAGTTTCTTTAACATAAAAAGAAGAAACGTTTGGATGTGACTTTTTTTCACCCAACTGCCCTGGCTTCATATTACCAACTGCCTCTCCTTGTTCTCCTTGCTGAAAGTACTTTTTGGAGTCTGCATTGCAAAATGTCCCAAAGGCTGTTTGGTGTACTTTCTGTCTTCTCTACACCTTTATCGGCTATTGCAGAGGGAAAGGGGCTGACACTTGAGTCCCTGCATCATCTTTTGGGTGCACCTGTCCCTCACTACTCAGTCATTCATTCACTCAGTCATTCAACGGTTTCACAGGTGTTTACTGAGCACCTATTATGTGCAAAACATTGCATTCAATGAAGAAGAGACAAAGTGCAATGGGAAATGGTTTTCTTCTAGAAGCTTACAGTTTAGAGGGGTATAAAACAGTAATAGCCGCTTTATTTTATATAGTCCTTTAACATTTATAGAATGGCTCCATAAACATTATATGATACTACTCTGTGTGTTACTGAACCCTTCTGAGAGACAAAGGACCTTACGGGGCTCAGAGAAATTAAATCACCCCACCCCACCCCACCGCCCAATGACAAAGAGTGAGTTTAGGAGTAAAGTTCTCCTTAAACCCACGTCTCTTGAGTTCAAGTTCACAGCTCTCTCTGTCTGGCCATACTGTATTTATCTCTGCAGCATGCTGAATGTCACTTGGGAAACAACTTGTTACGTCTACACTGCCCTCCCCTTCTTCATCTTAAACATCAAAACTCCTCATCTTTGGATGTATCCAGACAAGACTGGGGAGCCCTTGGCCGCAGATGGTGTGGCAGGCTTGGAGACGAGACACAATTAGTAATTGCTTCTAGTTCCCAGATTGTAAAATTTGAACTTAATCTGTTTCCATTCTGTTTTGTTGTTTGGATTTCTTAGAAAACAAAGTGGGGCAAGATCTGTATTTGAATAAATAGGTTCCTTAGAACTAGCCAGCCTGGCAAGTATTCAGAATTGAAAAGTTCTCCTTTCTCTCTCTCTCTTCTTTTTTTGCTTTTCCTTTGAACCCCAGCTGGCTCCTTGTATGATGGTAGAACATGCATTTTCTCCCCAGTTAATGTTCCTACATAGTGGAGTTAACAGGGCTGCGGATGATCAGGCCCTGACTCGGTAGCAGAGCTGTTTCTGCTTTGACGTGTGCGTCCCTCCCTCCTGGACACTGGTCCTGGTGCTTCAATGCAGAAGCTGGGCACAGCGGGAAGGAGCCAACCCTCCGACAGACAGGAGCTCGGCATCCCCAGACAGCCGTCCTCCGAGCTGTCTCCACGCTCTCTAAAATAAGATATAGACAGAGATTTGTCATGGAATCACAAACAGGAATGTCACCAAAGCTGTCACCAGAGCCCCTTAAAATGTCACTTCCCAGCATTAATTGCCACGATAGCAAAACAAACGGGCGTTCTCTGAACGTTTGCGCTTCCCCTCCTCCCTCATGATTCTTTCCCCAGCTCCCTGTCTCTCTTTTCTCCCTTCACCCTCGGAGGCCCCCTCCTCCTCGTCTCCAGGGACACTCTGGGCATTCTGACTTGATTAGACTGTGCCCTGGAGAGGCTGCCCCACTGCACACTGACAGATGAGGGTGAAGGAGGTTTGATAAATGTCAGGGGCTGAAGAGACTGCTCCCTGATTGATCAGAGCTGGAGTAATTTCCCAGCAGTCGGGGGACTCTGTACCTCCCGTACTGGCCTCCCTCAAGATAGCTGGACGTCACCCAGCGGGGACCTGACTTTCACAAAGAGAGTCCAGGCGGCTCAGGCTCACCGTCTCCCCCAGGGACCCAGCTTGCCCCTGGCTCCCATGTGCCCGTCCAATCTGGTGGATGTGGTCAGTTGCCGTCGTCATCCACATGTATGATCAGTTTTTATTTTCCTAATCTTTCCTACTTACAAAAGTGTGTAAGCTCATTGTAGAAAACTTTTTAAAAAGCCTCAATTAGCAGTTTTTCTTAATGCCTCCTCATAGCCATAATACCTGTTTACACTGTTTTCCTATTTTTTCTCTTCTCCTCTTTTATGTACTGAAAGTTGCAAATCTATTATTTTATATCTTACATTTTTATGAAATGTTATGTCATAATATTTCAACATGCTTATCATTCCATCTTATAACTGCTCATAGGTTATTCATTGGTGAACATTTCAGTTGCTTCCTTTGTATTGTGTGTTCATTGGCAACAAACATTTTGGGGCTTTATATATTGTTTTTCACTATTCTGTATTATTTTCTCAGGATATATTCCCAGGAATGGAATTACTGGGTCAAATGATCTGACTGTTTTAAAGTTCTTGATACGTGTTTAGCTCAATACCCCTGTGTCATAAAGTCTAAGTAAACATTTGCTAAATAAGGTAACATTTGTTAATCTATTTTTTAGTTGATTTTATTTATTTATTAGAGAGAGAGAGAGAGAAAGAGACCGAGCGGGGGAGGGGCAGAAGGAGAGGGAAGGAGAGACTAGCATACTCCCCACTGAGTGGGGATCCTGATGCAGGACTAGGTCCCAGGACCCTAAGATCAGGACCTGAGCCAAAGTCAGACATTTAACCAACTGAGCTACCCAGGTGCCCCTGTTAATCTATTTTTTAAATTTATTAATTCAGCAAGCTTTAATTAAGTCTCTACTATGTGTCAGGCGCTGTCCAGGGCACTAAGGATAAAGCAGTGAATAAAATATATACAAGTCTTCTTCCATTAAGCTTACTTTCTAATATAGAAAGACCATAAACAATGAGCAAGAAAAATATGTTTATGTAAAAACATAATTAAATATAAATATAAATATTTTATAAATATATATTTTATAAGCATAAATATATAAAACATATGTGTATTTATATATAATATTAAATCATGACCATTACAGTGAGGGAGAAATAAAACAAGGAAGATTAGGACCCTTAGAAGAGGCCTCACTGATTTGAGGACCAACCTATAGAAGATGAAGAACAAAGCCATTTGGATATTTAAAAAAGAAAGAACTTTTCAGGCAGGGTGAATAGCAAGTGCAAAGGCCCTGTGGCATCATTGTTCTGGCAGTGTCTAAGGAATAGGAAGAAGCAGTATGGGGAAGAGCAGTAGAATAAATGAGGTCACAGAGATGCTGAAAAGAAGGTCACATGGGTCCTGGTAGGTAAAGATATTCATTTTTGCTGTGAGTGAGTTGAGGAGCCATTGAAAAATAGGGAATTATTTCTTACAAAGGTGTTAAGCAATTGGAGTCAAGTTGTGAAGGAGGGGTTTAGGTGGAGTTGACATTGAGAAGGGAAGATGCCGGGGAGACCGGAGAATAGAGGTTGCACTCTGCAGTCTCTAGGTAGAGTTCGGCCCCCAGATATGTTTCTTCTGTTTTGTTTGCATAAGAGAGTATGTTTTATGTTTTTCAATTAAGTTATCAATCTTTATAAATCAGGGCATTTTGAATCACAATGCACATTTCTGCCTCACTTGATTACTGGAGAATCCGGGAAGTCTAGGTCCTCCAGCACATGGCGGGAGCTGAGTGGTAACACTTCCTCCAGAAGGGCTGTTTGCCCCGTGCCCGTGTAGGCACTGCCTGGCTCTCTTCCTTAGCAGAGCTCTTCACTGGCCCCTGCGGGCTCTTGAACTCCCCCAGTGGAAGGGGACATTGAAATCGCCCTCATAGTCTGAGCCATGGGAACAGAGAGGCCCATGGGAATGATAAATTCATCTCCTTTTTGTATTAAGATGGGAAGACATGCGGATCTCTGAGACCTTCTGGAAGGCATGTATCTCCATTCCCCATGAGTAAGGGAGAAGTGATGCCCAGTTTGGTGACAGAACAGGACGCCATTCTTTTTCCTCTCCAACTCCTTGAGTTTTGTGTTTCCTGCCAGACAGAGGCTAGCAGTGGAACAGAGACCAAGAGACCTTCGAGAAGAGTAGAGCAGAGTAGAAAGCGGTTAGGAAGCCCAGCTCTCAAACCAGTTGTGCCCTTCCTGCAGTTCACGAAGTGTGAAAACTGGAGCAAGTCCCTAACACCTCTGAGACTCCGTGTCCTCACCTCTGAGATGGGATTCCTTTCTCCAGGATGCTTGCGACGAGGAGAGGTGGTCACGCATATAAATACTTGGTGGAGGGTTTTGACTCTAAACGGAAGCCATTAGTGTTGTTTGTCGGAAATGCTCACTGTGGTTAGCACACAGAGGCCCAGAGAGGGAAAGGGGTTTAGCTGAGGTTGCACTGCAAGTTCTGTTGGGTGTGCAAGTGGGGGAGGGGCAATGGGAGCTCTAATAGGGGCCGTCCAACTTCCAGCCAGTCTCCCCTTAACACAGCTGCCACACCACTTCGGAAGGGAGGCTTTTTTCCATTCCAATCCTGAATGTGGACCTTGGTGCTGACACATTGTAGGAGATGACTATATATGTATAGAATGAATGAATGAATGAATGAATGGATGAATCCCTGTTTGGAAGGGGCTGTTTTCTCCCCAGAGGAGAGTCGGACGGACAGCACTGTGCTGAGCTAGCTCTGCCAACTCCTTCCCCTCCCCAGTACCAGAGCACTTGTTTTCTTTGCTTATAGCCTGGGGCTCTCTTGCTTTTTGGCTCCTCCTTAAGCCCCTCTCTGAGGCTCCAGGCTCCTGGGGTGAGGGTGTTGCAGATGCCCAGGCAGATGCAGTGCCACCTGTTGGGCGTGGGTAGAGAGGCCACTGCCACTGTGGACAGGTCATCCCCACCACTACCTGGCTCCTGTGCCACTCTTAAGATCTGGCTGCCCTTATGGCAGTAGTCCGTGGATTTCCCGCTCCTTGGCATTTCTAAGCCGGGCATTTACTGTGTGCTCTTTCTTCTCTGCATGTTAAAGCTATGGTCCTTTAAACAGGTTGTTTATTCTCTTGTGTGCATGTTTCCTCATCTGTGGAATGAATGCTGAAGGCAAAAGTATCTTTGTAACTTGGCCAGGAGCCATTCTTTTTTGGGTGGTTGACACCCCTGGTGGGACAAGAGTCTGGTTTCTAAAGAGTTCTTGGCCACTAAGTCTCCGGGGCATGCAATGACCCAAGAATGGGGAGTGAGGCAGCTTCCTTCCTTGGCTCGGCTGTTCCATGCTTGAGTAGAGACCAGTGATCAGCAGCACGGAGAAGACTGCCCCCACTGTCCCTCTTCATCACATACTTCCCTGACCCCCACCCCCACCGCAGTGCACTAGCTGGCCCCCAGACCGTGTTAACAGACAAAGGCTGGCTTTTGAAAACTGCATGCTGTGGAAAGGCTGTCGGTTTCCCCTAACCAGAGCATCTGGGTCAGAATCTAACCTTACCTGCTCACTGATTTTGGGACTTTGGACTAGTCACTTCATTTCTCTGACCAGTGGTTCTCAACCAGGGGTGATTTTGTTACTGTTACCTCCTTCCTGGGGGCATTTGATGATGTATGGAGACCTTGTTTGTCATGACTGGGGAAAAAGTACAGAATGCTCCTGGAATCTGGTGGGTGGAGGCCAGGGATGCTGGTAAACCGCCTACAGTGTGTGGGACAGCTCCTCGAAGTAAAGAATTACCCAGCTCAGAATGTCAGTAGGGCCACAGATGAGAAACTCTGTTGTAAGCCTTAGTTGTTACAGTGGTGAATGGAGATTCTGATTTTCACAAGAATGTGGGAGAGCCAAAGAATTATGGAAGTGAATACTTCTTCTTCTTCTTTTTTTTTTTTTCCTGCAAGATTTTATTTATTTGACAGAGAGAGAGAGAGAGAGTGAGTGCATGAGCCGGGGGAGGGGCAGAGGGGGAAGCCGGCTCCCCACTAAGCAGAGAGCCTGACGTGGGACTCGATCCCAGGACTCTGGGATCATAACTTGAGCCAAAGTCAGATGCTTAACTGACTGAGCCACCCAGGCACCCCGGAAGTGAATGCTTCTTGTAAACTAACACACTACACAAAAATAAGATAATAATGCTATTGTTGCATTGTAATTTTTTTTTTCTTTAGTGCCTGATTTGTTTTACAGGACTTCTTGGTTATTGGGAGGCAAATCTTTACAGTTTTTGTAGCCAGTCTTTGATGTGTTATGATTTCTATCTTTTAATTTTTTTTCTTTAATTGAAGTATGGTTGACACACAATGTTACATTACTTTAAGGTATGCAGCACAGGGATTTGACAAGTGTATCTGTTACACGGTGCTCTCCACAAGCGTAGCTACCGTCTGTCACCATGCAACACTGTTGCAATAGCATTGACTCTATTCTCTGTGCCGTACTGCATTGTTTTTAATTCACCATTTATAAGGATTGGTTCTTTCTTTTTTGAATGACTTTATCGATTTATTTGAGAGAGAGGGAGGGAGAGCCCAGAGGGAGAGGGAGAAACAGACTCCCCGCTGAGCAGAGAGCCCGATGCAGGGCTCTATCCCAGGACCCCGGGATCATGAGCTGAGCAGAAAGCAGACGCTTAGTCAACGGAGCCACCCAGGCGCCCCTGTAAGGATTGGTTCTTGAGAGAGTTACCTTAGGACCTTGTGTCACTGTCCCCTCTCCCTCAGCAGTTCTTTCTCCTGGTATCTGCACGGTTTATTCTCTCAGTCCTTCCAGGTCTTTTTTTATAGGTCATGTTATCATGGTGGTCATCCCTGACCACCCCGTATAAAATAGCTCAGTACACACTCGATCACATGTACACATACCACACCCTCTATTCTCCTTTATCTTGCTCTCTTTTCTTCCTAGCTTTTGTCACCATTTGACCCATTATACACATATTTGTGTATCTATTGTCTGTCTCCCCCAGGTATTTTGTCTGTTCTGTTCAATGCTGTATGCTTGTTATTTAGAACACTGCCTGGTGCAGAGCATACAACAGATAAATAGCTTCTGGAATGAATGGGTAAATAGAATGAGTGAATGAATCAATGAATGACTGACATTGAGTGCTTTTGTTCGGTTCCTTCAGGTTTCAAAGAACAGACTATTTGGGTTAGCTGATGAGGGTTTATTTTTAGTTGCAACAGGAGTAATATTAGCTCGTCTGTATGGGCCAAACTCCATAATCAGCACTCAATAAATATTTACACATTTAATCCTACAAAAAAAAATGCTGGTGTGGTCAGTACCTCTAATTGCTTTTTTTTTTCTTTTTTAAAGATTTTTATTTATTTGAGAAAGAGAGAGAGAGAGAAAGAGAGATAGGTAGATATGGAGAGAGCACAAGCAGGGGGAGCAGGAGAGGGAGAAGCAGACTCCCCACTGAACAGGGAGCCTGACACGGGACTCGATCCCAGGACCCTGGGATCATGACCTGAGCTGAAGGCAGACGCTTAACCCATTGAGGCCCCCAGGCACCCCAATGCCCCCTCTTTTTTTCAAATGAGGCAACCAGAGCAGGGAGAGCTCACGTAACTCGCCCAGGATCATGTCCCTGCTTTGTGTTAAAGCCAGGATTTGCACCCAAGCCTATGTGACCTTTGAATGCTTGCTTTGCACCAGTGCTCTGCTGCCTTCACATTTGAAGAACCCAGGGACCGGGGATGATGAGAGAACAGTTTCAGGATTGATGGAGAAAGAGCTATTGTTAGGATATAGTAAGCATTAGCACACTGTTTCTACTGCAAGGAGCTCTGCTGACTTCATGAATCCATGTATGCATCTTTGGACCTTTCTTTATCTCCTAAGCTGTGTGTGCCCAGCTGTGGTTTCTGCTGCCTCACAGCACCAGTTCCTGACTCCGCTCCATTCCTCTTGAGATATGTTTATCTGACTCCGACTGTCTTCTTGTGTCTCCTATTCAAATGCCCTATGAGAGAATTTCTCATCCCCAGAATTTAATGTCCTAAGAGACAGGTCCTCACAGAGGCCACGCCACCATCCACAAGCTAATCTGGGGCTGTCTGTCTCTACTCAGACATGGAGCTCAGTCCCATTGGCTCTGCCAGGATGGTGGAGTCTTGGCGTACCCAGCAGGACGCCCTCTGGATTCCGAAGCACCTGCAGCTGCCTGTCACTAAGGCGAGCATCTGTGAGGATGGCAGCCCCTCAAAGCATCATATCCTGTCCAGAACAGTGGGGAGTCCATCTGCTCAGAGCAGGACTGGTGTGTCTTGCTTCAAAAGAACCTGGTTTGTGAATAGCTCAGCCTAGCACAGAGATAAATCAGGGAATGACAGATTATTTTCCTAAATGGTTCTTTATTTTACAAAAGCATTCTCCACGGGATCCCCTTCAATATCTAACACCCCACCAATGCATGTGAAAGAGGGTGGGATTTAACCAACTTTTGGTTTACCAAAATGTCTAGGGACACCCTAGTCTGTAAATCAAAGCAAAAATAATGGGAGGGCTTTCTGGGAAGTGGCCAGCCAGCAGTGGGACAATGGGTTTGGACTGGGGCATTCATGGGTATGAATCGTGTCCCCACCTAGCACCTCGATCTTAGATGGGCTACCTCACTTCTTTAAGTCTCAGATTCCTCATCTGTGAAGCTGGTTTAATAATAGTGTTGCACTTCTAGAGTTGTTTTGAGACTGAAATGCAATAATATATGAATAGCCTGGTGCAGAGGTCATCCACTGTAAATCACATTTCCTTCCTGAGCCTCAGTCTTCCCATCTGCCTAGTGAGAGGCTTGGACCCTTTCAGGTCTAAACTCCTACATCTTTCAGTTTCTGCCTCTTTCACCAGAATTCTGGGGCTGGGGATATACATATGGCATGGGGCCAGTGCAGGTTGAGCCAGAACTTAGTGCCATATGCCCAGCTGGCATAGTGACTAACAGTGTGTGCGTAGGGGGAAGAAGTTCTTAGAAAAACCAGGAGCTCTTTAAGAGGAAGAAAAGAAGACTTTGTCTCATGCAAATTCTGATCTCTTCATGTGTCCTTGTACAGAAATGCTGCAGAAGGGAAAAAGGACGCCAGTAACTAGCATTCTAACTGGGCTAATAGGTGGCAGAGGTCAGTCTCAAGCCTCTTTGTATAGCCTCCTGGCTCCAGGACTGTGCTGTAAGTGTCCCAGGGAGGTTGGCAGAAAGAGACATCACTTCCTCATCATTTCCCTAGTGAATGAAGCCTTGGGAGACCAGATGCAACCACTTCATTATAATTATGTTAAGTGCCGCCTGATTGGCGCTGTTCATCACCCCGGGAGAGCAGCCTCACCCAGTGGACGGACAGGCAGCCAGCTTTGGCTCAGCATAGCTTTGTCCCATCCAGCTGTGTCCTTGGCAATGACCGCTTGTTGTACCTATGGTTCTCCCTCGGGGAAGAGAAAGCAGGGGACAGAGTAGAGGGCACTGAAGGGGGAGGAGGGGGCCTGGGCTCTGCCTTCAGCATGCCATGTGGCCTAAGTCAAGTCTTCTTCCTCCCTGGGCCTCTGCAGAACTCTTTGCATGGTCAGGTGCCCAGTGAGATCTCCACTCCTTTATCTAGCTCTTATGTTGTGGGGATCTCAGGAGAAAGGTGATATCGGTATTCTAAGTGGGGAGGGTGCTTCTGGATGTTATGTTGGTTTCATTCTGGAGTCTAAGTGTTACCCTGTAGGGCCCTGGAGTAGAAAGCAATTTCTGTACTCTAAGAAATATTCCCTGTAGAAGCAGGAATCTGTCCTCACATTGTAAGAAAATAAGGTTTGCCCCCTCCTATCAAAGGGACAGAGGGTGGTAAAGAATATACTGACCTCAAGGGCCACATTTTGTAATTCTAGTTGTCTGTGCATGGGTTTGGGGAAAGGGATGTAGGTTTCCAAAAGTAAGAGAATAAGGATGGAAAATCAGGAAGGACTTCATGAGAGAGAGAGAGAGCCTTCAACTGGGGTGTTTCAGGCCGGGAAAGATCCAAGAGGGAAGATGAAGGAGTGGAAATTAGATCTCTCTGTAGGCGGTTAGTCATGTGGACTCTGGAGCTAGGGTGTCCCGGTTTATCCCTGATATTTCCTGATACTAGCCATGCATACCCTTGGACAAATGAGTAGATGTCCCAGTCTCTCACTGTCCTCATCTCTAAAATGGGGAAAATCAGACTATGCATCCCCATGTTGTCAGACTAAATGAGTTGAACATGTGACAGGGCATTAAAAAAAAAAAGCGTTTTTGCAAAGAAAAGGCTCAATGCATGTTAGTTATTCTAGGGCATTGAGCATCCTCTGCAAACAGGGCAGGTCCTTGGTGTGCTATTTTGTTTAATTCCCATAGCCATCCCGCAGTTCCCTCATTCATTCATGACTTGGTCCTGTTTGGGACAGAGCAGAGACTGGACGAGCCCTGCCCTCTGACACGTCACCTGCCAGCAGAAGACGGACTTGAGACCTGTTCTAACTGATCGCACAATTCCAAATTTAATACAGAGCTGCCGAGAAGGGAATGTACTAAGAGCTCTGGGAGAGGACAGGGGAGCTTGGCCTCAGTTTGGCTGTTCCGCAAGGCCTTTCTGAGGAGGGAGGATTAAGGCAAAGTCAGAGGGATGCGTAGTGTTTAGCCAAATGAAAAGCTGAAGAGCAGAGGAAGTGACTTTTGCAAAGAAAAAGCGTGGCCCATGTGGTGACCCAGAGGCCAGTGTGACTAGAGCCCAGTGAGGGGACTGGGCCAGAGGGTTCTATTACACAGAGATGGGGAAATTGAGGTACATCAAGCTGAAGTGGCTTTCCAGAGGTTACGGACCTGGGATGGATGGGTTGGGGTCTGCCTGAGCTGAAAGCCTTCCTTCCACCTCTACTGTGAGAATGTCATGGAAGCTGACTCGGGTTCGCTGTTATAGGACCAGAGAGAGCATCTGTATCTGACCTGCGGGATGGTATAGATGGACAGCAGTGACTTCTGAGGTGGTGGGGCAGGCTTCATATGCCCCACTGAGTTTGGACCTTATCTAGTTTAATTCCCCTAGGATGATGGAGTAGAACTGGATTAATTTCAAAATAACCCTATCCATGCTCCAGGGTTTAATATCTCCTGCGTCCCCTGGGTCATTCCTGCCATCAGATGCTTTGCTCAGATCAGTGGTATAAAGTGTTTTTGGTTTTTCATCATTGTGTGTGTGGGGGGGGGGTTTCTTCCCTGAAGCATGCTGAGTTCACTGAGGGAAATGCACGAGACTTGGGTGAAATCTTATTTATTTTTTTGGAAGGCATGCAGTACAAAATCATTTCTCTCCCTGCATCAATATGCATGAGGTTGGCCTGTTCTCCACTCCTTAGGAAGCAGAGGCAGGGAGAGGGGGGCGTCCCATGTGACTGGTGTCATGGCCCTGCCCATGGCTGCTGGCACCCCATTAATCAGGGGGGAACAGCAGCCTCATGAACTGTGAAATTGGCAGCCCCCTGACAGCTCTGGGGCCCATTCGAGCAGGGACTCTATTTCACAGCTGGAAGGTGGCAGTGTGGAGTGGAGAAGGAGGGCGCTGGGCTCAGCGGGCCAGCGCGGCCGTGCTCCCCTCTCAGCCTGCACAGACCCCAAACTAGTCTTGCTGAGAGGGTATGCCTCTTGATTAAGGAGAGACACAGGGAGAAAGAACTAGAAAGAGAAGGAACCCAGTGAATGATGATGACAGTTATAGCCAACACCTACTGAATATCCACTGCCCGTTGAGTTCCAGGCACTATGCTCTGTACCTTTTATGCATTTCTTTATCCAATCCTTGTGATTATCCTATGTGTTATCGTCGTGAGCCGCATTGCACAGACCAGGAAAAATGGGAGTCAGAGAGGTTAACTGTTTCAAGCTGTAAGATGTAATAGAGCTAGGATCAGCGCCGGTGTCTCTGTGTCTGTCGGGCTCCAGAGTCTGGAGTTTTGTGACCACCGCACTCTCCTACTGTCTAGCATGCTTTGAAAAACAGAAAAGCAAGAGAGAAATGTCCATTTATTCAGGGGCCATTTACAAAGTTGACAGTCTGTGCAGAGATTCGAGTCACAGTGCCAAGTGCGAGGGTTCGGGGGGATTAACATTTTGACAAGTTCAGAGTGTGTGAGAGAGATTCGGATAAACAGGTAATCACAGCAGTATGACATATTTGAGAGTGCGGCCAGTGTACAGTCTTAGCTCTGACCTTTACAGCTCTGTGACCTGGGGCAAGTTATCTAAGCTCTCCAGGCCTCAGTTTCCCCATTCCTGAAGCAGGCATATGAGCGTACCCAGATGAAAAATTGCTGTCAAGATTAAGTGAGCTATTCCCAGGAAATTGTTGAGAACAGTGCTCCGTGCATAGTGAGCCATCCATAACTTATTGCCGGGAAGGTGCCGGAATGTGAATATTAACATGCATTCTAGGAACACATGGGAAAGAGCATTTAAAAGTGCTGAGGATGATGGGGAAGGCTTTTCTCAGGAGGTGACATGTGAGCTGAATCCTGAAGATGAGAAGTTCATCGGTTAACCCAACGGGCAGGGGAGGGGATGTGCATAGGTCCTAAGGTTGGCAAGAAAGAAGGAAGAACAGCGTATTCTGGGAACTGCAAGGTGTCTAGAGTGAGTGGAACAAGGGGTCATGCCCAGGAACAGCAGACTGGGAAGAAAAACAGGGACCAGATCCTGGGCACTTGGACTTTATTTGGAAGGTACTGGGCAGCCACTGAAAACTTTTACGTAGTAAGAGCCATGCCCAGATACTTTTCTTCCCAGAAAGATTACTAAAGCAGTATCATTAGCGTAAATTAGAATAAGGGTGGGGAGATCCGAGGAAGACCGCCACTGTGACCCGAATGACAGATGAGGGGCTAGCATGCACCGGGAGATGGCACCGTGCCTGCCTGGGGGCGAACCCCCCTGGGCTGTATTCAGAGCCCTTCTCTAGCAGTGCTGTTTGATTGGACTCAGGTGTCCTCCTCTGAACCTCAGTTCCCCTCTTTGTTAAATGAGACCAGACGGAACACCCAGGCCTGTGTCCCACAATCCTGTGTCCTTAGGAGGAAGGGTAAAGAGGAAGGACATGTCTGCAGGATAGAGATGACAAAATAAGGGGGGGAGGGAGGGAGAGGGGTCCCTAAAGAACGATTTTCACCAGATCTAGGAATGACAGATCTGCAATGAGGCAGGAAGGGAAGCCTGGGACGGGGGGTGGTATACACAGGAAGGCGGAAAGGCCCCCCAGCTGCCCTGCCCAGCCACTGCCCTGTCCTGCAAACCTGGAACACAGCAGACAGGTGCCCCCCCCCCCACCCCCCGATGTCCTCGTGTTGCACCTTGAGTTATTGAGGGAACATGCAAGCAGGGAGAGAGGGCCAGGGAAAGGTGCAAGAAGGGAAGGCAACTGAGAAGAGGAAGATAAGACACCTCCTTTTAGGTTCAAGGAGAACATCTCTGGTCTTTCCCTATCATTGTAAACAATGGTGTTTGTATTACGATGACATGTCATGAGGTATGTAGTCCGTTTTACCTCTTGGAGGCAGTTCCATCATGTGGGAGCCAGAAATGCTTATAATGTTGGCTCGCTTATCTTCAGGTGATTACATATAGAAAATCACTGATATTTTATATGCATATTCTTTTTTTACACGCACGTAATACCTACATGCATATATGTATACATATATAACAGCTCTCTCCAAGGGAGCTGGAATTCAAGATCTGTTTGTACACTCTCTGTCTGCAGCACTTAGAACATTTCCTGGCACATACTGGTACCTACTGGTTGAATAAATAGAAGCAATGAGCTGATGGTATCCATCTTGTCTACCATGTTTACAAGAGAGGAAAGGACAGAGGAGAAGGGAATACAGGGCCTTGAGAGGACTGGAGGCAGCTCAGTCATCAGCCCCCCACAGAGCCAGCCCTGTCTGTGGGTGGCGGGCCCAGGAGCACCCCGGCTGCAGTGGTGTGTGTCTAATAACTTAATGAGGGCTGGTGCCGCTGGGTGCAGCCCAGCTGGGCCCAGCCCTCTCCCACTGCAGATGCTGTTCTTTTGTTGCTTGCCGCTTTGATTCTGCCTGCTGTCTGTCGGGGGCCTTGTTCATTTGACCTGGTGCAGGGCCAGGCAGGCCCCGAGGATCCCACTCATGTCCTGCCAGTGGGGACCTGCAATGTTTGCCCTTTTGGTTCCATGCCGTCCGGGTCATAAGTGCGGTAATCTCTCTGCCTGCCCCTGAGCAGTTAGCGAGGGGTGTTGGGGAAATTGCTGTTGCTTTTTGTTTATGATGTGTCTTGGTATTGGACACACATCTTTTCATGGCCTTAAGTGCTGGGGGCGTAAAGCCAATCAACACCATGATTCTACCAAGTTTGGGCACCTGGACGTGTCTAAAACACTGTCCAGGAATCATCAGCATAAAACCCAACTAACATTTCTCTTCCTCCTTTCCTTCTGTTTACTGACACTCGCTGAGAGCACCTGCTGTGGGCCCTCAGGCACATTTCAGGTGGGCGGGTGGGGAGACAAAGCAATGATCAAAGTATCCTTGTCCTCATGGAGCTTCCATTCTTTTTTTTTTTTTTTATAAAGATTTTATTTATTTATTTGACAGAGATAGAGACAGCCAGCGAGAGAGGGAACACAAGCAGGGGGAGTGGGAGAGGAAGAAACAGTCTCATAGCAGAGGAGCCCGATGTGGGGCTCGATCCCGTAACGCCGGGATCACGCCCTGAGCCGAAGGCAGACGCTTTAACCGCTGTGCCACCCAGGCGCCCCGGAGCTTCCATTCTAATGGGGCTGTGGAGAGAAGGGCAGATACTAATCACAGGATCCCCACTCATAGGAACCTTCATGCAGGGCAGTGATGAGTGGATGAAGGGCAGGCAGTGAACAGTGAGAAGAGATGGGGCCCTGCTAATGCAGAGGAGATGGCCAGTTGGCAAGCACAACTCCAACAAGTTGAGATGGGTTCCAACAAAGGACACAGTAGGGTGAGCAGAGCGGGAAAAGGGAGAACTACAGGCAATGAGAACCTATTGGTACCCAACATGGGACCAGATCACACCGGGTCTCAGTGGTGATGGTGCAGTGCAGAAAATAAATTGTTAAAACGATGAAGTTCTTTGGATAACCAGCCTGATAAGATTTTCCCCTTTATCGTCCCTTATTTTTAATTTGGAGCTTGAGCCTAACTTCATATAGTTACTTGGCATTAAATAAACCCCCATCAGCATAGTGTGTACGGATTTTGTTCTAGGTCTGATTTGCAGCCATTGGAGGGTGTGGAGCAAAGGCGCATCAAATTGAAATTTATGTTGCTAAGGGGAGTATAGAGAATATAGGGACAGCCTGGCAGCTGGGAGAGCATAGGAGGTTCTGCATATAGCAATAACAATAATCAACGCCGTAAACACAACCAGTACTTACTGTGTGCTCTGCGTTAATTACACTCACAATCCTTCCAAATGAAGGCTACCCAGTGGTGAGCATTTATACCCATGGTTCAGTGACTGAGAACATAGGATCTGTTTACTCCTTTCTCGAGTAGGAAGTTTTTAACGTTGGGCTCATGTCTGAGTTTTCCCCTAAGATTATTTGCAAAATTGGGAATATCTCCAATTTCTTGGCAAGAAGATGCAGAGTCTGGTCACTCAGTCAGAAAGTTCCCAGGTATAAGGAAGAGTCGTGAGTCCTTTTTTAGCTTTTCCAAAAATGCCGTTGCTGGAAAAGTCAGCCATTCAGTCAGCTGCACACCCGGACCAATTTACTCTGAGATCACGAAACTACTTTTATGGATCTGGCTTTGCTGTAATGATGTTAATACAGGAAAGTGGAAAGCCAGAATGAGTTCTGCGCCAGGTTTTCTAGCTGTAGGATTGAGGTAAGCTATTTACCCCCTTTCCCTTCAATTTCCTTATATGTGAAATGGTGATAATAAAATAAAGCGAGTGGTAGGCATTAAATAAGTTATAAAGCATAAGCCGTTTAGAACAGTTCCTTGGGCTGCATGGTTACGGTGTGTGTCATTAACCTTGCTGCAGTCCCCTCTGAGTTCTGACCGGGGCTAGGGGAAGATATTGTTTCATACCTCACACAGGGCACAAAATGCCCACGTCGACTCAGGCATCGGAACCAAGACGGCTGTGTTCTCTGGCCAGATGGTTATTTTAATTTTATGGGCATCTGAATCTGATAGCCCGTTTCTCTTCTCTGTGCTTGCTGTCCGCGGTGATGCTGAGGGTGTCTTGAGAAGCTCAGTCTCTAGGAAGTGGAGAGACTTTATGTAAGCTCACCTGACTGCCGCTTCTTCCCCGGGCTTCATCTCAGTGCCTTACATCTCTTGCTCTTTCTCCTGAATGGCATCCTTTTCCAAGTCCTCCTAAAATGTCCTCGTATTTTAAATGAGGAGCTACTTTAACTATACAATAAAGTAAATTAATATATTAATATGGTTTTTCTTGCCACCAAATTACAACAATATATGTGTTTGGTGGTATACATCAGATATGTTTTTAAAGATATATTTATTTATTTTAGCGAGAGAGAGAGAGTGTGTGCAAGAGAGTGGAGGGAGGGGCAGAGGGAGAGAATCTCAAGCAGATTCTCTGCAGGGCTCCGTCTCACAACCTTTGAGATCATGACCTGAGCCGAAATCAAGAGTTGGGTGCTTAACTGACTGCGCCACCCAGGAGCCCCTCAGATAGTCTTTTATAAATACTATAAATAAAATTTGGAATTACACAACTGAATTATCTCCTCCGCTGATTCCATTCCTTACTACCGTAAAGTTGGTAATCCCCTCCTGTGAGTGTTTATACTTCTCCTCTATGTTTAGTTGTCATGATCATATCTAAGACCGTCCTTCATGCTTTTCAATTATATATCATATCGCACACCCACCAGCAAAGTATAGAAGTTATCACTTTCCCAAGTTCTCAATAACACTTACTATCAGATGATTTACATTTTGCCCATCTGTAGGATATAAAATTATAACTTCAAAGCCAATTTAATTTGCATGTCAGAGATTACTAATGAGGTTAAACCTCTTAATATTAAGTTTTGTTCTCCCAACTTCCTGATTCTATCCATTGCACATTTTTCTATTTTTCCCTTTTTCTTATTAATTGAAAGAAGTTCTTTCTAATTATTGATAATAATCATATAAAAAATACATTGCCCTGGTCATTTTGAAAATATCTTTGTCTAATCTGTGGCTTATGTTTTCATTTTGTTGAGAGAATGACTTGCTCATTTTGAAGATTTTCATTTTAATGCTACACAATTATTATTATTTTTTTATTTTCATTTCTCATTTGTACTTCTTGTGACTTCAGGAAGAAATCTCTCACTATCCTAATGTCTTAAAGATGCTCCTGTATTTTATTTTAAATTCTAAATGTGTGGTTTGTTACATTTAGGTCTTTATCCATAGACTTGTTTGTATATGTGATGATTTGCAAATCTAATTAGCTTTATTTTTTCATGTGGTTAGCTATTTGTTCTGTCCACTACCTAAAGAGTCTGTCTTTAGGGGTGTGTGGGTAGTTCCGTTGGTTAAACGTCTGCCCTTGGCTCAGGTCATGATCCCAGAGTCCTGGGACAGAGTCTAGCATTGGGCTTCCCACTCAGCGGGGAGTCTGCTTCTCCCTCTGCCTCTCCCCTTCTCTCTCTCCATGCTGGTGCTCTCTCTCAAATAAGTAAATAAAATCATAAAAAATAAAGAGTCCCTCTTTACTCATGGATTTATAATGTCACTGTCATATAACAAGTCTCTCTGTGTGCGGAGACCAGTTCCTGAGCTCTCTATTCCTTTTCACTGGTCTGTATACTGACGCCTGTTCTAGGAACACACTTTTACTTATTACAGTTCTGTAATGTCTTGATATCAGAGAGGGCAGGAACCCCCTCATTGTTCTTACTGAAGTGTCTTGGCTCTTCTTTTCTCTTTACTTTTCTATGTGAATTTTAAGATAAACTTCTCCTATTTTAGGAAAAGCCCTGCTGGAATTGGGTTTGCGTTGAATTTACAAAATTAATTTGTGAAATTCATGAAACTCATACATCTTTATTTAGGCCTTTTATGTCCTTGAACATAGTTTTTAAATTTTACCTATACACATATCACACCTTTTTGTTATATGTAATTTCTAGGGGCATCACCACGTCTGTAACTAGAGCAAATTGTGTTCTTGTTCATTTTTACTACATTTCTTAATTGTTGTTTATTTGTGGAAGGAAATAGTTTTTCACTGATCATGAATCCAGAAAATATCAGTATTTTATTACCTTTGCCTCTTTCTTTAATTTCCATGTGAAAAAAATCATATAATTTACAATTAACGGTCATTTTGCAAATCTCTATATCTTGTATTTGTTTTCTCTTGTCCTCTTGCCCTTATAAGCTGGCCCTATTATTCAGTGCTGAATGAAAGTGATGACAGACCATGTCATTTTTGTCCCTGACTTATTTAGAAGGATGAATCCTAAAACTCTGTCATAATGTATTATGTTTTTGCAGTAGCTTTTGATACTAAAGAAATTTCTCCTCTATTCCTTGTGTATTAAGAATTTTAAAAATCATGATTGGGGTTTATATTTTATTAAACGTTCTTAGTGTATGAAGTAAGGTGATCATGTTTTCTGTTCTGATTGTGTAGTATGTTCATGAAAGAGCCTTACGTTTTCTTTTTTTTTTTTAAGATTTTATTTATTTATTTGAGAGAGAGAGAGAGAGAGCAAGCGAGCAGGAGCGGGGGGAGGGGCAGAGGGAGAAGCAGACTCCCGCTGAGCAGGGAGCCTGATGCAGGACTTGATCCTGGGACTCCGGGATCATGACCTGAGCTGAAGAAAGATTCTCAGCTGACTGAGCCACCCAGGTGCCCTGAGCCTTACAATTTCTAACCTCTTTGACAGCTTTAAATATCAACATTATCACCATTACATGGAATAAAACACAAGGTTAAACAGCTTTACTCTTATACTCTCATCCCGTTACGTGTAACTATTGCATGGCAATGAGGAGTCTCTTCTAATATTAGAATTTATGCCTCAATCTGCCTGGGCCTGATATTTTTGTTTGTCTCTTTGTTAGATGGTAAATTCTATCTATTGATTCAATTATTTTTAATGGCTATTTCAGTTCTCTGTTTCTTCTTGAGTCAGTTTTGGGTAGGGTACTTTTCCTTAGAGTCACTGATTTTTGTCTACGTTGCTCCATTTATGGACATAATATTTTGTGTTTTTAATTTTACCTGTTAAATGTATGTATTTGGGGGCACCTGGGTGGCTCAGTCGATGAAGCATCTGCCTTCGGCTCAGGTCATGATCTCAGGGTCCTGGGATCAAGCCCTGAGTCAGGCTTCCTGCTCAGCAGGGAGTCTGCTTCTCCCTCTCTCTCTCTCAAATAAATAAATAAAATCTTAAAAAAATGTACATATTTGTGTGGCTATCTATATATCCGTGTGTGTGTGTGTGTGTGTGTGTGTGTGTGTATCCCAACTCTCTACCATATTTATAATTCTATCCTTATTTTCATTCCATATATGGGTTTCTTCGGGTCTTTTTCTCAATCTTGTTGATATTCTATGTGTTTCATTAGTATTTTTTTAAATTAGGTCATGGTTTGTTGATACTCTGTACTGTTTCTTTTCTACATCGTTAATTTCCATCTTAATCATTTTCTTCTTTCTACATCCTTTATTATCACCATTATTCTTTTCAAGATTCTTGAATTAAAAGTCTAGCTCATTAATTTTAGTCTTTCTCCCTGACTAATATTTCCATTAAATATTTATTTGTAGACATCACTTTTCTGTATGGTGTGCATTTAGTTCTAAATATTTTTCAAATTTCTTTGTTTCTTCTTTGAACCATTAATTATATCATACATTTTTTTTGAAGTTGTTGTTTTAATTCCAGTTAGTTAACATTCAGTGTAGTATTAGCTTCAGGTGCATGATATAGTGATTCAACGCCTGCGTACATTACCCAGTGTTCATCACAAGTGCGCTCCTTAATCTCCATTACCTGTTTCACCCATTTGTCCACCAATTTTTTTTTACGATTTTATTGATTGATTGATTGATTGAGAGTGAGTGAGTGGGGGGAGGGGCAGTGGGAATGAGGGAGAGAGAGAGAATCCCAAGCCGACTCCGTACTATGCCTGGAGGCCAACTTGATCCCACAACTCAGAGACCATGACTCCAGCCAAAATCAAGGAGTCAGATGCTCAAGCAGTTGAGCTAACCAGGTGCCCCTCCCCCCACTATTTCTAAACATACATTTTTAAAAGATTTTGATTATTGACATTCATTTTATTTTGTTTTGTTAGAGAGTATGGTCTGGATACTTATTCATGTCTTAGTTTTTTGTTGAGGCTTGCTTTGTGCTCTGGGACATGGCTATTTTTTTTTATAAATGATTCCTATGTGTTTGAGGCACATGGTACATTTTCTGATTATCAGACCAAAGATTTCATATGTAACCATTAGATCCTGCCTGTAAATTTTATTGACCAAAATGTCTATATCTAAGTTTTTGTCTGCTTAATTATTTGTTGTTAGTGTTGTTTCTGAGACAGTTATGCTAAAATCGTCCATTGAAAATCTAGACTGGTAAGTTTCACTTATTTCTGGCAGTTTCTGTTTTTTATGTTTTAGGACTACATTGCTAATTGAATAAAGTTGTGGATTGCTGTATTTTTGTAGGGAATTGATCTTTTACCGTGCTGTAGTGAATGTCTTTGCTACTACTAATTTTTTTTTTTTTTTGCCTTCCTTTTAGTTAGTATTTTTTCTGCTAGGTCTTCTTTCATCCCTTATTTTATAAATAAAAGAGCTAGAGCACAGAAAAACAAGTAGGCTAGTCAGCTCTGAAAAGAATCAAGATTAAATCTAGGATTATCTGATAGAAAACAGATAACTGATAGATGCTTAGTTGAGTCTGATTTCACACAGTTTGGCCCATGGTCAAGTCACCTCAGGTAAGGGATTCTGTAGGGTGATCAGAATGTGAAGTGACCAAAGATTTTTACCGTCAGCTCCGTGCAAGAATCCTCGGCTTGTCCACTGCTCCATGCCAAGCACCTGGAATACTGCCTGGTATTTAGCAGGACTCCAGAAAGTATCGATTGAATTAATGAAGTGTTGCATGGAATCATCTCAGCAGGGTCATTTCGTATTGCCTTTTTCCCGTTTGTAAGAAGGGGCTTGGGTGGACTTGTCCCCTACCCTGCTGTTTATAAGCTCTGTGTGACCACCTGTGAATCACAGCCACCTGTCTGAGTCTCAGTTTAGCTCCTGCACCAAGGGACACAATAAAGATTGTCTTCCCACAGTGCACTGAGTTTGTGAGGAACAAGTGAGGTCTTGTATGTACATGAATAACTCTAGCTAACTTTTAAAGGCTAGCACACAGTACAGTAGTCTATAAATAGCACAGATCATTAAGTATACCTGTGATACATTTTTTAACCTATATATATACTCATGTTACCACCAGCCGGTCTGAGATTTAGAACTGTGCTTCACAGGGGGCACATGGGTGGCTCAGTCGGTTGAGTGACTGACTCTTGATTTCAGCTCAGGTCATGACCTCAGGGTCCTGGGATTGAGCCCCTGGTTGGGCTCCGTGCTCAGCAGGGAGTGTGCTTGGGGATTCTCTCCCTCTTCCTCTGCCCCTGATCACTTGTGCTCCCTCACTCGCTTTCTCTCTCTCTCAAAAAATAAAAAATAAAAAAATAAAGTAAAATTAACTAAGCATCTAGTCCCTTGGTCACACAAGCCACATTTCAAATGCTCATTAGTCGCGTGTGCCTTTTGTATTGTACAGTGAACTGCATTGAAAAATGCAGAATATGAACAAGTCTCTTATCCCAGAAGGTTCTAGGGGGCAGCCTTATGATAGCATGCTTCTAGCACTCCTGAAGTTTCCTTCTTGCATCTTCCTAGAAGGTACCCATCTCTCAAAAGCAACCAGTGTCCTGACCTTCCCAATCAGTTTGTTTTTCATATTCTTTATATATATGGGATCCTACAGTGTGTCTTCTTTTGTGTCTAGCTTCCTCTTATTCAAATATCACCCATGAGATTCATCCATGTTGTTACAGGTACTCATAATTCATTTTATTTCATTGCTGTGTAGTGTTCTGTATATGAATTTATAGAAATGTGTATATCCATTCTCCCAAACATTAACTAACCTTTATGATCATTTACTCCAAGCCAGGTACGGTACTACACATTTACCCAGATTAATTCATTTTACTCTAACATAAATCCTTCGAGATAAGTTTATCTCAAAGTTTATTATTATTTCCTGTTTGTTTTTAAAGATTTTATTTATGTATTTAGTGCGAGCAGGGGGAGGGGCCGAGAGAGCTAGAGAATCCCAAGCAGCCTCCATGCTGAGTGTGGAGCCTGATGCAGGGCTTAATCCCAGGACCCGGAGCTCATGACCCCAGCCGAAATCAAGAGTCAGTTGCTCAACCAACTGAGCCACCCAGGTGCCCTTATTATTCCCATTTTATCAATGGAGGAATTCATGCACAGAGAGGTTAAGCAGACTTTTCTATGTCACACAGCTACTCCAGGAACCTGGGCAGGCAGTTTTCCCCTGCAGCCTTTACTCTTTATACATGACATTCACCGTCTCATTTGTGCTCTGGCAAAAATTGCATACTTAAGAACATTTCAATTAATTGAGCTAAAAGAACCATTTTTATTTCATGTTTCCTTTTTCTTTTTCTGCTTGTGTTTCTTGATTTTGCTTGGTTTGAATTCCTCTGCAAGACCCTAACATCATCAGATTATTCCAGTCCGTTCTCTTGAAGGTTGCTGAGGGCTCCTGCCCTTGGTAGAGCTCAGAGCCTAAGGGTGATGTGGCTGGTGGTGATGGTGCAGTCACCAAGCCTAGGGCCGCACTCCTTTCTCTGGGGAACCAGGGGCAGAGCACACAGCCAGCCATCTGTCTCTTTGTGCGTGTGTTTGTGGAATCGAATGCGGGCACTGCTAAGGTTCAGACTGCTTACAGTAGTGTGTGGGGAAACAGAGTTGTGTTGCAAAATTAGATCAGTCTGCTCCTTCCTCCCCTCTGGAGGGCCAAAGTGAGAGATGGGCTGAGTCCCAGCATGCTCCCCACTCGGGGCATTTTCACCTGCTCTTCTGTCTCCCAGGTTCTCGCCTTAGATGCCCACCTGGCTGCTTGACGACCTCCTCAGGTCCCTGCACAGATGCTACTTTCTCCATAAGCCAGGACTAGTTTTAAGTAGTGTCTTTCTTCCCCAGAAATTCCTCTTCCTGGCCTTCTCTTTTTAAAGAACCACCATGGGAGAGAGCCTGCATTGGACTCACTGATGCATGTGTTGCCATTTTCCCCCATAAGAATGTTCATGAAGCTATTTCATCTCTCTTCTTCTTTGAATCCCCAGTGCCAGCACCAGTGTGGTCACATAGCAGATGCTCAGTCAGTATTAATGAATCAATATTAATGATATTAGCTGCTTAATCAGCACATTAATGGACAGATTATGAAGCAGACTGAGACCAGGGTCAGGCAAGGAGAATACACTTACTGGGGAGTGGAGGATAGCTGCGATAATCAAGCATATTGGGGTTGGAGTGGCCAGGAAGTGGGTGCAATTTAGAATCCAATTAATATTCTCAAGTAAGGAAAGGAGGAAGAGAAGTACTATTTAGTTAGCACCTATTATATGTGAAATATGTGTCCATATTATTACTGTTAAATAGGTATTATTTAATGAATGTTTGCAGTATGTCTAGCCATTCACATGAATTCTCATATTTAATCCTAGCAATGACCTTTGCCGGGGAGGTATTATCACACTGTTGTCACCAGTGGGATGGCTGTGGCATGTCCAAGATCACAGAGCAATGGGGTCTGAACCTCCCATAGCCTGATCCCAAAGCTGTGTGTTCCCCAGACCAGGATGCCTCCTGAGAGGGAATTTATTATTAGTTTTCTTTCCTCTTCTGCCATTCCCAGCACACTGAGTGCAGGGGCACTGGCCCCCTTCAATTGTGCTTTGATATTTACACACCTCCTCCCCCCTTGGCTGGGAGCTCCCTCCCTTCACTCTGAGATGAGTTAGAAAGGGTCTAATTCATCCTTGACCCCTCCCTATGGTTGGCACAGCCCCCAGGCGGAACACAGTAGGTGCCCACAGCATGTGTGTTTAAATGAGTTTTGCCAAGGGTTGGCTCTGTGGGAAAGCATGTGCTGGCAATCCTAAACCCTTCTTTCTGGTGGCTTCCTTCTGCTGCCTCATCCTGTCATTGTTTGGGGGAGCAGCGTGGGCTGTTTTTTCTGGTCTGTGTTTTAATAATTAATACCTTCTGCTTGGAAGTGAAGTTCATCCAAGAACAATCATAAGCAAATGAAAGCGAAGCTGTGAAATTGTGGTGGAAAGGAAAACAGGGAGTCACTATAAATAAACCCCAAGCTCACGTGCCCTTTTTTTTTTTTTTTTGACTCTCACACACAACTATAAATGTTTGATGAAGCATTTTACTTATTTATAAATCCTGTCACAGCAAACAGAGGCGCTTGGACGAGGTTCCCCTCCCCACAGCAAATAGCTACATTTTGAAAACAGAAAGACCCCCTGGGTAGAAAATGACTGGGATTTTTTCTTCTTCTTCCTTCCCAGCCCCCCAGGCAAGAGGGATTTAGCTATGCTCTAATTCCCCCATTAGCAGCCTCGGTAATCACTTCCGTTTATTGAACTCTTACTCTGTGCCAGGAAATCGGTGTGGTGATTTCCCCTGGTGTTACCTCAATTTGCTCAACTCTTAAAGTAGGCATTATCATCCCCATTTCACAGTTGAGGAAACTAAGGCTCGGAGTGAATGTGTTTTGTCCGTGATCATACCAGCAGTTAATTGACAGAGGCCACCCTCCGAAGTATGCTTGTCATTCTTTCAACATTGTTTTTCAAACTGCGTAGGATCAACTTACTGAATCGCTGTCAGCGTTTGAAAACATGAAAAGAACAAACTGCCATACAATAAACAAAAACAACAGAGTAGGAGAGGATAGCCAGCATCACAGAATGATCACATTCATCTTGCCTCATGCAAATTTCGTCCATTTGGGTGACAGTAGGAAATGCGTATTTCCTTATGGGTTCCAGTCTGACACATTAGAACAGTGCTCCCGTGATGACAGTCTTTTCTTTTACCCTTGGGCTTCCTAGCCTGAGGTGTGTGGCTGGGCTTCTTGGTACAGGTGCCTGAAAACCAGTGAGGATTGCAGACCATTGTCTTACGCTAGCATTTTCTAAGAAAAGGCTCTTTCATTACATTCTCAGGGATGTTGAGCTCCCACCTGCAAGTATATGGTAAGTACCCCAATACTTCATCAGGTTGCCCTCGAGGGACGGTGAGCATAAGCCATCACACTATCCATTTCATGTGGACACGAAGGTATTGATGAAGTACCCTTGATTCCCATTAATGTAATGTGCACAGCATTTTCCAGTTGTGAAGTGTTAGCCCACCAATCATTTGCTAGCTCCTTTGTCATCCACAGAGTTCCTCCATCATCCACACTATCCTCTTAGCTCCTCCCAGTAATTCTGCAATAGAGGCAGAAAGATTGTACCCTCTAGTTTTTTTTTTTTTTTAATTTTTACTTCTTTTCCTAACTTCTAAAAACTCTTGTATAGTTAACATACAGTAGTATATTAGTTTCAGGTGTACAATATAGTGATTCAACAAATCTGCATATTACTCTGTGCTTATCCCGACAAGTGCAGTCTTTCTCCCCATCCCCTGTTTCACCCACCCCCCTTCCCCTCTGGAAACCACCTGTTTGTTCTCTATCATTAAGAGTCTACTTTTTAGTCTCTTTTTTCTTTGTTCATTTGTCTTGTTTCTTAAATTGCAGATGAGTGAAATCATAAGGTATTTGTCTTTCTCTGGCTTATTTCACTTAGCATTACACTCCCTAGCTCCATCCATGTTGTTGTAAATGGCAAGATTTCATTCTTTTTTATGGCTGAGTAATATTCCATTGTATGTGGTTATATATAATATAATATAATATAATATAATATAATATAATATAATATAATATAAATATTTCATCATATATATGGCATGCATATCTTGGCTATTGTACATAGACTGCAATAAGCACAGCAGTGTGTGTATCTTCTTATATTAGTTGTAACCCTTATTTTAGAGGTGAGGAAACCCAGTCTCAAAGAAGCTGACTTGGTTAGTGGTCTCAGCCCCTGCCACTCTGTCCACAGTCTATTGCCTGTGATTCTTTCCCTTCAAAGCCACTTGGGTACTATTTCTAAAATGTAGATAAGTTCGTATCACTGTCATGACTAAAAACCGTCGTCTTCAGCATAAAGGCAAAGTGAGATGCCAGCTCAGATATTCCTTCCTCAGAAGAAAGTTTGCTGAGCTCCCAGATCACATCAGATCTCCCTGTTACCTGCTCAGAGAGCTTCCTCTGCAGTGTGTGCCATTCATGAAATTATTTGAGATGTTGTCTGTCTCCCTTTTGAGAATATAAGTCCCATAAGGGTAGGGGGTCAGTGTCTCCCTTGTTCAGAACCTCGTATATAATAAGTGTTTAATATTTACTGAATGGATGACTTTTTTTCCCTAATAGTTTTATCCATTGCACTCAGGTTCAAAAGAGACAGTAGCATTTTCAGCCAAATTTTCCAAACTCCCAGAAAGTAATTTCTTGGTTTATGAGTTCATGCCTCCACATTATTTTCAGCATTTACTATAATTTGATTTTCGGGATTGCTTTTTTTTCCTAGCATGGCATTGTATTTTGGAAAGGTGATTAAGGTGAAGGAAGAAAAACAGTGGTTTTAAGGACCTTATTTAAATCATTCCAAAGTCTCTTGGACATTCCGATATAATTGCGAAATGTTTTAGTGATTTAATTGTAGATGACTCAGAACTATATGGATTTCTATTCTCCTTAAACTCATAAGATTTTAGCAATTATGGAATGATGTTTTCAGGGAAAAAATGAATATGATCAACACAAGATAGAGACAAAGAAACAGGTACAGATAGTACATTGCATTAGTGATGAAATTTTGGGATTTCTCAGGGTCCAAATGATGGTATTTTTCTCTGTTCATCAGTCTGAGCTCTCAAAAATCCCTAGTTGTGTTTTGATTAAGTTTGTGTTGGCCTTTTTAGGTGAGCTTTCCAAATTAAAAAAAAAAAAAATAAGAAAAATATCTATGTGAACAGTAATGGAAGTTTTAATATCACTCTCTCGTATGTGTCCTTTTATCTTCCCACCAACCCAGTGTCGCAGGAAGAATGGATGTTTCAACATCATTAGCCTTTGAGAAAACTGAGGCAGAGAGATGTCTGACGCCATCCCATTATGTGCCTGTTCCTGGCTGAGCTCTTAGGGGCTGCTGCCTTTGATTGTAGGGGATTTTGCAGCCTGTAGAGAAGAAGATAATGAACAATAAGCATATATGATGAGAAGAGAATGAGGTGGTGCTATAGGCATATAGCAGGGAGACCCACCTAGTCTGGAGGGTCAGTGAGGATTTCTCTGACTGATAGAGAGCTGACTGGAGATGTGATGGACAAGTAACACCTAGCCACGGGAACATGGGGGGTGGGAAGGTGCTGTAGGGAGTCTGGTTTGGCTGGGTGTGGTCAAAAAGGAATGGATAGCGGCAAGTGATGGGGAGGCTGGTATGGGCCAGGTTATAAAGGGCTGTTCCTTGTATGCCATGTGCAAGCATATGACTTTGTCCTAAGGTCGGTGGGAGCCATTAACAGTCTTTAAGCTGGTAAATCATTTCCATTTGGCAGATCCAGTTGACTGTAATGGGGTGGATAGGTTGGAGAGGGGAGAGACAGCGGGACCAAGGCAGGGGATTTGTAGGGCAACAGAGAGTTCCAGATGTCCCGGGCTCTTCTTCCTGGTGACTTGACCCTTCAGACTCCATATCTGCATGTTTGTTTTTGGTCTCCCTCTTTCCATTCCTCAGCACTGTCTTTTTTTTTTTTTTTTTTAAGATTGATTTTTTTTATTTTAGAGAGAGGGGTGTGGGGGCAGGAGGGGCAAAGGGAGAGAGAGAATCCTCAAGCTGACTCCAGGCTGAGCACAGAGCCCGCCAACTCAGGGCTCGATCCAGAGGTCATGACCTGAGCTGAAATCAAGGGCTGCTTAACCGACTGAGCCACCCAGGTGCACCTATCAGCACTGATTTTATTTCTCTTGGTGAGACCCAATGCCTGTGTATTGGATAACTAGTTAACTAAGTTCAGAACTGTTTGTTATAGGTATTTTAAGTGCTAAAGAGATACTTCTTTACTTCATGATCACGTTCTTGTGATAATAACTTTTTTTTAATGGAGACTTACCATGTGTTAGACATTGTACTAGGTGTTTTACATCTAGTTTCTCATTTCATCTTCCAACCAATTTTCTAGGGAGGTGGTATTATCTATTTTGATGGACGCAGAGTAGAGTTCAAGAAGCATGAAGTGACGTGCTCGGCAACTCACAGCTGAATGTGGGGAGGAAAGGGACAGTGTTTTATGTTTACTACTGGAATTTCAAATATCTGCGGTGAGCAGGGTGCCAGGCTCAGGGCTCTGGGGGAATGAAGACATGGCTCTCATGCTTAGGAACCTACAGTCTCATGGCACATGGGATCGTTAGCATGAGTGACTATGGAACATTCATGTGATGGGCTGCTGCGTTCCAGGTGGGAAGGGCAGGGACAGAGCAGTGGCAGTTGAGAGGTGAGGGAGTCTCTTCTTTGAGCTGGAAGAGCCAGGCAGAGCTATACTAAAGCCCCCAGAAAGGAGCCCAGGCCTCCCACTTAGAATCCCACGTTGCGTTTTGTTGGCAAGGCTAAGTTACTCCACCTACCTGAGCCTCCATTGGCTCAACTTTGAGGCAGGGGTTGAAGTAAAGTATGACGTGTAATGCACTGAAATCATACAAGACATGTGGTAAGTGTTCAGCAGATAGATTACACACGTTCTCTGAGTGAGTGCAAATGCATATGGCGGGAGAGATGTGAAATGGGTAGGGCAACAGTGGGGAGGCATTCTGAGGAGCCATGACCTCTCCAAGCTATTGCATGGCCACCATGTGGGCAGTGGGAGTTATGCAGCTTAGTGCTTGTCAGCATGGGCTCTGAAGTCAGACTGTGCATTCCGGTACTTCCTCCATCCTGTGCTAGCCCTGTGACCTTGGGGGGAGTTCGTTAGCTGAACTGCGTTCGTTAGCTTCCCGAGCTGCATGCAGTTTCTTCATCTGTAAAATGCCTATGATGAGTTATTTAATTCATAGGATTACTGTGGGAAATAAAAGGCAATCCATATAGGTGCTCAGCCCAGTGTCAACCCAGAGAAAGTGCTGAGTCCACCTTGGCCATCACCATTCGTCCTCGTGCATATCTGCTGAGAACCAGATGCCCGAGCCTCCCAGCAGGGTTCATGCAAGAAGGGTGAGGCACGTGCCAGGACAGTGGTACCAAGGCCCGACCCCGTACAGTGAAGGCAGGAATCCCTGAGTAGTGTTCTCAGAAGAGCTTCCCTGCTTCAGCCCAGACCCATGCCTCATAGAGATGTTTCATTAACAGCTCAAATCCAGCCATGAATAACATACTCCAGGGCCCACTGGCTGCCTAGAGGGGGTGTGGGCGGGGGTCTAGGGAGACCAAGAGGCTGAAGATCTGTTTTGACTTGATGGTTATTGATCTTTCTCCAAACTTCACGCAACATTAGGCTGGATTCTGCCGTGTGTTCATTAATGCCGGAGTGGAGGCTTCCTCCAGGCTTCTGTTCACTTTTCATTTACACCCAGTGACAGCCTCACCAGGTGATGCCCTGGAGTGCGAATCTATAAAAACAATCAGTGACATGGGGCCACAGGGTTCTTTGGCGAGCTAGGCCCAGCTGAGAACACCAGACTGAGCCCTCCTGCCTTCCTGTTCTGACCCTGGCTTGGCTGTCATTCCCGCTGTCTAGGACTCAGTCTTGCCGTCTGTAAGCAGTGGTTTTGAAGGTTTCGTGTACTTTAAAAAGGCAATTCTTCTAAAACTCATTTTACAAACCAACAGGAAGACAAATACCATATGATTTCACTCATGTGGAATTTAAGAAACAGATGAACATAGGGAAGGGAAGGAAAAATAAAATAAGAGGAGATCAGAGAGGGAGACAAACCATAGGAGACTCTTAAGGAGGTGAGTGGGGGGATGGGGTAACTGGGTGATGGGCATTAAGGAGGGCACGTGATGTAATGAGCACTGGGTGTTATATGCAACTGATGAATCACTAAATTCTTGCCTCTGAAACAAATAATACAATATATGTTAGCTAAATTGAATTTAAATTTAAAAAATTAAAAAAAAAACAACGGAGGTGATATCTTAGGTGGGAATATATTTTAAGACAGAACTTTTATTAAACCAGTTGTTTAGAAATTAAAAAAAAAATCACTTAACCCATGAAGATCAGTGCTTTGGAACTCAGTGGACGTGTTGAGCCTCTATTCATTCATTCATTCATTCATTCATTTGGCATGCACTGTCTACTCTGTGCCAGATACTATGCACTGGAGAAATACTGGAGAAATAGTAGTAAATTATGCAACTATGGTCTGTGTCTATGTGGATCCCTTTCCAGTAGAGGAAGGGAGCAATCATGCATCATTGCAAATATGACAAGTGTTACAAGAGCAAGGAGTCCATGATAAGATGGGAACGATTAGGAAAACTACCTAACCCAATGGGAATAAGACTTAATGATCAATTCATGTTTGAACCAAAGGGGGAAATGCATTATTTGGAACCATAAATTGTATACATTGATTGAATCATGGTATAGAGAATGGCTCATAAGTTAGGAGATAAACACTCAAGTCAAATTCTGCCACATCCCTGCTAAGTAATTTTTATCTGGATGCGTTGCAATGATTCTATTAAATTAAAAACAAAAAGAAAGCCCTCCTTGGAATGGGAAAAGCCATATTGATATAATGCAATAGTAAATGTAACAAAAATAGTATTAGAAACTTATAACCTAATATGTTGCCAAGAATGGCCCATAGGATACAGTCACAAAGCATCTTTAGTTTTCTCTTTTATTACCCCTTTATATTTGTATTAATATCTCCTCTGCCCCTGTATAAAAAACAGAATGACTTTTCTATAAGCATTAGGTAATGCAAAGTCCAACATTTACTTAACATAGCACAACACGATCTCAACTCTTGGATGCCCAACATCATGTAATAAGCGAGCCCTTAGTCTCCATTAAAAGGTGAGCCTCCCTCTCCAGTTCTCCTCTCCCAGTAGTTACCTTGGGATAGTTACCTTGGCAGCTGAGAAAGGTAGGTGACACCTGGTTTCTCTTTTCTGCTTATTGCTTTCCCTTTCTTACCTTTTAGCTATCGTTTCTAATCCCTCAGGGGTTGGGGTGTGGATGAGGAGGGAGGAAACATAAGAGGATCATGAAAGGTCTGACTTGATGGCATTGTCATAACTTGATTTCAACAACAGTGAGCCTGGTCGAATGAGTGCTGGCTCTTCCAAGGCATTTTCATGATTTCCTCAGAGACCCGCCTGCATTCCTAAAGATCCCTCCTCTGAGGTCCCTTAATGTGTCTGGATACATCCCTGTTTCCCCATGTTCATTCATGCATTCTATGACTTTAGAAATTTCTCTAGCTTCCCTCCAGTGAGATCTGTTCACCCTTCTAGGCAACAGCATTCCTTCTGACTTCGCATAATTTGGGCCGTTAATACCTGCACCGCACTTGCAACGTGCTGGATGTTTTCCCTAGATGTACTCATTTAATCCTCATAATGCCCCACGTTAGTATGATGATTATCCCTGTTTTACAGTAAAGAACCTGAGCCTTAGAAAACTTAGTGAACTTGCCCAAGCTCTTCCAGCTGGAATATGGAGGGGCCAGGATGTGAGCCCACACAGTCTAGCTTAGCGTCCTTCTTTTAACAGCTATTGTGTACTTCGACCTTGTACCGGTCTTCTCTGGCTTCTCATCCCGTCTAGGTCACAGAGAACAGTCTGGTGGTGTAGGCTGATTCCCCACAACTGCTTTGCTGTCACTAGAGCAGCTGGCCAGCCCATCTCTCACTGAACACCAGCTCCCTGGGCAAGGACCACATGTGAAACTCTCAGAGTGGTGCCTTGGGAGCCCTTTTCATTAGGCTTGCTCGGGGCCGGGTGCTCCCACCATCATCATTCCCTCCCCTCCCCAGGCAGGAGGAGATGGGGCTCGCAGTGATGCTGTTTCCCAAGCAGTCACCTAAGGACCCTTTCTTCAAAAATCATTGGTCGAGCCTCTCATGGTGTTAAGGAGTTTACTAGTTCACGAACTTGTTCTTAACTACTCACTATTCATAGGATCTACCAGTGATCCATCTTCAGACTCATTTTGATGTCTACGTACGTCACTTTGGGGTCTCAGCTAAAATTTCCATTTCTCATCCAGTTGCAAAGTTAAATTATGGACTGTCTTTGAGCCTCTGTTTTTTTTTTTTTCCATCTATAACATATAGTGATAAAAAGTCTCCTATATATTATATATGGTTATGATATAGATCAACTAATAAATCTGGAGTTGCTTAAGATAAAACAAAATATTCTAAAGCAAGTGTGGCACTTATTTGAACAATTGTAACAGTTATCTGCGCCTTTTCCTCCTTCTGTAAATTTTCTTGTGCTGTTTCTCCTTCCTGGGATTTTCCTCTCCCATCTCCACATATGTGAATCTAACATGGTCTTTAAGAACTAGTTCAAAAAGCTCTTGTTCCAGGAAACTTTCTCCAACTTTTAACTCCCAGCCCTTTGCTGTACCTGTTATGAGGTTTAATTCTGCTTACTTTTGCAAGAGCTGTTTTTATATAACTTTCCTAAGAAAAACTGTAAGAGACTACCTGCCCATCATCGTCATCATGCTACCATACCTATCAAAAACCTGTCCCTTCTTTAGAACATAAGACAGTACCCACACTGGTCAGGTTGTTGTTGTTTTTATGTTGTATGGATGGAGTTTTTAGAAGCTGGGTTTCCACACTTGCATTTCATTTATTAAAAAAAAAAAAATCTTCATTATGTGCCTACTACATTCCAGTCAATACCATAGGTGCTGGTGATATAACAGTTTAACAGAGAAAAATAAAGCAGGGCAGGGGGATAAAACATGAGGTTACAAAGAAGCACTATATATTTAAAAACTCTGTTAAAGGCATCTCGGTAGCCCTTAAATAAGGAAATCTTGTCATATCATCCGTGCCCACTTCTGTGTCACCATGGCCACATCTCTTTGACCTGACCCCCGACTCTAGGCGCTTAGACCCTAAGTGGTATGGTTTTCATGGTACAGTGAAAGTGGAAAGATGTATAGGTGTTGTCATTTAGATCGCCGTTCAGCAAATATCCACTCTCCAGCCACCACTGTGAGTAGAGTGTGCTTTCCTGTCCCAGTGATCCTGGGCTTGGCCATCTCACTGCTTGAACCACTGAGATGTTAACACGTTTTGACACAGACAAAAGCTTGAAATGTACTTATACAGTGGAATTTCCTTCTCGTGCTTTCTCACATCTCTGTGGGAATATGCCCCAGAGAGCCCGCTGGTCCAAAGAGGATGAGAGACACATGAAGTAGACCTGAAACCAGCCTCCAGCTTGCAGCAAGCAAAGCCCAGTCTGAACAACTTGACCTTGACTTGACCCACAGACACATGAATGAATACAATTTTGAATGGAAAAAGTTGGTGTTTTTTTTTTGTTGTTGTTTTTTTGTTTTTTGTGGTTTTTTTTTGGAGTGGTTCTTCATGGTAGTAACTAGCTAATACTAGAATCAAGGATTACATCTCAGCTTGTCCATTGTCGTTCTTCACATTGACCAACTTTCTTAACTCCTTAGACTCTCAGTTTCTTCATCTGTAAAATGGTAACAAAAAACAAACTTCATGGACGTGTTTTGATGAGGAAATCAGTTGATAGATGGGAAGCAGCTGGTCCGTGCGCAGCAACTTTTTTCTCTCAGCATCCGAAAGCTTTGAGCATGCTTCCCAGTTGCCTCCTAGAAATACCCAAGCAAGCTCAGCTCCCAGACATGGACTCTGGCCAGGTTTTTTTGGACTGTTCTGACTTGCTCCTTGCTGACTTTACCAGTCTTTATTCTTCTCTCTCAATAGTAACTCCAACCCCTTTTTTTTTTTTTTTTTTTGCCTGAGAAATTTCAATAAGCATGTCGCGCTCGTTGGATAGTCCATGCTGGCATTTGAGCTTCCGGTATATGTTTATAATTATGCCACATTATCTTAATTACAATGATGTGAGGAAGGGAGTAGGGGGGAAGGATTGAAAAAGAAAACTGTTCAGGAAAATGCTCCATGAAAAATAACTCACAGTTAGGGGACGACAGGCCTGTGATTGGGGTTGTAATTGGAAATGGCACTATTAATACAATACTTATTCATTCTATATAATAAAAAAATGGGAACGCCTTCCGCAATTATCCAGTTCCAAATGAAATTAACATTCCATGGCATTTCCCATAAATGGTTGGTTTGCACACATCGATGGAGACAATTAGCTTGGAAGTGAGTGACGGCTCTGACTGGAGAGAGGGTGAGGTAGGGAAGGTCAGGCCCATCCAGAAGGATGAGGGTGAAGATGGGAAAACAGTGAAGATCAGAGCAGGCAATATATCTGGTTTCTGGGAATAGCAGTGAGACTCCAGTGATTGGACTTATGGGTCTTAGCCGTAGAAGTCTTCATGATAAGCTCATTGAACAGGTGAGTGCAAATATTTACGTGAGTCGAGTTTACTTCAGTTTCAAGTTCAGCTGTCCACAAGCCCTCCTGCTCATTATACCAGTGCCCTCCTTGGCTATCTGCTTGAACCCTCTAGTCCTCCAGAAATCCCAGAGTCTGGGTCATGGCCTTGCCCAACAGTCCCTGCTCTGCGGCCACTTACTCACTGCAGTTGATGGTGAGATGAAGAAATGTCTTCATGCCATGACTTTATTTTGTGTTTTCTGTCATGAATATTTTGATTTGGTTTTGTAGGCAAGTTGGTTATGGTAAGGAAAAGATCACTGAGGTGTCATCCTTTTGTAATTGAAAAGGGAATCATTCAGGTAACTTTTAGATATATTGGGGTGTAGTTACCTCTCAAATCATAGTTGATGCCATTCCCAGGCGGGGTGGGGGGGGTGCAAGGATTCATTCTTGATTCATTCTTGATTTCTCTGTATCTCCTCCAATTTAGATCTAAGTCCAATCATTCCTGTCTATTCTACTCCATATATATATAATAATATATATACATATTATATATATATTATATATATAATATATATACATATTATATATGTATTATATATATAATATATTATATATATTTAGGGAATGTATATATACATATATATATATATATATGTATATATACATGATATATTTTGAATATATACCTTGTTTTCTTTGTCCTTCGACATTGCCATAGTTAAGATCTGTATCTTCTTTTGTCTAGACTTACACAGCTTCTTGAATAAATGCATAGTCACTAAAATTGGACCAGGGTTAGTATCTTGACTCAACCCAATAATTAGTATTGGGGCCCTGAACATAATTTGAATTCTAAGCTTAAATTCTTCTACAAAAAGCAATTTATTGAAGTGCTTACCTCATATGGCTGTTGTGAGGATTAAACTGGAAAATTCAGGTAAAACGCTTCACACGGTTACTGGCACATGCTGAGTGGCTCAATACATTTCAGCTCCTTTTATCTTGATTATCATTATCCATTCATTTCCCTCTTCCAAACTGGCAGTCACATTAATCTTTCTTATGTACATTTCTGACAGTGCCACGCTTCTGATCAGAATCTTCCTATGTATCCATATATCTCATAATACATATATGTATAATCTTCCCTCTTATACAGACTAAAGTTCAAATGCTTAGCTTGGCATTCAGGTTTCTCCCTGATGTGTCCACAGTCTTGTTTTCACCTCATCTGTAGCATTGTCCCTCCAGGAATGCTGAACTCCAGTCATTATAAATGACTTCTCATTTTTTGAGCTGAAGATGACTTTGAACTTCTGTATCTTTGCATATGCCACTTTGGAAACCTCTCTCATTCTTGTTTGATATCCCACACCCTACGTCAAAGTGTTGCTTTAGTCCCTGTGCTTTGCAGGTGATGCTGAAGTCAACCAGACAGGTGGACTTCTCTCTCCACTTGGCTTCTCTTCTCCGTATCTTCCTCTTGTCTTTTTTTTTTTTTTTAATAAGTGCTTAAGTCATGAGTTAATTAAGAAACTCTTTTTTATATTTAGCCCAGCTCAGTCCACCTTTAATTTAACTTCATCTTGGTGTAATTCACTGCATCATCAGGCTCTTTTGAGGACTGACTCTGAAATTTCACCTGGGTGAATGACTTCCAGCAGATTTCTCACTGACCTGCATCCATGTGTCTTTTTTCATTCCAGCCTGTAATTGCTAGAGATGTGCCTGTCTCCCCTCCATATTCCTCCTCTGCAGTCAAATACGGCTCAAGAGTAGATGCTCTGACCATGAAGAGAGGCAGGCGGGAGGTTAATGGGCTTCCTTCTTGTCAATGTCTTCCTTGCTCGGGCATCATTAATTTACTACAAACAGGTGGAGACTTGCCGATCCGCTGCACAGCTGACTTGCTATCGTGTCTTAGCTCTCTTCTACCTAGAACCAGACAAAGGATCAATTGGTTCTGAGCCCAGATACATGGACAAGAGGGTTCATGCTTGTGTGGGTGTGTGTGTTGGAGGGATGAAGACAGGGAGAGAGCAGGGAGGGGCATCTTCTTGATCTTGTACCTATGAGAGCAAGGTGAATTTTTTGAGTGTCTGCTAAGGGGAAGACAATTCAAATTAAGATTTTGTTTCTTCCTCCATAATTATTGAAAAAGATTTAGAATAAAAACTAGAACCTCATGTTTTAAATTGACAGGATATTGGACTGTAAGGGTTATCATTGGTCTGGTCTCTTAGTTCACTGTTACTTGGTATTTGGATCTCTTCTATGTTATATTTGGAATGTGGCCCCTCTGTCTGATTACTCCCAGTTTTAGAGAACTTGCCACCTTCACCAGCTCTTTTTTCCCCATAGTTAGAAAGCTCTGCCATGTAGTGGGCTCTAAGATAATAACAATTACTATTACAGTTGTTATTGATGCTACTGTTCTTAAGACTACGGATCTTAGAACCAGACATATCTCAATTTGAATCCCAGCCCTCCCACTTAACACTTAGGTTACCTTGGGACAGTGGTTCTCAACCAGCGGTGACTTTGCCCCTCCGGGGGCGTTGGGCAATATCTGGAGACACTTTGGTAGTCACAACTTGAAGAAGGGACTAGTAGCCTCTAACCGGCAGAGGCCAGGGATGCCGCTGCACATTCTACATCACATAAGACAGTCCCCACACCGAGGCTTTCTGCGGTCTTAAATGTGAGTGTTGCTGAGGTGGAGAAGCCTTGCCTTCATCAGGAGCCTGAACTGTCTCAGGGTCAGTCTTCCCATCTGTAAAAAAGAGATATAAATAGAGTTTGCTTCACAGCAGCATTGCAAATTATGGGAAATTATATCTTGGACACTTTAGCAGGTGCCTGGCCCAGTGTAAGCACTTAGAAAAAATAGCTCTTGTAATTATAACATATGTAAAGCATGCACCATGGTGCATGGGACTTAGCTACAGTAATGAGGATGATAAACATGAGTATTAGATGTACTATGACTACTATAGCAGCCCCTCAAATAATTGAAGGCGGCTAACTTTTACTTTCTCCTACTGTCTTATTGTTCCTCATGATACCTTTCCAAGCCTTCATATCAGGCTAGCTTTTCATACCTGGCCTGTTCTGCTTTGCTAATTGCATTTTAACGTGACATTCAGATCTCAACACAGTCCTCTAGGCGTGGCCTGAGCAGTGCACGGTGGAGCTGTCGCCTTCGGGTTCTGAGACTTTATGTTTCTATTCATGTTGCTTTTTTTAGTGATTGCCTTACTGTTAACTCGCACTGAGATCTCTGATGCCCAAATTATTGAACAGAAATGACCTAAGTAAGGAGATGAAAAACGCCCGGCTGAATGTATGTTTATAAAATGTACATTTTGGGGGGCACCTGGGTGGCTCGGTAGGTTAAGCGTCTGCCTTCCCCTCAGGTCATGATCCCAGGGTCCTGGGATCAAGTCCCTCATCGGGCTCCCCGCCGAGCAGGGATCCTACGTCTCCCTCTCCGAATCTCCCTGATTGTGTGGTCATTCTCTTTCTCTCTCTGCCAAATAAATAAACCAAATCTTTCAAAAAATTTAAAAAAAATAAAATGTACGTTTTTGGTGAGGACTCCAAAAAAACCCTACACGGACACTTCTGTCTAACCCAGGCTTTTGGGTTCAGCTTCTGGAGGTTGGAATCAGGAAGTAACAGATAAGAGCTGAAAGGTGAGGAAGAAGAGGCAGACCACCAAGAGGAGAGGGGTAGCCCTTGTGGCTTGTAATCCCCGGATACTCCTCATCAGAAGAGTCGCAGGGACGTGAGATTCCTTCCAGGGCTCTCAGAACCTGCAGTGTTGCTACTACATGAGCTTGGCTTAAGGTTCGATCGCAGCCTCACTGTCTCTCTCTCTCTGTCTTTCTTTTATCACATTTCTCTACCTCATTGTGCACATCGAGCAAAATGAGAGCATTCCTCAAGACCCATTCGCCCGTGCACGCAGGCTCCCTGTGCAAATGGCTCCCTAGGATGGATCTCTATTATTTCACCAAAAAACATCAGAGGAGGAATTTGTTCTGCTCCGCTAAAGACATGATTTCCAGTTCTTTCTACTGTCTTAGCTTAGTTTTTTGACTGCTCCCTGGGAAAAGGATGCAGAAAAAAGGAGGTATCCATAAGGTATCCATAATACTTAACTGAGCTAGCTTAACTGGGACTGAGTAAGGGAAGAAGAAGATAATTCAGGATTATCTAGCCGTGGAACAAAACGAATGCCTCAGATACATGTGTGACCCCATATCCACACAGTAGCCCCCACAGGTGCTTGGGACAGCCCCAACATGCCACAGCCTGGTCCCTTTTCTGTTCTCTCCACATCCTTTTTTCTTTCCTCCTATTATCTGCATCATTTCAGCCGTGGTTAAAACCACAGGCCTCAGACCAGCCTGGGCCCCAGGTCCAGCTGTGTCCCCATAGGGTGAATCTAATGCCACCCGTTTCCCAAGTTTGTGGTGAGTGGGATATTAGGTCATGGTGTCTGGCGTAAACACTCAACAAGTCAATCAACACGAAGCAGTGGTGTCACCAATGTGCTTATGTAAACCTTTCCTATAGGTCGCCTCCTCTCCATTTAGTAAATGAAGAATGCCTGAGGACCAGAGAGGCAGGGTCACTGTACCCCATGGTGAGCCTATGCTAATGGGCAGGTCCAGGATTTGAACCTCAGCGTAATAAGATAATTTTGCACAGTGTTTCTACCGTGTTGTTTTGTCTCACTTCTTTATATGGACACTGGCGCTATGACTAAGGATGTGAAAAACAGAATTTAGAAGGCTAGTCTTTAAGAAGCTATAGCAGAGTGACAATATTGCCAACTTCATAGTGGCCCAGTTTATCAAATGATTTAACATGCATATCACAGGAATCTGTATTTCCTGAGGCTCAGAGAGGCTTGGTGAGGTGTCCAAAGTCGCACAGCAGCTGAGCTGGAGCTCATGATTGGGTCTTCTTCTCCCAGATCTGCTGAGTTTTCAATTCAGGATTCTCTGCTCTCCCCTCCCACTGATGTTACTCTCAATGGTTTCTCCATCCGTTTTTGTGTGGTGGTGGCATGTAATCACAAATAATAAAGCAAGCCTGCTCTCACTGTCATGTGGGAATGGGAAATTGAAATTATAAGTCATTAAATGGAAAATCCCCAGCCTTATAGTAACGCCAACTCAGCCTCAATCCATTACTGCCTATATATTTAGCCAGTCTATTTTTAAGAGTTTAATATTGAGAAATAGGACATATTTATAATGCAGCTGCATTAATTTCACTGCAAAATCCCTGCCACTTGCTATAGTTGACTTACATGTGTTTAAATTTATAACCACCCTTTTGCACCGGGAAGATATGCCCTTAGTTTAAAGGAAGATGGGTGGAAAATCTGCCAGTTGCAGTAGTAAGATTGTATAAATTCCATATCCTGCTCTCGGTAAACCCCTCCCCCCACCATAGCATGGCTTAGTAATGGACTTCTGTCACAGTATGTATTTTTCATACCCCTCACTCAGTGGCCAGTCATATACACCTTGTAACATTTGTTCACTCATTGGCCGAGCATAGCCCAACCCTGCAAGCTCTAAATGGATGTGTTAATAGTCTTTATGCCACCAAAGAGGGACACCTCAGTTTCAGGTCATTGTTATTTCTGGGATATTCTTCATAATTATCATTAATGTGGATCAAAGGGAAACTGGCTAAGAGGGGTTACTTTCATCTATTCCAATATGCAAGTCAGTTCATTAAATCATGTTTATTGGTCGCACTCCAAAACAACCCATGCAGTAATATTTGAAGATTTTTGTCCAACTCTGCTATTCATAGGTTATATGACACTTGAAAAATTAATTAATCTTGGTGTGCCTCACTTACCCATTTGTAAGATGGAAATAATAATATGTATCTTGACAGGCTGTATACCAGTCAATCATTCCAACAGTAGTGCTACATAACAAACAGCTACAAAATCGCAGTGGCATCCAATAATAAACATCAGTTTGTCATGTGTCTGAGGATTAGATGGAGGTTTATGCTTATCTTAGATTGGTTTGCTCATCATCTACAGATGGGTGGGGGTCGGTGCCCTAGGCTATAAGAGTAGGGTGGCTGGTCCATGCTGCAGAACTGTGAATCTACCATGTGTCATTCATCCTCCCTGCACCAACAGGCTAGCTGAGACAGGTCCTCTTTATGGTTGTGGCAGGTGTAAATGTGTGACAGAAGAATGTGGTACCTTTTGAAGCCTATGCTCGTAACTGACCTATGTTGACTTTCACCCACATACCATTGGACAAAACAAGTCACACAGCCAAGAGCAAATCAAGGTGCAATGAAGTGCATTCCATCTACAAAGAGGCTATAGCAAGGGTGTAGGTGGGGTGTGTGTGTGAAGAAATAAGGCTAATAATTTCATGCACCACAGTCATTATGAAAATTATATTCAATCATAACTGTTTACCTGAATACCTATCACTTTACTCCATAAATGGTAAATGTTATTATTACTGCTATTATGATTACGTGACTAATGAGATGTCCTTGACAAATTGGAATGGAAATTTAAGTGAACCTTGGTCACAGATCAACCAGGGAGGTCTAAGCTGACTCTCTGGGGGGAAAAAATGAAACCATGAAAATGTTAAATTTCTGGGGAGAAAGGGAGTTGGGGTAAGAGGGTGGGCATCTTTCCTCCTTGCTGCCAGAAAACAGCTTCCTCTGGCTCATGATGATGGAGCTAGGTCTTCATCAGAAACATATATATATATTTGAGACCTAGGAATCCCTTAGAGGTTGAAGCATAAGCTTAATGAGCATGGCAGAGCAAGGCATGAGGGTAGACAGAGGGCCATGAGCGGAAGTTCTGGATCCAGGATTCATGTTGCAGCTGTACCTAGGTCCCAGGTTTTGGCTATATGCATGGCGTGACCATGGGAATTGGCTGAAGGAGAGTGGAGACGGAACGCCTGGACTTCACAGGAGCCAGGCATGACGGTAAAGTTTATACATGAGAGGACAACAGGGAGTTCGAGTCCACAGTCTTTAGTCAAAGGCGATGAGTTACCCAAAAGGGAAGGGAAGAACGCAGTGTGCATTAAGCTTTGACTCCGCGCAAGGCCCTCTGCAAGCTTATCTCACTTAAGCCGGCTAACAATAATGATACTAAAGGCTATACTTCGTGGAGTGCTTAATCTGTTTTGGGTCCTGAGCTAAGCACTTTGCATATATTATTGCATTGAATTTTAACCAGAAAAACCCCACAAAACCCCACACTTCTTGAGGGAGATTTATGCTCAAGGTTTTACAGGCGAAGAACTGGGATTTAGGGCCGTAAAGAAACATACCCAGCACCTAAAGCCACATAGTGCGTCGATGAGAGAGAATGGAGTTGAAACCCAAGCCTGAGGGATTCCTACAGTGCAGGCACATCCCGTACCCAGAGTATCTGAGATAGCAGGGCCGGGCACGGGAAAGGGTGGTGGGGCCGGAGGGCAGGGCTCTCAAAGTAAGTGGGCTCTTTGAATGAGGCTTTGGGAAAGGAGATGGAAGTGCGAAACAGGAGCCACCCCTCTTCCTAGTTGAAGGTGGATTTTCTTGGTAATGATATCATCTCTCACTTGAATCTCTAGAACCAAACTGTGTGGGGTTTTCTCTACAATCCTTGTCCCTTTCGCCTGTGGATGGCACTCTTTATATAGTCCGCTTTACCTGGTTCTGCATTCTCTAAGGCTCGGACGAGTTGGCATCTCCTCCAGGAATTTTCCAGAGCCTTTCCACTTGCAAAAGGAATTGGAGGGCACGTTCTCAGTGTTCTTGTCACACTTCTCTGGGCATTTAGCACATGGTATTATCATTATGTTTATGTGTCTCTTCTTTTTTTTTTTTTTTTTTTTAAGATTTTATTTATTTATTTTGACAGAGATAGAGACAGCTAGCGAGAGAGGGAACACAAGCAGGGGGAGTGGGAGAGGAAGAAGCAGGCTCATAGCGGAGGAGCCTGATGTGGGACTCGATCCCGGAACGCCGGGATCACGCCCTGAGCCGAAGGCAGGCGCTTAACCGCTGTGCCACCCAGGCGCCCCTACGTGTCTCTTCCACTAAAGAGCATCATGCTTGACAGAAAGGGCAATGTACATTTCATCCCCGTGTCCCCAGTGCCCATGTCTGGATGCAGCACCCAGGACTGGTGTTGGCTGCAGAATGCCAGTTGTAGAATATAGGTGGGCCTCCAGTCCCGGGCAGCGCAGAGACACACTCTTGGCCTTCCTGTGCAGTTACAGCAAGGGTGAATCTGGGAGGAATTTGGCTAGGGTCTGTGAGTCCCAACAGATTCTGGACTCATCTATGCCCTGCAGGTTTGGGCAGAAGATCAGGATTCATGATGACTGATGGTTTAAGATCTTTTTGGCCATAAAAATGACAGTATTAGCTCTCATTTCTTAAATGCTTACTCTGCATCAGGCACCGCGATAAGCATTTTAGCATCTCATTTAATCCAAAAACAGCTTTATGAATTTGGAATTGCAAACCTCAGCTTAACACTTGGGAAAGCTGAGACTTTGTGTGGTTAAGTGGTTTGCCCACATCTCACAGCTGGTAAGAAACAGGGCTTAACATTCCAAACTGCAGCTGATTCCAAAGCCTTTCCATGGCCATGCTTTGCTATCCAGGTGCTAATCAACTGACCAAGGAGGCCCGGACCCTGCCTGTCCAGTGACTTGACCCTTTCTCTCTTGCACAGGACTGGCTGGCCTGCTGTTTCAACTTCAGCCCAAACTCTGGAAATCACCTGTGCCTCTCTGGTCTCTATAAAAATAGGAGATTGCAAGGATAGCATTCTCGAGAGATGAGAAGGGTCTGAAAAGTAGAGAGTGCAGTTCTTGTGGTTACTGCATTCATCTTATTGAAAGCACAGTTTCATTTACATTTACAACTGCAGGGCCATGGAGCTGGAAAGAATCTTCGAGACCATCTGTGTCCTGGCTAGGGACTATGGAACCAGTTCCGGAGAACCTGGAAGGTATTGTGTTTTTAAGAGAGCAGAGGAAAATATCACTAATTCTCATTCCATCATTCCAGCTTGATACGGTTCTCCAGCAGAAATTATGACCACCCTCAAAGTCTGCACGTTTAGCTGACAGGCCCAAGATCGTGTTTGTAAGAAAAGGCTGTTCCCAAGTTTTCCAATTTATATTTGCTGCTGTTTGTTCATTTGTCTTGCCTGTAGGCGCTAGCTTGAAGATAAGCTGTAGCAGGCATCAAAGGTTTAAGAAAATGTGTGGGAGGGAAAAATAAAAAACTAAACTAAAAAGTGAGAAAATTCTATCCATCAACTTTTTAACCCTGAGAATTGGGAAGAGGTGGCCATTTAAAAAAAAATGCGTCTCTGGGTTTTGTTTTAAATTTGTTCTACTCGTGAAGTATTGTCATCTGGTTGAGGAATACTGACTATTTTCTTATTTTTTTTCTTTTCTTTTCATGAAGAGGTGGCTCCTATATGAAATGCAGTGTTGGATTCAGTGACCAGATTCTCACACCTGCCCAATGTGATGGCTCTTTGCTTTCATACCTGGTCTTCCTGGCTGGCATGTACTTTAGGACAGGGATGTCTTCTTATTACTGTCCCCACAATCCTGGCATCTAAGTGTGTCCAGTCCAAAGCCTGGGGACACAGACTGAGGTCTGTATTAGTCAGGGTTGTCTAGAGAAATGGAACCAATAGGAGGAATCTATATCTCCATCACCTATTGATTATATATATTTTTTCTATCTCTCTGTCTCTCTACTGCTTTCTATCACTATCAGCATCTATCTAGAGATTTGTTTCTTTGTGTGTTTATTTGTTTTAAGGACATAACTCCTATGATTCCGGAGGCTGACAAGTCCCAAATCTTCAGGGTAGACCAATAGGCTAGTTAATGCTGCAGCTCCAGTGTGAAGGTGATTTGCTGGCAGAATTCTTCTTCCCTTGAGGGAGGTCAGGTTTTTTTCTGTGAAGGCCTTCAACTAGTTGGGTGAAGCCCACCCTCATTATGGAGGGTTATCTGCCTTACTCAACGTCTACTGAGTTGGAGGTTAACCTTATCTAAACAACAACAACAACAACAAACCTTCACAGAAACATCAAGAATAATAATGCTTGACCAACTACCTCTGTACTGTGGCCTAAACAAGTTGGTATATAAAATTAAACGTCACTAGATCTGAGGTTAAAATTATCTTAGAATTTTGGGAATTAGGGAAGAGTAGTGGAAACAGGAGACCGGAGGGCTGGACCTTGGTCTTCTGCAGACTTTTGTCGTGACTTTGTCTCATGGTGCCTTTGTTTTCACATACGAATAAAAGAGGAACTATATACGCTCTGAAAGAATTTTCAAAGTGGATATTTTATAATGCAAGGGACTTTCAAAATGAATGAATGGACACATGAATGGATGGATGGATGGTTGAATGAAATGATTGACCAGTCATGAAGCCAAAGGGTAAGTGAGAGGACGTTTGTTAATGAGTGTTCTTTCTTGAGCACTTACTATGTTCTAGAAGCTTTGTTAGACAATTTATGTAAATAATTATATTCAGTCTTCCCACAGCCCTACAGACTTTTACAAAGGAAGAAATTGAGCTTGTGAAAGAGAAGGGAGTGACTCAAGGTCACACGTGGCAGAGCTGATGTTGGAACCTGAGTTGGCATTGTCACTTGCACTAGTCAGTATGCCTAGTTAATACCCACGTGCGGCTTTGTTCTCTGAACATAGTTCTGTAGTGAGACAAAGCTGACAAAATGGGGCATGAGTTGAGCCTAGGACCTCCAGGCTGGACAGTCTTGACCATCAACACTGAGCAAGATTCCCCTGGCATAGCTGGCCAGTTTTAAGTCAAGGTGAGCCCAAGGCTCCAGCCAGGGCCAGGTTGCCTGGGGCTTCTTGCCTGGATGATTTAAGAGGGACTGTGCTGTCAGAGTCACTTTCCAGGCCCTGAGAACTAACCTCCAAACCCCAAGACTGGACTCTCCATTTCCATCCACCAACAAACCAGAAAGAAGATGCATTGTGTGGTGCGGTGGATGGAGCCAGGGTCATCAGTGTCCCTGTAACCTGGGTCCCATTCCCAGCTCTGCCATTCTTCAGCTATGTGACCCTAGGAGATGATGTAACTTCCCTGAGCCTCAGTTTCCTTATTTCAAACACCAGCTAATGGTACTTACCTTTCAAGCCTTTTAGGAGGAATAAATGAGAAACTGTAAGGAGATGCCAGGCTCCTTGCCTAGCAAAGAATTTGTATTCAAGAATGGTGAATTTTCTTCCTGCAGAGGCTAGATGAGTCTAGAACAATTAAAGAGGGTGATGAAGGTGGTGTGGGAACCTGACCCAAACTTACACAAGTGTCAGTGGTAGGACATCCCAGGCTGTGGGGTGGGTGGTTGGGATTGAATGTGGGATTGTTGGGTTCTAGGGTAGACACAGAGTACAGGGCGGAGGACCAGGCTGGAGCTTGCCTGGTATCTGGGAACCATATGCCTTTGCCAAGGCCCTTAAGGTCAACCCTCCCTTCCACCTCTCCTTTCCCTTCTCCTGCCTTCACTGTCTCCTCTCCTGTCCTTGCTACTCCCCCCCCTTCCCATTCCGTCTGAAATCTTTTCCTGCTCTCTCCTCCCCTTCCACTCTTCTCTGCCCCCTCCTTTCATCTCCCTGCCTTTATTACTGACAACGCTTTTCCTTACCATTCTTGTTTCTCTCTTCCTCCCTCCTCCCCTTTTCTCTCCTCCCCTCTCTCTGTCTTGGGAGCTGGGGCTCCTCTGCTCAGGCCCCAGCGGTTCATACCCATTAAACCTGACAGTGTCTCATATGGTAGAAAGAGGCAGCTTCCCCCTCCCGCCCCTCCCTTCCCGGGCCTGCCGCGATGCTCAGATCAGGCACCATCTGTTGCATTCATCCAGGCGACGGGTGAGCATTTTGCTGCTCTGGGGAGGCAGAGCTCAGCGGGTACCAGGAGGTAGTGTGGCTTGTTTGGACAACTTGATATATTGATATTGATAGAGCTACCAAAAGGGATCAGAGGGATGGGGGCGGGGGAGAGTGGGAGGCAGAACGAGGTGGGCCACGGAGGGGCTTGCACAGGCACTTCCCCTGTAAGTCTGGGCTCTTGGCACTGCTGCCGAGGCGAGAGCAGCCAAACAGATGGATGGGATTTGCTACAGCCGGGATCAGAAACCTGTGCAGCTCAGAGGAGCAAACCTTCCCTCTCTGCATCTTCCTCTCCTCCCAGCCAGTCCTGTCTACATCAATTTTGGAGAAAGGAAAGCAGAAATAGCAGGATGGGAAGAGGCTGATCTTTAGAATTGGTGAATGTTAGAGGCACGACAAAAAGCGATGGTGTATCAGTCGAGGTCTCAGCTGGACAAAGGGACCTTCGTATGGGCCTTTTAGGAGAAATTCAATGAAGCAATTATTTATGGGGCATAGGCAGAGTGAAGAGAATCAACAGGGGGGTATTGAAGACCCAGGGACAAGAAATTTCAGGAAGCCACTACTGACTCTTAGAACCGAAGGGGCAGGGAGAGGAAATGGTTTTCCTGAAGGATTTGAGGACTGGATCTGTGGACAGGGGCCCCTGGCAGAAGCTGTGATTGTCAAGGGTCCCAGACTCTGAGGAGTAGAGTGCAGAGACAGGAAAGGAGCAAGGGAAGACCTATGTCCAAATCCTCTCCTCCCGTACCCTGCCAGAGCATCCCAATGGGCAAAGCCAACTGGTGGCCATGTAACAAGGAGCAGGGATATAGTGCGTTGAAGGTCTGCCTCCAGGACATAGAGTGGGGCGGAATGAACCTGGGGTGGCGCTGGATCAGGGAGAGCAAATGGAGAAGAGCCCATACAGATCCAGAATGAACATGTGTTCTGTTGCCTGCACGGTGCCAGAAGCTGGTGTTCGTAACCACCACACACTGTGCTTCTGAACCTCTTCCAAGGAGTGCGTGTGTAGACTCTCCAGAGAGTCTAGCTCTCTCCTGGGAGCGTGAGACCCACGTAACCCGCCGTCTACTTGACACCTCTCCTTACACATCCGGGAGACACCAGCTATTCATAGCTCAGACCCAACTCATGTTTTTGGTCCTCTGGAATGTGTTCTCTTCCAGAGCTCCCCTTCTCCTTGAGAGGCGCCTTCATGACGCCTCTGTGGAAGCCAGGCCGGAGTCATCTTCCATACGTGCTACTCCCTCTCCCGCATTTTCCAGTCAGCCACCGCCTCCTAAGGGAGTTGTGTCTGCAGGGTAACTCTCAGATGTGCCCACTTCTCTGTCTGCACTATTTCTGTCTCTGTTCTTCCTGCTCCACTGTCTACTCTCTCTCTCTCTCTCTGCTGCCCAATCCAGGGGATCATCCCGTATGGGGACTTCTGCACCAATGCCCCGTCCTCCTGGCTGGTCTTTCTTCTATTTCTGTCCATCTCCAGTGAATTCTGCTGCCTGCTGCTGGAACGATCTTTCGTGCATGAAAATCTGATCAAGCCACTCTTCTGTCTAAAACCGTCAGTGTGTTCTGTCCTTAAAAAGGCCCAGAAGGGTGGGGGATAGGGTTGGGGTTGGGGGATGGGGTTGGTGTTGGGATTAGGGTTAGGACTTCCTACCTCTCCAGCACGATCTCATGCCACTTGCTTTCAGTGTTTGGGGCCCAGTGAGTGGTGGTGCTGTCCCTTCCACATCCCTTCTCCTTAAAGGGCTCTTTGTTTGGATTTGTCCCCTCCTCTTGTATTCTCTTCGCCCCCCCCCCCACCTCCTCATCACCTGATTAACTCCTACTCTTTTCAACCCTTAGTCCCACTACCCACTCCTTGAAGCAAGTGTCCGTGATATTCTTAAACTAGGTCATATTCCGCTAAGAGAGCCTCTTAATATCCTCTTTCACCTCTCCTTTGTGGGATATGTCACTTAAAAAGGTTTACATGTCTGTGTCAATCATTTCACTAATCTTGGTCCATCCTGTCTATATGGTGAGCATTATGGGGGGAGTTGTTTGTCTTTTTACCATCGTACCTTGTTATGGACTGTATGCCTGCATCCCCCACGGAGTCGTATGTTGAAGCCTTCACCTCAGTGTGACTGCGTTTGTCTCCTTGGGCTGACGTAACAAAATAGCGTAGATAGGGTGGCTTAAACAACGGACATTTATTTGCTCACTGTTCTGGAGGCTCGAAGGCCAAGATCAGGACGCCGACACAGCTGGGGTCTGGCTTACAGATGGCTGCCTTCTCACTGTGTGCTCACATAGCCTTCACTCAGTGTATGCATGTACGCGGGGAAAGCAAGAGGAGAGAGAGAGATTTCTTCTTCTTATAAAGACACTGATCCTATTGGATTAGGACCTCACCTTTATGACCTCATTTAAATTTAATTACCTACTAAAAGCCCTATCTCCAAATACAGTCACACCAGGGGTTAGGGCTTCAACATAAGAAATTTGGAGGGACACAGGTCAATCCACAGCAGACTGTATTTGGAGATAGGTTCTTTAAGAGGTAATTAAAATTAAATAAGATCATTAAGGTGGGGCCCTGATCGGATAGGACTGTGGTGTCAGAAAAAGAGGAAGATCTATCTCTTTCGGTTTCTCTTTCTCTTTGTCTCTGCCTCCCTGCCTCGGGTTCTCTCTCCCTACTATGTGAGCACATGGTGAGAAGATGACTGTCTGTAAGCCAAGGAGAGAGACCTCAGTAGAACCCAACCATCCTGGCACCCTGATCTCAGACTTCCCGCCTGCAGAGCTGTGAGAACATAAATTTTTGTTAAGTCACTCAATCTGTGATTTTCGTTTTGGTGGCCCGAGCTAAGACAATACCTCCTGTCCTTGTCACAGATACGTTATGGGTTTTCTGGAAACACTGTTGAATGGATGCATGAACAAATAGGAAGATGAATGAAGGCATGGATGTTGGCAGACCTGTATGAGCCCCTCCCTTGGAGGATTCCAGACTATGGATTGCTCTAAACTTTTAACTACAGTATAGTCCAGCTCTTACAGCATCGGGCCAGTGATGCTCATCCCTGGGTTTAAACCATCAGGACTGGGCGTGGAAGTGCTTCTCAGAATTGGAGGTTAGCCTCTTGATGGAGGGCTGTGCCTCGTAGGCTTGAAGTAGGTGTCCCGTGTCTGGGTTGCTCTTCTTGGTTCACCTTTAAGTAGACCTAATGGAGATCTCTAAGGAGACAGCAAGACAGGCAGGTGAGAAAGTTATAATGCCAACATGCGGTCCATGTGTATCATCAATTGTCTTTTCCTGAGCAAACATAGATTCCCCCTATGTCCTCAAAGACAGACCTTCTCACAGAGCCCCGTGCCCAAACCAGCTATGCCCCAGAGGCATCTGTCTAAGCTGAAAAGCTTACCTGGGAAAACAGGAGCTCCTTAGAAATTGGTGTGGGGATGTTCAGAAGCCTTCTTTGTCCAGTCCGGTGAAATCCCTTCAAAGAAACAGGAATCTTTTGCTCATACCATCTCCTGGCCTCAGACAGCAGGTAGCTCAAACTGAAGAAGCGTTCTTGCCTCTAGAGACATAGATGGAGGGAGGGCTGAGCTTGAAGATTTCAAAGTTGGGGCTCTCTTTGGGAATTTCTCAGAACAAAGGCAGTGAGGCCATTTAGACAATTTCCTTTGCTTCGTTCCCATTTCCTCTCCTTGCCTTTTATGTTGCCCCTCTCCTTCCTTCTTGAGCTTTTCTGCTTTTTTTTTTTTCTTTTATCTTCCACCTTTTTCTCTCTGCCCTTCTGACCTCACTCTTAGGATTCTCTGGAACTTTCTACCAGTCTCAATTTTGAAACTTTATAAGAATGAGGCTACTAACAAATCCATCATGCGTATTGATACAAATGAAGCATTGGACCGGGAGTTAGAAGGCTTGACTTTGCCACTTGCTAGCTTGGAGTGAGACATATGCCTTGTTTAGGGGGTCGGGAGACTCAGTTTTCCTTCGGTAAAGTTGGGCTATTGTACCCAGTGATCTCCATGTCACAGTACTGTAGTTTTATCTCCTCAAATGTTGTTTGACCTGTGGACTGCCGTTTTCCTGCACTGCCAGCGTCCTGGTTCAGGCCGTCATGGCCTCTGGCTGGCTACCGCCAAAGCTTCGGCACTGGCCTCTCTCTACCTCTGCGTGCATTCTCCACACTCTCGTTAGGAGGTGTTATCCAAGGGACTTATTTTGAACATGCCAGTTTTCTGTGAATTCTCAGTGAACAACTTTTGCCATTAGGATGCATTCCCAACTCCCCCGTGTGACTGACGGCGATCTACCTCCCTGGCCTCATCTCGCCTTCCCATGCTCCCTTGGAGCCACACTGAACTCCTGTCAGTTGCTTAAGCGCCATGCTCTTTCTGGCTTCGGATCTTTGTACATGCCTCTCCTCCTACCCAGTCAGTCTTTCTTATCCCAATTCTCTTTAGTAACCCTACCCTGATTCTACTCTCTTTGCTAATTCCTAGTCACCCTTAAGGTGCCTCCTCCAGGAAGCCTGCCTTGACTCCCAGGATGGGTGAAAGGACACTTCTTGGTGCTACTCTGGTACTCTGTACTCTCCTATCACAAAAGTATAGCAGCGTTGGGAATGCCTGGATATGTGTCCTTCCTAGCTATGAATTCCTTGAATCATGGATTATGTCTGACTTTTCACCACCCTATCTCAAGGGCTTGGGGCACTGCCTGGAACATGGTGTGTGTTGAATGCATAAGTGAGGAGGCCGACAGATCCTGGCATTTGTGGCTTCTTTATCATCGTGGGTTGGGGAGGGAGCTCTAGGGACTCAGGGTGGCCAGGCCCAGTCCTCCAGGGGCTGGGGGTGGGCCGAGCCCTAACCTCAGCCCCATTGCCCACCCTGTAGCAGCAGCTGAGGCGACGCAGGAGACAGTGGAGTCCCTGATGCAGAAGTTCAAGGAGAGTTTCCGCGCTAACACGCCCATCGAGATCGGTCAGCTGCAGCCAGCCCCGCGCAGGGCCTCGGCAGGGAAACGGAAGCGGAGGAGCAAGTCTCGAGGTAGGCCCTCCCAGCACCACTTGCCAGGGCGTCAGTGGGCTGTCCCCAGGTTCCGAAGTTACCGGGAAGAGCCGTGCCCCCTTCCCCTTGCTGCCCTGTGCTCCTGGAATCGTGCCGCGGTGGCACCGATCAGTCATCTCAGCTGAGGCTTGCAGACAGCAGCCCTGTGCCCCTGGGTGTGTCTCTGAGCCCCAGCTGCCTCCTCTGAGACGGGAATGGACCGTCTTGTAGAGCAGCTGAGAAGACTGGCGACAATCTATGGAAAGCGCCCCACATGGGGTGTGAGCCCAGTAGACGCTCTTTACATTGTAGCTGGAGGCACTTTGGAGAGCGCAGGAGAGGCGGACGCTCTCATGGAAGGTGTTCTCAAGCTGGGATCGCAGAACAGGTTTTGGCGTCACTCTTTGATACCCTGAGTAGTATCGCGGTCTAGACAGAACCAGATTCAAATTTTGGTTCTGCTCTTAAGTAACCACGTCACCTTGGGCGGGTGGCTCTGCTTCTCCAAGCCATTCCTTTCTCATGGGGTTGTTACGATATCTTAGCACAGTGCCCACCCAGCATGCGATAAAAGATAGACCTCTCCCTCCTTCTTCTTCTCCTCCTCCTCTTCCCGTTCTCTTCTCCTCCTCCTCTTCATTGTCACCATCATCACCTCTTTCTCCCTCTGGTCATCTGTATGACTTTGTAGATGGGATGCATCCCCTTATCACTGCTTTGACATCCAGACCCCTTCCCTTCTCTTTACGTTCACTCAGTAGCCTCCAGCTCTTCTCTTCTTCTGGCCTCTCAGGTCTCTAACTCCTATGAACAGAGTTCTGATGATGTCACTCCTCTTCTCCCAGAACTTAAGTGGCTGTCCAGTGCCTCCAGAAGTGTCTGGGCTCGTGGAAAGAACATTCAAGGCCATTGCAGAGCCCTTGTCTCTCTGCTGTCTCACCTAAATTTGTGCGTTCCACCTCCATGTTCCTTTCCGTGCTGCTCTCCCTGCCTTAAATCACCTATCCAGACCCTATGAGCAATTGTTGTAATTTGGGGACACTTACTTACTCCAGGCAGCAGGCTAAATTTGGTTCCCAGCAATCCTTTGTAGGAGGTATCGTAGTAACTCCCATTTTACAGATGACATCACTAAGGCACAGAAAGCTGCAGTAACTTGCCTAAAGGAACACCTTTGGAAGTAGGAGAGCCAGGAAGAGCTAATCCAGCTGAGTACCAAACTTTGTAACTAAACCACTGTATTCCGAGCTAGCGTGGTCCTACCTGTATTCCCAAACTTAACTTGCATGGCACATTTCCATGAAGACGTCACTGGCTGTCACAATCAGAACTCACTCTGAATTCTCGTGTGTGTGAGCTCTCCCACATCTTCACATATGTGTTAAGCACTGATTGCATTGTTGTGTAATATAATTTGCTCTTGTCTGGCTCCTTCCTTAGCTAGACAGAGAATTCTTTGAAGGTGGGAATTGTCTGATTGTTTGAATCCTCTTTGCATTTCTGGGCCTAAATCAGGGCCTGCTCACATGGTAGATGTTGTTATGTGATGAGAGAATGTCTAGGCCTTTATCCTGTGAAACCCTGAACCCCGTGAAAAACCAAGGATCTGCCCATTAAACTGAGGTCATAAATCGAGGCAAGAGTTGATGACAGAGTTGCATTTTGGAATTCACATGGTTGAACTGATTCGTAATGAGGAGCAAGTTGCTTTGAAGTCAGCAGCGTCCAGTGCTATTCCCAGTCCCGTCAACTTCAACTTGCGTGGCTTGCAAAGAGTCCCCGGATGTCTCCGAGGCTCAGTCTCCCCTTCTCCACAATGGGATGTTAGTCTCTACCCCAGAGCATTGCTGTGAAGATCAGATGAAGTTGCGAATGCGGGCAGCACGGAATGCTCAGCTAATGTGTGTCGGGAGCTGAATAAATACTGTCATGTATTTGTCCTATTTTATATTTATTCAAGGTCACTTGTAGTTTCATTCAGCCTTTTCTATCCATCTTTTGTTTTCCATCATTCACCAAGAATTCCCCTCCTAGATCCTCCCTGCAAATACAGCCCCCGTGAGTACAAGTGACTCCCAGTCCATAACCTCCCCGCTGTTCTCACTGCCAGTCTGAATTCATTTCCTTAGTGCCGTGTCTGAAACATTTGTTATACTACCGAATTCTTCCCTCCAAAACTCCGCCTTTTGCACCATAACCGTCTTAACAAGCCTTCTACTCTTGGGCATTTCGGCTGTCTCTGATAATTCACCATTAAACGGTGCCATAAACAATGCCACATGGAACTTCTTTTTGGTGGGGGGCCATCAGAATTGGCCATCAAACTTGGCCTTCACTCTTGGGCAGAATTTCAGAATTTTGCTTATTAATGAAAATCTGCTGTTTGACTTAGATGATGATTGGATATTAAGTTATTTCGATTTACAAGTCAAATTGGGCCTAAGAGAACTAAGGCAAGAAGAAATGCATTTTTCCCCTAAATGTATCTCGAATCTGTCCTCCCTTTCTTCGTCACCATTATGACCACTGCCACCTCTCACCTCCTGCTTTGCAACTATACCCTCCTTGAGGTTCCATCTCCCCAAAGTAGCCAGAGTGATCTTTTTAGAAACCTAAACCAGATATGGTCCCTTTCTGATTAAAATCATTCAGTATTTTCCTGTTGTCCTTAGATTACAGCCCAAACTACTTGCCAGTCTCCTGTTCTATCTGGATCCAGCTCCTGCTCTCTTGACTCTCTTGGCATTTCCTGTGATCCAGCCACATTGCCTTCCTTTGGATTGCAGGAACCCGGCGAATGGTTCCCGGCTTTCGTATCTGACAACTTGCTGTCTTCCCCTTGCTGTGTCTCTTTACACCCCCCTCCCTGGCTGCTTTCCTGGCTGTTCTCCCACTGTTCAGCTCTCAGCTCAGATATGAGCTCCTCCGAACCATCTTCCATGACCACCCAGCTTAAAGCTTTCTACCCCAAGACGTGCTCTATAACCCTTTTTTCACTCGTTCCAAAATACCGTGGTCTTAAATTATTTTTGTTTGTTTCCTTATTTACTATCTTCCTCTCAAAAAATGTATTTCATATTCATAAGTCTAATACCTAGAACATGCAGAACATGCTTAATAAATATTTGTGGAATAAATGAGTGCATTAACCTCAAAGATCATTCGAAAGTGGCTCAGTTTTATAACTTCTGAATTGGCGATGTAGGAGGGATCCAGGATAAACCAAAACCTCTTGGTACAGACCTCCAGGGAATCTTGTTTCCTCTAGAGATAGACTCACTGATGGATAGCACATTAACTGTACTCAAGTGGTTGCTGTTAAGGCAATTTTCAAAATGGCTTAATAACATTGTGCTCGTGATTTCACTGCCACCGTCGGGTAAGGTTTTTTGCAAGAGAGACTAAGGATCCCGTGAGCCAGCCCTGCAGTTCCCAGCTCACATACTTACTGCCACGGGTCCTCAAGATGTTCTTGGACTGAAGAATTCCATGGCCCATGAAGGTCGTACAGATTCTGCATTCTCCTTCTCCCTGTTGGAAATCCCCAAATGCATCTTCGATTCTTGAAGACGCTAGGAAGTCCTGTAGTACAGAAAGCTGGGTTTCTTTGTTTACCTCCACATCTATGCAGCTGTCTTGACCACAGATGCTCTTTTTCCCCCTGGGACATTGATTCCCATCTCGTGGAACAGAAATGACCCTAGACGTGAGGTGTTGGAAGCACTGCATCCGCCCGCACTGACCATCGGAAGCCCTAGGTACAGTACGAGGGTCTGGATTCTCGGTCTTTCAATCCCCGGCTCATCTCCCTGCCACAGAAGTGGTGTCAGGCCTTCTGATCCAGAGTGGAAACATCTGGCCTCTATCTGCTTCCGTGGGCTTCGTGCCCAGGCCGTGGTGCCCAGCGGTTCACAGCAGGTGGAGTGGGGAGTGGAGAACCAGGGTCGTGGAATGGAGCACATGGTTAAAAGGAGCTCCCATGTGTTTCTGTGGCTCTGGCTTCCTCCTCAGAGGCTTCGTGGACGCTCTAGGGCATCATCCTTAGGCGGACACAGGAAGGCGCTGGGGCACTGGATTGCTGCCCTTGTGACTCTGACAGGGTTTTATGAGGCAGCTGCTGGGCCGGCACTTCCCAGCGTCCTCAGGCAGGGAAGAGTGAATGTGTTGGGGCTAAAATAAAGCAGGGGAAGATTGCTTTTGATGTGAGGAAGAGCTTCCCAAGGTTCATGAAGTTTAGCTGGTGGTTTTAAAGTGGGACTTTTCTCTTCAAAATTGAACTAACCACCATAGGGTAACTGAATGAGCTTAAGCAAATGAAGAAGCTGTGTTAGCCTCAGTTTTCCCATCTGTAAAATGGTGTTAATAATACCAACGTCCTATATGGGTTGTAGGAATATCTACAAAATGTGCAGTGCAGGGCCTGGCACTTGGGCGACTGACTTAATAACGAGTAGCCGATGTTATCACCGTCATCAGGGTTCTGCTCGTGTGACCTGCAGAGGCTTCCAGCTCCCAGCTCTGCCCCGTGCTCCCTGGGCCACTACTCTGACCTGACTGAGGTTCCATTATTCCTCGTCCAGAGTCCTGCAACAGCCCCTACATCCACAAATCCATCTTCCACCCTGGCGGCTGGAGCAGTCGTTTACAAACACACTGAATCTGGCCACGTCACTCTCCTGCCTACAACATTTCCCTGATCGTCTGTCCCTTGCCTTGGGGACATCTCAAGCTTTTGCGATGAAGTCTTCCTAAAGACAGGTGAGAATCCACACACTTCCAAAGGCATCACCCATAAACCCCAGATCCCAGTTTCCACCTAAAAAAACAAAAACAAACAAACAAAAAACCCCAAAAAACAACCCATGGCATTCGATTTCATAACATGTGCATGCTTATTTTACTTTAAATTATGCTATCTTATTTTTTTCAGCTAAATCATTTAATATTTTCTCAAGTCTTTAGGCAACAGTGATGTCCCAGGAAGAACGAAGCTTATGCTGTACCATCTTCAAAGGGTTTCTATAGGAGCAAATGAAATAATGCTTATAAAGCAGTGAGCACAGAGCCCAGCAAAAAGTGCACATGGAACACATGTCCTCCGTTGTTTTATTTTTATCATTACTGTTTTATTATTACTCTTATTTATATTGGTATCATTACCCATTAGGGCTACATTTACTCCATTTTAGAAGCAAGACTCTACAAGATGAAGGGAACACGTTTAATAGGGTAAAAAGTTGCCATCGTCTCCTCCACAAGGCTCCTTCCTAGCCTGGCGGCAGGCTGCCCCTACCTCCCTCCAAGCCCCAAGCCTCTGCATTCTGTGGCTTCCGGCGCACTGGCCACGTTTCTGGTCAGCCAACCTGCCTTGCTTTCTAAGTCTGTGTACAGATCATGTTCTGCCTTAAACACCCTCCTTTCCTCCCTTCTTTGTACCCCAGGCAGCGGATTTCTACTCATTTTTCAGAATTCAGTTTCAAAGTCTTCTCTGTGAAGAACGCACAGCCGGCACGCCCTCAGCCCTAACTTCCACTGAGCGAGCCACTCCTTTGTCTGGACAGATGCAGCCCGGTGCTGCTTTCTGTCTCAGCCTTTATCACAATCCGCTGTAAATACGTGTGGACACATCTGTCTCCCTCCCCAGCTCTGACAGTTCCATGATGGGAACGACAGTGATTTATGTCTCTCTGTAGCTCCAGTGTGTAACAGAACGGGCATAGCATAGCAGTCGGCTGAATGGGAGAATGTGTGGATGGATGGATGGATGAAACAAGGCAGCTGGGAGCATCGTAGACTACAGACAGTTAGTGAGATGTGGTGCACGAACATCTCCTGAGCATTTAGTTTTTTTAGTATATTCTAAGTACTGTGCTCATCACATGTTATCTCACTGAAAAGCTTCCCCAGATCCCATAAGGTAAGGACTGTAATTGTCCCAGTCTGCAACAGAGGAAGTTCAAACTTCAGTTAAGTAACTTGCCCAAGTTTATCCAGCTAGTAGACTATGAAACTGTGACCTCGGGGCCCAGACAGAGCCCACATTGCAGTTGTCGGATGACTTGGTTTTAGTCCCGGCTAGTCCAGCCAAGGTCTTCAAGCTGTGAAATGGTACCAGCCTAGTCTAGATCCTGGAAGGAAGCGGTTGTAGCTTCTCGCGCACTGACCAGTGTTTCTGCGTCATCAGTGCTGCTGTGAGGGTGTTGAGGGGCTAGAAGACTCGGGAAGGTGAGGCATCTCTCTCTGGGACAGGACAAGAGTCAGGATGTCCTCTGACCTTAGGGAGCCATGCCCTGTCCTCAGGGGCTTGCAGAAAGTATGTACGCTTTTCATTTGGGACAGATTTGAAGACTTCACAAAGAAAGTTGCCTTAAGGCATTGTTTGGAAGGGCAAGCAGGCTTTTGGCACATGGCAGTGGGGACTGGGAGGAACATCTAGCACGAGACATGGCAGGGAGGTGGAGGAAAAAAGAACAATTTCATCCCAGACAAAGGTCCAGACCCCAGAAAGCTGATGTCTTCCAGTCCTCTTCCTCTCCCTGCAACAATCTCATGGTTTCCAGTAGAACTGCATTCATTCTGATTATGCAGCTTCAAGACTTGCTTTAGCAAAAAGGTCAGGGACCTCTACCCAAACCTCCCTGGTAGAAGGGGAAGGCTGCTAAGCAGGGAGAGAGGTTAGGGGTACAAAGAACAAATAAAGATGGAACCTGGGGCTGCCCGTTCAATATTTAAGCATTGCAACAACCTAGTAAGGCAGATAATTTAAAGCCATTAATGTTTCTGAATATTTTCCTCCAACTAAGTGAATAATTTATAGCCAGTTACCAATAAACAGGAAAAAAAAATATATTTATATATTTACATAAGTCTGCATTCTGAGGATAGTGTCTTGCAGTAAAAGAGTGTATCTGGGTGTATCTGTCAGGAAGGATAAAGGAGCCAGAAGCTCTGATAACCTCTTCTCTATCTTCCTCGTGGTATTTGTCATTTATTACCTTTTATTAGAGTAATTTATGGCCACCTCTCTTCTCCCTTAATTAAACTCATGAAGTGCAGTGGCTATGTCCAGGGCATGCCTGTGCTTTCATTGACTAGCCTAGCTCCTGAGAAATAGCAGATGCTCAGTTAATGCTTGATGGATTAATGGACAATTAATCACATGGGCTGCATGATCTTGGACAAGACCTTCAACCCTCCGGGCCTCAGTGTCCCCATCTAAGAGGCTGTGTGTTTTTGTGCAAACAAGCTGAGGTTTGGAAGTCAGATGGACGTGAATCCATATCCCAGTTCTGCCTCTGACTTGCTCAACTTTGGAAGTGACTTTGTGGGCGAAAATGGCATTACCTAATCTACAGATTGTATAATCGGCCACTTCCTAGAGGGGCTGGGGGATTCGAGTTAATGCATGTGAAACGCTCAGCAGGCTGTACTGAACATGGCAAGTCCCCAATAAATCTTTGGTGTTGTTACTTTGGAAAGCAAAGGTGATGTGCTCGATAATTTCCACAGGTCTCCTCCGGCTTAAATGGTCTTTGATGACAAATCTGATGGGGAAGCATTGTTGTCTATTGAAAAGTCCAGTATTTGGACTCAGAAAACCCTAGCTGGAACCCCAGCTCTTAAGTGCAGTTGAGTCATCAGGGAAACTGTTTCATCTCCTTGGGTTTCCACCCCCGGCACCTGGAGATGTGAGGATAGGTGCCATTCTAATGTCCCAGGGCCATTGTGAGAAAATGCTGTTTATGGAGATGCTCCTTTAAGCCCTCTATGGGTTAGTTGCATCTTGAAATCAGAGAGTGTTTGCACCTTCAAAGACTGGGAATGTCGTGCATATTTCATGGGCAAGCCTTCCCCTCCATCCAGCCCCTCCCCCCCCCCTTCCAGGGCCTCTGGCTTTCTTTTTCTTGGCCTCAGGCCCTTCCCAAGAGGCCCAGTGCCACCAGCAGCCCAGTGAGTCCCTGGGCCGTGTTGGGCTGGGGTATGGGAGAGCTGATTTGTAGTCAGAGTACACGGCTGCCTCCATAAATCTCTGATGTGTCTTTCGGAGAAGTTTGTGTTGCTGAAAGTGTATGTCTCCTCCAGGTGGTTTTCCTTGTCTGTCTGAAATATGTCAAGGGGCTCTTAGTCAATTCTGCCTGGCCTGGCAGGGTGGAGAGGCAATCGCAAGTGGCCTTAGCACAAGGCTGTGGGCCAGGTGATGGTGGGGACTGAGATCACAACTCTTAAGATATTTCTTTTATCAGAAGGGCACAGGTACTGTGTCAGAGTCGTGGCATAATAAGGCACTCCCAAACTCTGTGACTTAGGACAGCCACCGTTTATTGGGCTTTTAATCCAAGTTGAGCATCTGGACTGGGCTCAGCTGGGCAGTTCTTCTGGTCTGGGTGGGGTAGGCTAAGCTGATCTCAGCCATGCACCTGTGGTCTGCCAGCTATCCAAGGCATGGTCAAATGGCGGAGGGTTCCAAAAACAGCAAGAATGGGAGATGCAAGGTTTTTGGAGGCCCAAGCCTGGAAGGCACACATCATTCCTTCTGTTTCATTCTGTTCAAGGGCTGGGGAAGTTAAGAGTTCACCTCTTAAAGGACAGAGCGACAAAATATTGGGCTGTTTTTTTAAAGTTTATTTTAGAAAGAGAGAGGGAGGAAGGGGAAGAGGAAGAGGGAGAGGGAAAGGGGAGAGAGAGAGAGAGAGAGAGAGAGGGAATCTGAAGCAGTCTTCATACCCAGGGCAGAGCCAAATGCCTGGCTCCATCTCTAGACCCTAAAATAACCAGAGCCAAAATAAGAGTCAGATGCTAACTGAACCATCCAGAGTCCCCTATTGGGCTGTTTCTTACAATACCTATAGGTATTGATATTTTAATAAGCCTCTATCTTATGTTAAAGCCTGGGCTGATTAACACAGTCCCCTGAGGCAAGCATAATTATTCCCGATTTGCTGATGGCAAAGTGGAGGCTCAGATCTGTGAAGGAATTTTTATACTGTGCTACAGCTGGTTCAGGGAGAACCACATCCCAGATTCAAAACCATCCATAGCTGATTAAAAGACTACATATAATTTTTATACCTCTGCTAACCAGCCTTTCTTTAAATAGGGCTAAAGAGGATTGGATCTCAAGTCATGGTTTGATCCAGCCTGGCTTGTGGTATGTAAAAGGTAGTTGATTTTGGACCCTGGCTCCATCCTTACAAGGGCCTATGGTCTAATGCAGGATCAGCCAATTTTTTCAGTAAAGGGTGATATAGGAAACATTTTAAGCTTTGCTGACCAAGAGGCAAACTTGAGGATTATGTAGGCACTTACACAATGAGAGAAAAATTTCCACAAATCTGACAAAATTCCAAATATAATAATAATAATGAGTAACAGTTTTTGTAATAGAGTTCTACTAATCAAAAGAATGGAATGCATTTATGGATACCTTTAAAATGTGAATTTCATATGATTTTCACATCTTAACATAATCTTCTTTTGATTTGTTTGAACCACTTAAAGATGTAAAAACCAATTTTAGCGCCTGGACCACACCAAAAACAGACCATGGATTGGATTTGACCTGCACTCCCTGGGGTAAGGGAACATCTCAGATGTGGACTGAGAGAATCCTAGATTTAACCCCTTGACTGTCTACTTGCTGGATGACTGTAGGTGAATCCAGATGTCTCAGAGGCATTGTTGTCCCAGGCTTTCAGGCACACAATTGGGGGAAATAACTCCTTAGGTTCTCTTAGTCCACCAGAGATGGAAATGAATGTCAAGGTTATCCAGTCCTTCCTGCTCATAGATGCAGAACATGATGGATGGGAAGACCTCATCCATGCCGCAGAGAAGAATTAACAGACCCAGGAATGGAATTCCAAGTCCCCTGACTTACAACATTGTCCTCTTTTCATGCCATTTGAACATGTGAAATCACGTAGGCCATTTTCCCTGCAGCCAGGGCTGACTGTTGGGGGAATTTGGATCAAACACATAGAAGCTGGCAGCTTGTGCCTTTTTCTAATTCAACTGTAATCGAATGGGTAAATCGCTTAGAAGAGTTTAAAGAGAAGGCTTTGCATTTTCCCATGTTTGAGACAGACGTGGTTAAACACCCTGAGGATACCAGGTAGAGCTCGCGGACCATGAGCAAGAGTTGTCAAGCTGTGCTCCAAAGTGACACTCAGGGAGTGGGCAGGGCTATGTGGCTGAGTAGGTAGGACTCTTCCATCAGGCTCCTACTTCATATTTATATATTGGACTTCAATATTTTGGGGGGAAAGTCCCAATTCTAGAACATTTATTTTTAAAAGCGAACATGTTTTTGTTTATAACAAAAGCTCCCGTATCTAAATGAAAAGAATGCTGGTGAGGTGTGTGGTGAACTTTCAGCAGAATGGCCCACGAAGCTGACCTTCTTCCTGCTTTATACGCACATGCTTGCCCATGTGTGCACGTGCACGCCCAACGTTGAATAAAATAAAACTTTTGAGAAAATGCATGTCTATCAAAGGTGAAGAGAGGAAACTCCTCAGGTGTAAAGAATGAGAAGGAAATGCAGAGCTCATGCTTTAAGTGTAGAAGTTGATGCCATGGTGACTCCAGGTGGACAGTAAGATGTGGTGGGCTAAGGGAGAAGAGAAAGCAAGAGCAAGAAGGGACTCTCTTTTGTGCCCCTAGGATTCCGTTGATTTTGTTTCTTAAATTCCACATTGCGTGAGTTCATACAGTATCTGTCTTTCTCCGACTGACTTATGTTGCTTAGCATTACAGTCTAGCTCCATCCCTGTCATTGCAAATGGCAAGGTTTCATTCTTCATTATGGCTGAGTAATATACCATTCTATATATATACCACATCTTCTTTATCCATTCTTCAGTCCGTGGACACTTGGGCTGGTTCCATAATTTGGCTCTTATAGGTAATGCTGCTGTGAACATCGGGATGCAGGTATCCCTTCAAATGAGTATTTTTGTATTCTTTGGGTAAATACGTAGGAGTGCAGTTGCTGGATGTAGGATAGTTCTATTTTTAATTTCTTGAGGAACCTCCATACTGTTTTCCAGAGGGGCTGCACCAGCTTGCATTCCCACTAACAAGGGGGTTCTCCTTTCTCCGCATCCTTGCCAACATCTGTTGTCTCCTGAGTTGTTAATTTTGGTTGTTCTGACAGGTTTGAGGTGGTATCTCATTGTAGTTTTGATTTGTATTTTCCTAATGATGACGAGTGATGCTGAGCAAGAAACCCACTGAACTATGGAGGACAAACTGATGGTACCGGAAGGGATGGGGAGATGGATTGAACAGGTGATGGGAATTAAGGAGCACACGTGTGCTGAGCACCAAGTGTTGAATCACTAAGTTCTACACCTGAAACTAATATTACACGGTATGTTAACTAACTGGAATTTAAATAAAAACTTACAAAACAAAACAAAACAGGAGACTGAAACGTAACATGGTAGAAATAAGCCCCCAAGCATTAGTTATTATAATAAATATAATTTGCAAACTAAAATTCAGAGATAGATTACCTTAAGTAAAGTCCAATTGCACGCCATTTACCAGGGATCTTCCTAAAACAGAAAGATATGGAACGTTTGACAGGGAAGGGAACGGAAAAATATATACTAGGCAAATACTAATCAAATGGAAGCTTGGGGAGAAGTAGAAATATATGGCAAAATAAACTTTACAACAAGAAACAAAAAATTCTTAGGAATAAAGAGGGTTATTAATCATAAAAGGAACAGTTCATTGGGAGACAAATGAAATCTGTACTTAGAGAAACAATAAAGCTTCAAAATATATTTTAAAAATGGAGGGAAGTATGATGTCATGTTGACTAAGATGTAATCAAAGGGGAAGATTTTTTACAAAAATCTTCCTGTTAGATCAAGTAGGCAAAATCAGAATACAGAATTTTAAACTATACTATTGAAAAGATAATCAAATGAACATATATAAAATTCTGCCCCCAAGAATTAGAGTTTAAAGATTTTTCAGAAGAAGTAAGAAATTCTCTTTATGGGTCTTCACATTTTATGATCTCAGTTTTCTGGCTTTGGCCCAATTTCCTGAAATTTTTATCTTATTTTCAATGATGACGCTTTGCAATTTATGACTAAATGTGGTTTTAATTTTTATCCCTCTCAAAGATATTTCTTTCATTCAGAGGTGGAAATAGGGAGAAGCAATCTGTGAACACTGATTTTATTTTTTGTTTTTTGTTTTGTTTTGCTTTTTGTATTTTTTTTGGTGGGGAAACAGATGGGAGTGTGTGTAGGTGAGGTTGTAGTTGAACATTTCCAGAAAAATGTTCACTGTCAAGATAAAGTAGTAGTATTTTGTTGCAATCAATATTCTTCATATTTCTTCTTCTGGCCATAGAAATAGTCGATTTTGTCAGGATCTCTTCTGGAAATATAAAGGCCCTGTGCGTGGTCTGGTGGAGAAGATAAAGTTCCAGGGAATAGCTGTATTGCACAACTCCTTCTCTGTCTGCATCAGCCTGGTTACCTTGCCAAAGATGTTGGTTGAGATGGGTCCGCACCATCCCCTTCAGCAGAATGTTGTGGCATTCATAGCAATCTTCATATATTCCAAGATGGGGAAAGGTCTTGAAGAAGTCGTGCCTTCAGGCAGGACTACCTAAAAATAACTTGACAAGATCTTGAGAACTCAAGACTCGGTCATTACTCTGATAGTCACAGCATCCCAGAATGGCTAGGATCTCTGACAGACTCTGGCCTCATTCTAAGATCAGCTTCTGTGGTCCCAGCACAGTCAGACAAGTCAGATCATCCATCCTTACGGTGTCATCCCCAGCATAGAATGAGTCTCTCCCTAGCTGTTCTCTATTACTGTTGCACCTGATTCCCATCTTCCAATTCCAGCCCTTCTTGCTACATCCCTGCTGCCCAGGGCCTCCAACCTGACTTCCATCCATACCTTCCACTGAGTGCTACCAAGTGTGAGCCATCATTCTAGGTCCTGAGATGACAGTAGAAAACCAGATACACGAGGTCCTCACCCGCATGGGGCTCACGTCATGGAGGAGGAAACAGGTAGGCAATCAGCCAAGGACAATTAGAAATTGTTATAAGTGCATTGGAATAAATGACCTTGGTGTTGACCATATAGTTGTCCACCAAGCATGCAGTGAAACCAGGTGGGCTTCCTATTCCCTGCCAGCTGGAAACCACCACTACTCATGACTGGCCCAGCTAGGATGACAGTGCAGGATACTGAGGTTGTGATTTATTTCCTGCCTTGGGACATAGATCTGATAGGACACAGCAGCAATAATTGGCCACCTGTTTTGTGCCAGTCACTGTTCAAGGTGATTTTCAAATATCTTATTGTAACTACTCTTCGATAACACTATTTTGTAAAGGAAATTGATGTTCAGAGACATGAAGTCAGTAGCCCAAGCTCACATGGCCTGTCAGTGTTGGCCCTGCTTCCAACACCACTGTTCCTGCTCCTACATTGTAGCTGTGACTGTTGCCACACCTGCCACCAAGACTTGCAGTCATATCACCTGCGTGAGGCCTCTGCACACATACAGGCCACAGAGATTGGACTGAAATCCAACAGACGTAAAGGCAGCCACAAAAAAAAGGGCCCTCTCCTGAATTCCAGAATTACCCTGGTGGGATTTGCATTCATTTTCTTGCCTAATTATTATTAAGAATATGCCATCTGTGTAAAGGAGATGTTATGATTTTGTTGTAAACTTTTGTGCAGTATAACTTCAAGATATTCAACCTTTCATCTCGTTGCATGATGGAAATATAAGTTTGATGTGCAAGGTCTAATTGTCCCCACCACGTGTTAGAAATCCGAATGTAGCTAAACATTAAGGTTAAATGATGATATCACAACTTCCTTGGTTTGCGTTTTACATTCAATTGAAAACACAAACCCCTCGCCTCATTAATCCTTTGCAATCCAATTTTTCCCCCCCTAAATGAAATGATCCTTTTGGGACACATTTATATCCTTTTAACAGCCGCCTGACAGTTCTGCTGATGGAGTTTGTATCCAACTTTGTTACTGGATAGTGACAACTTGCCCTGACGGATATGTGTACATAATTATTCTCTCGCAGTTAGATTTAATTAATGCTTACCCTCATCATGATCTTGCAGCTAGCGAGCTCTCTCTGCAGGAGCAGTTAATGGCAAAAGGATTTCTCCTTTAGCCAAGAGAGACTCCAAAAGGCTTTGTAAAATTTATACGTTTTTTTAAGAGGAAAAAAAAAAAGAAAAAATGCATCTAAGCTTATTTCTTCCCTTTCCACATTAATGCCACCTGTGAATGGATTTGAGGCTACATATGGGGATGAGGTTGTTAAACCTAATTTCAGACTAAGTATTACTAATAGGAGCAACTGTGGCAGACCCACAAGGAAGATGTATATTTTTTAATATCTTAGCTTAGAATCAAGGTGTCCTTGCTTCATTATGTTTATGTCTCCGTACAAATATGGATGTGTGGATTTTTCTGACCCACTGTCTCCCCAAATTCCACCCAGCGTTCAGTAATAAATAGCTGCGTGAAAGAGGAGATATCAAGAAGAAATGACAGGGGAGACAAAAGGAGTTTGAAGATGAGCTTTAGAAAGAGATTATTAGGAAGTTCGTAATAAGGACAGGGAGTGTGTATTTATAAAACCCCATTAGATGGGGGTACTTTACAAGTAATCTGTCCCAGTCCATGCTTGTGAAATATTCATGTGCCATTTACTTTTTATTACCATAATGGCAGTGCCTTGTGTTTGCAGAGAGCTTTACAGTTTACAAAGATTTTCACATCCATTATCTTAGGTGATCTTTGCAAAAACCCTGGGAGGAGGGCGGAGAAGCATTTACAGATGAGGAGACTGAGGCCCAGAGAGGTTGAGTCACTTGCCCGTAGTCAGCCAACTAGAAAGTAAAAGAACCTGGCAGTGAAGCCATCGCTTTTAAAGCCAAATCCAATACTGTCTTCACTACCTTATGCGACTTCATTTTAGGGAAGATTCGAGTGAGTGGCGCGGACAGTAGTCCCTCTTTGCCTTCATTTGTCTTGCTAAAGCATCAGTGTCCTCTCATTTAAAAGATACCATCTGAGTTGAGAATAACATGACGCTACTTTGATTGCATGCAATATTAATGATCATTATTACTATGTGTTATTATGGGAGATTTCATCCAGTAAGATCTGAGAGGCCTCCAGTAAAATGTGGCCACTTCAGGATAAACGGAAACACACTCCTTCCCCATCATGGCAAACACTGCTTAAATGCCTTGACCTTGAGCCCCAAAAAGGCCTAAAATAAAATATTCTAGAAATTCTCGATTTGGGAATGAGAGATGGGTACTTAGAAATCACCCCATAATGCAGATGAGAAAGCTGAGGCCCAAGGAGGGGAATTGACTTCTCCACTGAGAGTTAGTGGCGGATCTGGGCCCACCACCGTGGTTTACCAACTCCCCGCTCAGATCTCTGCCCAGGACGCTCCAGCTGCAATCTTAAGCTGGAAGAAGTCAGGGAAATCTTTTTGACAAATGGGAAACTGAGGCCCATATGAGGGGTGAGGTTTATCCAAAGTCATGCACTGACCCAGACACGATACCAGGGCCTACCCAAACCCCATCTCCTTAATTTCTGTAAGTTCAATTCAATTCAACAAAAAATGTCTGTGTGAGTGTTACGGGCCAAGGGTGGTACTGACCCTGGTGAGCGCGTCATCCCACAAAAGCACAGACTGGTGTGCTATAGAGACGGGAGGAGAGAATTTGGCTACTCGCCCTTGCCTGGCACTGTGGGGAAGGAAAATGGGGAACCGTCCCAAGTCCAAATATAAACAGGATGAGCTTGGAGAAAAGAGCAAGGTAGAGGTGGAGGGGTGAAGGAAGAGGGGATAGGGGTGGGGAGGGAGGGGTCATAACCCCCACTTCATAGTCTCTCTCCTTTGCTTCCCTCCTAATGTTGTTACCCTCTGTGTCCCAGAAGATGAAATTCAAGCTGAAAAACAAAGGCTACCTGCCAGTGGAAGTCAGTCTCTGATATTTGCTGGCACTTTACCGTTTACAGAACACTAGCATTACTGCTGTCATTGTATCCTTATTTACCAAGGGCTTACTTTGTGCCAAGAACCATGCCCATTTTTTTTCACTGTATCTAATTAAATCTTCACAATATCCCTGTAAGGTTGATATTATTATGACTCTAATCTTACATGAGAAACTTGAGGCTCGCGAGGTGAAGTCCATTTGCCACGGGTCACGTGGCTGCTCAGTGGCAGGGTCTGGATTTGAATGCAGATCAGTAGAACCACCAAGCCCAGGCAACACGTCTGGCCTCCCATCATGGAAGCTGGCCGTGAGAACCCGGCATGTGGGAGCCTGGAGTGCTGCCCATAAGGTCAGCCTCCGGGTCCCTGTTGCTCTGGGATAGGGACACTCGAAGGGTGGCTTCTGAACAGCCAGACTGTATCCTTTGAGAACTTGCTAGAGAGTTGCAGGCTCTCGGACCCTGCCACTCCACGGTGGAGCCCAGAAATCTGCATTTTAACAGCTTTCCAGGTGATTCTGTTGCATGATTTAGTGAGAGAGGCAAGACAGGAGGAAAATAGTCCCGTCCTTGGTTCCTTTGTCATGGAATGTCAGAGCCAGAAGGACCTGCAGGTTGCTGCTTCCAGCCCCTTTGAAAGATGTGTACTGCCCATCTGCTCTCTCTTGTTTTCGATGTGATTCTCTTTCAGGCGCGTAGTCGTAGTCAGCCTAAAAGCGGTGGAGGGCTGGAAGCTTTGTAAGCAGGCCCTGGGGAGCTGGGACATGTGTTACGTGGAGCGTTGAGCTGTGGCGTGTATCTGAACCACTAAGAATGAAAGGACATGTTCCATGGTCGTCCTTCTGTCGTCTCCTCCACAAACCCACCACCAATTAATAATCATGGCCAGAAGTGCCTTGTTGACTTCTCAAAGGCCTTTGTTTATATTAGTGTTGAACAAGCAAGGTGTCTTTCTCTGCTGGGGCCCCTGAGAAGCCAATTAAGTCATGTATCCACTGATATTGTACCTTGGACCTCTCCCCTTCCTTCTTTCTTTTTTCTTTTTTTTTTTTTTTTAAGATTTTATTTATTTATTTGACAGAGAGAGAGACAGCCAGCGAGAGAGGGAACACAGGCAGGGGGAGTGGGAGAGGAAGAAGCAGGCTCCCAGTGAAGGAGCCTGATGTGGGACTCGATCCGAGGACCCCAGGATCACGCCCTGAGCCGAAGGCAGACGCTTAACGACTGAGCCATCCAGGCGCCCTGCTTCTTTCACAGTGTAAATAGCCAAGTGCACCCTTTGAAGTCTTGGACATGGTGCAGAAGTATTTTTGGCTTGTAGGCATAATATGGAGCCAATATCTGTTTGTGAAGTTAGCTTGGCCTTCCCACCCCACCGCTGGGTGGCCATAAGTATAACAGGTGCCAGTGGTGGCTGACAGGGGGTCTGGGCCATTAAGTGGTGTCCGTTACTTGTGCTGACCTTGCTTGGGTGAGCCACTGCCATACATCATCTCTCCTTTACATGACTTGGTGAATCTGACAGAATCTAGCTCAGGCCACGCAGCTCTGGCTGCCTGGTCTCTTGATGGGGCCCAGTGGCATTACCCGGGACTCCCCTCGCCCCTGCAAATGCAGACCTCTCTGCTGCAGGGGGCGTGACCTTACTCTAGAATCTTGGGGATCTACTTTCAGAGTCTCCTAAATGGCACGTGCCATAAGCTCCACACAGGATTTATTCTGACTAGTGATTCTTATATTTCAGGGTCTGCTGGGTCAAATGGTACACGTGGCAAGGTCGTTTGCACCACAGACTGACCTGCTGCAGAACCTTTTGCTAATCTGTGGTCCACTTGGAGCTGGCAGCCTTCCATGCTACTGGGAAAATGGGTCAGGGCAACATCCCCCAGTGTTAAACATGCTGCCTTCAGAACCCAGAGGCCTCCCAAGCATTCTGCTCCTTTCCTAGAGGGGTGATGGATAAGATGTAGGAATTCCTCGTTTATTTTGGAACAGATGTATGACACGCCACAGACCACAGAAACCTAAACTCTTCACTGACGTGGCAACGCCCCGATTCTTCATAGGATTTATCTTGGACCCTTTGGAGCGTGTCTATCTTTGCACACTCTTGAATGTACTTTCCGTTCCGTGTTCCTCTGGTCTGATTAGCATGATGCATCAACAGAGGGAGCAGACCAGTGTGGTATTCTGCAAACTGTCTGCATGATCCATGTCCCTTCAGACGGTTATGATGGAAGGTAGAATAGCTAGTATAGCCCTGGGGCAAGACCGGGAATGTGTATGCCTACCTCGTGTGAATGGAAACTGCTTCTGATCCTTCTTCCAGATAGGGATGGGAAAAAACTTATTTTCCAGATCAATGGCCACAGACTCAATGCCCAAGGCTGCGTTAATTGGCTGTAGCATAGACACCACATCTGGCAGCTGCAATTGAACCGACCATTTGTTTGAGTTTGTGGTAGCTCACTGCCATCCTTCTGGAGCCATCTGAGTTGTTAAAGAACCAGGTTGGTGAATTAAGTGGAGATAAGATAGACCACCACCCTTCTGCCTCTCTTGGGTTTTTAATAGTATCACTTACCACATCCATAACCCTCAGGATGAGAGGCTGGTTTTGGTTTCCTCTCTTGGCTGGGCATGGAAATGCCTCTACTTGGAAGCGGATCTGGAAATGCCCCACAAGGATAGTTTATCATAGACGAACAATGGGAAAGAAGAGAACAACGGAAGAGGGCTCTGCCGTTCATTATGTATGTCTGTATATTACACACTTGGGACTGGGGGGAAAGGATCATCTCACGTGACGTAGACCTAAGCGAGGACTCCGTTTGGTTACCCGGCCCCTACTCTAAGTATGCCTTGGGTTGGTATCAGAGTCAAGTTGTATCCAACTATCTTTGAAAAATCTGAATATTCCTCTTACCTGGGCATATGGTTCCCCAAATAAAAGGCCATAAGTCGGGGCGCCTGGGTAGCTCAGTCGTTAAGCGTCTGCCTTCGGCTCAGGGCGTGATCCCGGTGTTCCGGGATCGAGCCCCACATCGGGCTCCTCGGCTGGGAGCCTGCTTCTTCCTCTCCCTCTCCCCTGCTGTGTTCCCTCTCTCGCTGGCTGTCTCTCTGTCACATAAATAAATAAATAAAATCTTTAAAAAAAAAAAAAAAAGGCCATAAGTCTCTCTGAGGAAGGCCTGACTGACTGTGCACATTTGCTGTGGTGTTGCACCCTTCCTGGTGGGCACCCCGCCTCTGCTTCAGTCGGTGGGTTCAGTCTGAGAGCTGTTCAGGTCTAGAAACTGGGCATCCAGGAGAGGCTTAGCAAACACTTGCCGTCCTAACATGATGACTCATTTTGCCGGAAGTGTTCAGCATATGTGTAGGAAGGTGGAGTTTCCAGTCATTCACAAACAGATAGGATAAAATTTTCCTATGAGCCACCACTTTCTTCTATTTCGGGGTGTTGCCTCCCTCCCTCGTACCCAAAAGGAGCCAAAATATTTTGTAATTGTTCAGCATTTCACAATTACATAATCTCTGAATACAAATCACTTCCTTTAATGCGAAGTAATAGCTGGGCGGTGTTAGGAATTACCTTTTCCCATTCTAGTGCATCTGTTCACCTCCACCTGGCAGAACCTACCTGCAGAAAGGATTCGAAAGTCAGGCCTCAACGCCTTCCTGGGAAACTGAGGGTAACAGCCATGTCACAGTGGGTCTCTTAATTTTTGTTACTCATAAATACTTTAGAGGGGCGCCTGGGTGGCTCAGTTGTTAAGCGTCTGCCTTCGGCTCAGGGCGTGATCCCAGGGTCCTGGGATCGAGCCCCGCATTGGGCTCCCTGCTCTGCTGGGAGCCTGCTTCTTCCTCTCCCACTCCCCCTGCTTGTGTTCCCTCTCTCGCTGGCTCTCTCTCTGTCAAATAAATAAATAAAATCTTAAAAAAATAAATAAATACCTTAGAGAAGAGCTAGTGAGGTGGGAATCAGTGTTCATGTTTTTCATGATTAAAAAAAAAAAGAATTTCAAAAGAGTCAAAGAGGTTAAGTAATTTTCTCAAAATCGCACAGCAAGGAAATATCTGAGCATAAATCTCGTCCCCAGTCATGGTTTCTCCCTAGCGCTGGTAAGGGTGAACTTTGTTATGAACTGTGGAGTGAAAAAATCTGGGACCAGTGGATGAGGGGGTACGGTGGAAGAGGCGTTGGAGGGGCAGGGACCCTGGAGACCACTCCCTGGTCTGCCTTCCCCTGATAACACAAGCCCACCTGGTCCTCCCTGGGGGTCTTCCTGCTCTGGCAGCCCCCAGGCCTTGGGCACCCTCACTCCCTAATCCCGAAGCCATTCCCTGAGAAATTCAGAGCAATTTGGGAAATAACACACCGTGTCTAGCAAAATGAAATTTATCCTTTTTTTTCATTTCCTTCATTTCCCCAGTGAGCTCCTCATATAAGCAAATAGGTGAGTTCCTAAAACATAGATGTGTTTGTAAGAGATTCCCGGACCTGTAAATCCTCTCTTTCCAGACGCAGAAGGGCTGATAACGTGTGATTTTTCTCTTCAGCTCTGGAGCTTTGAACTTTTCTACATGTTTCCACATGTATTATCTATTCATTCATTCCACAGATGTTTATGGCCTACTATAGGCCAGGCACTCGATAAGTACAGAGTACAGTGATGGAAAGACAGAGATCCTAATCTCCTGATGGGTCTATGGTGATGGAAGAGAGAGGCAACAAAGATACGGCATCATCTCAGATAGTAATAAATGCTCTGAAGAAAAATAAAGCAGGTTAGAGAGTATGTGGGAGTGGAATAACAGGGTGTCTCAGGCAGGGTTGTAAGGGAAGGCATCTCTAAGCTGATACCGAGTAGGGACCTGAGTGAAGTGGAGAAAGAACATTCCAGGAAGGAGCAACGTCATGACCCTGAGACAAGAACAAGGTTAATGTGTTTGATGACCAGCAAAAAGGACAGGGTGAAGGATGCATTATGAGTGAGAAGGACACTAAGAAATAAGGATGGGTTGGCTGTTCTCTGGAAGAGAATGAAAGGGACCAATATGGCTGCTGTGTGCTGGCCTAAGTAAACGCATGACTGGAGGCTGTTTTTCCCGGATGGGAGGGTTGGCAGAGTAGCAAGGTTGGGAGGGACCAAAGAGAATTCTGACTTAGCCATGCGAGAATTTCTCATCTGAACGGAATAGGGCCTTTGCAAAATATATGGGGGAAGGATGTAGTTATTTTTCTCTGATGAGAAAACAGAGAAGGTTAATGACGCACCTAAAGCCACGTGGCAACTTATAGAATGAAGACCCAGGGATCCTACGTTTTAGTTAATGAGTTCATAAAACTTGTCAGTGAATCCATTTCTGAATGACAGTGGAATTATTTGGCACTTTTGCTATTGTAGAGGGTGGGAAGTAGGAAGTGATGTTTTTTGTTTTTTGTTTTTTGTTTTTTTTTTTGAGCTTAACTGTTTTTTAAAAGGCGGTGCAACCCACATTCTGCCCTGCTGTCCTAAGATGCGGGAGCTTTTGGGTGGAATCTTGCACCAAAGGGATGCCTTTCACCCCAGGATTTATATGTCTGGAAAAAAGAAGCAATGTGGTGTCTGCTTCCAAAGGATAGGGTTTTCTACTGGGATGGGAATGTGGGAGGGCTGAGTGGGGAGTGGTAGTGAGGGAAAGGGAAAAGCAGACTCTCAGCGCATGGTAGGGTGTTTCTGTTAGAGATGAACAGACTAATAGCTCAGCCAACAGGATCAACTTAGCGAACATCTCTTCAGAGTCTCTGTCGCATGACGCCATGGGAGGTGCTGGTGAGGACAACCCCTCCTGCTTCGTTCCTTCTGGCCAACACTTGTCAGAGCCTACTGGGTGTCAGGGAGCACACTGAGAGGCAGCACCTACTGTGTGCCGGGCATCACTAAGGTAGGCATACCCCCCTGCCCACGTTCTGAGATGCTCTGGGGAAAGCTGTTCCCAGCTCCTGTCAGTCCCCCTGTCTTACCTAAAACAACTTGATTGGCACAAGTCTGGGCATTAGGCTGCTTTGTGTTTCTCTGTCTTTTTCCTTTCTTTTTTTAACTTTACTTCTTTTCCCCCTCTCCCTGAGCTATTTAAAACCCTAAACTTCTCCAAGGGAGAAAAGGAAGAGTGCAAATAGCAAATTGAATTTAGTTCATTTCACTGGGATCTGAGCTAATTAAATTTGGCATTTGCATAGAGCCCTTCCTGTGTCCAGCACATGACAGTAGTGGACTTTTCGCCACAAAGGGGACGTGGAGTTTCCTTATTCCAAACAGAGTTCCCTTCTGTCTCTTCTTCACCTCTCGGGGGCCTTGCTGGCTCTGAAAGCTTCACTGTCAATACCCGTCCACGGGAGGTATCCGGGAAGAGCCTGGGGTGTAGGGAACCAGGCTGGCTATGAATTGGCTCTTTCATAATCATCTGGACACACAGCCTTGCACGTTACCTCTAAGATGCTCTGCTCATCCTCTTTATGTCGTGGATTTGTTAAATGGACCTACTTAAATGACAAATGGAAAAGTGCTTTTTTGTTTGTTTTGATTGTGCTGATGGCTGACCCCCAAACACACACACGTGCACATGCACGCACACACACACACACACGAGTGATCATGGTCATCTGACAATCGAGGAATACTTGCAGTGGCCACAGGACAACCAATGGGTCTCAGGAGGCAGGAGGATCCCTTTGTAAGCCTGACTCAGAAAGAGGGGCTTGGCCAAAATGTCAGGCTTCCACGGCTGCCTCCTAGGACCCCATTCTCCATCATCACATTGAGCAGAATGAGATGTTTCTGGTGAACTCTTGTGCCTTCACCTTGTCTCCTGTTTTGCTCATCCAAAGTGACCGAGATTATTTAAGGTCACAGTACTTGCACCTGCTGTTCTAGATTATTTGTTTGCCTATTTATTTATTTTTATTCTTGTGTGCCCCGAAAGATGCATGGAAGGTGGACACCATAGTGCCTTCATCATGCCTCAGAAGGCCACACTGAACCCCTTCCCCGTGTACAGCAGTCCACACGCTTTGGTTAGTTTCCACTCACTTGCTGCAGAGCTAAGCCAGATGCTGTTTCTCTTCTCCACAGTGACCTCTCTCCACTCTCCTGCTTCCCCCCACCTCCACACACCCAATCTGGAAACCTCATCATTTTTTGCACCGCCCCCAGGATAGCGGGAGCAAGCCCCTGCAAGATAGCCCCACAGTTGACTTATGTGATGTTCTTATCACATTTTCTTTCATCTCCAGGTTTCTTGACCATTTCCTCCATTGGAATCTGAGTTCCTTGACCGGAGGGACTCTACCTTATTAACAGACCACTAGCCCACTGCACAAGCTTGGCATATACTAGGTGTGCAGTAAGTGCGCTGTGTAAACATGCAAATAAATGAATAAAGTGAAACAACAAGCATTCGCTCAGTACTCCAAGGTTTGAAAGATTCTTTTAAGCCTTGCAATAGTACTAAGAGTAGATGATATTCCTATTAGAGGTCTAAGACTGAAGAGTTGAAAGAAGTCCAGTGGCTCACCCAAGATCACTGTTACAAATTATTATTGCTGTATAAATTACTCCAACATGTTGGTGACTAAAAGCAACAATCATCTTATTTTACATACAGTTTTGTGGGTTAGGAATTTGGGAAGGGCTCGGCTGAGCAATTCTGGCTTGGAGTCTCTCCTATGGTTACAGCCAAACATCAGGCCGGGCTGCAGTCTTCTGAGGACTGAGCTGGGCTGGATATACAAAATGGCCCAGTGGTGCGGCTGGCACCTGATGCTAGGCGTTGGCTAGGGATTCAGCTGGGGCTGGTGACCCGTGCTTCTACAAGTGGCCTCTCCAATATGGTAGTCTCTAGGTGGTCAGACTTTTTGGATAGTGTAACCTTCCCAAGAGAACCAGGTAAAACTGCACGGTCTTTTTTGACTGAGCCCTGGAAGATATTTAGGCTTATCTCTGCCATTCTCTTTCAGTCAAAACAGGAACAAGCCCACCTAGGTTCAAAGGTAGGAGATCCCACGTCTTCATGGGAGGTGTGCCCAAGAATCTGGGGGCTGTGTTTGAAACCACCACAGTAACTCATAATCAGCGGACTAAAGCTCAAACTCAGGGATCCTGACTACAAATCCAATCATATTTTGCTAGTCCATGATCCGGGTGTGTGTGTATGTGCACGCACACGTGCATGTGTGTGTGTGTGTTTGTGTGTGTGTGTATAAAATGAATTTTGTATGCACAAAACAATTCAGAGCTAATGCAACATATCAGCGAGGACCTCAGTTTTCCACATAGCTGCAGAAAGAATTATTTCACTAAAAACACAATTTACGGTAAATTATTGAATTGTCTCTGTTCCAATTTCATGCCTGAAATGTAGAGGAGAAGGGAGAACACTTATCCCTCTGGGATTACCTCTCTGCCCTTAAGTCTGATCAACAAGAATACTATTATTTGCAAATGATATGTCTTAGACAGAAATGCATATTTTAGTTATACATTTAATCAGGAAAAGGATGCTGGCCTAATCTAATACGCCATAGACTTTTTTTTTTTAATTCGAAATGATTTATGTTCATTAAAGTTTGTAATGTTACTAGAAGTGAAACCATAAAAAAATGAAAATTTCCTGTAACCTCATCATCCAAATACTACTAACATTTTAATTTTGCTCTAATTTCTTTCCAAGCTTGAATTATCTTTTTCTATATGCAATTTAAAAATCGGCTTTACTGAGGTATACTTTATGTACAATAAGTTGCATCCATTTAGAGTTTACAATTCAGTGAGCTTTTGGAAGTTGTATAGACATTTTCATCACCCTCAAAAGATTCCTTGTGACCTTTTTGTAGTAAATTCTTCTTCCTATCCACAAGCATCAGGCAACCACAGATCTGTTCTTACCTCACTATAGGTTGGATTTGCCTTTTTTAGAATTCTATGTAAATGGAATCAGACAGTATGAATTCTTTGTGTCTGGTATCTTTCACTCAGTGATTTTTTTTTTTAAAGATTTTATTAATTTATGTGACAGAGAGACAGCCAGCGAGAGAGGGAACACAGCAGGGGGAGTGGGAGAGGAAGAAGCAGGCTCATAGCGGAGGAGCCCGATGTGGGGCTCGATCTCATAACGCCGGGATCACGCCCTGAGCCGAAGGCAGACGCTTTAACGACTGCGCCACCCAGGCGCCCCATCACTCAGTGATTTTGAGATTCATCTATATTGTTGCATGTGTCAGGAGTTCCTTTTTAATGCCGAATAATATTCCATTATGTGCCTTAACTATTCACTTCATGAATGGACATTTGGGTGGATTTCAGGTTTTTGCTACTGCAAATAAAGCTGCTGTGAAATTTCATGCACAAGTCTTTGTGCGGACATATGATTTTATTTCTCTTTATCAATAACTAGGAATGGAATATGTGGGTCATATGGTTTTAGGTTTAAGTTTTTGAGAAAGTGTGTTTTTCTTTTTTTTTATTAAGATTTTACTTATTTATTTGAGAGAGACAGCATGAGCGGGGGGAAGGGCATGGGGGGAGAGAGAGACAGAATCTCAAGCAGACTCCAATCTGAGTGCAGAGCCCAGTCCTGGGGCTCGATCTCAGGACCCTGGGATCAAGACCTAAGCCAAAATCAGGAGTCGGATGCTTAACCCACTGAGCCACTCAGGTGCCCAACGTTTTGTGTGTGTGTTTTTTTCCCCCAAAATAGGTGCATGACATACATTCTCATTAATAGTGTATGAGAGTTTTACCTGCTCCCAAACCTTGTTGAAGTTGGTAAGGCTGATCTTTTTCTTCTTTTACATTTGCCAACTCTTATATAAAAAAAAATACTCATTCTAATAATTGCCTAGTGGTATCTCATTGTGGCTTAATTTGTATTTCCCTGATGACTAAAGAGGGTGAGCATCCTTTCATGTGCTTATTGCCTTTGTCTATTTGTTAAAGTATTGCTTTACATAATTTGCAAATTTTAACCAAGGTTTTTGCCTTCTTCTTATAAAATTATGAGGAATCTTCATACATTCTCAACACAAGTCATTTGTCAGATATATGTACAGTATGCCCTCCTGACCCTCGGTTTTGCTTTCCGTGGTTTCTATTATCCAAGATTCACTGGGATCCCAGGCAAATGTTCCTCCTTCTGACGTAACTTCAGAACGTTCAGGTAGCCTCACACTATGTCACAACGCCTGCATCATTCACCTGCCTGTCTGATCACATGGGCTTCTTATCATCTCACATCATCAGAAGGGGGAGTACAGAACAGTAAGGTTTTATGAGAGAGATCACATTCACATAACTTTTATTATTGCTGTATTTTATTTTTTAGTGACTATTGATCTCTTATTGTGCCCAATTTATAAACTAAACTTTATCATAGGTATGTATGTATAGGAAAACACATCATATATATAGTACTGTCTATATTCAGTACTATCCATGGTTTCAGGCATCTGCTAGCTGTCTTGGAACGTATTCCCTGTGGATGGGGGAAGGCTACTGTGTTACAGACATTTTCTTCCATTTAATTGTTTGCTTTTACTTTTGTTAGTGGTGTCTTTAGAAGAGTAAACATTTTTCACCTTTATACAATTTGTATATATATATATATTTTCTTTTATAATTCATGCATTTGTTTCTTAACCTAAGATCTTTGCCTACCCCAAAGTCACAAAGATTTTTCTCCTGTTTTCTACTAGAAGGTTTATAGTTTTAGCATTTCCCTTTAGTTCTATGACCTGTTTTGAGTTAATATGCGTATATGGCATGATCTAGGGCCCATGTTCATTTCTTTTAGCATATGACTCTCCAGTTGTTCCAATACCATTTGCCAAAAAGGCTTTCCATTTGTTGAAAAGGCTTTCCATTTGCTGAAAAGGCTTTCTTTTGACCATTTGTTGAAAACGCTTTCCTTTGACAACTTTATCAAAAATCTGTGGTATGTGATTCTGAACTGTTTCATTGATCTATATGGCTCTGCTTTCACTAACAATACACTGTCTTGGTTACTATATTTTTATTGCAAGTCTTGAAAGCAAGTAGTGTAAGCCCTCCAATTTTGTTCTCTTTTAAAATTGCTTGGCAATTCCTGGTTATTTGCACTTCAATATAAATTTTTAAATCTCCTTGTCAATTTCTACCAAACAAACAGACAAACAAACAAAACCCCCAAACCCTGCTGGGGTTATAAATAGAATTGCAATTAACCTATAGATATATCGGGGGGGGGGGGGGTAACGACATCTTAATGGTGTTGAGTTGTGCAGTCCACAAATATGGTCTATCTTTCCATTTATTTAGGTTTTCTTAAAATTTCTCTTAGCAGTTAGTTTTCTGCTGTTTTCATTGAAGAAATCTTGTATGCCTCTCGTTATACTTACTAAGTAGTTTCTTGCACTCTTGTGAATGGAATTGTTTTTGAAATTTCATTTTCCGTGTGTGTGCTTCCTCTGTATAGAAATGCAATTATGTTTAATATATTAATTAACCTTTTATCTTTCAACCATGCTAAAGTTACTTACTCTAATAGTTGTTTTGTATATTCCTTGTGATTGTTTTTCTAAACGATTATGTCATCTGCAAATAAACATTTCCTTTCCAATCTTTTTGCCCTTTAGTTTCTTTTTCTTGCCGTATAGAAATGGCTAGAGCAAGGATGTTTCTGTAAGCCTGATTTGCAGCAGTTTGACTGTCAGCATAGGCCTTTTCCCCCATGTGTATCCCCTTCAGTATTTCCTGAGTGAATTTGTGGATTTGCTAGCTTATGTCTTTCTTACACCAAATTTGCTAAGTCTCAATCTTTCTTTCTCTCTCCACTTCTTTCCCTTCCTTTCCTTTCCTTTCCTTTCCTTTCCTTTCCTTTCCTTTCCTTTCCTTTCCTTTCCTTTCCTTTCCTTTCCTTTCCCTTCCCTTCCCCTCCCCTCCCCTCCCCTCCCCCTTTCCTTTCCTTTCCTTTCCTTTCCTTTCCTTTCCTTTCCTTTCCTTTCCTTTCCTTTCCCTTCCCTTCCCCTCCCCTCCCCTCCCCCTTTCCTTTCCTTTCCTTTCCTTTCCTTTCCTTTCCTTTCCTTTCCTTTCCCTTCCCTTCCCCTCCCCTCCCCTCCCCTCACCCCTCCCCTCCCCTCCCCTCCCCTCCCCTCCCCTCCCCTCCCCTCCCTTCCCCTCCCCTCCCCTCCTCTCCTCTCCTCTCCTCTCCTCTCCTCTCCTTTTCCTTTCCTTTCCCTTCCTTTTCCTTCCTTCCTTCCTTCCTTCCTTCCTTCCTTCCTTCCTTCCTTCCTTCCCTGTTCCCTCTCCTTGCCTTCTGCCACCCTACTTATCTGTATTTAGAACTTTTGATATTGACCCATGGATCCCTTAGACACTGTTAAATATTTTCCAATATTTCTTTTCTCTCTTCTTCAGATTAGAGAATTTGATTAATCTATCTACAAGGCCAACGGATTGTTTCTTCTGTTATCTCTTTTAAGCCCACCCAATGACGTTTTTTAACTTCATATTGTTATTTCATTTTTCAGTTCTAAAATCTCGATTTGCTCTGTGTGTGTGTGATTTTTCTGCTAATAATTCCTGTGTTTTTTATTCATTATAATCATTGTCTTTACCCTAGTGAGCCCAGTTATAGTAGTTGTGTTAAATCCTCGTCCATCTGACTGTTTTTCATGGCCTGAGCAGGCACTCCAATCCCAGCTGTTTCTTCTTTCCTTTGCTGTGCTGCATATGATTCCCCTAACATGTGTGTGGTTTGGAGGTCAGCCAGAGATGTGCGCAAGGCTTACACACAGATTATGAGACCCTCACTGGATCTGTTTTGGATTCCTCCTTCCCTTCCAGATGGAAGTGGTTAATCTGAATCCATCCACTAGGTCTTCAGTCCAGAAAGACTACAGTTTTGTGTTTTTTTTTGTTTGTTTGTTTTTTACTCTTTCAGTTGCCCTGAGTCCAGCTGAAACTATGGCCTACATTCAGGAAAAAGCTTGAAACCTGGGAAATTCACCTGTGCTTTCTGCTTTTTCCATGTTTCAACTCCTTTCCAAAACATACCTGCTTGTGTTTACTTTCCAGAGCCCTCAGGTGTTTTTTGTTTTGTTTTGTTTTGCATTTTGTCTAAAATCTGGAGGAGACTAGGCCTATTAATATCTTACTCTTCCAGACCATAAATGGAACCTCTGCTATATTTAAAAAAATCATTTTGTAAATACAGACTTTATGACTTTTACCCCCATTCTTAAAATTAGTATCAGATACAAGTATTTTCTATATATCTCATCATCATCATGGCCCATTTAATGTTCCAACATAATTAACTATTCCCTTCAAGTTGGGCATTAAGGTTATTTTCCACTTCCCTATATTTATAAATAACATTGCAATGAGTGTAATGGTGCACAAACCCTTTCCTATATTTAGGATGGTCTCCTTAGGGTGAATTCCCAGAAGTGGGTCAAAAAGGATGAAAATTTTTTAAGGCTCTTTTTTATATTGCCAAATTGCTTCCCAAAAGGACCATACAAATTTGCACTGCTTGCAACAATTTAGGAAAATGATTATTTCATAAAACCTTTGCCAGTACTGGACATTATTAAACCAAGAAATAACACTTGTATTTCAAAAGGTGAAAAATTATAACCAAGGATTTATGAACACATATACATGTAATATTTTAATGTCAGAGAATGGATTTTTTTTTTCTGGTTCTATGACCAGTGACTCTAAAATGAAATAGATGTATTACAGAGAGGAAAACTCTGAAAAATGAAATTCTGAGCAAATAATCACAGAGAATTACAATGAAGGAGGGATTTGGGAAGTGTAGAGAGATAAAATATATTTGCACGGGAAACTCAAAGATGAAAAACAGGCTGAAAATGCATAAAAGTTTAGACCAAACTTATGAAAATACTTCCAGAAAGGCTGAGCCTTCAAATTTGTCAGTTCATGGTGGGAAATTTTTAGAAAAAACAAAAAATGAGAGACAAAAAAGTGAAAATAAAACAAGCTTTTAAAATTGCCTGTGGAACAATAAGAACAAGAACATGATTGTCCCATTGCATAAAACAACTGAAACCTTATTACCAGATGAAAGTATAAAACTAAATTCATTCTGAATCTGTCAGGTCTGTCACTTACATCAAGAAAAAATCTGAAAACTAGAAAAGGGAGAATAAAGATATTTCCTAAGAAATGCAGCTCTAACATACAGAGGAAGTACTAAGTATTTACTTTGAAGTGTGTGCCTCGATTTCAGTCCCTAGATTCAAGCAAATTACTTTTCCAGGGCTAACGTGATTTGACGATATGTGTTTAGAACGCAGAGTTAGTTATATTCTTAGAGGAATCAAGGGTAAGTAGAGAGGCTTCCGTAATCTGAAGGACAAATTGTATCCTCCTTTCAAATAGGCGGTGAAGCACTTTTGAAACTTGATTTTGATTCTCAAGAATGACGAGGTCAGTTGGTCAAATTCACATAGTGAGCATGCGTGAAGGGAAGTTGGAAGCTCTCGGAGCCATCATGGGTTCACTAAGAATAAATCGTGGCAAGCGAACTACATTTCTACTTTGGACCGGTTTGTGGTGCAGGTAGATCAGGGGGATACCACAGACACAGGATATCTGAATGTCCACAAGCTATTTGTCAAATCTTCTCCTAGGTGTATTGATTTTATGTGTTTATCTGAATAGTCAGTCATCCCAATTACGTGCAAGTTCTGTGATGGCAGGGAATATTTCTGTTTCACTCCCTGGTGCATTTCCACTTGCTGGCATGTTATAAGCTCTCAACAGATATTTATTGAATGGACAATATTTTGTTGCTGTTGTTTCCAAAGGAGGAAATTGTGGAGTGTTTGATAGCATAGTCAGATTGTTCAATTTTATTCAATTACATGGTCCCAAAGAGCTTTCATTAAGGGACCAATGTCAATTTAAAGCGAGTTCTCTAACTATAAGTGATCGGTTCTATTCTTCATCTGATTCTCTTCAACACCAGTCTCCTTGCCTTAACATCAGGGAAGACTTGGCATGGGATACCAGGAATAGCAAGAACCACAGTTAGACTTCCCAACCCATCCTTCCTCCCTCCTGGCCATGTGGCCTTTCCCAAGACAAGTCCTCCCTGCAAACATCAATTCCTTAATATTTAAAACAAAGATATCAGCATCAATTTGTAGTATATGCTTGACATGTTGCAGACACTCAGTCACTATTCCTTCCTTTTCTTACCTCCTGTTCCTTTTCGTATTTATCCAGTTTGTAGAGGGCATCTAGTTAGAGAATAGTGAAAACATGAGATCACAGGACTAGGACCAAAAAATATCTCAAGATGCTAGGAAGAAAGAGCCAAAATATACAGACACGATTTGGTAGTATAAATGTTCTTTGCTCTGGTTTAGAGAAAATCAATTCTACAAATACATGACGGGAAAGACCAGATTTATTTGCAGTGCATGGGAACAAAGAACTGAGAGCATATTGAATACAAGTCAGCTGCCAGTAAAGTGGGAGCAGTCCTGGGCTGTATTATTATAAGACCTGTGTTCAGAGAAACGGAGGCGGTAGTCCATTTCTGCTCTGTGTGGGTCACATCACACCTGGATGATCATGCCTAGGTCTGGACATGACAAATCAAAAAGCACTTGAGCACATGGGGGTATGCTGAAAAAAATATGGCAAAATGAATTTGAAATATGGGATGCATATCAAAAACACTTAAGATTGGAAAACTGTGATGTGACACCCAGTATTATAGAAGGGGGGTAGTGAAATAATCACCCCTGTACATAGCTGATCAGGGTAGAATTGGTCTAACCTTCCTGAAGGACATCTTGATGATATGAACCACAACTTTAAACATGTCAATACCCTTTGCCCCTGTCATTTATCTCTTTACTCTCAAGAAAATTCTACACGTGGATGCACAGGGATGCGTAGAAAGATTTATCTTGAGGAACATGTGGTGTGATATTATAGTGAAAAATTGAAAACAATATAAAATTCCAACAATAGGGAATTGATGGAGTGCATGATGATACATTGGTACTATGGAATATATCGCAGACATTAAATGATACTGCAGTCAATACTTAACGACATGGGATAATGTATATGACATATTTTATGTTGTTTCATTTTAATTCCATAAGCAATCTCAATTCATTTTCAAGGAAAAAAAAATTAGAAAGGTCAACAACAAGAAAAGAAAAACTCAATATTCAGAGAAACTCACTGTTAACACTTTGGTGGATATAGTTATAGATATATGTACAGATGAAGATACTGGTATACACAACACATCTAGATATAGATATGTGTGTATACAGACATACATAATATATGTAATTTATAAAATAGCTAAAGAGCTAAGCATGTAGCTGTATCCCAACATGCATTTCTGACATAAATGAATGAATCAATTTAAGCTTAGATATTTTTAAATAAAACTCACAAGATGTATTCATGTTATAATACAATAAAGTCTAGTTGTGAAAACATATGCATATAAATGCATAGTTAAAAACTAGAAATAAGGGAAATCCATTGGGAGGGAGAGTATTAGCTTGATTAGTATTTTCTTCTTTGTGCCTTCTAACTTGTTTTTTCTAATTTTCTACGTTATATATGCACTGACTTTGTAATCCAAAAAAGTCATAGTTTTTATAAAGCATATGACATAAGGAATGGCTGAAGGCATTAGGAGGAATATTTAGCTTGGAGGGAAATATTATAAATGGGCACATGGATGATATTTGGGCAGGTGAAGGTCCATCATCTGGGGATATAGAGTAGCCTGAGCCCGTAATTCCAAAAGAATAGACAGAGTCTAGAGGGTAGAAGTTGCAGGGAACTTGATTCTTGGCCAACCTCACAGTCTGGAATCTGCTCTCTTACTCTGTTATACCTTCTGTTGCCCCTGTGTTCTCGTCTCTGCTTTGCCATCTATGAGCTGCATGACCTTGAACAAGTCACTTGTGGTGTCTCTGACCTTCAGTCTCCTCCTATTACAAATGGGGGTAGCAATGCTTATCTCATCCAATTATTGTGAGGGCCATTGCTGGGAAACCAATAAAGGTGTTAAGCATTCTACGGTATTTGCTAGATGTTAATGTCTTTTCCAGGCATACAGTATTTTAATAACAGGACAGATTCCAGACCTGGGCCCCTGGACACCCAGTTCATCTTTCCATTGCCTAGGGCTGCCATATGATGACAGGTAGGAGGGAGTGTGGATATTTCTGTAGACAAGGGGAGTGTTCTGGTTACTTCCTGCTGCACAATACACGGTTCTCAACTTAGTGCCTTAAGACAACAACAACCATACGCTCATGGAATGTAGGAGTCAGGAATTCATAAACGACAAAGGGAAGATAGAGGGGTTGTCCCAGCTCCACAATGACTGGCACGGAGCTCGGAATACTTCCAGCATCTGCGTGTGACCCAGGTGTTTGGGGGGTGGGGTAGGGTAGGAATCATCTAGAAACTTCTCTCCCAGCTCAGCTGGGACCATTGGTGGCACCACTTACATGTGGCCCCTTTGTGTGGTGAAGACCTCTCATGGTGCAGGGGCAAGTGTCTGAAGAGGGAGTAAGCATCTGAAAGTCAGTTTCAAGAAAGCCAGGCAGAAGAAGCTGCATGGCCTTTTATGACCCATTCCTAGAGGTTATGCAGAATCAGTTCCTCTGCAGCCTCTGTTAAAAACACATCCCTAAGGCAACCCAGATTCAAGGGGACAAAAAGCTGTTTCCACCTTTGATAGGGGATGGCAAAGGTCACATTGCCGAAGAACGTGTGGGGTGGGGGATTCTGTGACTGCCATCCTTGCAAAATGCAGCCTCCCACAGGGAACAATGGGATGTTCCTGAAGAGGTACTGACTTAAGCTTGATTGGAGAGCTTCTCTCCTGCACAGGTATTTCTTTGGGCCAAAATTTGGGGTCAAATTGAGATATCTCCATTCTTGGGCGGTGGGATAATTACCTCTGGGATGGCCAAGTTACACTCAAGTTCGAGTGAAGAATGAGCCTACATTGCGGCAGTGAGACCATTTATTTTTTAAAAAATAAAAATAACTTTTATTAAGTGTTTTTTAAAATTACCAAGCATTAGATGTTCATGGGAGGAAAATTCTAAAACGCAGATGAACAACAATAAGAAAAACATTTTAAATACCCCAAATCTTAACTACTCAGAGAATAACCACTGGAGCACCTTAATATATTTCTTTCAATATCTTTTTATGTATATGTATACGGGTACATTTATATACTTTAGTGGGTATGTATTTTTAAAACACAATACGGTCATTTTACACTTACAGTTTTGCAGTATGCTTTTTAAAATTTAGTTTATAATTCTAGATCATAAACATCTCAGATTGACTTATGTCTTTATTTTTTAAATTAAAATATATTTATTTTTTATTGCGCTCAGTGGCATTCACACTAAATATCAGGAAATGTGTATAAATTTACATGAGTGGAATCTCTATTTTCATTCTTCGCTGTATATTTTTTTTTGCTCAACAGTATATCATGGAGAGGTCTGCCTGTCAATAAATATACATTTATGTCACTATGTTTAATAGTCTCATGAAAGTCTATTTTGTGTATACCATTGTTTTTTTTTTAATTGGTCCCCTAAAAATGGGCCTATGGGTCATTTCCATTTTTTTTCCTGAAATAACTATCATGTTTAATTATATTTTACCATAAAGATTTTTTTTAACCATAATGATCAATTTTAAAAATTCAATATGAAACCCAAGAATACTGCAGAATCCTCTTTCCTGGGGGATCCGGTAAACCAGGGTTTGAATCCAGGTCCTGCCTCTTGCTGGCTGTGTGACTGTGGTTAAGGAGTTCAGTGTCTTCAGCCTCTGTTTTCACATTTGGAGGAATAGGGATGGGGTAGTCACCTCTGGGCAAAGTGCCTGGCCTCCAGCGGAGCCCGGTGACAGGTAGCAACTGTGGTCAGAGCCTTTCCAAGTGGTAGATGCGTATGAACATCTGGGGTTTAGCCCTAGAGCTCAGAGCAATCGTGAGTTGTGTGGTTTAGGGGGCATGGGAAGTTTTAGCCACTTTTGTCCTCTCGACGACGGGCACCATTTGTATTCCCTGGACGGCTGGGGGTCAGATGGGTTTTTGCATTCCCAAGCTACATATTTCTCTATCTGGTGCAGTTCTGGGCAATCTAAAAATGCAATATCGCTGTCACCAACTCGAGGAAGACACGGAGCCTGAATAATTTAACATGTCACCACCATCCATCATGATACCAAGAGCGCGGGAGATGGAGTGTGGAGGGGCGGGCCTCCCAGAGGCTGGCATAGCAGGTTTGCGGAAGGGCAGTCAGAGAAGGTGGCTTTGCAAAGAAGAACAATGAGTTAATCCTTATAGGGCCAGGAAGGACCATGCATCCCCGATCCTGCTCTAGACTTCCCCATAATGCGACTTTCAGTTTGTTCAGATGCCTTGATTTGCCCCAGAGCAAACCTAGCATCGGGTCCTTTGTTTGCCATCAAATATCTCTCCCCTCTTGGGAAAGCCTCTAAATACCTCTGAATATCTTCATTTATTTATCAGTAAATTTGAAATGATTCTTATGTAGAGAGGGCTTAGCATCGTGCCTGGAAGATCTTAATTGCTTCTCACCAGAAAGTAAGCTCCAGAAGATAGAAAGGTTTTGTCTGCTGCATTCTCTGTTGTATCCTCAGTGTCCAGAACAGTGTTTGGCTCAGAGTGGGCCCTTGGTCAGTAATTGCTAGGTGAATGAATAAACGAATGAGGGAGTGTCATGATTACTTGGGGTGGCCCCTTGGGCCAGGACTCCGCATGCCTGAGGTTGGCCCCGGGCAGCATGACTCTATAAGGCCCCACTCTGTGTCACACTCTCCCTTCTCCCTGTCTCTCGCAGCTCCTGTGCCCCCCATTCTACAGTTCTACCCCCAGTCTTGTGATGTTGCAGAGGGCCTCTTTGTTTTAGCATTTTATTTGTTGGGGTAACATTCACATAACATAAAGTCAACCATGAACTATTTAAAGTGCATAAATCATTGTCACTTCCCACACTCACAAGCTTGTGCAACCATCCCCTGAATCTGGTTCCAAGACATTTCCGTCACCCCAAAAGGAAACCGTATATTCACAGGCAATCACTCCCTGACCCTCTGCTCTGTCTACCCAGCCCAGGCAACCACTGCTTTCGGTCTGGATGGATTTACTAATTTTGGATGTTTTACATAAATAGAATCGTGTAATATACAACCTTTTGTATCTGGCTTCTTTCCCTTAGCAGAATGTCGGCAAGGTCTCCATCCATGTTGTAGCAGGTGTCAGCGTTCCTTTATGGCTGAGTAATATTCCCTCACGCAGATACACCATATTTTGTTTTTCCATTCATCAGTTGGTGAACGTTTGTGCTGTTTCTACCCTTTGGCTAGCGTAAATAGTGCTGTTATCAACATTCGTGTACACGCGTTTATTTGAATGTCCTATCTTCAGTTGTTTTGGGGCATGCCTAAGGGCAGAATTGCTGGGCTACGTGGTAATTTGGGGTTTAGCTTGTTGAGGAACTGTCAAACCATTTCTCATAGAGGCTGCACCATTGGCATTCTCCCCAGCAACGTATGTGTCTTCAACAGCTTCTCTAACACCTGTTATTTTCTTATTCTTTTGATTATGGTCCACCTCCTGGATGTGACATGGTATCTCATTGTGGCTTTGGTCTGCATTTCCCTAAGGACCCAGGACTCCTCTTTGCATGAGAATAGAGGGTTTTTTGCATCAGACAAAGTCATTTAAATTTGGGGGCTCCGCCATCTGTCATTTGTGTGATCTCGGATAAGCAATGTTGATCTTCTGCAGGTTGGCTTGCCTCGCAAAAAAATCAAGGTGATACTTCCCTCTGTCTCGGGCTTCTTGGGAAGCGTAGGTGGGCAACTGCATCTAAAGTGCCCAGAGCAGTGCTTACCACACTAGAGAAGCTGCCTGCTTGTCTTCTTTAGACTGCATTCCAGAAGGTTCAAGACCAGAGGAACGGGGGTCCAAGGAACAAGGGCGAAGGAACTGCTAGTTCCTCTCCTCTCCTCTCCTCTTCTCTTGCCAGTCTCAGGCCATTCTCACGTTCTCTCAGCCCTAAGTGGAAATACTTGAGTAGTCCTGTATAATTAATGGCTACACTTTACTTCACTAAATCACCAATTTCATATTAAAATGCTAGCAGAGGGGGCCCTTTTCTAGCTGTCTGAATCATCTCCAAGTCCGTGTGTAATTGGCCTGTGGCCCCTTCGGATTATATGGACACGCAGAGACTGTAGGACTTGGGTGGCTGCCACCTCCCCAGGATGTCACAGAAGGCAGAGAGTCACCCCCCCCCAAGGCACTTCCTTTTCTTCTGTGAAACTCAGGCAAACATTGAGTGAGTGAGGCATGTGCCGTCACCCTCACTTCTTTGGTCTTAATGCTCTTTACATACATTCTATCATTTTCCTCATAATGACCATGTGGGTTGAGAGTTCTTGTCCCCCCTTTTAAAGATGAACTCAGAGAGGGTAGGTGGCTCGCCTAAGCTCACACAGCTAGAAGTGAGAACTCAGATTAGGACTCACATCTGACCCCAGCACGGTTGAGTCTTTCTACCCAAGTGGCTCATTCATGATGCCCAAGTAGAAATCTGCGAGACTCTAAGTGCCTGAAGATACGATGGCTGTTGTCTTTTAGTGGAATCTGAGCTACCCCATTTTTCATTCAATTCACATTAAAAAAAAAAAAAAAAGATTCAATACCTTAGTGGGGTCTGTGACTTACTCATCTCTTTCTATGCCCAGATCCTGGCCCTTAATTATGCCCAGTAATGTCTGTTGTCGAATGCCTCCAGAAGTATGCTCTCTGATATGGTAGGCATTTGCACGCAGCTCGTCTGTATTGAGGGGTGCTGTAAGCATAAAGTATAGTATACCCTGGGTTTTCAACACTTATCTTAAAAAATGTATAAAATATTTTAGTGATAATTTTGTGTTAATTACATATTAAAATGATAGGATTTTTAATACATTGGGTTAAATATATACTGAAAATTAATTGAATCTGTTTGTTATTTCCCATTCTTTTTTTTTTTTAAGATTTATTTATTTATTTGTGAGAGAGAGAGCGCGAGCATGAGGACAAGCAGGGGGAGGAGCAAAGGGAGAGGGAAAGGGAGAGAATCTCAAGCAGACTCCCTTCTGAGTGTGAGCCCAGTGCGGGGCTTGATCTCACAACCCCAAGATCATGACCTGAGCTGAAATCAAGAGTCAGATGCTTAATCCACAGAGCCACTCAGGAGCCCCTGTTTTTCCCCCTTCTAATGTGGCTCCTAGGACATTTAAAATGACAGATGCAGCTTGCATTATTTTTCTGTTGGACAGGTTGGTGTAGAAGCAACTTCTCTGAGCTTCAGCTTCCACTCTGGAAATGGTAGCTTGGTCCCTACAGCAAGGAAGTGAGGTCAGAGGTGGGGGAGTGGAGAGGGGCTGGAGAAGCTTTCATGGTAGTCAGGGGCACGATGTCCACGGGCTTGGGCATGTGTGATCGTGGAGGCATCACTAGGATCTAACTAAGCCTGAGTGGAGTTCCTACCGCTAGTACAAGTGCAGAGGTCCAAGAGAGGAGCTGTGAGAAGCGGAAAATCCTCCCCGGCTTTGGGGCGGGGGGGCAAGTAACACACCTGCTAATCCTCGCAGGCGAGATCAAGCTTTTGCCACTGCTCTGCCTGTGCACACACACACACACACACACACACACACACACACACACACGCATGTGCACACACAGGGTCCCAGGATGTTTTCGCCATGAGGCAGGCTTTGCAGGTAAGCAGACCTGATTCAGCCCCCGCTCCCTTGCTTACTACCTCGCAGCAGCTCTCTGAGATGCAGTGTATTCATCTGTAAGACAAGGTTCGCAATGCCTTCCTTACGGGGATGGCTGTGGACGTTCAATGAGTTAGCTGCGCATATGTTATTGTGCACTGGTGTAGAGACCAAGGGAATAGACGCCGCAGCCATTGCCTGCATGTGAATTGTGGTTCCTCTACTGACAAGCTGTGTGACCCTGGGCAAATTACTTAATTTGCTTGCGCCTTCATTTCCTCATCCATTAAAAAGGGAATAAAAGTAGCAACCTCCTTCCTAGGGTTATTTAAGGATTAAACAAGTCGATACATGTAAAGGGTTAGAACAGTGCCCAGCAGAGAGAGTGCTATGCAATGGTGAGCTTTTTTTTTTTTTTTTTAATTGTATTAGAAATGTCTGGTGACTTTCCTCACCCCTGCTAGACTGTCCAAATAGGGAAAGGATCCTGTCTGAGTCCTGTCTGTCATATTCACCATGGCAGGAACATAGTAGGTCATTTGTTTGGGAGAGGAAGGAAAATGAGAGAGGGGGAGGGAGGATTTGGCCAGAAAGTTTTAAATAGGAGGGGGTGGTGGAGCACTGAAGGGGATGCGGAGGTGTCTGAGGTAGACTCCTGACATGCGCAGACCCCAGCCTTTTTCCCTGCTGCCCAAACATAGCAGGAAGGACAGGTGCTTCCCGTACATAAAGTAACTATTTTATCCAGTGCCTTCATTTTTCCCTTGGCCAAGAATTTTGTGTGCATGAACAAAAACCCTCCCTTGCTCCCTCGTCCCTCCTCCTTCCCTTCCTCCCTCCCTCCTTCCCTTCCTCCCTTCCTCCCCCTCTTCCTTCCTTCCTTCCTTCCTTCCTTCCTTCCTTCCTTCCTTCCTTCCTTCCCTCCCTCCCTCCCTCCCTTCCTCCCTCCCTCTTTTTTTTTCCTTTTTCTGTAATGGTAAAATATGTCAATGGCAGTTTAAAAAGCCCTCCTAAACTTTGGAGACCTTTGCTCTTCCCCTGCTTCCAAAGCATCTTTGGGGCCTCTGCCAACTCCATTTCAAAGGAGAGCCTTTAAAAGAAGGGCTGCATCTAGTAGAATCTGGAGTCTCCTACTGTCTCCAGACCCTACCCTTAATTGTGGGAGGTTGGGCATGTTTACGCTAACGGACAGGGCCAGGCCAAGCACACATTCGAGGACAAAGATCAGACATCGTTGTCTCCTATACTCTCCCATCCATTACAACATACTATCTCAGGGAAGGGAGAGGGTGGGTATTAATCTTTCCACGTTACAGAGCATTAATTTGAGAGGCAGTGTCACAAGTGGTTGAAAGTCTGAACTTGGCCGTTGGTCACACGTGGGTACTAAGTCCAACTTCACTCATCATTAGCAAATCGCTTTCCTTTTCTGAAACAGGGTTGCTTCATCTATAAAATGGGCATCAGTACACCTCCCTCCGAGGGATACTAGGAGTTTGGAATGGGAGGGTGTATGTGAAGCTGATCACACATTGCTTGGTGCCCTGATGCTGAATGGACAGTCTGCCTTCCCTAAGGTTCCCTCTTGAGTTATTTCCAGGAAAGCAGTTTGCATCCTAGGAAGCTCAAATGTGGAGCTGGACAGACTAGCCCAGAATCCTAATTCTCGTACTCATGTACTCATCAGTGTGTGACTTTCCCCTTGTGTGTCCTTGTGTCTTTATTATCTAGGTTGTTAATCACACTTTTGCTGTGAGTATAGCATGATGAGGATTGTACGCAATAATGTATCGGCATCTTCTAGGCACATAGCAGATCACTCAACATGTGGCTGGAATGAATGAACGAAGGCACAATAACCATGTTGCAGACAGAGCGTCTGCAAGTGGGATTTCTATATCCTGAATGCCCTACCAGAGAAATGCCTTAAGAAACTCTTGTTTGAATTGAGCAATGTTTCCCTCTGATCTACGTTTTTCTTTTCCTTGGGTAGAATTTTCAAATAGGTAATAAGTTTGTATGGTGCTTGATTCAACTGATACAAAATAGTTATAGGGAAAAGTGGTCTCCCTCTATCGACCCTGCCTCGAGCCACTTCTTCATCCAGCACTTCTGCTTCTGCCTGGTTCCTGAGTCTCCTCCCAGACACAGCCTATCGATGTCGATGTCGGTGTCTGGAGATCTGTACCCAAACCAAAGGCCCTCTGCTTCCCTGCCCACCATGCGCCACCACCATGCTCTGAAACTCTCCCCCCACTGTCTCCTCTCTAGGGCAAAGAGCTTACCAACGCTTTCATCCCTCTCTTCCCACATTCTGTGCTTTTTTGTTAATGATAAAAATATATGTATGGAAAAGCACAGAAAAAAAATTATCTGTATTCCTCCCTGCAGAATTAACTGCTGTTCATATTTTGACATATTTCTTTCTGGCCTTTTATCTTGATCACGTTTGGAATCCACTGTTCATTGTGTGTAAATGCATCACCCATCGGCCCCCCCATTCCTGAGTGTATCTCTGAAACAGCCCTTGCCCCCTCTCCTCCTCCCCATCCTCACTGCCCCCTGCCTCCCTAGATGCTCATCGCCTCTCACCAAGGGGTCCCTGAGCCTCCCAGCTTCCTGTGCTCTGCAGCACCCATGTTGAGGCTTCTGTGTTGCTGTCATGACCTTCATGGCGTGCGTGGCTAATGAACGCGTCCTCTTGCCCTGGCACCTTCTGTGACCCGTCTTCAGTGTGGCACTGGACCTTCTGGGAAGCTCCAGTGATCCTTCCTGTCAGCACTCTACTCATCGTGGCCCCCACCCACCTACGCTGCCCCTCCCCAGGGATGCTCAACTCTTACATTTCCCTGGAACTCCATTCTCTGCCACTGAAGCCCCATTCATCCTTCCAGCCCTGACTTAAATCCCCCTTCCTCCATAAAACCTTCCCAGGTCCTCTGTGTTGGGATGGATTGCTCTCCCCCATATTCTCAGCATCTCATTGTGTGGAAAAACATGACCATGAATTAGGTTAAAGGCTCCTTA